>NC_081411.1:264030639-264709683 GCF_030272615.1 Cryptomeria japonica
TACAAGCAGCGTGCCTTCTACTTCTAAATTTTTCCAAAGAGAAAGATAGTTTACTTCCTTGAATGAATCTTTACATAGTATTATGTTTCATCTTTTGCATAGAAATTTTATCAAACTTCCTCCTATAAAACAAATTGATCCTTCCAAACTTGCATCTCCTTATTTTGATAACAATTCCTTTAGCCAATTTCATCGTCAACTTGGTCATGATACTGAAAAATGTTTTGCATTGAAGAATAAGACTCAAGACTTGATTGATAATAATACTATATCTATGGCAGGTGTGAATGATAAAGGGAATAAATTAGTAGCTCATCCTAATCAAAATCTTAAGATTTTCACTGATCCCTTGCCATCTCATACCTCTAACGTTATTGAGATTGTGCCTAAGTCTCTTTCTTCTGAAGAATTCAACACTATGACTCCAAATTTGGTTAATATGGTAGAGACACAAGATATGCCTAAGGATCCTTGTATTACATTTAACCCTAGCGAGACTATTAGAGCACCCAATGGAAATTTATACATAGTTGTGAAGGTTAAGGATATCCCTTGTCGTGGTGCCTTGATTGATCCCTCTTGCATGGTTAATGTCATAACTAAAGAGTATCTTTTCAATTTACGATTGCATAAACCAATTTATGATGCTTCTAATGTGGTTGCAAAGTTATTTGATGGCTTCTCTTGTCCTACCATTGGTTTTATCACCCTTCCTGTTGAAGTTCATAATAAATCCATGGATGTTGACTTTGTCATCATACCATCTTCTGAGCAATTCTGTGTGAAGTTAGGCTATCCTTGGTTATCTTCCATGAAGGCTATGGAGAAATCATAAACGTGAACCATAGATTATTTTGTCCATCCGAAAGAAGCCCTGGTGTTCCTATTGATCTCTTTTGGCCTAAACAATTTCAATCTCTTCCACCAAAGAGCGATCCTCTATTTCAATCTTATAAAAAATAGAAGAACGATATGATCTTATGCTTAAGTCAACCTAGATCACCAACACTTGACATTTCTATTATTCTTCAAGATGAGGTTCTTCCCCCTTCGGATAGAACTAGTCTCCCTCCTAAGGAAGATCATCAACCTATACCTATTGAGCTGACTTTACCTTCTCTTAAGGAGAACAACACTATTCTTCCTAAGGTTAGACCTATACCTCCTCCTCATGATAGACATGGTCTCCTTCCTACACCAAATATTCCTCCTTTCTATGGCGCAATTCCACCTCCTACCTCTTGTTGAGAGAAGAGGCCTACTTCTCCTATTGTTCAACCAAAAAGACCTCAACCTATACCTTCAACTATCAAGGAGAGAAACATTCCTACTCTTTCAACTATTCCTCCTCATTCTCAACCTTCCACTAAGACTCGGCGAAATCATTGTGCGAGAGAACATTGACGAAGACGCCATGTTCAAGATCATGAAGCTATCCATCACAATACTCAATCTCCTTAGACTCCGACAGTTGACATCATGCCCTTTTCTCCTAAGCAAGATGTTCAACCAGCATCACCAAATCATAAGTTGCATAAAACATGTGATGGTTTTAATCCTATTCGTTTTCTTGCTCCTCTTTCTATAAACTTTGATGAAGAAATGGGTGAAAATTCTATTCATAATGTTAACACAACTCCTAATGTTTTTGACAGTGAGTATGAGTATGCTGATGTAGACAAGCATTTATCAGATGAGTTTTCACAAACCCTAATCCTAGCTCCTAGAATTAAACAAAGTAACTTACAACATGAGAATAGTCCTTATTTGGATCTTGTGATAGCTCCATCTGTTGTGCGCGATGTCGCTCCTCTGACATGTTGATCACCTTCCCAAAATAGTGTTCAACAAGATCGGGAGGTAGATGTCATGCTAGATTAGTTGTATTAGCACTGTGGATCTTTCTCCCTCTCTTTTCTTTCTCTTTTGTGACCATTCTTCTATATGTCTCCCCGTTCTTCTATTGTTCCCTTAATGTCTACTTGGGGACGATGAAAATCATTAATATCTTCTCTTGGACTCTTTCATGTTGACTCAAAACACATCCTCTCTTCCCTTTCTTCTAAGGTAGTGTCCTACTTTGGGGAATGAAGATTATTATATGCATATACATACATGATATACATGAGCTATCATACATCATACTAACCCCGAGGAAAGTGACACTACCTCGTCTTTGATGTTCATTATACTTGGGTTTATATGTCGATTGGGGTCTAAATCCTTGCGATACCATGCTCCCTTTCTTCTCTCTCTTGGGTGTATCCTGGCTTAAAGAAATTGCTCCAGATAAAGGCATGTGCAATCAATTTAACCCATGCATACACTTCGCTCATACTTTCCTATACTTAGAATTACTTAGTGAACCTTGTTTTTCTTTGTAATCTTTTGTATCCTTTCCTTTATGACTCATAGTGAAGGGAACTTTTCTACTTGTAGTCATGGTTCTCCCCTTCTTGATCTTCCTATTTACTTTGTCAATCAAAGTCATAGGATCCTAAGCCCACTGGGGGCTTGGTGCATCTTGCCTCCTTGACATGGTAAAATTCTTTCAATCTTGTTTCCTTGAACTTTATTAATAGTATTGGCGTATGCTTATACTCCCGCTAAAGTGGGGGATAAATGTAGTGTCATAAAATTGTGACCCTAGCAATTTTTGACTGCATTAGGGTCCTCACGCACCCAAGATCGAATTCTCTAGCCTGATCGGAGACTGGAGATTTCTCAGCCCTTAGAAATAGCTTCTTTCTTGGCCTCTACATCACCTCGGCCTCAGAAAGGGGTAGGATAGGGGCGTGGAACAATTGTCCCCCTTGGACAGGGGTGTGGTTCCCTTGTCCTCCCGAGAAAGGGGCATGGCGCCCCTATCCTTGCCCTATTTTGGGGCAGGACCCTTCTTAGGGTTGCATTGTTGGTTGTGCCTCGGCCTCCCTCGATGTCGGCCCATGATGAAATTCAAATCCACTAACATGTATTTAAGGGGGAATTCATCCTTTCATTTGCATAAGCTAGGTGAGTGGGAATTTTAAATGCGACCAATCATTCAAGAGCATTGAGCATTCTCAAGTCCCCCTTCAAGGCTAGGTGTTGGATTCAAGTAAAGGATTCGATCATTGAAGAGGAGATTGATTCCAACATTCAATTCCACTCAAGCATTTATATCAACATTGCTACTCCAACCTCCCTTGAGGTGATTTCCAATTTAGTCTTTCATTTACATCTACTTGCAAGTACTTTCTTTCATTACTTGGTTAATTCCAAAACTGGGGCTTGACCTAAAGGCAAATCCCCAATCCCAACCCATTTTCCTCTCTTTTTTGTGTGTAGGTTGTAGGTGCGTAACTATAGTTTCAGATTCAGGCTTCAGTTGCAGAGGCGAAAAACCCTTTTCATTTCGTGGAGTTTTTGAAGGACCGTGTACATTCCCGCCACGGTCTGGGAAGCTTTTCCTCAAATTTGCAAGGCAACTTCTTCTCAACATTTTACTGCCAGGTCCAAGTGCAAAACTTCATCCCATATTCTAATCTCAAGTTATAATCAGTTCTTTGTCACTTTTGCATTACATAATTCAATCAATTCCTTTCCATTTCAAACAAGGAAGAGGGGATCAACTTAACTTTCCCAATTCATGCAGAATTCAACCTACCATCTTCATGTGGAGAGATTGAATCTAGTAAATTATCCTCTCCCCTTCCTAATGTAACATGGTGAAAAGTTCTTGAATGGTAATCAATAGCAAAACTCTCATCTCTCTTTAATGGAAAGGATAGTTTCCTTCTTGATCTATCATTTACCATTTTCTCACCATTACAATCACTAAGACATGTTTTACCTTAGTCATTCTTAATACCCAATTTTCCATGATCTACCTCAAAAAAGCCAGTTGTGGCTTTGAGCTAACAAGCCTAATGTTAATGTCAATAAGCATTTTTTTAGGGAAGAGTCCTAGCAGACGCTATGAATCAACTAAGTACCTAAATTTAAAACTACCTTTGTATGGGTCATGTTGTCATAGCGTGTGACTGATTTATAGGCCAAGCCTAGCAATCTAGATGTTGGTAGTTTAAATTTATCATCAGATTGGAATCTTAAGAATTTGACCCAAATTAATTGTCCAGTATGTCAAAATGAGGTGGCGAGGAGATAGTAAGATGGTAGTAGTGCCCTTGGAAAACACAAGTTGTCCGAACCCATGCCAAGTGTCCTTCTGTAGTTTTAATATTTGTAAAAAAATTGAGCGAGTAAAGCCTCACACCAATCCTTTCTACAACTTGCTTTTAATGAAATGTATGTGAAAATGCCTATACTAGCAGTTAGGTGGCATTCGCATGTTAGCAGCGAATTAATTTTTTTATGAAATCATAATTATCAGTATGCTTAAGGCACAATGCTTAACTGGATGTATAACCTGAAGGCAAGTAAAGGGTTAAAGAAATAAAAAATAAAACTAAGCGTTGATTGCTAACTGTAGAGCCAAGGAATTGCTGAAGGTATTGAGGGGTGAATTAGTGGCAGAAATCACAGTAAAAAGAGAGAAATGCCATGGATGTAAGAGGAGGTTTAGCCAGCAGAGAAGGATTGTCAGCTCCTCTTGCTATAGTTGATATATTTGAGGATATATCTTATGCTTGAACAAGAATTCCAGAGAAGCCAAAGTTCTCAAACACTAGATTAGCTTCAAAGGTAGCACATATTAATCCATTCCTCGTAAAGGATGAATATGATAATATCTGTGATCCCGACTTGTGTTCTAATCCAAAAACCCCGAGGGAAGGCAAAGAAACAAGAGATTGACTCTTTAGGATATAAGCTATGGCACTGTTGTCTCCCACAATATATGGTCCCGTTTGTCCATTATTGTCCAAAATTGTTCCGAGCAAGTATTTGAAGTTTTGAAGGGGATATAAGGGTCATTCAAAGGCATAACTCTTAGAGTGGTTATTAGTGTAGATGCTATCAAAGACATGCTATGCCTCCCTACCCATTCTACGAGGGTATAAATATTCTCCAAAAGTGAGATGGAAAGATACTAGTCCACGAGGAAGGATCGTCTTAATTTATGCAATATTGAGTTAAAAAGGGATAAAAGAGAAACTCAGTTACCCAAATTTCCCCAACCCATCAAAAGTTTCAACCAAGATTTGTGGGACAGTTTTTCCATGATATCTTTCATTTTGATTTTTCATATGGACTTGAATGTGCATGAATTTAAGATGGCCTTGGCCTTCAAGCTTAGAAATAAAAGGAGTACCATTCGTTTTGACTTTGCTGATATTATTCATAAAGGTATAATTAAGGAGATAAAGGGTTTTGAGAAGGCGACTAAAATCAGGTATCTCTCTTTAAGGAGATAAAGGGTTTTGAGAAGGCGATTAAAATCAGGTATCTCTGTTTTCTGGCTAACATATTTTTATATAAGAACCCAGACATTTTTAGTCTACGTATGAATTTATCCGTAGTTGATGAGTAGAACCATAGAAATCCCATGTCAGTCTTGACCCATGTTTTATCTACCACCCATGACTATTATTCTTTCTCCAACCAGTTTTTAGTCCCCATTTTAGAAGATTTAAGCCAAGAAAAGATTCACACCCGACTTTCCCAGAAGCAATTAGAATGGATGGTGAATGGGAAACTTCAGTGCGATTGGTTTTTAGAAGCAAATTTCACGATTATCGGGATGCATGGTTTTGTAGAAGAACCTTTTCGGCTCCCAAGCTGTTGTACAAATAGAGTCCTTGATTTAGAATTTTTTACGTAGCTTTCAATTGTAGATAAGTCTCTTGGATCTGGAAGATATTAGACTGGCCTTTTTGAACCTCCATTGGTTCTGGAATCTATAGTTTTAAAAAGTGAGGGGCCGAGAATTTGTTGACAGGAAAAAATGCTCATTTGGGCTGTGTACATTGAAGATAAATAGAACCATGATCCTTTCAAACCTCAAAGTCAAAATCTCTCATAATCCCAGACCATATTGGGAGGCGTGACGAAATCCACAAGAAGATGATCCTAGTATTCATCTAGACCTCTATCTCCTCACAAAGTCTCACTTAGAGAGGCCGCCCTAGTTATCTATTTAAAATATTATGGATTGAATGGAACCCACCAAGAAAATCAATGCAACACTCAAGAAGAAACTCATTCAAAGGGACTCACCAAAAGAGAAAATCGCTGATTACTAGACCTTTCGGCAAGAAATAAAAGATTATAGCCCTGATTTCTTAGCTAATCCATTGGATGATACATTTGATAATTTATGGATCAAGGAGAATGATGATATAGAAAATGAAGATGATGAATAAGTCTATGAAATAAGAGAAAACAAAGGGAAGAAGCCTATAATTGTACTTGTCGCAAATCCAGCATCAAGTCAAGAATATCCATCAATTCGGCACCCGCAGACACAAAGTTCGAATAAGCGACCCCGAAACACTTAGTAGTCTCAGCACGATGTTGAGGTGAATAATCCATGACCTGAAAAGAAACGGAAGGAAGATGAGGTCTCCAAGAGAAAGCCATAATGCGAGAACCTACCTCGGCTCTAATTTCAATTGTCTTTGTTGCTCCTGTATATTTTTACCCCCCTCTTCTATCTTCTTAGTCTTTGGTCAATTCTGTCAAAGCCCATGCCTCATATTTCCCAAGCAGATAGTAACACCCCAGTTCAGACCTCTATCCTCACAGAAAGTCCCACGCAGGTTTCTCCATCCTTCGCTATGGCAGGGTTAATATTCACACCTCCACAAAAAAATTTCATCTTTTTCTATCTCACCCTCTGCAACCCCATTTTTGACTACTAGTCTTTCTACAATGCATGTCCCTGCGTTGCAAATTGATCTTAAATATTCCCTTGTATTGGAAACTACTCAATCTTCCCCTATGTCTCATTTAGATGTTGCACTTCATACCGCATCCATGAGACAGTTGCAAATTATCCCTCCTGTCTCTCGTTCAGTGTTAAATTTTCCAAAGAAAGCTCAATCAGGTTCTGCTGTAGTGCCAATCCCTTTTTCTTTCCCTCCTAGAAACTTGATCACTGCCCAGTATATACAATCCTTTGCTAATTTCAAAGGCCAAGTAGATACCACAAGAATAGCTTGGGCTAAGCACATACTAAAAACAAGAGAAAAAGATGCCACTAGGCCAGTTGTGTTGCATATTGAAACCATCTATAATGAGGCACATCAATCTATCATGTTTGCCACCAAAGTGCCCAACATAATCAAGCAAGAAGGGTAGATGCAACTAAGTGAAGATTATATAGTTCATGCAGTAGGTATCAACCTAAGCTAGGCATGACCTTAAGACAAAGTTAACCTTATGGAAGAGACAAAAAAAAAAGTTAGTATCTATAGATTTTATAAAGGTCAGTTGCTTCTTGGAAAAGAGAGAAGCCGAGTTGCAGAATGTAAAGAATACTATTGATCTCTTAAGGCCAAAAGAAAAAGCTAAAGATGTTGAGATCACCTAGCTGTCAAAAGAATTGTAGGCAAAAACCTCTGCTCTTTCTCAGCAGAGCCAAGAGGAAAAGACTAAGTTCCAAGAATAACTTAATAAGTTGATAGCCCAAGTACAAAGCAGTTAGAAAGAAAGAGAAGATCTTTCTAAAAAAGTACAAGAAAAGGACCAAGGGGACGTACACACGAAGATGAGCTTTACGGATATGACTCATATCCAGACACAACTGCAAAACATCACTTCAGAGAGGGATCTGGTCAAGCAAGAGATAAAGAAGCTCTAGATTCAACTTGTTGAAGAAAGACAACCCAAGCTAGCTGCAGACAACTAGTTGCATGAGAAAATCAATGAGCTCTCCCAAGTGAATCAGGAACATGTTGCGTCCACAAATTTGCAGGTGGGAATGTAGAAAGACTTATTGGATAAGAAGATGTAGTTTGATAAGGAGCTTCATGATGCTCAGACTTCTTTAGAGAAAGAATGTGAGGCAAAAATAATAGTGGACACGGCTCTCTAAGAAAAGACTACAAAACTCATTTCCCTCTAACAATAAATGACAGAAGAATAGAGGAAGATCGATGGATTAATGATAGAGGTGGCATCAAAGGACGCACAACTCAGCTTACTCCAAACATCAAGCACTGCTCCCACCCCTCAGATTGACTTCACTCTTGTTTTACAACAACTGTATTTTTCGTACTAGGAGAAGATCAAAGCAGCTACCGCATCTCTCTTGCCAGCTTTGCATTTTATTGCGGACGTACAATGGCTAAGTTCAGAGGTGGAGAACCTGGTTGAACACATCCTACATGATATTCAACTGAGAATATCAGAGTCCAAAATGCTAATAGAAAAATTATATATAGTAACAAATGATGTCTTGGTAGCGGCAGGCGTAGAGGATCAAAGGTATGCAGTTCGAAGAGCTAATGAGTTTATCAATTACAATAGAGAAGTGTTGCACGCGAAAGAATGTCTAGGTGTGTTAATGTCCACTACTTCTCACCTCAGGAGGCAGTTTGAGTATTTCATGCAAATCAACCTACCATCTCCTTTCCTTGAGGATGACTCAACATCGGCAGAAGAATAAATGATGCAACTCCTTGAATAGTTTCAGCAAGATCAGTCCTATTTGCAGACACTTGGAGTTTCCCCAGAGCACTAGATATCGAAAGTGTCATTCATCCTTTGGCATAGCTCAATTTCCACTTGAAGTATGCATAAAACATATTGAGCAATTTTCTTTACGGAGAAATATTCCAATTTGATCAGGCATATATGTTTTTGCGGGCTCAGACTCAACCTACAAATGAAGAATGGTCTCCTTTGGAGAATCAGCTCTCACAACTCTGAGTTATTTCTCCTTTTTAGGAGTTGGTCTGCAGACCAGAGTTTCAAAGTTTCATTATTTGCAGGTAGATCGCCCAATTTAGTCACCAAAAATCTGCGAATAAAATTCATATCATATAACTGGGCCCCTTCATCATTTTGTTCAAACACGGGTTTTAATTAAGTTTTCTCCCTTTTCAGCCATGCCTTGGTAGGGCGTGGTTTTAAAGTTGTTTTCCTCTTTTGTTCTTGATGGGCTCCATCTGGATGCCACGTGTCTTCTCCTAGAGTTATTGTTTCAGCCTCATAAAGAGTCGCCCACTTCAAATCAAACCTGCCACATGTCAAGCGGGTGGGGTTTCTCTAAGAAAGGAAGGCAAACACACCAAAATTACTCACTTGCATGCCACGTGTCTCGCCCACAGGTTTTTGAGAAATGAAAGTAAATAAGGAAGCAAGGGGCTCCACTTTGTTACCATGTGTTCAACTGTCTAGGCATAACCATGCATCGATAGGCATAATTTTGAAGACCGCCAAAGCTCGTGGAAATGTAGTAGTGCAATCTAATGATGAACATCTATTCTGGGGCTGCGCAGGTTAATCGACAGGACCATTTTTATCAAGATGGTTGGACTTGTCACGATGGCATAGGAAGAGTAGGGATACATGAATAGAAGCATGACAAGTAATTACAAGACAAAAAGGGGTTTTGAAATTTGCGCGTATGTCTGGGGGTTTTAAAAGTGGGAGTGGGAGATATTTTAAAGGGGGGTTCAGATTTTGAGATATTTTCGGATATTATTCTTTGTAGTTTAGAATAACATTTTTCAGTATTATGCATAATAGATAACCAAACTATGCTTATTTCTGGCCTTTACTTTACTTTTTTTTTTTTTTGTGTTGTGATGCTTTTAACTGCATGATGTTCCATGTCATCTTAAAATGGAGATTAAGTTAAAATGGAGATTAAGTCTTTGTAATCTGTATAAGATTTTATCTATTTAGGCATAACTCCTGTTGGTTGAATCATGTATTTGACTCTTTCAATTTAATATGGTCGTGTTTAAAATATATTATGCTCATTGTGAATCTTTAAGTTTCTGTTGTTCTAGTTTGGGATTATCAAGCATTAGAATCATATATGTGATGTATGGTTATTTGCGGTTTTGAACATTTCAAGTATTAAAGTTTTGTTGCATCACCTTAGTTAATTTATTTTACTTTCAATTTTCCTTCTCTCCCCTTTCCCTTTCCATACTAAGAGTCAATTTCTAAAATCCCAGAGGTTTTTCATTGAGGCACAATAGGCCCCCTGCTCATTGAACTTCCAATAATGTTGTTGTTCTGAAAGAAATTTTAGGCATCAACACCACTCATATGTGCATTATTACTATACCTAGTCTCCACCCATGGTAGCACCTATCTCATCTTCACCTGCAGTGGTGGATGTCTATCTCTCACTCGCTGCAATGACTATGGTTTTGTTGCCCAATATGGTGAGCATCTATTTTTTTCCCTTTGTGGCACTTATCAAAATCTTTCTTATATGTAGCAAATTTCCTCTATGGCATCGAGATTGGTCCTATTGAGCATCTATTTATCTCTATCAATAGTGGCTTTCCTTCATAATAAGGTTGGTCGTACTTATCTTTGATCACCTAGCATAATGCAACTTGCTAGACTATGATTTTAATCATTATCATTTGCATGACCTCTAGCTACAAAGAAAGCTAGTGTCTGGGTCATGTACTATCTCTTCAATATTGGTTGCTTCTCCTAATTTTGGGTGCATTCTTCCTTGAAAAAATTGATCACTACATTCTTCTCTCCTTTTTAGAATTTCTCTATGTGTGGTTTCTTGTATTTTGGGGATGACACCTAGTACTAAGACAACCTTTTACATAGAGGGATCTCTTTTACTTTGCTGACTCAAATAACTTATTTTGTTATGTGAATTTATTTGTGTACTATCCATGTTCTTATTTGTATATCTACATGTTTATCATGATCTAACACCATCATATTGGGAGTTTTTATTCTCTAACTTTGTCTTGTGTATATTTTTCTATCTAATGCATTTGTTTTGTAGGGCTTCAACTTGGGGGCATCCTTCCTTGGCTCAAATATTTGTCTCCTTCCTCTATTGTACCCTTTTGGTATCTTGTTGTTATTATGTGAATAGTAGATTTCCTTTAGCTTGTATATTCATGTTGATTCATAACCCTGCTAAAGTGGGGGTAAAATCTAGAGTCAAAAATTGCTTACCCCTTTGCAATTCCACCTACACTTTTGTAGCCACTTTAGTGTCCATTCCCCTAGCATTTGAGTAGGCTCATTTTAGCCCTTGCATCATCCTTTTCCTTCTTAGGATGCCCAAGATACCTTTTCAACAATTATCCTTCAGCTTCTATTTCATGTTAGCTATGGGTTTGTCTTGCCACTAATCATTTTTTAGCATGATTCCTCTGGACAATAGCGTGCCACACAGACGTTCATGTGCGATGTATTCATCCTATGACATCTTAACATTTAAATGTTGGTTCTCCATATTTTGACACTTATCACCTATCTTAGTTGATGGAAACAGACCGACAACTTTCTTTTCCCTCCTATTATCTCATTTAAATCTATCTCTCTGATTCATGTAAGCTCTCTAGATTCATGATACAATCTCTCTTGTTCTCTTGGCTCTCACAACTTTCTCTTGCTCTCTCGCTTTCTACAACAATCTCTAGTTTTCAACAACACTCTCAAGCTCTCACAATACTCTTTGTATCTCTTGGCTTTCTCAAGCCTCGTTGGTAATATCTATCTACTTATCTCATCTTCGAGCATCTTGGGATTTATCACATCCCTTATCCATCAAATCATTTATCTTTTCTATTTACATTTTTATTTATCTATCTATCTCCTACTATGGAGGTGGAAACACCAAAATAGGGACTTGACTAAGGCAAGTCTCCAAACAACCCCAAACATTTTTTCCCTTCTTCATGTGTGGATTTTTATTAGAGTATTCAAAGGCACTAGGGTTTTCTTGTGTGTGTGTGTGTGTTTTTTTTTAAATTTATTATCTAGTATTCATTGCCAGATTTCTAACTTCTGGGTTTTGGAAGTTATCTGAAGAACAAAGTAAAGTTTTCATGTTTCTAAGTCTTTTTTTGTTCATGGTCCGTATGACAATACAACATGCCATGCAGACGTCTACACTCTGTGCTGGTGTCATTGATGAAGACACTCATACATAGATTAAATACTCTCTGTGTCTGCTCTTTCAATTTCTCTAATTAGATATCTTCACTAGTTTCACTAGTTGGAGATATTAGAGTGTATGTTGTGAAATTGGCTCTGAATAGAACATAGCTCTTCCCTTTGTAGAGTCACTTTTGTGCCATTACACAGATCTATTAGGGAGATGGGAGTTAAGAAAGCATTATTTTAAACATCACCATAATCTGTATTACTTTTAACACTAGAAATATATTTTCTTTGATATTCATCTTGCACGTACAATTTTCTTGAATGAGTTTTAATAGCTGCACCATCATTCTTGCTTGCAACAACAACTCAACTATTTTCCACCTCTGTCTCTACAATAGTATCATCAAAATCTTATTTCACTATTGCAAATCTAGATTGGAGAGTACCTCGATGTCTTTGCAAAGCCAACTTTACCTTTCCATCCGATATTTTTCTATTGGAGTGTGAATAATTTATTAAATCCTTCACAACCGTCTCTTTTAGAAAACCAATACATTGGGGAGATGGGTGAGAACGAAACATTATTTTTAACTATGATCATAGTCTACATTAATTTAAATACTAACATTGCATTTTCTTACAAAAACTTCCCTCTCATTTGATATTTTCATCAAGACTAAAATGGGGGAATCCTTTTCCTCGCTTGGATTTTGGTGTTTGAGAATGATGCTAATAGGGAGCTTCTTTTTCTTTTATACATCCCTAAAAAATATTGATTATCGGTTTGTAGGAATCCTTATTCTTTACTTATCTGAGTTTGAAAGGTAGAATAACACCAATGACATTTTTCATGATTATAGTTTCCATGAAAGAAAAGTACTGAGTAAGGGTTGCATTTCCTCCCAAATAATTTGAATGTTTATGTTTTCATTAAACTTTGCACTACTAGTCAAAATAACACGATTTTGCTAAGGTTGGCCTTAATGGGTGAATCTCTAGTGGCTTAGAAGGAATCTCTATGTTTGAGGTGGTGAAGAGTAGAGAAATCAATGTGAAAACCATGATTAGAGTGCAAAATAGTGAAATTTGAAGTGTAATAGTGCATATGAATCAGGCACATCCATTATAGTTAATAAGGCCCCCAAAATAGTCACTCCTTCAATTTTACACCCTAGAGAAATTGCATAACTATTGAATCTCCTCCTGAATCCAATTTCACTTTAAAAATTCTTAGAACTATTGCTATGAAACTCTATCATTGCTCTAGAATCATCACATGACAATGGGTCCTAAATATGGAGGCCCCTAAATGTAGTCGCTAGAGAAAATTAGAAAAACACATACAAATTGCTATATAGTAATAAAAACATAGAAATTATTGTTCAAAGAATAAAACTTTATATTCATTCAATGAGTTAAAAATTGTCTTGATCATGAGATCAAGGATCAATTGATGAATAGAGATCAAAGACAAGAAAACATTACAATTCTACCTCAATAAATAGAGGTTTTTAACTCATGAATGCCAGCTAAAAATAGAAAAAACAACATGCATATTCATGCACAGCTATAGTTAGCTTTTTTATGAAAATTATATTTTTAGAAAAAAATATCTTTAACTATAGTTCTTCTCATACAAGTGGGAGAAATTAATATTCCTGCTCTATATTTAGAACACTTATTTGTATCTTCATACGAGACTGCACAAGCAGATCTCCTCTTGCAACTATTCATGAAAAGTGTTGAAATTAATGTACCAATAATCTCCTCCTTAATTTAAATTACTACTAGATTTCTTCAACATGATTTTATCCTACTGTGGTGTATCATGCGGTTCGCTCTCCTTTTGGATTGGAAACTTGTGGCTTTGAACTCTTTTAGGACAATTTTAAGACTTGGATTTAACTTCCTCAAATATAGAATATTTTTATGCAGCTTTCACAAAACTTGTGATCGTATCTCATCCTTTAGAGGGCTTCAAACCTTTTCTTTTGACTAGAAAGAAAACTATGGCCTTTTGTAACTTTTCTTGGTTTGTCTTCCTCACAATTTGATGACTTCATCTTTTTCATAGGTGCTTTTGAAGTTTTCTATTTTGGTTGGATCTTCTCAACATCAATGCAATCTTTTCATACCTTGGCAATCTCTTCTTGCCCCAGAAATCTCTTTGTTTGCTTGGGGTCCTACTTGTCTAGCTACATCTTTTCAGACATGAGTTTATTCAAATCCTCAATTCCTTCTATGGTTGACATGCAAATGTCAATTTGACTTCGCTCTTGTCTTTGGAGGGTGGATTTCACCTTTGGATGGTGACTTTTGGATTGACAACAATTGACTTCATTGACTGAAAATACTTTGCCCATGCAACTTGGACAACTTACCATACTAAAAAATATCACATAAATAACTTGTGATCCTCACTGATGTTGTCTAGCAACTTCCTATAGATTGTTTTTTGTTATGAAGAATAATGACCTTCAACATTCAAATCATCCTTGTTTGATCTAAGATCTTCTTGCAACTTCAAACATCGCAACAAAGCTTCATCTCAAGAAAATAAAGATCTTCTCATCTCACTGACTTTCCTTCTCACTGTTCATATTTCCTTGGATGTTTCTGCAACTTTAGCAATTTAACCTAGAAAATTCTCTAACATGGCTTTTATACCAATTGAAGAAAATTAAAAAATCATAGATCAATTGCTACATAACAACAAACACAGAGAATTTGTTGCTCAATAGCTTATAAAACTTTATAATCATTCAATGAGTTATAAATCCTCTTGATCACAAGATAAAGGATCAACTCATCATAGAGATCAAAGATAAGAAAACATTACAATTCTACCTAAATAAATAGAGGTCTTTGACACATGAATGCCTGCTAAAAACATAAAAACAACATGCATATTCTTTTATAATGCAAATTATAATTTTAGAAAAATATATCTTCAATTGTTAAATATAATAGAGGTCCCTAACTATAAACAAAGTAATTGCATGTTTCGACCATTTTTAAATATGATGAGGTCCCTAAATATAGTCACTCCAGCAGAATCACATCTAAGAATAATTGTCAATTTTCTTTGATATTGCTTTTGAGCATAGAAATTTTGCTCAATAATATTGAACAAGTATAGAAAAGTCTACATCATCATTCATTCTTTCAGCAACACCATGAAGGATAATGAACATTAATTTATGTAATCAGTTATTTGTTTCTATGTGATTGTAGTTTTCAGTTAGGATGTGGTCCCATGAGGGGTTTAAGCTTCTATTTTCATGGAATAGGAGGTCCCTTGAAACAAAAAATTATGCTATGAGATTATTTAGAATCTTTTCCTAAAAAATAGCAATCCCTACTTTTTAGGAGTGAATATTTAATCTGGTGAAATTGAGGCGGGGTTAGAAATTGCCCCACCAATTTAAGAATGAGATCTGTCACTTGTTTGTCCAACTCTATTTTTTAGGAAGCCCCCTCCTTGGGACCTAACCTTATACTCCTAATCTATGTATGCACAACATTGTAGTCCATATTAAAATAGGAAAATATAATAAAAAAATTCGATTCATCATTATTGTGTGCTGCATTTTATATTTCTTCGACCTGAATTGTTTTCTGTCTTTGGCTCTGCAACGGTATCATCAAAATCAGATTATCAGATTGTACTCCTGCATATCTAGATTGGAGAGTACCTAGACACCTTAGCTATGTAAATTTTCTTTCTCCATCACATTCTATGCGATTGGTCGTCAAATCATTTCTAGATTCTTTATTGCTGCGTCTTTCGAAGGCCAATCCATTGGGTAGATGGGAGATAATAAAGCATTCACATATATGCTTAGACCATTCACGTATATGATGGAAGTGGGCCTGTAAAATTTGAAGGTTTAGAAAGCAAAATATTTTATTAGGCCGAGAGGCATTCTTTACAGTGAAGTTAATGAATTCGTGTACATAATTACAAATGCATAAGTAGAGAATATGAGAGTCTTCAGTTACAAATGCATTGGGTAGATCCATTCTGATTTCATTTATATTCTTCATCATGGGATTCATATTTCGGTAGCCGAAGCAATAGCAGGTTCGATGCATTGGTTCATAATCTCCAATAGAGAGAGGTCCTCAGAAATTTGCCCTTCCAGCATATATGCCCAAGAGAAGCCGGTATCTCAAATTTAGTAATCTCAGGCTGCTCAAATTCCTTATGCTTTATGGTATCTGCCCGCTGAGATTGTTTCTTGATAAGTCAAGTATAGTGTTCATTACCAGTACATATTCCAGCTAGAATGCTTATATCCTCATATAGGCTGTTTCCAGACATTTGCGGATCTCTGTTCTTTGCATATTAGTGAGGTTTACCATCCATGCAAAAAAAGTACTGTGAAGCTGATTATAGCCAAGGTTCCATGAATTTTGCATTTGTTATGTTCATATTCTGTTGAATGTTGTTTTGTTTGTCACATTCATTTTTGTGTTTCCTTTGTTTGATTAGCAGCCTATATTCACGACTTCAGTTTTCAACCATTGGTCTCTTTGTCTAAAAAGTGACTAGCTTTTAAATTGACAGATAGATAATCGATGTAAACATTGTGGACTTTACGAGATCCAGGCGCTCAAGTTATCGAATTCACTCCTTTCATCAAGGAAACACTTAACATTCAATGTAGAGTTCATAGATTATGCTTAATAAATTTTGTTCTCAGTTTATTTGTAGCAGTACTAGAAACTTATGTGTTACGCTCTGATATAATTTCCAGCTGTTTTCTACAAATTTTTATAGAGACAACATTCTAGGGACACAATGTCAGAAATTGTTCCATTCTGCTTTATTTTTAAATTATTATTTCCTCCTGCATTTAAAAGGGATTTTTTTGTTTCAATACAGTCTGCTTCTATGCTCTTCTCTACTTTGTACGAAAGAAATTTGTGTCTTTTCAATGGTATTTGAATAATAACGATGGGAATAGTGTCTATATGCATTCAATGATCGTTTTTTTGGTTGGTAAACGACAGAGTCAAAAGAATATATATATAAACATTTATATTTTCTGTTTGATCGAAAATAAAAAAATTGAAAAATTGGGTCTACAATTCCAATTGTCCAAATTCTTCCATTAGAGAAGAATTTCAAAGTTTAAATTGAAAAAAGATTGACATTCAGCCCTTAAAGTCTTGAGCTAACTTCATTAGAGAAAAAAATTATAGAGTCGAGGTGTATCTGCTTTGGGATATTTCCGCGACCATGACCCCTTATGTTCACATCTCTTCGACCATCGACAACCCTCCCATTCCTTTCCAATTTTGGAGGAATAAGGTCATTCAACCAAGCAAAGTCAAGGAACTCATCTTCTCTGTCTGCATTGTCAGGTTCATCCCACAAAAATCTCTATTGTAAAAACCTAATTACCATTTCCATGTACCCATGATGCCCAAGAGTAGGGCCTTTTAAGTCCAATAAAAAGGGGTAATAGTTGATGGTCTCGCCCAAGACCAAAAATAAAATCAGGTCACCCGAGTGAGGCATTCCTGTGCCAATAATGACACGATTCAGGATAGTATCCAAACCCACTAGGTCATTTTGATCAAACAAGTGCATGGTTAGAGCCTGCACCTTCTCCTTGGAGTATTGATAGCCTAGCATAGAGGAAACAAATCTTGAGGATATGTTGGAATTATCCCTAGGATACTCTACCTTGCTCAGAAAACCAGAACCTAGGATAAGGTTAACCATCAAAATGACTGAAAAACTCAAAATTGCAGAGCAACCATTTGAGCCTTAGGTTTGAAATCTCACGGAAAGAGACTTGATGATAGTTTCAGGAAAGAGAGATGGGCATATCTTCCCCAAAATAAAAAATTGGCTTAGAGTTCTTTTTAATGATGAAGCCAAATGGTGCTTCCGTCATCCTTTGGCTGACCAGGGAAACAAAACTGCTCTGCAATTTGAACTAGAAAACCTTCAACTTTCAAAATTGACAAGTGATAGTGGTAGCACAAGACCTATCTTTTCCTTCTTTTAAAATTCTTTTGACATTCTCGTGCATTTCTAGGCTCATTAATGCAAAGTTCCTGGAGTTGTTAAGCCTAGAGGAGAGGTGGCGAAAGGAGTAGTTTCCAACATCATTATATTAATTAATCATAATTTAGAGCATTGCCAACACATCACCATAAGCCTCGAGCAACGAATACGACGTACTTTCCCACTTGCTTGAAGATTTGATGGATTTGCTAACCTCATCAACCTCTCTAAGAATGGTGTCAAGAATGAGATAATTATTACTCATCCGGTACTCCCCAATCAAGAAACAAACGTTTATGATGTGGCAAGATTTCAAGATTGAAGGCATCCAAATCAACTGCCTTGGTGGAGGCTATAGTTATCTAGTCGTTTTTAGGATAAAGTGGGATGAAGGGCCCACAAAATCAAAAAGGCGATTACTTAGGAAACTTGCTTGGTGGGAGAAAAGAGGACCATTGACAATTAGATGCCTCTCTTCTTTAGAATTTAGAGGTAGCTCAACTTAAAAAACTCCACGGCTCCTGAATGACTATTTTTGAAATTCAAAATGCCTAACTTCAATGACCCTCTTCCTGATTCCTTAGGGAAGTAAAGTTGAGATTAGGTGCCTACCAACTTAAAGGAGTGCTAGTTGATGCCAACTTGGACAGAGCATTTGCTTCCCTATTTGCCTCTCTATATATGTGATTGTAGGTATAGTTATTGAAATAAGGTAGTAGCATTAGAATTATTTCTAGAAGAGCTTGCAACTTCCAATTAACAGAGTGAGCCATTTTAATTGCATTTATGAAGATGGCAGAGTCCCCCTCAATTGCTAAATTTCTGATGTGTAGTTAGAACACTCTGACAGGCCATAGAGAAGAGCTTTAAATTCTATTACATTGTTTGTATCCAGAGGAATAGGTTCAGCCATCTTTCCCAACATTGTTCCATTGTGATCTCTAACTACACATCCAATTTCAGAAGATCCTAGATTTTCTTTAGAAGCCCCATCAAAGTTTAATTTGAACCAACCATTCTGGGGAGGAGACCAAGCTGCATTTCCTTTGTCACCTGACTTCTTCCCTAAAAAGGGGGAATTTTCATTCCATTCCAACACAACCTCATTCAGTCATCCCATTATGTAAAGTTCTTATCCAAGTTAGTAGAATGGGCAAGGCTGCTATTAATGTTCTCAACAATGGATTCTTCCAAAGAAGATAAGATTGAGTCAACACTCCTTGCTTTGCCATAAAAGATTCTCCTATTCTGCTCCTTCTATACCTCTCATACTAGAGAGGAGGGAGAAATTTCCCACATACAACTTAAAATGCCATCTTTTGGTCTGATTGGCCAGCTTGAGAAAAGGGAGAAAATATCATTTGGTAGAGTTGTTATCCAACCTAGTATAGAACATAGCCTCTTCTAGCATTTTGCTGAGAAGGGGGAAGTAAGGAGGAGATCATCTACAGATTCCTCATGTGCTTATTAGAGAATTCACCTTGAGGGGCCCTCAAATCCCATCTTCTTGAATCTCTTTGTTGTGAGGATCTTTTTCTTGATTGTCAACCAAGCAAAAATGCCAACCTTGGGAATAATTATATTATTATAGAAAAGATTTTAAGACATATGTTGGTCTACAGGGTCCACTTGGTTTGCGTGAACATTATATCCTATTTTAACAGAGTATTTGCCAGATTTAGCAAGGGAACAAATCAAAGTGTCAATTCCATTTCTGAAAACCAAATGTCTTTCCTTGAGGAGGGTAGAAAGTTGATTTAATTCATTTAAGGGAAGGGGAATACCTTCTAAATTTTTCCAACTCCAACCTAGGAATGAGTTATCCCTTGAAAATTCTACATAATCCTTGATGTGAAGCCCCCAATGAAGTCTTAATCATTCCCTTGTTGTTGGAATCATTATTAAACTATCTATGCTAAAAAATCCACCTCAAGAATCCTTCGAGAAAAGACAAGATGAACCTTCTCAGACATCCCAAGAAACATAATCTACTATAAGATGTTTACATTTGAGAATAAAATTCTAGGTCCAAGACCCTTTTGGATGACCAGAAGATCTCATAAACCTAATAGGGTCTCCTTCAACAGCATATTTGGTAAGTATCATTCGTACCCATCTTTCACTTGGATCAATATGCATCTTCTAGGCTAGTTTTGCTCCTAAGGCCTTATTCTGAATTAGACGGTTATGTACTCCCAGGCCTCCTGAAGGCTTGGGTTTATAGATTTTATCCCAGGCTATCAAAGCAATTTTCTATCTTTCATCCGAGTTCTGCCAAAGAAATTTCTCATCTTTTGAATGATGAAAGAATTCTTGCCTGCTGATAAAGCTAGAAGGGAAATAAGGTAGATGGGGAGAGCAAAGAAGATGACTTGAAGCATAATAAATCTACCCACCCAAGAGAGCCATTTTCCTTTTCCATGAATTAGCTTTCTTATCCAGTTTTAGTTTAAGAGGGTCCCATAGTGGGGTCCCATAGTTTGGAGCTCCTCAAACCTTTATCTATTGGGATCCCATGGTATATGTAGGGGAGAGAACCCTTTTTGCAATTAAAGATTCTCAAGATCTTGTTTTGAGTACAAAAAAATAAATTTCTGATTTTTCCTTGTTGACCACCTGACCTAAGGCTTTCGATGATCTTTGCATATTTGAGATATTAGAGTTGTTTCTAAAACATTAATACTCTTTTAATGTGTGCAACTTCTTCTTCCCAGTAAGATGGGTTGGTGAAATGGAATAACAAAAGAAATGCAGGCATTGAGCATGCTGCAGGAGAGACCCAGTCTCAGAAAAAATTAGGGGATTTTTCATGGAGAAAGAAGCACACATTTCAGCATTGGGTGCCACAATGTCTATTATCAAGGGAAGATTCAAGCCCTAGGGAGACAAAATAAAGGAGCATATGCAATTTCCCTTTGTAAAACCTATGAATTCATCACTTGCATAATGATATCAAATTAGGGCAGATACTGTGGCATCTAAAATGTCTTATTTATAAGATCGTGCACTTGTGTAGATTCATAAGCATACAAGGAAAAATGGGTGTTCATGGATTGGACTAAGGCCATAGAGCCAGGGTTAGGTTAGAGTTGGCATTATTTTTTAATTTGAATTACAATTGGGGATTGGGTTCAAATAAGATTAGGTTTAATATTTGAGTTAGTATTGCTAAGCAATTAGGGTATTAATTATTCATAGTCGGTGGGTGCTGTTGTGAGACGGTTTGGATCGAGGATGGTAACTCGAGCCCTATCAATGCATAGAGCATCTTGTCCATCTGGGTATGCAAGGTCATCTTGATGATTTGTGTGATATTTGATCTTTTGATTTTTGTTTTTTCTTTCAATCTATATGATTGTTTTAATTAAAAAAGCATTTGATTTTCTTAAAAAAATCTGTCACAGGGGTTTCGAAATTATTCAGATTCGTTTGACCATCCATTGAATTTGTTTTAAAACTAATTTGATTTTGTTCTTAAAATCTCTTGAATATGTTTGAAACCTGTCAAATTTATTTTCATATCAGTAGATTTTATTTTGAAATTCTTTGCAGCCCAAGGTAGCTAGGTTTTAAATGTGTTTTATAGAACTTTGAAATTTGATTTAATATATCTTTAAAATTTACCTATGGTTTGGTTTAAATCATGCATAAGACATGGGAAATCTGCCTCTAATTTCTTATTATTCTTTACTTAGTGTTTATGATTAAAATTTATTTAGATTTGTAAAGTATTTAGAATGAGATTTCTAAATATTATTTTAGAATGTATCATAAATAATTTTGTTGAGAACTTAATCTTTTGATTCTATATCTTATGGATACAGTATAGATAAATTTGTGAAGTAAATATTTTAGTAATCTTATTAGTACTATTGCAATCCGTTGCACCCAATTTTCATTAACTCTTTATTATTCAATTGTTTTTTCCACTAATTATATCAAGAATTATATAAATCTTTAATTTTTTTAGATTTTCTATACAAATTATTTAGAGTTGAATAATATAAAAAAAAAAATAATATTATTTTAATAATATTTATATAATTTAATAATATAAAAATTAGATAATTAAATAATATTATAACTATAATAAACTATACAATAATAATATTGTGGGGATGTTTTGATTATGAGTACTTGATGAATAATGAAAATTTTGGTATGTACAAGTTTGATTGATTACCTATTCATTGATTATAATTAATATAGTATAAATTAATATTTTTTTCTATTTGCTAATTGTTTAAAAAAAAAATATATTCAATTACTAGGTGATAGTTGTCTTTCTTGAATTTATATTCTTTCTAATTATTGTTAATAGTAAGTCTACTATTTATTCACATTTCCGATTTAAACATTTTGAAGTGTCATATTTTTATACATCTATTGCATAAGAGTTTTAAAACTATAGATAAGCAAATAATTAACTTTTGTTTTTTTTATGTATCAGAAAGGCATTTTCTAAGGATTTGACATTTGAACCCGGAGAAGCGTTCTCAGGTATAAAGCAACGCATACCTTTCAACACATAGCTGGCTTGCGTGTGAAAGTGTAAAGCTTCTAAAGAGTGTAGCTTAATATCATTACGAGACATATTACTAAGAGTGTAATATAAATATCATTAAAAGATTAAAGAGTTGTTGGAACCTTCTAATGAAATGATGGAATGTTTGGACTTTTATCTAGATAGAATTAAGTTTAGGCTAGCAAACCAATACATCAATTGTGTATAATGCACACTCATACTCTCACTGATTTTTGAATATTACTAGATTCTAAGATTTCGTGGGTTAAACATAAGCTTGTTTTGGTGGGATACCGCAATGATTCTGATATATGATGTATTATTTAGTACATGGGTTTGTAAGTTAAATTGCATCAGGATATGCCAGACATGGGTTTGTAAGTTACGTTGCTGCTGAGATTCCAACTGCTAGAAATGCCAGACATGGGTTTGTAGGTTACATTGCATCAGGATATGGTTGTTGGAAGTGAAGTCCAACATACTCCTTTCTTTTTGTCACCAAATTCTTTGGTCTTTCATCTTTTACTATAAATCTCTTTAAGAGTTGGTTGAATATCATTTTAGTTGAGTATTTTGAAGCTACTTGCAGCTACGTATGTAGTAACATAATTGGTCATTAATATAATTGATTCTCCCGCTTTGAGTGTGGATGTAGGCAATCTACTGAACCATGATAAATTGTGTGTTTCTTTTTGTCCCTGTTTGTGAATTCTCTTTTAATTTCTAGTCTTCTAATTTGCATTAGATCCTAACAATTTGTATCAGAGCGAGGTTAGATCACTGTTAAGATTTTGGTGGTTGAAATTCCAAAATTGTGGAAGAAAAGAAGATAGAGAAGTTCTTCGGTCAGAACTTCGGGTTATGGAAGGTGCAGATGGAGTCATTGTTGATAAAGCAAGATCTTTCACTTCTTCTTGAAGGGAAAGCATAGAAGCCAACTATGATGGCTGATGAAGAACGAGAAAAAATAGACAAGAAGACAAGAACGACAATTTTTCTCTCGCTGTCCAACAATGTTCTCTTCAATGTCACGGGTGAAGCAACAACGAAAGATGTATGGGATAAATTAACAATCATGTATGAAATGACGTCAAATGCAAATAAAGTGTTTATCATGAAGCGGTTGTACAAGCTTAAGATGAAGGAAGGTTGCACAATGGAAAATCACATCAATGAATTTAATACATTGATTAGTCAAGAAATTTCGCTGGGGATGACACAAGATGATGAGAGCAAGGTTGTCCTTTTTTTTATTCTCTTTACCAAGCAGCTGGGATGGTGTTGTAACAACTGTTAGCACATAGATATCCAGTAAAAATAAGTTAGTTTTTCATAATGTAGCAACTACTCTTCTCAACGAGGATTTGAGAAGAAAAAATGAAGAAACTTCAACTGGTGAAGCCTAAACGGTCGTAAGCACCGAAAATAGAGGTAGGAGCCATAATAGAGACAGTAATAATCATCATAGGCATTTGAAATCATCAAAGAGATCGAAGTCTAGAAACAGAAATGGTGATTGTTGGTTTTCTGGCAAATTTGGTCATGTAAAGAAGGATTGTAGAAACTACAAAAGGGTACAAGAGAAGGTGTGGGACAACGAAGAAAATATCGTCTATGACAAGGATGATAGTGTACTAATCCTTTCAATAGTTGACACTACTTAGTGCTCATGGGTACTTGATTCTGGTGCCTCCCATGATGATACCACATGCCTTGAAGTATTCATAAACTACAAAGAAGGTCACTTTGGAAATGTTTTCTTAAGAGATAACAAATCTTGCGAAATTACAAGCAAGGGTGATGTGTTGCTCAGAGTTTACTTTAGTGGTGAATATTTGCCAATGGTGAATTTTTCATGTCGGCCATGTCGGAAATGACAAATATTTTGTACTGACTGGGGGTGGCCATGTCGCCAAAACATTATCAATTTCTGTCAAAGTCACGACCCGATCGCCATATGTTTTATGCAATTAAATATTTCTATGTGATGATTTCGCCAATACAATATATGGTGGACACATGGTAAATTTAATTGTTCCGCCTACACTCTCCGAGGTTGCCTTAATACATGACCTTAATTCACCTTAGGCATGTGAATATTTGTTAGCCAGGGGGACCCAATTCGCCCGGCATCTTGTCGACATCTGTCTCCATTCACCCCAACTTTCACCAACTATATTGTATTCTCCTATTATTTTGACGACCTATAATCACCTCAAAAATTACATAAGTCATATTTGGATGACCTATAATTGCCTCAAAAATTACATAAGTCATCTTATAGTTACGCAGGATTCGCCAAATATTTGTATACCATATAAAATTCCTGTGGAATTCCCCATATAAGGATTGGTATAAATACATGCAAAGATCAGATCTATCTCAACACAATCTAGTGGGTTCTAGGCTCTGAATTCTAATCACTAGTGAAGTTTCAGACCAAGGAAAATCATTATTGTTGACTGCATTGGTGACTGCCAGTGACCTAAAGCCTAAAGGTGAGCGAACATATTTTTGAAGTGGTATATTATACATTATAGTCTATGACTCTATTATTGCTTCTTCAACAAACTAATATTTTTTTGGCGGCCTTTATTTCATTGGAGATGTCAAACAGGAAGAGGGGTAGGAAACCTGAATGTGGGGAAGGCCACGAGAGGCCAACAAAAAGAAGAACATTGTCTTCATACTTTGGCATTGGAAAAAGATTGTGGTGAAAATCAGGAAGGTACATCATCACAAATACAAGTACAAAATTTGCCACCTGCACTGCATGTTGAAGACAGCGATGAACCTGATATCTCAGATCAGGATGATCTTGAAGAAGATTACCAAGTTAGCCAGAACGATATAATCGACTGGGGTGATAATGCCATTGATGATAATGCACAGAAGGGGAAAAGAAAATCCATATCAAAAAAGGGTGAACAACAATCAAAAAAGGATCGGGAGTGGATATGTTAGTGAGGAATTTTCAAATTAATTGGGCATCAAAGTATCCATTCATTGAACTAATGGAGAATCCAATTGAAGGTGAGCCTCCAATAGAATGCAGGTGTAACATTTGCACTTGGAAACATAACAAGGAAATTAGGTTGTAGCTAAAATTTGACACCATAGAAAAGCATATGGGTAAAGTTTATGAAAAACAAATGATAGACAAGGTTGAAAAATCAGTGATAAGATGGAAAACAAAGGAGGAATGTAAGCATGTGAGGAATGCCGAAGAGTATATTTTCATGAGAAATTACAGACGAAGCCTGCTGAAGTTAAAGGTTCTATTGAAGCTATTTTTGGAAAAGAAATGCAAATAGAACAACTAGGAAAAGCTATTCAGTTAAGCATTGTTTTTCATATTTTGAGCAGAGGGCATGCTATGATAGATTTCCCATCAATTAGTGGTTTATTACACTTTTGAAAGTTTTTAACTATCCTAATAGACACTGGTCAGTAAACAATGGATGGGAATGGGCAAGTTGTCTTGCTGAGGTTGAAAAAGAAGATGTACAAGAAAAAATAAGAGAGTCAAACTTCATTGCATTTTCTTTAGACAAAGTTACGGCAGTAGACAATACTTCATGGGTATGCATGCATGTTTATACTTTACAAAATCATACCCGCCAACCTCATCTACTATCTCTTGCTAAAATGAAGGAGAGTGCGACAACGGAAAATTTATTTCAACTAGTAAAGAGAAGTTTAATTGAATATGGAGGTATGGATGACATGATGGTAGCCAAAAAATTGGTTTGTGTTGGAGCAGATGGAGCTTCAGTAATGCAAGGTCATAGGAATGGTCTTTGTACAGAGATTGAAACTTCATTTGCACCGTACATTACTGCAATTCACTACATGGCTCACATAATGAATCTAGCTTTTGGAATTATGAGCAAGTTTGCTTCAGTTAAAAAAATTGAAATTTTAATTAGAGAGCTCTACTCACACTTCTGTTGAAGTCCCAAGCGATTTATGGAATTTCAACACTTTGTTGATAGATTAATTGATGAGAACAAGCTTCTCAAGGATAATCATACTAGATGGATCTCTTTGGATGGTCCAGTGTATCGAGTGTTTTTAGAATATCCATCCATGATTGGACTATTTCACAAAACTCATGACGAATCAAATCAACTGAAATTTACTGAACTTCTTGGCAGGTTAAGTAATTTAGTGACACTCTTAACTTTAGCAGCTCTTCTACCCATGCTAGAGGAAATGAGGAATATTATGAAGGCTGCCCAAAAAAGAGCTCTTTATATTGTAGAATATGCTATGTTGTGTAAGATGACATGCATGACCCTCGACAATCTCTATCAAAATCAACCAGCACTATCTGATGAAAAATTTGTTAAGTGGCGGACACTCAGAGATTTGAACAATCTTGATAACTTTTTACAAATCAGTCCAGACGGGGAGGTATGTGCCAATGTATGGTGAGTTGAGATACTAATGCACTTCTATGCCATGGCTGACCCTGAGGAACCAGGAAAGCGCCCCAGGAAGAAACTAGCAAGAGTTACAAAGGAAGATTTCAACAAGATTGTTGAGATTGTAAATGATCTTTCCTCACAAATTAGAAGCAGATTTCCTCCTGACAACCTACTTGAAGCCATGTCTATTGTTTTTCCTCAATATTGGAGCCTCAACAGTGCATCTGATTTTCAAAGTAAGCTATTGACTTTGATAATTTTTTTTTGCATATCCAGAGAATTGAATGGAGTAACTATAAATGGAATACTAGATGAAACTCATCTTCGAGAGAAATCATCTCATTTTGCATACACTATGAAAGAACAATATGCCAAAATCGAGAACCCTCATGAAGAGGGATCAGTAACAAGGCTTTGGAAATATATAGCTGAGAACACAGCCTTGCGTGATTCAATGCCAGAATATGTGAAGCTTGCTGATTTATGTCTTACCATGATATTGGGTTCAGTGGAAGATGAGAGAGTTTTCAGTGCTTTGGGGTTCCTAAAATCAAAGCTAAGAAACAAACTAGACAAAAATTTGGAAAATTGCTTGAGGCTCTATACATCTAGGTATGATGTCCACACTTTTCTTTACGATAGGGCACTGCAAATCTGGAGGTTCAAATGTGAAAGAAGAGGTTTGGGAAACACTTCAAACCAAAGTGCCAGTGGGACTACTAGACCTACTAGTAGCATTGAGATGCAGTTTGGTGAAGATATGCAGACTCAGACTCAGAGTGAAGAAAGCACAGACGAGAATCATGAAAGCACTGAATTTGATGAGGATGAATGCCAACTGTAAGAGATTGGTATTTATTAATCTTATTACTGTATCTCATCATTCATATTACAAAAGCATATTACTTTTTACAATTAGAATTCAATATTGATTTGTAATTGTATTTTTCAACTTTCTATTTCCAGATTTAAAATAACATAATAAAAAAAAACCATAATGTGTTTATTGATATAGAGATGTTTATTGTTTTTTTATACATGTTTGAGTCTCAAATCTGTGTGATACATTTCAAAACCATATGATACAATTCATTCAATAGTAATATGCATGTCGAGAACTTAGATTTTTATTAATTCTTTCAAAATATAGCCATATTGATATGATACAATTCATTCAATAGAAATACACCAATATGTGTGATTCTCCATGCCAATTGCAAAAGTGAATAAAAAGTTTAAGAACCCTTTGCAAATGACCCTGAATTCCCTTTTATAGAAACAACAACTCCTATGTGATTCTCCAATGTCCATGCAAAAGTGAATACAAAGTTTCAGAACCCTTTGCAAAATTGCAAATGACCCTGAATTCCCTTTTATAGAAACAAGGGAGCAACAATAGCTTTAGGTCGAATTGCAAGTTTGCAACATGTGAAGACTGAACATCAAAATCACAAACTCAGCACAGATTTATATGGCCATCACAGGCCGTATTAGCAATTTAACATCTGCTACATGTTTGATGTCTCCTATTCAAAAAATAGAGTTCAAAATTAAATATTAATTCACGCCATGACAAATTAAACATAGATAATAGCAGTTCCTAAAACCTACTAATCAGAAATAGAGAAATGCATAAATGTTAAAGCAAGGGAGAATTTGAGAATACAAATTTACTGGCTCAAGTTTTGCACTGTGCATCATAGATTCATAGGCTGGATTAGCAAAATAGAAATAGCGAGTGCTATTTTTTTCCTATTCATAAAACATATTCATAGGCTGGATTAGCAAAATAGCAAACAGAAAAAACATAAAACCTTGAAATTAAGAATAAAAGAAGAAAATTGTGCAATACATACTATGATTCTTAAGAATTCTATGCCAATTTTTGTAAGGTGCTCCACTCTTCATCTGATGGAAGGTCAATATTCTGTAAACTATGGAAAGTTAACTCCAACTTCGTCAACATTCCATATTTAGAATATTTACATGACATCACAATTTCATCCAATACCGAATTTAGAGTTGTAAATGGTTGGATGAATTCCAGAAAGCTTTTGGGAGTTGTGTCCTCTAGAAGCAAGTTTGAATCAGACTTCATTTTTATCTCCATGCTTTTTTTGTAAGCTTCTTCTCCAATGAATTTATTTGATGTGTCAACAGGCTAAGGCAAACCAAGTTTAATCAAATTATTTTTCTTTTCTGGTAGCTTCACTATCTTTTTTCCACAACTGTCCATAACTTCTGATGTTTCCCTTAGCTTCTGGCATTTTTGAATGATCGATGATGTCTTAACTATGGAATCAATGCGGCTCTTAATTCCCTTGGATGCCAAGTAGCTATCACTGGAACTGTAGACTACTTTCAGAATCTTTTTTGCCATTTCCTCTTTTGAATAAACATGTATGCTCTTCTCATAGTGCCCTTTGATTTTTATAAAAATTAGTCTCATACTTTCAGTCAATTGAAACAATTCACACAACTTTTGACTCCTCTCCATTATTTGCCGCCAAATGTTTTCTTGTATATACTTCGTTGTATTTTTCATATTATCTTTCAATATATCCTCCAAAGTTTTTATTTTATCATTTGCATTGTGAAGGTCTTCTTTCATTTGTGCAAATTTTTTTCTTTCTTCCTCTACTTCCTCTTGCAAATGTTTTTCTTTTTCCTTCCCATGATCCAATAGGTCCTATAATTTTCTCATTTCGGCGGCAGCAGACTCATAACTTTTGTATAATTTTTGAAAACTGGCTTTTTCCTCAACAATTTTTTTACTAGTTTTAGCCAGTTTTTCTGTCAGGTCCTTCAATTCTGCATCCTAATTTTGTCCACATTATGTAGTTTGGAAAAATCCATTTGGAGGGTGCTAACTTGAAATTGAGAGGGATCTATCTGACTGTGTGGTGGATTTTTATCTTTAGATGGGGCTGGGAGCATAACAACCATGAACTCCATCATATCTTTCTGTGGGTCATATGTTGGAAATACCCTGTTCCTTGCAGGTTGTTCGTTTACAACTTTAGACACGGAAACCTTATGAAATGATTTCTTTTTTTCTTTATTTTCTTTTGTTGTGTGTTCATATTTTTCATAGTAATCATGAAATGAAAAATCTGGGCTTACTGAAGCAATTGAATGTTTGAAAGGTGACATAGGAATATCATAGGCTCCAGTTCCACTTATTCCTATGGTTTTAACTAATGCTTGACTAGGATTACCAACAACAGTTCCTAATCCTGTCCCACTCCTACTGACACTTTCATGTGTAGTTTTCATAGTCTTTCGAGGTGTGTGATCTGAAGCTACAAATAATTGATTTGTAGTGCCAGTGGCACTTGATAAAGGATTCTCAATAGTATGAGATTGAGTATCTTCCTCTAGTGGCCTCTTGTAAGATATATTTTTTTGTTGCCCTTGTCCCACACCAAGACAACTAGTGGGTGGCTGCAAGAAGTTGAGTCACACTTTTGGGCAAAAATTGGAAGTGTTTTCTCTGTTTTTCAAATTTTCTGTCGATTGATGTCAAAATTTGATGCACTTAGAGATTGAATCTCAAAAAAAATTCTGGAATAGAAAATGTAGTGCTCAGAGTCTACTTTTCAAATATGTAATTTATTTTAATACCCACGTGGTAGAAATTCCTTTTTAGTATGTACGTTTAAAAACCAATTTTTCAAAATGCCTGTTTCAGGACCATACTACACGTGTACGACCACCCTTTTTTGATGCAAATAAATGAATTTTTACAAATCCTTCTGGTAAACGATACCTAAGACACCAAATATTGATGAGAATATTTTTCCTTATTTTTTTATTGAATATATTTTTTTATTAATTTTTTACTGATAATAAAGTATATTTTCAAAACATTGGGTGTACGACCACCATAATTTGATGAAAATTTCATATTTTTCAATGTTTTTTTTAATATTCAAAAGAATTGTATGTAGATCAATGTCATATAATTTATTTTTTTTAAATCCTAAAAACAAAAAAGTTATTAAAGGTTTAGTGAACCTTGGCATTTTAGGTTTAGGTTCCACTTTTGATTAATAAATAATACAAAAATAGGAAAAATAATCTTATCACCATGAAATTTATATTTCTGAAATCAGGATGCTGAGAAATCTAATGGGTTTTCATTTCGTCAAAAAATTCAATCAGAAAGGCCCTCAAAAAATTAGTCCAAGGTAGAAATCTGAAGTCTTTTTACCTTTAGTCATTTTTTGGAGGTCCAAGCATAGGCTTGGTGGGACCAAGCCTATCTCGAAGCAAAAAAAAATGCTAAGGGTTGTTTCCTACCCCTAATTTTAACAAATGGGCACCCATTTTTTATATTAAAAAAATGGGCGCCCATTTTGCTTTGTACCGTTGAAAGCAAAACAGGTGCCCATTTTAAAAAATGGGCAGCCGATTCTAAAACAGGCACCTGATTTGAAAAAAATGGGCGCCCGTTTAGCTTCAGGCACCCACACCAAAATGGATGCACGTTTCAGAAAAAACATGCACCTATTTTTGAATGGCTCAGGCGCTTGAAGCGAAATGGGTGCTCGATTTGTAAAAATCAGGCACCAGTTTCTAGCTGGTTCTTTCCCAACCCCCAAACTTCCGTGGGATTGGGACCCAACATTGTGCATTTACCTTAGTATTAATACTAGTAGTAGTACCCATGCCAACCCCACCAATCATAGTGGCACTTGACTGAACAATAATAGGAATACTATCCTTAGATTCCCCACTAGTAGCACTGGCACTTGATTCACCACCAATGGGAATACCATGATGTGGTGGTGGTTGTGGATTTGAACCTGGAACAAATGTAGGTGGACCCTGAGGGTAATGAGTAGTACCTATCCATGATGAATCTGAAGAATCAAGTCCAATGATTGGTTTATAAGGACCTTTTGATTTTAACTGTGATGGAAGTTGTATCTAAAGTGGATACCAAATGCCCTCTCCTCTAGCACCTAGACCACCACCTTTAAAACCCATTTTTTCCACAAGGTTTTCCCCTTTGCTATATTTATCTTTCATGGACTCACTGACTTCACCTAATATTTTCAGGACTGTAGTAGTTGTTGGAGGGGACTCAAGGACAACCTCATGCTCATCATCATCTTCAATCCTACCATGCTCCATATCCGACAATTTGCTAAACTCTACATCCTCGTTGATGCTCTCAAATTCTACACTTGTCTTTGGTTCAACGAGAATCCTCCTCATAGTCCAAAAATCATTTATTTTGGTTTGAGTGAAATAATTCTATTTACATTCATGCAAAATTAATTTGGGAATAGTTTTCTTAGATGGATTAGCAAATTTTAGGTAGAAATTGTAGGACCTCCTATTTTCAATGCCCTGGCCCTCCTTTGTTGTCCTCTGTGTGTGCAATGCCATAATTTTTGATAAAATTTCTTCTATTGAAATGTTATTGCCAGCTATAATTTTCTCCATCTCTTTCTTAACCTCATCCCAACAGTCCTTGTTTCTAAGCTTTTCTAGCAATGGTTTACTTTCATGTTGACATAACACTGAAGAGTTCCCATTTTTCTTTAGCCTTGCTTGAACTACACTGATTGGATCATACTGTTAGAGACCCTCATCAGAAAAGTTAAACTGTCAAAAAATCATGTGCCAAATTGAATGCTTTTCTCTTAAATGTGAACCCTCCACATGAGAAAGACAAGGAAGGAAATATGCTCTTCTTTTGCTGACCATGGAAGTGCCTATTTGTGCTCTCCAATTGCCGTACATAATCAAATGCAAATACCCTATCTATCACATGTATTGGAAGTCTGTATGGTTTACTTGCCGACCCGTAAAACCTTAACACAGTGAATTCTTCCATGAAGAACTAGTCAGCCAATTCTATTTGACTTTGGAGTTGAATGCAATCTCTACAAGACACAGACAACTTAGGCATTGGAGTGCTTGTAATTTCATTATATATTGGTGCCAAAAAGAAGTCTACAAAATGGTTGTAGTTCTTTCTGTTATCATGCATCCTTATCTTTGGGGTCCAATCATATATTGGACACTCTGTTCTCTTCCCAGTCTACTCATCAATCTTATAGCTCACAATTTGAAGCTTGTTGGTCTCAAATATTGCATGATACTTAGATAGGAAGAGATAACACAAGTAGGATGAGAACTTAAATGTCTTACAGGAACCTTTTTTGATCATTAGTAATTGTTTTTGCATGTATTTTACAATGTGCTCAATAATATTATATCTTACTGCAAGACCTGCACAATGGATATTATAAATCATTTCAAGAAGGCTTGCACCCACTTCCCTATCATTTTCCAATCCTAGGAAAAATGACAGCAAGGAAATAGTATCCCCAACCCATGGAACAAAAATGTTAGAATCATAAGGAGGCTTATGATTCTGATCCAACACAATATCAGTACCAATCTTTATTAGAGCTTTGATAAATGAATCTCTGCAAATTGGATCGAGACTCTCATAATTCCCTGCCAGCTTTTCAAGGTCAATTTGGATGTTTGAGTTTTGGGCTTCAAATCCTAGGTTCAACAAATGAGCAAATTCTCCCTCGTTTATGGATAGAATTTCCTCTTTTGTATTTTTATTTAAAATTGCTTTTTTATCTTCATCAGAATTTTTGACGCAGACCATGACAAAATCAGGGCAAGGGAATACTTCAAGTAACACCATGCTTCCCAATCCAACATCCCATGATGTGATTTTATTTGTTTTTTGTTTTAACATTGGGTTGAAAACAATAAATTTTGCCCTGGATGCACCTGCCGCCTTACTAGACAATGTATATCTAATATCTATGATACACTTTTCACCATGGATAGCAGGGTCATAAATATCATGGTATTCATCAATGAAACTTGGTGTTTTAACTAGTTCGGTTAGGTGCATTTTATTTTTCACTTGGCTTCTTGTTGAACTACTGCTTCCCATTTTCCCCATCACTATTATTGTTAATAATTCAAAATAATGCTAGATAAAAACCTGAAAATGCTAACCCTCAAATTGGACCACGAGATTACCAAAAGCAAAAAAGGCGGGATGTAGGTGTTCTAGATTTTACTCAAAAATTGGAATTTCTAGTTCACTAGATTGGCACAGACAGTCTCTGTTGCAACTTGCATTCCTAAATCTAGTAGGTGTTTTTGAATCTCCCTCGATTTACAGGTTTGTCCAAGAAAGAAAAGATGATTATGTTTTATGAGTCTCTTATTTTGAAAACTCTGAAAAGTAGAAATGTAAAACCTAAAGGGCAAAATATCTAGAATCATGTTGTAATTTTATTAATTACTATTAATAACTATTCAATGCTGAAGGACAAAACATTCACTACAGTATAAATTCTGAGGATATTAAATGTAATAGTTTCAATTCTAGGTGAAGTTCTCCCAAATGTGTTCACTTCCCACATTCAGGCCGAAATCCACCCTAAGCCATTGATCTTTGCTCATCCAACGGACGAGGGACCAAGCTACCTGTTGTGACTTTACAGGTGTGTTTTTTAAATCTGTTTAATAATTTTAAACTTCCACCTAAAAAAGTGTTTTAACTTTAATGACTTAATTATATTTAATTAAATTTAAAACGTTTCAATTCCGAGTGAAGTTCTCCCAAATGTGTTCACTTCCCACATTCGGGCTGAATTCCACCCTAAGCCATTGATCTTTTCTCATCCAACGGAAGATGGTACCTATTGTTAGTTGTCGTGGGTCCCATGACTTCTACCAGTTTTCAAGAACGTCACCATACTCATGTCACTTTTCTAGACAAAGTTCTCAAAAATCTATTCACTTCCCACATTCGCCCCGAAATCCACCCTAAGCAATTGATCTGTTTTCATCCGGCGGTCGATGGTAACCTATTTTAAGATGTAGTGGGTCCCATGACTTCTACCATTTTCTTGGCATGTCTCCATACTCGTGTCACTTTTTGGGTTTGATTTTTAGTCTATTTAATCATTTTAAACCTCCGCTCGAAAAAAAGATTTATAGACTTAATTATATTTAATTACATTTAAAATGTCCAATTTCGGGCGAAGTTCTCAGAAAGGTGTTCACTTCCCACATTCGAGCCAAAATCCACCCTAGTCGTTGATCTTTGTTCATCCAACGGTTGATGGTACCTGTTTTAAGATGTAGTGGGTCCCACGACTTCTGCCATTTTTCTGGCATGTCACCATACTTGTGTCACTTTTCCAGTTTGATTTTTAGTCTATTTAATCATTTTAAACCTTCGCCCGAAAAAAATCTTTATAGACTTAATTATATCTAATTAAATTTAAAATGTCCAATTCCGGGCGAAGTTCTTAGAAAGGTGTTCACTTCCCACATTCGGGCCGAAATCCACCCTAGCCATGTATCTTTGTTCATCCAATGGTCGATGGTACCTATTTTAGGTGTAGTGGGTCCCACGACTTCTACCATTTTTCTGGCACATTACCATACTCGTGTTACTTTTCGGGTTTGTTTTTAAAGTCTATTCAACCATTTTAAAATTCCGCTCGTAAAAGAGATTTATAGTCTATAGACTATAGACTTAATTCTATTTAATTAAATTTAAAATGTTCAATTCCAGGCAATAGTTTGAGATAACTATTAAATATAATGTTAATATTATTTGTAAAAATTTAAAATTCAAAAATAGTATAAAACATGAAACTTAGTTTCTAGAATAAAACAAATAACTAAATAAAAATATAAATTTTGATATTCAATTTGAAAGGTAAAAGTTTAATATTAAAAAGAAAACATTCAATATTAAATCTAAAATATTAATTTAAAGTTTAACAAAATTCTTTGAAAATATGTTTACGATATATAATTTTCAAAAATAGTTTAAATATATATATAAAAGTTCAACATAAATTTAGTGTATTAATTTAAAAAAATGTGCAATTGCAGTCCTCAATCTGTTAAGGCGAGCAGATTTGGAAAGTACAAATGCCAAGCTGGCGATTAATTGTTGCAAAAGGAGTTGTCTGCGGCATGTCACACGAACAACAGAAGGGGAGGATGGCAGGAAATCTTTTTCCTGATCTCATGGCATTAATGTCTTATCGTGCACATTCATTACCCGACCTATAAGACGGAGGCAGATTTTTTTACCTTTTGATCTGTGTACCACTTTTTGCTTTGAAGTAGCTGCAGAACAAATCTGTAGTTCGTAGAATCGTGCCTTCCGTAAGAAATTTTTTGTAGGAAGTGATTTTGAAATTGCAGGTGACCATGGAGGCCAATTTCACACTTCGAACAAAAAAGAAGTTGGTGCCCTTTTTGGGCAAAATATCTGATAAACGAATGCAAGGACTATTCAGGTTTAAGGAGGAGAAGTTGTGGGCGGTAGCTCGATTGATGCTTGAGGAGGAGGTGGCACATATCAGTCACTGGTATCGAACTAACATGGAGGTTCACTCTCTGATTATGGCATGGGCCTATGAATTTGAACCAGAGGTGGAAAAGGTAAAACTCACATTGGTCAAATTGATTGATGGGGAGTTTTTGATTAACCTGGATTCAATCTTGGAGTGGGTGGTGTCAGGAGTTGGCATTCAAATTAAGCAAGGGGATGACCAGGAGGAATTGCTTCCTTTTATTCGTGGCCCAGAGGATGAAATCAAAAACTAGTGCCGTGAATGAGCTTGAGTGGGGTGGGAAGCGATGAAACTCTTTGTGAAATTAACAAGGGTGGATGAAGTCCTAAAGGCTTTGCATGTGGTGGCAAGGATGGAGTTTGGTAGGGAATTTTGAGATAGGGCTGAAGAAGGAAGGGCCATACAGCTACTGGCAAGCTTGGAGGGCGACCCCGACTTTGGGTGCCTAAACTGCATTCCAAAAATGAAAGCTGAAGCGGCAAAAGGGAAAGCCAAAGCATCAACCTCCGAGGATGGAAGGGATTGGGAGGAGGCAACCCAGTGGGATAGTGAGACTGAGTGAGTGGCCTATCGGCAATGAACTAGTTTTTTTGTCTTCTTGCTATAAGTTGTGGGCAAATTTTGTATCTTGAAACTTTTCAATTAATAGAATGAAAAAACCTTTACTGATAAACTTTTGTATCTTGCAACTTTTGAAGTTTTGTATTTTGAATGACTATATAGTATATATTTATAAAATTATAATCAACCATAATCAATGTAAAAAAAATTAATGGGATGAATTGAATTTTTTTTTTATAGCATTACATAAAGAAATCACGGTATTAAATTTATTTCCATTGTTTAATAAATAATTAAAATAACGTAGCTCATATACAAAAAGCATTTGAAAGAAATTAATTAATAAAAATGAAATAGAATTATAGAAAGCATTTTTATATCCATAAGACTGTAAGAGGCAAAGTGAAACAAACTAGAATTTGAAAAATTATCATTAATATTTATGCTTTTGAAATTTACAATTTTTTCGTCTGAGACTTGAATCCCCCAAAAACTTAAAAGCCAAAATGAGTGAGCCATTGGCAGCTTGTTAGGGTTCAAGGACATAGGAAAAAAAAAACTATAGTGGGGCAGGGCTAGGGCATAGTTAATGGAATTGTTTACAATTTTTCCCTAAGAATCTAGCCCTCCTTCCATGTAGAATTCTTCGGATAGCATAAGCTGAGAGAATTATTCAATCCACATGTAGTTTGGAAATTCATCCAGGAGGAACTATTTATAGAGGAAGTCCCTACCAATCCACACCCATTTTCTATGTCACATCAGCTGCTCTACATTCAGGTTTAGGAGAAATGGTTTCTTGGCCACTGGCAGTGTTTGGTCAGGGAGGAGAAGCTTGGATAAATCACTCGCCCAAGGGATCCCCACCCCTAGTTCTGCAAGAATGACAAGAGTAATGTCATCTCCGAGTAAGTCTTCCTTAAAACCCTTCCTCAACAACATCAGCATATCCACCTTGTCTCCTCCTAGGTCCAGAAGAGACGCTAAGAAGTGGGATATAAGGTCTGTGTTAACACGGTACCTATTTTCATTTCGCAGAAATTCTCTGCCCAGCACCATCTGCACAGCCTCATTGGTGAACGACCCAAACTCCTTGCAGACTGATTGGAGGGTTGGGTCTCTAACGGAGCCTAGAAAGGCCCTCTAGTCCTCTGCAGAAAGGCTTCTCAAGTAGATGGGAGTATCCATATTGAGAAAATATATCAACAAATTAAACAACTTGAGAAGTGAGCCTATAAACCTAAAATACCATGAGAAAAGGCTAATTGAAGATGATAGAAGTAGAGATCGTATATAAATTGTTGAAGCTCTTGATTGTAATAATTACTTCCTTAATAGTATTAATTACTATAAATTTTTTTAAATCTTTCGTATCTCTGCAAATCTTTCCCATAAATGCACTATTGTGAGAAAATGGAAATAGCTATGAACTAGTATCACATTGGAAGTCATGGGGACATAGTGGATTGCCATAAGTGAATAGATATATATTAAATGAACGAAATTATCAATCGTGATTCATGACATTTGATACGTGTCTATTGAATCCAATTCCATTCCGGGCACTTTCTGGTGAGCTATGTTCTCTTCAGAAAATTGGGCTGAAATAAAACTTCAACCATTGATCTACGATCATCGAACGGTTTAAAATCATTGATAGATTTTAGGTATGTGTCACCCTTTACATGTCAAAGAGGCCGTGCTTATTGATACATTGTGTAGAGTTTGGACTCAATGTATTATGTGATGTGATGTACTAATGTGATGTGATGTCTATTAATGACAATGAATTCATGAAATCGCCAATGAATTATATATTGTACCATAAATAAAAAAATATTCGCCAAAACAAGTTAAATAATTTTCAAGCGGTGGATAAAAATCGCCAATACATTAAAATAATTTTCAAGCGGTGGATAAAAATCACCAATACATTTAAATAAGTTTTCCTTTGGAGTAAAATTTTTCGCTCATACAATTATATATTTGTTCCTTTTAACAATAATTGTTCGCCTCCCACAATAAATATTTTCCCCATAGAACAAGGTATTATTCGCCAGAAATTTATGGCATTTTCGTACCCTAGAAAAAAAATTGCCAATACAAAATAATTTTTTCCTCATTTTAAAATTTTTTTTTGCCTTCGATATGAAAATTTCCCCACAAAAATAATGTCTGGCTCACCACGATTTTACACAGTTGCTTGAGGGGGGTGGGGGGGGTGGGGTTTCTTAAGGTTATCCCTGGTGTTGCTACCATTAGAAGGCGATAAAACATGGTTGCTCAAATATGTTCGACATATCCCACAATTGAAAAGAAATGTGATATCTGTTGGACAACTCTTCGATCAAGGTCTTAATATGAATTTTCTTCCTGATACTTGGAAGATAACTCATGGTATGATGCTGATTGCAAATGCCAATAAATTAGGTAGTCTCTATATATTTCAGACTCATTGTGAAGTGGGAGCTGCAATTGTGGTTGAGGACAGCAAAGTGGATCTTTGGCATCAAAGGCTTGGGCATATTAGCAAGAGAGATCTCCATGTTATGCACACAAGAAATTAGCTTCCAGGTCTCAAACTTGTAGATTTAGCCTTTTGTGAACATTGTCTCTATGGCAAACAAAAGCGAATCGGTGGGCATGATATGAAGACAACACCGCTAGAGCTTGCATATTCAGATGTTTTTGGGCCTACTGAGGTAGCCTCCATTGGAGGAGCCAACTATTTTGTCACCTTTCTTGATGATTGTACAAGGAAATTATGGATTTACATGCTCTCTAAGAAATCTGAAGGTTTTTTAAAATTTAAAATTTTAAAAATCAGGTTTGGCATAACGTTAAGTGTGTACAAACAAATAATGGTGGAGAATTTTGTTCACACGAATTTGATGGTTTTTGTGCTGATAATGGGATTAGAAGGATTAAGGTTGTTCCTTTCACTCCTCAAGAAAACGGTACAGCCGAGAGGATGAGTAGGACAATCCTTGAAAAGGCATGCTGTATGTTATCAAAAGCAGGTCTAGGCAAGGAATTTTGGGCAGAGGCCTGCAACAAAACAATATACCTGATCAACTGAAGTCCCGCATCTAAATTAGATTTCGATATTCCAGAAGAGGAATGGTGGGGGAAGAGGATTTCATACTCGCATCCTCATGTATTTGGATGTTAAGGCTTCTCACAAATACCCAAGGAGAAAAAAACCAAACTGGATCCTAATTTGCAGAAGTGTATTTTCATTGGGTATGGTGAAGAGCAATTTAGTTTTAGGTTGTTAGATCAAGTCAATAAGAAAATTGTTCGTAGTATAGATGTTATCTTCAATGAAATGTTTTTTCGGCACTGAAAATTAAGGATAAATCTCATAAAAAGTATGCTCCTCTATCTATTTTTTAAAATTATTCTTCATCTACCAGTGTTCTGCCCCAAATCTCTCATCAAGTGGGAGTCCCTATGTCATTCACCATGGTTGAATTCATTTCTCTATCCTCTGACAAGACTAAGAATGATGAAGAAGAGACCTTTTACAATGACTGCTCTCCATTTAATTTTGAAACAACACATTACAGAATATGGGGTCTAAATCAAACTATACGCTGTGAAATAGGGGGTCCAAAATACAAAGCACGTCCTCCCTCAGAGCTACCATGGGTCAACACATAGGCTGCTAAAGACGTCCACACACTGGCTATATCATTATCTACATGGGTTGAGGAACCTCTACATGGTACCGAATCCTCAGAGAACTCACGCCTGCACCGAAAATCCTCCTCTACGACCTCCAAATAGTGGCATCAAATTACAAATGTCATGGACGTTGTGTTTGCGGTAGACCACGTGCGTTACTAGGAGTGCACTCATAACATACACTTCACCCTGATAGTAGAAGGAAGACGTCTTGCTATGGAGGTTTCTCACAATGAACAAGTCTCTGGTCAAAATTCTCCACGTTTTGGTGATTGCAAGCAACAGAGTGCCCATCTAGGCTCTGAGAGTGCTCGACACTCTGTTGCCACACAAGAATAAGGAATTCATTATGTGCCTAGAACTTTTCCCACATGAGAAATTGATTTGAATGATCAAAGACACAACGATCAAGATAATTTCAGTAGTGATGATCCCAGTACTCACATAGAGAACCAATTAAGAATGTCTACCAGACAGAGGAGGCTCCGGTTAAGTTATATGAATTACTATTCTATGAAGAAGCTGAACCCACTTTGTTAATCTCTGATCAAACAGATCTTGCAATGTATAAAGAATCTTGTAAAACTACAGATTGTGATAAAGAGAACAATGCAATGTATAAAGAAATGGATGAATTATTGCCAAACTAGACATGGGATTTGGTGCCACTTGTGCCTGACATAGAGGCATTACATAATAAGTGGGTGTGTAAATTAAAGGATGAAGGTGGTGGTCGGAAACGGTTTCGAGAAAGCCTTGTTGTCAAGGGGTACGCTTAGTAGAAAGACCTCAATTTTAAAGAAGTTTTTTCGCCAGTAATCAAAATGACTACCATTCAAGCCATTTTGGGATTGGTTGTAGCCTAGGATCATGAACTTGAACAATTGGATGTGAAGACAATATTTATCCATGGCAACCTTAATGAGGAATTGTTTATGCATCAGCCTAAAGGTTGTATCAAAAAGGGTCAAGCACATCTCTATTTCAGATTGAAACAAAGTTTGTATGGGTTTAAGCAAGCCCCAAGACAATGGTATCTATAATTTGATAAGTTTATGATTGATCACAAGTTTACTCATTGTGAGTCTAATTGTTGAATCTATTTTAAAAAGCTTCCCAATGGATAATTTATTATACTTCTCCTTTATGTGGATGATATGCTAGTGGCTGACATAAGCATGAAAATTGTTCGTGAGCTTAAATCTTACTTAGCTAATGAGTTTTCCATTAAAGATTTAGGGGCAGCAAAGAAAATCCTTGGGATGACCATTTTTTGAGATAGGAAAAAGAGAGAACTCAAACTATCTCAACAAGACTACATTAGAAAAGTATTGGACATATTTGGTATGTCGGATGCTAAGTCTGTATGCATCCCCTTAGCCTCTCATTTTCAGTTGTCATCTCAATTGTGTCCAAAAATACAAGAAGATAAGGAGTTTATAGATAATATTCCATACAAATATGCAATTGGGAGTCTTATGTATGCTATGGTGTCCACTCGTCTAAATATTGCTCATGCTGTGGGATTGGTGAGCAAATTTATGTCTAATCTGGGCAAACCACATTGGGAAATGGTAAAGTATATTTTATAGTATCTGAAGGGTACTTCAGATTTTTGTTTATGTTTTGGGAAGGGCAAGACACACTTGCAAGGGTTTACTAATTCTGATTCTGATTGGGCAAGGCACATTTGTTGGGGCAGCGATCAGTTGGGCTTCTAAATTACAACATGCAGTTGCTCAATCAATTGCAAAGGCTGAATTTATATAGCTCAATGTAGGGGAGCCAAGGAGATGGCATGGTTGCAACTCTTGTTCAGTAAATTGGGTTTGAAGCAATTATATTTTGCCTTGTTTTGTGATAATAGAAGTGTCATCTTTATGACTAAGCATCAAACATCTCAGTCTCGGCCAAAACATGTCGATGCACGTAGTCATTATGTTTGTTACATGATAGAAGAGGGAAAGTTTCATGTAGAGAAAATTCACACCGAGTAGAACCCAACTGATGTGCTCGCCAAGTTTGTTAAATGGGAGAAGTTTGAGTTCTGTCGAGCTTCTCTCGACCTTTCCAATATATGATAGAAGGACTAAGTGGGGGAGTCTACTTGTGCAGAAATTCATTGGCCTTCAAGTGGGAGATTATTGGAAGTGAATTCCAATGAACTCCTTCCTTTTTGTCACCAAATCCTTTGGCATTTCATCTTCTGCTGTAAACTTCTTTAAGAGCTGGTTGAATATCATTTTAGTTGAGTATTATGAAGCTTCTTGCAGTTGTGTATGTAGAAACAAAATTGGTCGTCAATATAGTGATTCCCCTACTTTGAGTGTGGATGTAGGTAATCTGTCGAACCACGATAAATTACGTGTTTCTTTTTGTATGAAGACAAGTGAAAGTTTCTTCCTGAGATGCCCCATGAAATTTATGAGTGTTGGGCTTCTTTTATTGAAGGAATCTTTTATGTTCTTGAGCGTTTTACTAATAGATGTCCTATAAGTAATAAACAATAAACCAAATTAAATTCTAAAATTGACACTAAATCAAACTAAACCATAACCTTAAACTATATTAGACCCCCCCCCCCCCCCCCGCAAAAAAAATAATTTAACATTAAAAAAATTGAATTTTCATCCTAACAATTACCATATTTCACCCTCACCCTAACTCAACTTCTACGGTAATCCTAAGTCTTAAATAAGAAAAAATTAAATATTCTATGCAAAAATACATTTTTATAATTGATGATATTAAATCATATTATATGTGTGCATTAATTAAACTAAAAGTTCATATAAAATTATATTAATCTAATTACACATTAGAACTAACAAATGTATAAAAAAAATGTGTTAATAGAAATTAATACAAAAGAGGCAAAAAATGTGGAGCTTACTTTCAAAAATTGTAATATGTATGTTAAATGATAGTTGTATGTTAGAAACATAATTTATAAATTAGAAATATAGTTGATAATAGAAATGTGATATCCTAGATAAAATAGAAATTATGGTGGCATGGATATTTTTACAAAGATGCCACTTATAATATATGAAAAAAAGAAAAATTTAAGAAATGATACTAAAACCTATGTAAATTAATATTTCTAAAAGAAATAAATAAATACAATGACTTGATAAATTTTAAAATCATAAATGAAATCTACAAGAATGAGTTAATGTAGCTTCTTAAGAATAAAGAAAAAATATTATTTAGGATGAAATGTGTTCTATAATCACATATTAATGTTTAGAAACTAATCAATTTGAGATCTCTCAAAATAGGGATTTAAATAGGAACAGTTCAATATATTCTTATTTTCTATGAGTAGTTTCTTTTACGAAACTAATGAATATAGATCATGATTCTTTGAGTGAATGATTTCAGCTTGCATTTTTTTTTAAAGAAAGGTGTAAAGATTTATTCAGAAATCATAGAACTACAAAGAACAGGCCTTAGGCCCACCAAGACAACAACAAAAACCAAAAGGATCATAAAAGAACCACCAACACCACCACTACAAAGTCCAGTGACCATAGCAATAGATCTGACTGTTGGATTTCCAATGATAATACCTTTTCAAAAAGCCCTTAGAAAGATGACATTGGATAAAGTAAGGCCAAAGGCCAGCTACTTTGGAATTACACCAAAAACTAGGCTCATCCGGAGCCTCAAAGGGCCTCAAAAATGACAATGAAAATGAAACAAACATAAAAGGGAAATTGATCCTACACCACTATGTGCTCTTGCATCATCTTGTCTTCTAGCATTAACCTATCTAAAGTTTCAAGATAATCATGAGGTAGATCATCCCTTCCACTAAAATCTGAACCATCAACATGCTCTACAGCCCACTTGGCCAAACAATCAGCCACTCTATTCCACTCCTTGGGAATATGATAAAAGGAGATAAATTCTAATGTATTACACAACTGTAAAATCTGTCTCACCACATAAGCTAATTGCCAACTCACATCATTCAAATTTTGTTTGTTCAACATGTCCACACCAATTTGAGAATTTGACTCACAAATAATCTTCCTCCATCCTAAAGAACAACCGCATTCAGCAACAATCTTAATAGCTAGGGCCTCCATAAGATTGATAGAGTGCTGCTCAATATAATTAGAGAAGAAAAAAAATACACAACCACCATCACCTCTACCCATACCTCCAATACCTGCATGTCCAGGATTCCCATGGGAAGAGCCATCTATATTAATTTTTAAGATTCCCACAGGAGGGGGAATCCACCTTCGATCTCTACTTATCCGCTACTTTGCATGTTGAGATCTATTTCTAGCAGCACATTCAATTTTAATAATTTCCAATTACAAATTCCTTACAATAGTATAAGCACTCGGATCAACATTTTCAGACAAATTGCACTTAGTCGAGATTGTCTCCTCAAGCCTATTAACTATCTTCTGCCATAGCCGAGGACTCCCTATATGTGAATCACAAAAGACCCTCTAATTCCTTTCCAGCCACAAATTCCAGATAATAAGGGCTATCCCAATAGCCCAGGCCACTTGAAGAAAAGAAGACTTTGTTGGGGGTCTGCCCAAGCTATCCTAAAATTCAATTGAGAAGGTAGCATGAAAAAAAGCATGTTGCCAAGCCTCCCACCACTTGTCCCAAATCTCCCTAGAGAAAGGGCATAGAAAAAACAAGTGAGAGTAGTCTTCCTCGTTATGCATACAAAGATAATAGATAGATGGTCCCTAGAAGCCTCTCTTACAAAGATTCTCCCACGTGAGGCATTTCCTCTAAGCAATCAGCCATAAGAAGAAATTACATTTTGGCCAAGAGAAGCTATTCCAAACCTTTTTCCACCAGGGAACATCTGTCAGGCCATGCAATTGTCTATCAAGCTATGCATAACCTTCAACAACAGAAAACTTGCTTTTTGGATTAGGACCCCAAGCGAAAATATCTCTCTCTTTGAGGGAACTACATAACCTACCCTCCAAGATATTAACCAACACCACACAATCTTCATCTGAACCACCTAAGGACCATTCAAGAGGATCCTTCCAACAAGTCACCTCAACCTGTCCAATGTGCCTAATTGTTTTAAAATTCTCCACCTTAACCCATCTAGCATCAATAAAAATGTTGCAAAGAAGCTGAAGTTGTGGATAACTAGATAGAATAGGAGGGTGACCATCCCAAGAGTCATGCAAAAGAAGAGCTTCAGAGCCTCTATTACAAACCCAGAAAAGGTCATCTTTAATAAGTTGGGCACCTTTTTTAAGAGTATCCCAGATGCAAGAGCCCCTGTCCACTAATCTAAGACAAGGCACCTCATGATCATTAGCACCAGGGAGATACTTGTGGGTGAAAATCTTGACCCAATCTTGATCCTGACTATTACACCACCTCCAATACAGTTTAGCCACCAAGGCCTTGCTAACCAAAGCAATAGATATGAGGCCAAGACCCCCAACATGTCTTGTTCTACAAACAAAGTCCCATTAAACTAAAGTCCACTTAGAAGAAAGAAAACTACCAGACCAAAGCAATTGACGGGAAAGAGCATCGAACTCTCTCACAAAGTTGGAGGGGGGAGCCTACACAAAACACCTATAATTTGGAGGGGGGAACTCTCTCACAGTCTTCAGAAGAATCACTCTTCCAGTAGAGGATAACCACCTGTAAGTCCAATAATTAACATTAACGAAATTTATCCAAAATTCCTTGCCAAAAATATCCATGCTGAACCCCCAAATCTGAAGGAATCCTGAGGTACAACAAAGGAAGGGACCCCGTCTGAAATCTAAGGATCCTGGAAATCCTATTCGAAATAAGTTGAGTGGTGTTAAATAAATATATAAATGATTTATCTTCATTAATTTTCTCACTCGAGCCTTTGTAATAGATATCCAAAGCTCTCCTAAAATTCACTACCTCATTGATTCTGGCCTTTCCCATCAAACCTATGTCATCCACAAACTAAAGATGAGAGTAGGGAGGTAGAGCATTACTCCAACTCCAGCCCTGATTAAGACCATGTCTCACCTAGGAAGTGAGAAATCTGCCAAGATCTTCAGCCATGAGAATAAATAAATAGGGAGATAAAGGGTCCCTTTGCCAAAGCCCTCGCGAAGCGCTAAACAATTCCAAGGGTTTCCCATTAATAAGAACTTAGAAAGAGGTAGAAGTCACACAACTAAGAACCCAATTCACCCACTCTTCTCCAAAACCAAAACCCAAAAGGATCTTCTATAAGAAATCCAAACTCACCCTATCATAAGCTTTGCCATATCAATTTAAATAAACATAGCCTTCTCCTTAGAGGAAGCCATCGAATGAATAGCCTCCATTGCTATCAAAATTCCATCAAGGATCTGTCTTCCATCAATGAAACCACCTTGCTACTTAGAAACCAAAGTGCAGAGGAGAGGTTTGAGTCATTCAACAACCAATTCAGTGATTATCTTGTAGACAACATTAAAAAAAGCAATAGGCCTATACTGATCCATGCTATTAGTCCCCTCCTCCTAAGGAATGAGAGACAAGAAGGTAGAATTCATATATTTGACCATTTGTTTATTCCTATGAGATTCTTGAACCATATCTAGATGGTCATACTTTATAATCTCCCAAACTTCTTGAAAAAACTAAATAGGAAACCCGTCAGGGCCAGGAGCCTTGCCTTTTTTCATTTGAAACACAACCCCCTCAAGTTCAGACAACAAAATGGGGTGCAAGAGAGCATCACTCATTTCAATGGAGACAAGAGGGGGAATATAGCTCAAAATGGCCCTCTCTTCCACCATAGCTTCAGGATCCTCTTTGGTAAACAAATTAGAAAGCAAAATGGAAACTTCCATAGCAATTTATTCTTTAGATGAAAGATGAACCCCTTCTGAAGAAATGAGAGAGCTAATAGAGTTACCATACGTCCGAGCCTTAACAAAATTATGAAAAAAAGGAGTGTTTCTATCACTTTCTTGGAGCCAATCCATAAGAGACTTTTGTTTCCAGAAAATCGCCTCATGCAACTCCCACTCTTCTAAGTCCTTTAGAGGAAGGGACTTGGCCATACTGAGCTCCACAGTCATCCCTTGATCCCTAATTTAAAGCATAACCTCATCTAGCTTGGATTTAGCTTCCATCTTGTGTCTATATAGCTTCCCAAAACAATGTTTATTTCACCTCTCCAACTTGCATTTTACATGTTGTAATCTCTTCCCAAAGGAGTACATAGCCCACCCATGGGTAGGCACCCCTTCATACCACCAATCAACCATAAGATCCCTCAATGATTGATCATGAAGCCACATCAATTAAAATTTGAAAGAGAGATTTTTGTAGGTTCTAAAAGATGTAATAGAAAGCTTAGTAGGTCAATGATCAGAACCCCTCCAATCAAGAATTTTTGAGCTGGTGGACCACCTATCATGCGCCCAATAGTAGGAAAAAAAAAATCTATCAAGCCTTTTAGAGATAGCCTCAACACCAATCCTCCTATTATTCCATGTAAAGACACCATTAATTGGCTTCACATCAATGAGATTTAGGAGACCAATATTATCTCTGAGTAGATTTGAGGAAGGATCAAGGCTGAATAACCCACCTCACTTTTCCTCCAAACTAGTAACGACATTAAAATCTCCAGTGAAAATCCAGGGGGAGAAAAGGATCCTGAGCCCAAACAAGATTGATTTGAGCCCAAAGATGAGACTTACCAAAAAGATCAGTAGGAGCATAAATATTAGAGAAGAAGCATCTTTCTCCAGTCTCAAAGCTAAAAGCGACCGTAGAAATTGAAGACACGCTAGAAAACCACCACAAAGGGGAAACTTTCCCTGGGTTCCAGAAGGAAGAAACCCCCCTGAACTTCCATGAGAGATCACTCCCTACCAAAGGCCCTGGGGCTAGACACGCAAAGCACAACTGGCCAAACCATCCACTGAAAGCTTGGTTTCCTGAATAAACCAACATCAGGAGACTCGGACTCAATTAATCTATGAACAACCTTTTGTCTAGGGATGTTGTTCAACACCCTTACATTACATGAGAGCATAATCATTTATGTGGTTGAGAGAAGTGGGAATCAATGGGCTTCACAGACCCCGACTCAACCAAAGTATCACCAATAAGCTTAACCTTTTCCTGATTCATTTTTTGTCTACTCCTTAAAGGTTTTTCTAAATAACCCTTTTTGAGGGTATTATGTTTTAAGCCTAAAACAGGTGGGGCTTTATTACTCTTCATTGAACCTGAGGCCACTATAGTGGAAGGAGGAGTAGATGCCATGACCACTGTACCTTCAGGGACTTGTGACTCACTAAGATCTCTATAGCCCTAAACATGGGAAGGCAAATCCATAACCATTTGAATATCCTATTGATTCTCCAAAGATAGGGCCCGATCTTCTTTCTTAGAATCCCCATCTAGCACGTCATATTGAAATTAGGCACCCAAGGACATTTCAAATGCAAATCCTTCCTCTTGGACCAAATCCTCTATAGCCTCAAACATATTTAGGGTGACATCATTTTTCCTATCTAGCCAGGTTCTCTTCTTTCCCTTGTCCTTATTTCGAGGTTTGACAGGAATGAAGCCATCTTTATCAGTAGGACCATTACGCATAGGGTCTTTCCCCTTACCTTCCCCCAGAACAAAATGAAGAGGATCGGAAGCAGCCTATTTAGAAGATTTATTTCTGTGACATCTCCGCAGTAAATGACCATATTCATGACAAATTCTACATCTAAATGGTAGGGTCTCATAGTCCAATTGTTGTATCCAAGAAGATGTCCCCTAACAGATTTCCATAGAGTCTAGAAAAGGATTATTTAAATCAACTTCTACACATATATGAGTGTAGGAAATTACCTTTCGATCTTGAGTAACTTGTGAAGCCGTACCCACAGGTTTACCAAGAAGCGGTGAGATTGAGTGAAGAATGTCTTCTTTCTAGAATTCCAATGGAAGCCTCGACAATCGGATCCACATGAACACACGAAAGGGAAGCTCCTCAGCAGAATTAAAGATAATATGCCAAGGTTTGATAAAGAGTCTCACCTGGTTGAAAAAATAAGGTCCACCCTCAAAAGCCTTGTTCCTGTCTACTAGGTTGGAAAAAATAACCCGAAAATAATTATTGGCTGCGATAAGTAGCTCCATGTCTCCTTCAAGGTTCTAGACATGGCGTGCCCAAGACTCTAAAATAGGTATAGAGAGGCAAAGATCAATAAATTTTCATATGAGAGCATGATTGCACCAATATTCAACATCCTATGAAATTTGCTCAGATTGAATAACCAAAGTTAGACGATCTTGGGATTTCTCCAAATAACCATTCACCTTTTTCATGCAAAAAGACTCTTTTGGAGAAGAGACTCCTGCCCCTGATTGGGAATGACCAGTGTATTCCTTTCCACATGCATGCATCAAAAGAGATGGTTCCGCCATATCCAAATCCTCAAAGACCATCTGAGAAGAGGATAATCCGCTATTCTCCATGGATCTAGACAAAAAACCAAAGGAAGGAAAAGAAGGGTGGAAAACCCAACCCCAAAACCCCACACACCCCAATGGCAACCCAAAGCAGAAGAAATAGAAAAGGGTTGTAAATAAAACCCAATGACAACCTAGAAAACTCGACCACGGGCATGCAAAAATTGACCCCTAGCAAGAAAGAAACCCCCCCCCACAGGAACGAAGCAAGCAGAACGCAGAACACAGGCTAGGACAAGTCGGCCCTAGCATGACACCGACACACACACAGAGCCTTCCATACCAGCATTAGTAACCACTCGTCCCCTCATGGAACCAATCTCATATACATAATTATTCAATTTCGGCTTGCATTTATTATTACCGGTGGAAAGGAATTAAATATCTATTTATTCCATAATTTTTCGACCACTTTTTTCAAGGGGGCATATTTATAGTGTCATCGAGGCATATTTTTTCATTGTTTTTGAAAAAACATCGTTTTGACATTGTGTCAAAGAGGGGCAAACGTAGACATCTAAAAATATCTCATCGATCTTACACCAATTATTTGTGTATTTAATTAAGTAATTCTTTAATTATTTAATTGAACTAACCTATTCTTCAAATCATTATTAATTGTCCAAACTTCTGCATGATTATAACTAATTAACCCTATCTCAATTATTAATTAAATATCAATTATTTAATTAATTTTGATATTTTCCTTAGTTAAATAATCTTTATTATTTTATTAATTCAATTTTCTATGTTTAAATATTTTTATTTAAATTATTTAAATTAATTAATTAAATTCCTCCAATTCCCCAAATTATAATTCCAATTATTTCCATCTAATTTTATTTCATTTCTCCCAAATTCTAATTCCAATTAATTTCATTTCCTCCAGATTCACATTTCACCAAATATGAATTTCAATTAATTTCATGTGCTTTTTAGCATTCAAAAGTCCAAATTTAAATCCAAAGTGAAAATGAGAATCAAATTCAATTTCAAAATCCTACAACACATACTAAAATTATAGCCGATTGATCAAATTAGCTATCTAATCAATTAAATCAGCTAAATAACCAATCATCCTTTTTGACTCTCAATCACCTTTTTCTAACTAATCCATCTAATCAGTCTTCTCCCTAATCAATCCACTCAACTAGCTAGTTAATTCAGTCTACTAATTAGTTAATTGAGTTCACTAGACAATCTATTTAGTTCACTCTCCAATCTATTGAGTTAACAAATCTACCAACTCCGTTAACTAATCAATCTAAATCAATTATCTATCAATCAACACTTGAGTTCTATTTCTCACCCCCTTTGGGTGAAAAATCTATAAATTCAACCTCATTTTATCAATTCAAGCTAGAATCATAGTCTTCAAAATTGTTGTCCATCCTATTCAGGAAATCACGTGCAATACCTAAGAGCCACCTACACCAACAACAATGGAAGCACAAATTGAGAATAGTGAGTTTAATTAGTTTAATTCTTCCACTTCTTTCATTTATTCTATTGCTTTGTGTTTAAAATCAACTTGATTAATTAAGGATTTTTGTAATTTGTCCTCTTATCCTAATTATCATAGATTTGATGATTTCAAACATGAATAACATTTGGTAAACTTGACATGAAGCATGCTAACCTTCACTTTCTATTTTGAATGATTTTGCAGATCCGTACGCACACAAGAATCTTGATTTCGCACTTGCATACATAGATATTCACAATTACTTATAAGACTTTGCAATTTCTATCACATCATTTCACAATTACTCAGAGGGTACATGATAAAGTACTAAAACATCTCGCAATTGCCTTAAGGGGTTGCAAAATTAAAAAGTCTTTTGTCATTTCTTTATTGTGTAATCTTGCACACCTCACCCAGAAAAAACATTAAATTTTGGAAATTTTATTTTTTTGTATATAAAATGTATCTAATCCAATGGTAGGAAAGGTAACATTCAGAATTTCAGGTGCAAGAAGGGAAAAACAACATAGGAGAGAACAAAGAACATATCAAAGACTCCTAAAGGAAGAAAGGGAGCTTTGTGAGATTGAAGAAAAATAGGAGACTGCCTAGTATCATACAAATGTCAACCGCTTCTTAGCCAAGTACAAATTATATGATGACATTGATTTGATGGCTAGGGTGGTTTGGGATAAAATAATTGCTGAATTACTTCTCTATCTTTTATCTTTTTCTATTGTTTCTTCAAAATTTGAATTTATTTCTTTATTAACTAATGAGCAATTCACAATTCACAATTGATCATATATCAATTCACAATTTATCAATCATCACATTGCAATTGCTATAATGGTAATTCACATTTGATGGTATATCAATTCATAATTGATTTGATATCAATTCGCATTTTCTCAGTAGTTAGGTTGCAATTGCTAAAGTAGTTTTTTTTCATTATGTTTTAATTTAGTTCTAGTTTTTATCATAATTTCTCTATGTCTGTGAAAAGACAGAGCTCTATAACTAATAAAAATTAGGCTAAATAGCCCACCATGTGTTTACTAATATTATTTTCTTTATAGGGTTAGAATAAAAAACTTCCTTTTGGTGCTCTTAAAAAATAACAAACTCAATTTCCTTTTATCTTTTCTCACACATTTCTATGAAGGATAAAACTGAACCCAATGCCTTATTGGAGAAACATCTCTGCTTAGAATAAAAAACATTGCAATGAAAGGATAAAAAGAACTTTGTTTTTTTGATCTTCAAAGGGATAGGTATTATTCTCTCCCCTTCAATGGGTGATCAGAAAACTAGACTCTCTTCTTTTATGCTTTTAGTAAATTTTTGTACTTACCTCCTTTAGAAGGCCTTCTCTCCCAAGTTGCCCTTAGCGTACCATTAAGGCCGGTGAGAGGGGAATGACCTAACTAGAAATGTCTAAAGCCAAGTAATCCAAGCCACTATAAATAAATGCGCATGTGATGAAAATCATATGCAAGGAGTTTTCCATATTGTCACAACGATATTATGTCTTCCCTAGTGCCTATAAGGTATGTTAAAATCTGTAGAGCGTAACCTTTATAGAATGGGAGACCTCCCTCAACGGAGTGTAAAACACTATTGATTGTTACCACTTGAACAAAACCCTTTCTAAATGCCTTAAGAATTAGAAGCCAAATAGTGTTAGTAACCAACCACTTGGATTATCACAATGCAAGGGTGGGGAAGAATTTTCCCCCAAGACATTCACCATATATCTCCCAGGATAACAAGCCAATTGAGGAGCAATCTTCTTTGGTCTAATTTTTGGAGAAAGGAAAAAAAATGGGCGCACCCTTGGGTGTGACCAAGTTGTTTATGTTAGGATAACTGTTGGATAACTAGGGGGGGAATCAGTTGTCAACATATTATATCAATCAATTCACTTTACAACCTTTAACCGAAGCACATAAACATTGAATACTAGAATAGTAGAAACAAATACTGGTGAGAAATAAAACTTAAGAATGAAACAGATAATCAACACAATGCAACCATACCACATAACACCATGATTTATACATGGAAAACTTGGTAAAGGGAAAAACTACTATGGGAAGCCTACCCACAGTCAGATGATACTTCTGCAGAAAGTATGTGATACAATAAGGGGATTGCACATGCAGGAAGGCACACTGTCTAAAGCGTACTACTCATTACAAAAGAGTCTCACTGACTACAAAGAGGTTATAACCTCCTCAAAATAATTGGACAACAATCCAGAAGAATGAACTGCTAGAGATATCATCAGTAATGCCTGATTATAGTTCCGATTAAGCTCAATACCGAAGGCCTTTGACCTCTTACATATACCCAATTCGATCTTCAATGATCGACCAAATCCTCTACCTAAATGATATTACATTATTCGCACATTAAATTCCTTTTCCCATATCCATATGATCTATAATGAGATCTTATATCAATTTATACAAACCCTAAGGTCTAAACCAATTAGGCTGACCACCTAAAAGATGTTGCAATAAGATCATTACATACATCCATATTACAATGATATTCCATGTCGGCTTTAGACCAAAACAACATTAACTAATCATTAAAATATCCTGGTAACATGTATAGAACACGTTAATATGATACTGTTCCATAATCTAGATAGGTACATGACATAATTTGAGTCCACCACACCAAAGCAATGTCTCCAACCATTTGAGGCACAATCAAGGATCACCTTCTGCATCCTCAATTCCATCTAAAATTTGCACCAAGAACACTTTATGCATCTTGTGAAATATTTTGAGTAAAAGGTCTACTGGTAAAATCTTAAACCCTTACTGGTATAGGCTTACTAGAGTGTATGATAGCATCTGATCACCAAGTCAATACCAACTAACCAAAACATGCTCCAAGAATATGTAACACATAAAACCAAACATACTCCATTGATCCAAACATGTCGGAAGTGTCCAACAGATAGTCCCTTCTGCTGATAACACTAGATCTTCTATCAGTAACCAAAACATGTCTGTCGGTAACCAAAACTTATTTGCCGGTAACTAACCATAACAGCTAGTGTTGATATGAATGACAAAACATCAATACAACACATAATTAATTCCTCCATATTCCCAACAATCTCCCCCTTTGGCATTGATGGCAACACTAGATGTGAAAAAGAAAACATCTAAGTGCCAAGAAGTGCCAAACATTTCTCATGAAAAAATGACTCCCCCTGAAGAGTGCAGTCCAATCTAAATCTCTCCCATAAACATTATTTTTCACATATAACTCTCTCCCTTTAACATCAGTGCCAAAGATATGACATAGATATCAAAATTTTGTGAGTCTCAAAGTTGAGTACTCCCCCTGAGTAGTAGCTCCACTACATCAATCTGGAGCAAAGGATAGAGTTGTTTATCCATAACTGAATGATGCACTTCATAATAAGATAAGTTTCTACCAGAGGGTTAGATACCCCTAACCTATCTCTCAAATATTCAAATGATTCTTTAGACAACGGTTTAGTAAATATATCTGCAATCTCCTCTTTAGTGTTCACATAAACCAATTTGATTTCCTTTTCTTCCACCTTGTCCTTCAGAAATTTATACTTTATTGATATGTACTTAGTCTTAGAATGAAATACGAGATTCTTGGACATGTCAATAGCTACAGATTTATCACAGTAGATAACTACTGGTTCATTATAGTTTACCTTGATATTCTTCAACATTTGTTTCATCCACAGGACTTGTGTACAATTAGTTGTTGTTGCAACATATTCAGCTTCTGCAGTAGATAAAGAAATGCATGACTGTTTTTTGCTGATCCATGAAACCAGTTTCTTTCCAAGAAAAAAATATCCACTAGAAGTGCTCTTCCTATCATCAGTATTTCTTTCCCAATCAGAATCTTTATATGCACATAAAGTGAAGTTATCATCTCTAGAATATCATAAGCCATATTCAGTTGTTCCTTGCAAACAATGAAATATCCTCTTTACTGCACATTCATGATTTTCTTTAGGATTACTTTGATATCTTGAAACAATACTTATTGCATGCATAATATCTGGTCTAGTCTGAGTTAGATATTACAAGCCACCAATCATATACTTATACCTTGTCGAATTACCAGTGCAGATGTGTCTTTGATCTAGATAATTTCTCACTTGTCACCATAGGAGTACTTACCGATTCAGAATTATCCATACCAAACATCTTCAATAATTCCCTTAGATACTTAGTTTGATAGATAAAAATGCCTTTCTCAGTTTGAGTAATCTACAAACATAAGAAAAATCTCATTTCACCAATCATGGACATTTCAAATTCATTCTTCATATTGTTAGAGAATTCCATGCACAATTTATCTTCTCCTCCAGAAATGATATCATCAACAAATAATTCAATAATCAGAATATCATCATCAATGATCTTATAATATAAATTAGTGTCAGCACTGCCTTTAATAAAACCAAGCTTTAAAAGATATTTATCCAGCCTTGCATACCAAGCTCTAGGAGCTTGTTTCAATCCATATAATGCTTTCCTTAACCTACAAATCATATCTTTGTTATCTATTAGTGAAAATCCATCAAGATGCTCAATGTATACTTCTTCCTCAAGTTTACCATTAAGAAATGCACATTTAACATACATTTGATAAACCTTATAGTTCTTATAAGCTGCATAGGCAAGAAATAGTCTATCAAATTCAAATCTAGCTAAAGGTGCAAATGTTTCACCACAATCAATTCCTTCCATTTGACAATATCTTTTACAAACCAATCTAGCCTTGTTTCTTACAACTTGACCATCCTCATTCAGTTTGTTCATAAAAACCCATTTAGTTCCAATAACATTCTTATTTTTAGGCCGAGGAACTAAAGTCCAAGTTTCATTCTACTCTATCTGATCTAATTCATCTTGCATAGCCTTTAACCAATGTTTATCCTTACAAGCTTCAATAATAGTTGCCGACTCAATTTAAGAAATAAGGCAACCTCTTCATTTTCCAATCTTCTTCTAGTCATAACTCCCTTGTTCCCATCTCCAATGATTTGATCTTCAGAATGATTTAATCTTACATACCTTGGTGCCTTCTGAACTTCAAGTTCACTACTATGATCATCAGTCATAGTTGAATTTTCAGATTGTGTCGGTGTAACTGTCTCAACTTCCTGTACCGGTTGAGGCATTGCCTATTCAGTTATGATCATTTCCACTCTCGGTTCCCTATCATATGATATATAATGATTTTTTTACTGCTCATCCACTTTCACATTATCACTCTCCACAATTTTCTATAATCCTTTCTTATAACATCTATATGCTTTGCTTTGAATTGAATAACCAAGAAATATCCCTTCATCACATCTAGTATCAAACTTTCCAATTGAATCATCTCTTTTGATATAACATTTACTGTCAAAAATTCTGAAATATTTAATAGTAGGTGTATGTCCAAACCATAATTCAGAAGGAGTATTACTGGTTTAACCTTTTATATGAACTCTATTGAATGTGTATATTGTTGTACTCCCTGCTTCTCTCGAGTAGATGTGAGGAAATTTGTCTTCCATCATCATGGTTCTTGCTACATCCAAAATGGTTCTATTCTTCCTTTCAACTACTCCATTCTGCTGATGAGTCTGAGGTGCAGATAACTGTCTCCTAATTCCATTTGTCTCACAATAATTGTTAAACTCATGAGAAGTGAACTCAACGCCTTGATCGCTTAGACATTTGATTTTCAGTCCAGTTTCAATTTCTACCTTTCCTTTAAAGATCTTGAATTTCTCAAAATGTTCAGACTTCTACCTTAGAAAATTCACCCACATCATTCTAGAATAATCATCAGTTATTAGAATGAAGTACCTATCACCTTGAAAGCTTCTGGTCCTTGCTAGACCACATAAGTTAGTATGAATTAAATCAAGAATATCATTAGATTTATCATATATGATCTTAAAATAAGTTCTAACTTGCTTTCCCAATTGACATTCCTTACATACCAGATTATGAGGCTTCATAATCTTAGGTATTTCTCTAACTTCCTTTGTTGAACTGATCTTAACAATACAATCAAAATTAACATGACACAACCTCTTATGCTACAGCCAACTCTCATCAATATGAGCAATCGAACATGTCTTATTACTAGTGTTCAGGTGAAAAATATTACCTCCAGTCTGAGTACCGGTTGTAATCTCAAAACCAGTTTTGTTAATGATTTTTCATTTTCTATCTTTGAATTGAAGTTGAAATCCCTTGTCCACAAATTGACCAACACTTAAAATATTATGCTTTAAACCTTCTACATAATAGAAATTATCAGTATTATGCTTACCATCTAGAGAAATAGTACCTCTACCTTTGATCATACCTACTTTTTCATCTCTAGATCTTACTTGTCTACCATTATATTCTTGCAGGGACATAAATTTAATTTTATCTCTAGTCATATAATGTGATCATCCACTATCAATTACCCATTCATCCTTATCTTCAAATTTTTCTACCAGAGCTTTTTCTTCATTCTTGATAGTCGGTTCCGGTTCATCTTCCTTTAAGGCATAGAACACCCATTCCTTTCCATTGCTGAATCCACTACCAGAGTCTTTTGTCGCTTCATCCTCAAAGTCATCACTTACTCCTTCCTCATCCGCAATGTAGCATTGTTTATTTCTCTTTAATCTATATTTGTTTTGATTAGGCTTGAATGATTTCTTAACTCTTTCTTCAAATCTTGCATTCCTTTTAGGACATCTAGATGCAAAATGACCAATCTTATTACATGCAAAACATTTAAAAGGTTATTTTCATTCATACTTACTTCCTGTTGGTCCTTTAGGTACTCTTCTAGCAAATATGGCTTCAAGTTGCTCAAATTCTTCATCCTCTTTCCTCATATCTTCCGTTTCTTTTGCATATAGGGATTTCCAATCACTCTTGCTAGTAGATGATGATGATGCATGAAGACAAGGTTCAAACTTTGCAGCTTCAAAAGGTTCAAATTCTTCAAGCTCAAAAGGAGATAATTTGACAATCAGAATGCCTATGCTAACTGAAGTGTTTGCCATTGTTCTCAATTCATTAATTGCAGTTGCCTTTATCTTGTAAGCCAGTGGAAGGGCTCTCAAGACTTTGGAAACTATTTCATCTTCACTCAGAGATCCTCCACAACATTGAATTCCCATGACAATATCATTTACTATTTCCATAAATGTAGCAATTCTTTCATTGCCATCCATCTTCAAGTACTCATATCTTACTTGGTAACCCTCAAGTTTAGAAATTTTGATAGTAGGGTCAGCTTAATTCAGAGTTTGCAATTTATCCCACATAACCTTTGCAAATGATTTATCAGTCAATCCCATGATCTGTTGATCAGTATGTGTGCACAAGAGGACCTCTCTAGCTCTACAATCATTCTCAATATTTTTGTCCAAGTCTGTAGGACCACGATTGCCAGATGCCAAATCATAAAGTGTATATCCTTTCTCAATGATCTCCCAAATATCCTTGTGAATACATCTATGACGAGTCTCTATTGGTTACCATAATTTGTTCCATCAATCTTAGGGAATTCTCTTCTAAAAATAGTTGTTGTTGGATTACTTGCCATAGGATCTACCTCAAGCGGTTAAGCTTCTCCAAAAGAGGACCAAAGCTCTAATACCAATTGTTAGGATAACTGGTGGACAACTGAGAGGGGGGCATTGAATTACTTGTCAACAAATTATATCACTCAATTCACTTTACAACCTTTAACCGGAGCACATAAACATTGAATACTTGAATAGAAAAAACAAATATTGATAAGCAATAAAACTTAAGAATGAAATGGATAATTAAGACAATCTAACCATACCACATAAAACCATGATTTTTATGTGGAAAACCTGATAAAGGGAAAAACCACGGTGGGAAGCCCACCCATAATCAGATGATACCTTTTTAGAAAGTATGTGATACACTGAGGGGCCTGCACATGTAGGAAGGCACACTTCCTAGAGAATATTGCTCATTACAAAAGAGTCTCACTGACTACAGAGAAGTTATAACCACCTCAAAATAATTGGACAACAATCCAGAAGAATGAACTACTAGAGATAGCATCTACCATGCCTGATTACAATCCTAGTTAAGCTCAATACCAGAGGCCTTTGACCTCTTACATAAACCCAATTCGATCTTCAATGATCGATCAAATCCTCTACCTAAATTTTATTACATTATTCACACATTACATTCCTTTTCCCATATCCATATGATCTACAATAAGATATTACATCAATTTATACAAACCCTAAGGCCTAAACCATTTAGATTGGCCACCTAAAATATATTACAATAAGATCATTACATACATCATATTACAATGATATGCCATGTCAGCTCTAGACCAAAACAACATTAACCAATCCATAAATCATCCCAGCAACGTGTAGAGAGCACGTTAACATGATACCAGTCCATAATCTAGATAGGTACCAGACCCAATCTAGGTTCACCATGCCAAAGCGATGTCTCCAACAAGTTGAGGCACAATCAAGGATCCCTTCTACATCCTGAATTCCATCTAGAAGCCACACCAACACCACTTATGCATCCTGTCAAAGATTCTTAGTAAAAGCTCTGCCAGTAAAACCTTAAACCCTTACCAGAACAGGCTTACTAGAGTGTATGATAGCATCTGATCACCAAGTCAATACCAATTAACTAAAAGATGCTCCAAGAACATGTAACACATAAAACCAAACATGCTTCATTGATCCAAACATACTGGAAGTGTCTAATAGATAGTCCCTTCTATCGGTAATACTAGATCTTCTGCCAATAATGAAAACATGTCTGTCAGTAACTAACCATAATAGCTAGTGTTGACATCAATGACAAAACATCATTGCAACATATATTCAATTCCTCCATATTGCCAATAGTTTGAGATAGCAGAGTATCAAGATGTGGGTTGTGGTAATACCTATAACCCTTTTCCCTTAGGAAAGTCTGCTTGATATGCTATCAAATTGCCCAAATACAACAAAAATGAAATGGGGTTTTGAAAAACACTCCAACATTCATGAGAGTTTTAAAAAGTTCTTTAAATAAGTATTCTTTGTGTGTTACTATTATGTCTGCTATGTCCTTTGCTACATTTCACCAAACTCAAACATTTTAGAAAGTACCAAAAGAAAAGTGGAATCTCAACCAGGTATAATAAAAAATACCAAGAAGATCAAGAGCCTAAACAAAGTCAAGTGTAAACATCAACATCAACATCAACATCAAACCAAAAATTTTACAAAATTCAAAGATGAAAAAGATGGTACTCTCAAGTGATCTTAAGTCCTATACATCTCGTTCATGCATACGTCCTTTAGTGTCATCATACTGAACAAAAGTTTTTGCACAAGTCCTCACATCACAAAAAGAGTACTCTTCAACCAAGTTGCATCCACTCATATAGAATTCGGTATTGCATTAGAGTCTAAGGAACATACCTCAATACATGGGTATGAAAGGAGATGGTAAATTTCCATTTGACCAACCCAATCTTGGACCAAAGAATGACCAATTAACAATAATTGATAGATTGGACAACCTTGCTTGGAAACTAAAATCTGATCATGCTCAGTATGACATAGTTGAAACCATCATAGATAATGAGATCTTGAAATCTATTCATCTTGATGAAAATTAAGGAAAATGATAAAAAAGGAAGCTCAAAAGGAAACCATTAGAAAATTGGTTGAAAATACCATAACAGAGTTTCTAAATCCTTGTTAGAGTCCTTAAAGAAAAGTCTCAATCATTCTTGGGTCCTGCATAGTCTACATTATAGTCTTCAACATATGGGTCTAAAAGGAAATGACAAATTCCCATTTGAGCAACCCAATCTTGGGTGAAACAACATTCAATTAGAAATAATTGATGGGATAAACATACTTATTGAGGAATTGATAGTTGATCAATACCAATTCGACATAGTCCAAGTTGTCATAGATGAGGAAGTTTGGAAGTCAATACAAATTGACATAGACCTTGAAAATCAAATCAAAGAAGAGACAAAATTTGAATCATTTCAGCCATACGGTGAAGATCTTGTGTTTGAATTCCAAAATCTTTGATAGCAAGTCTTCACTCATAGATTGCATTGTCTGCATTTTAGTCTCTAGAAAGTCTTAGAAGCATACTTAGCTACATTTAGTTGAGTCTTGCATTCACATTTTAGAGAGTCTTAAAGAGTCAAGATCACGTTGGAATAAAATTCATGCCATTAACACGTGCTCAAAAGGCTAAACATCATATAGAGCCTAACAATGATCCTTCGGTTAACCCAACATGTAATATGAAATTATCGACAAATCAACAAACACTGGGTCAAAGGCCTACAACCTTATCAACAAAAACAAATAGGATGCCTTCTATTGATGAAATACAACATGATTTGATAAAAGAAGAATTGGAAGCAGCCCAACAAGATCTTGTGATGCTTATGATTGTTGACACTCTCATCAATAATGATAGAGACAAACATCTTGCACTATTAGTCCAAAATGGGGCCAAATTACCTCCAGGGGTGGATATATAGGCTATATTGCTGCTAGGTGTAGTATTGAATCAAAATGTTCCTCAAGTACCTACTATTACATAGACTTAAATAACATTGGCTACATCAACCCAGGGTGTATCTCTAAATACTCAAGAGAGTACAACTCTAGCACCATCAATAGTTTCATCAACAAGTACTAATGTTATATCTTAGACAATGCATAGTGTAACAACATAATCTACAAAAACTCAAAAGCTCACTTCAACAAGTATAACTCAACCTTCAATTTAAGGTGGATCCACCAATAGTGGCCAAAATGTGAATCAAGGAATAACTAGCTCATCTCAGTCAAATGTCAATGCACAATTTGCATACTTTACACTACCTAGTCAGACTTATGGTACACAAATACATGGTGAGTCTACATTTAAACAAGCTCAAAGATACTCCAATACTATCCCTTTTGTGGGAAACACTCATCAAGTCAATACACCATTGACACAAATAGAGATTCCGACACAACAAAGAGAGAATATTCAGAAATAAATGACCAATATGCAAACAATCAATGATAAAAAGAGATATATAATGGAGGACCTCCATCCATATCCTTTTGACAAAAAGTTATGCATGCCACCTTTTCCCACGTATTTTGAAACTCCATGGTTCGACAAATATAAAGGGAAAGGTGATCCTTGTGATCATGTCAAAGACTTATTCATGACATATATCAAGGTAGCTCACGATGATACATACTTAATGAGGCTACATTCCAAAAGTCTTGGAGGGACAAAATTAGGATGGTTTTCACACCTCCCACCTAAGATTGCTTCATGGGATAAACTGGTTGAGTTATTCACATCAAACTTTGCATTCAATATAGATAACCCAGTTACCTTGATGAATTTATGTGCACCAAAGAAAATTGAAGGAGAAAGCTTGGCTACATTCTTACAAAGATAGAGAAGTTTATACCATAGTTGTCTTAGTCACATCCTTGAAGCTGAGCAAGTTGACATTTTCAATGAAAATAATGTACCTCCAATTAAGTATCCATTACAAATGCAATGCCTAAACAATTTTAAAGATATCACAGAAAAAAATATCAAATATGAAAGAGGCCTATTAGAACAAGGGATATTGAAACACCACAAAGATAATGGGCCAAACACAAGTACAAACAATGAAAGACCAAAATTTTGGCCTAGGAATAAGAATGTCACAAATGATGGAGTTGTTGATGCCCATGTTCTAAACAGAGCTCAACGAGCATTATCTTTACAAGGACCGACTAATTTTTCCAATAAGAATCAAGCTCAGATAAACAACACCAATGCACTGTAGTCAAGCAATCCAATACCACCAAGGGCAAGCATACCTAGAAGAAGCATTACACCCCTTGGTGAACCTATTGAATTAGCACTCAAAAAAATGATATAGAGGAATGCCATAACTTTACTAGAAGATAGACCATATGAACCAGGTCCATTCAAGTCCGCTTGGTGGAATGAAAATGATTTCTGTGAGTATCACCGCAATAAGGGTCACAAGACATCAAGTTGCTACAAATTGAAAAACCTCATCCAAGATCTCATTGATCAAGGTGACATTATTGTGGATACCAATAAGTCACCAAACACAGATCAACCATTTTCAAGGATCTTTTCATCAAACATTACAAAGGAAATACTTCTAGTTCCAATGCACAAAACAGTACTGCCAACTATACCAATGTCTCATTCTACTATGCCATAAGAACACTAAGTGCAGGAGATGAAATAGTGGCTACAATCACAATAAATCTCACAAGCAGATGCTTTGTTGTCATCACTAGAAGATCAAAGGTCACATTACAAGATATACCTTCAAATCCTCTTTCAAAAACTAGCAACAACAATATGGTGGATCAATTGAAGGAAACTCCAACCCAAATTTAATTATTTGAGTTACTACACATCTCGCCGACTCAAAAGTCAGTACTAGACAAAGACTTACAACTTTCTATTGTTTCTAGAGATATTGATGAGAACACATTCCAATCCATGGTTGGAAACTTAGCAGCTTCAAAGTTCACATTCACTAAATAGAATGTACCTACAGACTGACCCATGCATAATGATCTTGTTCACTTAGAATCATTGGTTAACTGAAAGAAGGTTCGAAGAGTGCTTATAGATGGTGGAGATGGCCTTTGATCAAAGCTTTGGGATATTTTGAACATTATATTGATTCTACCAAGAGAATCAATATCAAAGCCCATGATGATGAGGAATGCCCTTCTAAGGGTGTGGTGACTTTACCAGTACAAGTGGGACCAGTTACAACAAAAATCTAGGGACCAATTAAATAAATAAAATGTTTATTTAATTTAGGGAAAGGATAATTTCAATAAATAAAAATATATTTATTTAAATAGGGAAAGGCTAGAAAAGGCTTAATGAATTAATTAAATAAATAAATAATTATTAATTAATAGAAGGCTTAGGATAAATTAATAAAATAAAGGAAAATATTTATGTAATTAGGTTAGTACAATTTTAGGTATCTACAACACCTATTCACACATGTTAAGATTATTTAGGATAGTTTAGTATTCACATGAAACTCTCATTCAATATTTTTCATGTTAGTTATCTTAAATATCATTTTAGATAACCAATGTGAAATATCCCAGGTGAAAACTCTAACTGATCTATCTTGTAACAACCACTCAAATATCTTCCTTGCAAGTCTCATGGCCATAGTATCCTATATAACAATGTCATGTGTGATGAGTCTCCTTAGAAGCTCACTAAGAAACTTGTCCCTATCACTGAACTCATTGTCATTCCAAAATTTCCAAATAATCTAAAGAATTTTAGTAGAAAAATAGACCAAAAAACATTACCTTCTTTCTTAAGGCCCTGAAATTTTTTAGTGTTAGTATTGATCGTAATCTAATAAGTCAACAGTATTAATTGAATAATTTTAACAATAATAATATAAAATTAAAAAAATTATAATACAAATATTAAATTCTTCTCACTTCACTTGAATTTTTTTGAAACTTTTTACTAATTGTTTAGGTAAATTTATAAAATTAATAGATTTACAACATTTATTTAATATTAGAGTTTAATTAGGAGTAGTGTTTAATTAGAGTTATGACTATGATTAATTAGTGTTTAATTGAAGTTATAAAAAGAAAATTTGAGTTTGGATAAAATTATGGTTATAGATCAAACATGGTTAGGGTAAGGATTTAATTACACTAAGGGTTAGGTATAAAGTTAAATTGGAGTTAGGGTTAAGGATACTTTAGGTTTAGGGTTAGGGTTAAATTATGGTTATGATTCAAACAAGGTAAGAATATAATTCAATTAAGATTACAATTAATAGGATTAGTGTTAAATTTAGGTTAGGGATTATTATGCGCTAAATTTAGGTTAAGATTCAATTAAAGAATTCATTTCAATCACTTAAATTGAGTCAAATGGAAGCTCTTGTGTAAGGGGTTAGGCTTGACGTATATACACGATTCCTTTGATTGTGGAGGAAAGTGGACTTCAAGCAAAAAAATGTGTTAAATAATGTCCCAAGCAATGCAATATAAGATATAATCAATAATAATATATCACATGAATAAAGTCATATGATCATATAATATATTGAGTCAAATATTGTATGATATATACACTAATTCATTTTGAAATAAAAGAAATCCAAGACATTTTACTTTTTAGACTAATCTCTAAAAATTGATTTGATAGAAGGTCTTCTATAGTATGACAAGGGATTCAAGTAAAGTAGACAACTATTATAGTCTGAAGTGAGATGAAAGCTTGGTGAGTGAATAAAGTAGTTGATGGATTTAAATCTAGACTTACTATGAGGGGATTAAAACAATACCATCATAAATAGGTCAAGTTTGATCTTCCACTAAGTGAATTGTGTTTCATTCTTGATTTAAAACAATATATTAGGGCTTTTATGTTGTATTTTTTTGGCATTACAATATGACTTAAATATTTCTACAAGTGTTAGACCCAAAGCAGTCTATATGGCTCTTAAATTTTATAATTTTATTTTTATCATAATAATCCTTTAATTATGATATTAATAGATCACCAAACATATCTTTTAGTGTTTTTATATGCATATAGCCTAACTTGACCTCTTTTCAAAATAATCCTAATGCTCATATATGTGTTAATTTAAATTAAAACTGTATTAAATACAACCATAATATACTTTGTTATAGAATAATAATAACTAAGAGATATTTAGTGCAATTGTATATTTTTTAATATTATTAAGTTGATTCATAATGCTCTATTAATGATTTTATTTCATGCTCATAATATTATTACACTCATCAGGTCCAGTCCTTTTTGGATTCTATTCTCTTAAATATGCTAGCCCTAAATTGAGTACACCAAACCCTACCTTCATTTTCTTCTATTTACCAGGTCTATGTAGATGTAGTGGCCACCATTAAAGGAGTGAGGATGGAAGGGAGGGTAGTCCTATATTGAATTGAGATGATGGATGTTGAGGAGCGGTATGAGATGGGGAAGGTTCTTTTGCACAGTATGCCACACCCAGGCCAAACGCGTAGGACAGAACACAATGGCTTCGCAGAAAAGGAGAATTCAATGCACGAGATAGAAAAAGAGAACACACTACAACTGAGAAGGAACAGATACGAGCAAGGGGGTAATGCCAAGGGAAGGAGGCATGGTACCAAGAGGGTGAAGGAGAAACGAGGGCCAGAAGGTGGGCTGATGAGCTTCGCTGAACAGAGGTGCTGACTCTTTTTTCACGTTTTCATTGAAACTACATTTCTTCTATTACATACTTCTTCTATTATCTACTTGCACCTTCATTTTTTTTCAAAACAATTTTAATTATCTAGATTATACTTCTTTAGTTATCTAGGTTATACTCCATCCATTATGAAATCAAGAATGACTAGATATAAGCCACTGCATTGGTGGGAAAAAATTGAGGCTATATTGTTGTTTTGAATGAATCTCATAGGTTTAAAAAAAAAAATAAAAGGAAGCATTTACATAGTTCCCCTATACCCCTTCAATAAAATTGTTATCTCAGTGTAATATTTGCATCAGGGATATAATATGCAGTGGAAATTGGCAAATGTCTTTTTTACACATACATTTATATATTACATTTATTTTTTCGTATATAACATCTATGTTATTATATATATTTTTTATTATAAACACATCTATTGCATTATATTTATTTCTGTACATACATCTATAAGATAAAATTTAGAATAATGTATATGTATTGATTTTCTCTTAAATACATATCTTGGACAATATTTAATCAAATAAATAAATATCATGTGGAAGAAACAAGTCAAATGTGGGGCGAGAAAACAAATTACTGAAACCATAATAAATGAAACCATAATAAATTAAGGATGAGAAAATAAATTACACATAAGATATACACATGAAAACAATAAAATCCTGCCTTATGGCAGCATTCCTATTGTAGTCATATTTGGTAGTTTCTTCGCATAAAGTCCCGAGGTAGGAGGGGTATCTTTGGTTTGGATGGTGGATTTTTCTTTCTTGGTTGAGTGGTCGTCTTTGGTTATCTTGGTTGGCGGGCTGTTTTCAATTTCTTTTGTAAGTTTGGGATCTCTTTGGCTTATGCCAACCATTACATATTAATCAGTACTTGTACGGTAGGGGTACTTGCATAATATTTGTTTGATCTTTTGTTTTTGGTAATCTTTTTTTGTTGCAACTGGTTGCTAGTTGCCTTCCCATCAGGCTTTCGTACCTTAATCACTTGTTTTTTCCTCTTCGCTTCATTTGGCATCATGATCTATCAGTGATCCAAGGTAGTTGTTCTAATGATTGGGGATATTATGCTATTCGCTGGCTTTATCATTGTGTGATCATCTTCATATTAGATGGTTTCTTTCATGATGCCATAATTGTGACATTGTGTTCATGTTCTCAGTTATATGGATTGTTGGTGGGCACTTATGGCAATCATTGATCTTTGTCTTGCTTTTCACTCTAACATAATGTTCTGTTTTCTATGGAGAATTCTTGCCAAATTCGGTGGATGGTGGCTTTTTCCGAGGAATTGGAAAGAGAAGTTAATGTGGATCTCTTATTCTTGGTTCTCTCATGGCTTTGAGTTTTGTTTTCTTCAGAGCTTTGGATTCTTGTGGTGTCTGGGGGGTTTTGGTATGCCTATGGGCTTTTTGTAATGGGTAGTTAGGCTTATGTTTTCTTGAGCAATACTAAAGGGTTTTCTTACTGGTTCTTTCCTTTAGTGCTCTTTGAACTAGACACATGTAAAAATATATATAATCAATATAAGTTTAGTGGTCTCATCCACTTTTATAAAAAAAAAAAGAAAACATTAAAATCTCATAATTTTTTTTTAAAATTTTAAAATCCAAAACCATACTAATTTTATTTCCCTACATACATCTATAAGATAGAATTTAAAACATTGTATATTTATCCATATTTTCTTAAACACATCTCTCAACAAAATTTAATTGAACAAATAAAAAGCTGACAAAATAAAGTTTTTAATTAAAAGTCATATCTTTTTGAACTGATAACGTTTCAGTCCAAAATAATTAAATAAATACGAAGTAGAAAAAAGGTAAATGTAAGAGGAGAATACAAATTAGAAGAGCAGATAAACTAAAAGATGAGAAAATAAATTACATATACATTATTGAAGATAACTCTTGAATTAAAATACTGTTTTTGCACAAGTAAGCTCCATATCAGAACAATTCTCAAGAAGAATAATCCAAGAAAGAAAAAGGATACCCACTTTATTCCTTTTTTTTTTGTCTCTGTGAATATGTCTGAGGAGGAGAGGAATTCTTTTGTAAGAAAATGGACTTCTAGTGTTAAAAATAACGTTGAAAATAATGTTCTCTTATCTTCCATCTCCCCACTGGATTGGATTTCTGAAAGAGACAGCGGTGAAGGATTCAGAAATGATGCACCGGCCAATCGAACAGTATCTCATGGAAAGGTGAAGTTGGCACTATTGAGACGTCGAGGTACTCACCAATCTAGATATGCAGCCAATCGAACAGTATGTGAAAGAAAGGTGAAGTTGGCACTATTGAGACGTCGAGGTGCTCATCAATCTAGATGTGCAGTGAAAACAGATTTTGATGATACTGTTGTAGAGCGAAAGATGGGAAACAGTTCAGGTGTTGCTGAATGCGAGAATGATGGTGCAGCTGTTCAATCTAATGCTGAAGCTGTTCAATCTAATTCAAGAAACTTGAATATACAAAGCTTGTGCGAAACTTGTTATGTTTTGAAAAGACGGAACATTCATCCCATTCCTTTTCACTGTTGTGTTGAAGATACTGTTACTTTGGGTTTTAGAGGGCCGTCTCCTTTTGGACCAATAGAAAGGCCCTGTAAGTCAGATGTTAAATTTGAAAGTTAAAATAATTAATCTACAAGTAGATGTAGGTTAACTCTACTCTTGCGTTTATAGAGGTTTCTGATAGATGGCGCTGTAATCGTTTTGGGCCTATCGGCTGTACAGAAATATGTCTCACTATTGGCTGAATTTCTCATAATGTTAATATCCTTTTTCATCTGCAAATATCATATGCATGATTTTAGAATGTTCTAATTAACCTGACAATCTATAAGGTTCTCTTCCATTGTTCTGTGACATCTCTGCTTGACGGAAGCTGATAATATAATGTAGAAGGAAAGTGGACCATTATGTTGAGGCTTTGAAAATTACTTAATAATATTAGGATTTTATAATTCGTAGTTCATAGTTCATCAATATTTCAGATTACATTTTATCTTGAATGTTCTCCATTTCATAATAGATTATGGAGACAAATACAAAACATTTGATGTAAAAAACTACCATAATTATATTTTATCTTGAATGTACTCCATTTCATAATAGATTATGTGTAGTCATACAAAACATTGTTATAAAAAACTACGACACAATCTAACTGAAAAGCATCATTAACCATTACTTAAACATGTCAAACCCTTCTTAATTTTTTTTTCGATCAAAAACCATCCAAAACAATACTAATAAAAGCGAGGCAGCGAAAGAGAAACTACTAACTATCTCCTGTGTGAGAAATATTTAACTTAACATATCTATAATCTTTAGAACAAAAAAGAACATGGAGGCACATATCTTTGTGAGATTGGAAACAAAACCAGCAAGCATTAGGCCCTAAGAGCCCCACGACGACCCCTTCGACAGCCTCGACTTCCAACCCGACCTCTACCACGCCCCGAACTACTGCATTCTCCTCCATCAGAAGTAGGTGGCATGTCATTATGGAGCTCCCCAGATAGGGAGGGGTGCAATTACCTCTTCATCCAGGAGGAATCCATTGAGGATAGCGTATTCTTTGAATTCCTGCTCCTTACTTTGATCCCCGGGATACTGCGAAAGGACTCACCATTTGAGGAATTCAACCGCTGCAGTAACATTTTGTGTCTATGTTCTCTTCTTGTGGGACCCTTAAGGTCCAGGAGTGAAGGATAAAACATGACATTGGCTCCATCTTCATGATGGGCTTTGATATCAGCCAGCCTCGGGATGCTGGAACCAGGTAGAGCATAGGAAAGAACCTTGTCAAGCCCACCGAGTAAATATTTTATGAGCTAGTGTGAGCTTCTTCTTTTTAATTGGACGTGCAAGGGTTTTCTTGGGATGCTTATACAACTTGGGCTTGTAATACGTTAGACGGGCGGAATTTCGATGCGGTTTCAACTTGTTTGGGAATTTATACTTGTTGACAAAAAGGTGGACTTAAGTGTGACTTGTTCTTGACTAAGATTGAACCAAAATTTTACTCGGGCATGACTAGGATGACAACTAGGACATGACTTGCGTATGACTATAATGGTGATTAGGATAACAAGGATTTTGAATTTTATGATGACTAGGATATGAGTAAAGTGTGACAAGGACAATGATTAGGATGTTGACTAGGACAAAACTAGGGTATGATCTTTACTAGGATGATGACTAAGACTTTGAATTTGACTTGGAAACTTTTTTTTTTTGGACAAATGTTTTGCAAAGTGGTTGGGGATGATGATGTGTTAGATCTACTCTTGGACAATAAGTGTCAAGAAAAGCAAACAAAATTGTCAAATGAACTTGTACTCAAAGACACACATGCTCATATACAACATTCCTAGCGCTCGCAAGCACAATAGGCAATGGATCCTACTTGGTTTCCCAGGTACGCCTACCCAAAGCAGACACTTAGATGCTTGACCCCACTGGCTTCCCTCGACGACACTCACTTCTCCAGGGCAGCCAAGCATCACTTCCCATGAAAACTCCCCATGGAAAACTTTGTGTCTCTACTAAGGGCCATAAAAATGTGGGCACCTTCGGAGGCTCGACCTCCTGCACTAATGACTAGAAGGTTTTTGGTCTCTAAGCACAAGGATTCTAGTAAGGATTTCTCTTAGAAGACCACTCTTTGAGGTCGCGCAAGTGTGATTGAGGCATATAGCCCAATGAAGTACCAAGCACCTTAGTAGTAATGCAAGCGTGCTGTAGACCTCAAGGGCCTTACAAGATGCTCAATATGATAGTAAACTCTCAAATAGTTGCAACCTCTGAAATTTTCATCTCAAGAGGCCTATTTATTATAGTGAGTTGGAATGCCCAGGTCCGATCGTACTCACTTGGGTCGTTCCCGTCTCACAATTGCCAGTGCGAGTGTGCCAAGAAAATCGAGAGGGCAAGCCTGCTAAGGGTATGCAAACAAAAAACTGGAAAAAGGTTTGAGGGTCTAGATTTATGATTGTCTAAATAGACAAGATCATACTCTCCTACCTCTACACTTTTCTCATGCATCAAACAAGTTGGTCTTTTACCCCTAATTAGATATAAGTGTCTAAGAAAATGATTAAAAGAAATAGCACGTTCATTAGTTTAAATGTGTTGAAAGATCACTCATTAAATACAATTTTTCAAATTAAAGAAAATTCAACATAAAAAATCATCAAATAATCCTTCAAAATGACAAATATTGGATGATTCATAAAATTTATAAATATGGTGATATTTGAATTTTACTCTAAATATATACATATTCAATTATCACTATCTTCTAGTATAATCTATAAAGATTATTAATATAGCTTAACTTGCATTGATACTAGGTTAGAGAAATTAAGAATTTGGTTAATAATAATGACACATAAAATATAAAATAAATGAAATGAGAATTACAAGATGTACACATTTGAGCATTGCACAATAGATACATGGGAGAATATTTCTAGATTAATAATGATATAAAGTATCATTATATTCTACAACACATTCATTTGTATCTACAAATCAATAGTCGAAACTTAGGGAAACTCACTTCTTCTCACTTTCATAAAGTTGATAATATATCTTGTGCATGGTGATAAAATTCATATAATCTCTAAAATTGAATTACTTCCAAATGAGATAGAAGCTCCTAGAATATAGAAGGGGTGACAAAATAATTGAAAGTGTATTTGTCACAATTATTTAAAATTAACAAATGTAAATAATTAGTAATATAATAGTTTATTATATTACTGATTATTAAATAGCATATGATTTATAAAAATATAGTAATAACAATAATAATAAGATTTTTTACTTATTATTCATTATAGTCAAATAATATTTTATATGGAGCCCTAATAGCATTATGTTCTATTAGGGATCTTTTCAAAAATCTATTTTTACCCTTAATAAAAGAAATCAAGGTAACTTTTTTTAGATAAATTAATGAGGATTCTACAATGGTTCGCACCCTTGAAATTTAAATCTTATTCATATTATTATTTTTTTATCATTAAACTATTTAATATAGAATATAGTTAAAAAATAAATAAGAAATTTAGTTCCACAATTTTCTACCTAAAACACTAATTTTCAAGGTATATTATCGAGATAAATATTATCTAGATTGACATCTTAAAATTATTTAGAACACAATTGAGTTGATCTTAAAATGTGAAACACAAGCTATGCAAAATGTTTATTTAGCAACAATGAAACTTCATTTCTTTACCCATCATTGCAATTACACTTTTTACTCTTAATGAGTAATTATTATACAATTACCTCATGACTCTAGTGACAATTCATTATATATCAAGTCACTCTTTCTTGTCGATACTACTACTTATTACTTGATCTAGATTTATTTCAAGAGATAAACTATTATTTTTGTTAGATTTGTATTGTATATTTTGTACATCATTTATTATTTTAGAATACAATTTTATTTAATAGATTTCTTTCCATAACATGCCTAAATATAATTTACAAATATTCCTTTTCATTCTTGTTCATCATATCTCATGTGTGTTCACATGGTTAAATTTTTTGTGCTCCTAATGGATCCTAGTTGATAATTAAAGGGTGTTTAGTTTTCATTCACCTTCACCTATGTTGTTTGTTATAAACCATAAAATATCATTCATAAGGCTTCTATTAAAGAAAAATATCTTGAGTATTATATCTAATCAACTCAAGATTTTATTTATTAATCGTCAAAAAAAGGGATAAAGGGGCAAAGATTACATATAATCTTACTATTGTAGCCCTTCTAATTATAACCTCTCTCCTACACTTGTGCTTTTGTACAAGACATAAAAGATACCTAGTATTATTCATCAATTTTAACACACAAATATAAATATCAATTTAATATGTATTATGCACATAATCTCTATTCAAATAATTCATACCAAAATCATAAAAGAAAAATACAAACATGGTTAATAAATAGTTTATTTGATTATATAAATTAAATTCCGACCCAACCAAAATATACTCACTTCTTGAAAATTCTAAAAATTATATGAAAATGTAGCTTATCTTTGGATGAGTTTTTAACTTTTGCTAAGATGGTCATTGCTATACTCCAATAACAAACTATAATTAGAACACAAATGATTTTCTTTTTTAATTACAACAATACTACAACACACACATACAAATTTTTATGGTACCTTTGAAATGCTAAGATAAAATGTGTCGCTTGCCTTCAACTCTTCTCTTTAACAACCAGAAAATATCAAATGAAACACAGGGAAATGTTTACATAAAAAATCTATTATTATTGCGAAAAAAAATTAGAGGGAAAAAATGCCCACGAATAGATGTTGGAAGATGGATTTACTTCTTATTTATTTCTCACAGTGAAGAAGGGGAAAGGCAACCAGATTTTCCAGCAAGTTGTATGCGAGGAGGTTGGATGGGGGCAATGGCAAGGAGGCATGTTCACAGGAGTGGATGACATTTTTTCAAAAACCGTTTAAGCACAGTCTATGACATGGAACAATTCTAGATGTACCTGTTTGCAGAGGGAGGTATATAGGGGCTAGGCTAAGCAAGTGCGGTTTACATTGCTACTTAGCCAATTCCTCTAAGAGATAAATCGATAGATCTCATACATGTCGAAAGAAACAATAAGCCATCATGCTAAAATAAAGATAAAAAAGAAACCACCAAAGGGGCATCTAAAGGTAGAAAGATCCATCCCAAACTAAGGAAGGAAAACCCCTACAATTTTAGCAACAATACTAAACTTGGCTTCCTTTTAAATTAGGAGGAGGATTAAAAATGCAAAAAAACTTGAAAAGAAGGGCATAGCGAACCTTGGAATTCAACAATGACACTAAGCAATCCCTTCTAACATCACCATAAATACATCAACTTCTAAATGCCTTCCTACTCGGACGTCAAATAATGTTTATGAATGCTAGCTCGACTCCCGAGAAGGAAGATATGGTTCCATCTCATATAAGAGACCTTTGAGATTCAAATTCAAAAGTCTCCAAAGTAGTCAAATCTATTGCTTCACCAAGTAGTAGAGTCATCAAACCTGCACTCAACTAGAGAAGAGACCCATAGATGATTTTGCCTAATACCATCTTCCTTTAATATTACTAATCACCAGGTGACAAGAAAATGGACCTTTCTATTCAATGATGCCAAGAGATGTGATAGGCTCCCTTTCATTTTAGTACACTAACCATTAGAAATTCAAATTTGGATGATATTGATACTCCTATAGTCCCCAATTTTGATTTAAGCTATAAGGTTTAACCAGCCATATTTAGGTGGGGAACAGACAATAGAGTTCCTTATTTCTATCTTCTTTCAAAAAAAGGAAGGAACTTTGATGCCATTCCAATTAAATCTGATTCTACCATCTGAGTTTGCAAATTCTCTATTGGGGTTTGAAAAGAAATCCAGCCTGCAATTAGTGTTCTCTACTATATTGATTATTATAGAATTGATAACTAACTCTACCTTCCTTGATTTGTTGTAAAAAATTCTCCTATTTCATTCTTTTCATAATTCCCATATTAGAGAGGAAGGGCGAATTTCCCATAATGAACTGAGAAAACAATCTTTATGTCTAATTGGCAAGGCTTGAAAAATGAAGACAATATCATTAGGGAGAGCAATAATCCATCCCAACTTGGCACAAATCCATCTATAACACTTGGCTGAAAAAGGGTAGCTAAGCAAAAGATGATCCACTATTTCCTCATGTGCCTTACAGAGAACACATTTCGATTTCCCTTCAAAACACATTTTCTTGAACCTATCCATTGTTAGAATTTTCCTCCTTGTTGTAAACCACACAAAGACACTTGCCTTTGGTATAAGTTTGCTACTCAAAAAAAGTTTGTGATTTATTCCAAGATCATTTTGCTTGAACTAACTTGCTAAGAGATTATAGCCTTCTTTGGCAATGTATTGGCCTAATTTAGATGGGTACCAGGTAAGAGAATCACTACCAGGTCTAAAGAATATTTATCTATCTTGGATGGAATGCTGTAGTTGGTATATTTCATTGAGAGGGAGGGGGAGGCCCTCAAAGCTTTCCCATCACCAGCCAAGGGGATATTTCTCAGAAAAACAACATAGTCCTTGATAAATACAGGGCAATTGGATTTGAGCCAATATCTAGTAACTTGAATAGAAATCAAGCTATCAATACTAGAATATCAAGAATCCTCCCAAAATAAACATGCTGATCCATCATGAACATCCCACGTTATGTAGTCAGCCACAAGGGCTCTATGTTGAATTATGAAGCTCCATATCCTTGATCCTTTTGGTAGATTACTGATTCTCATAAAATTGTCAGAATTCTCATCACTAGTGTATTTAGCAAACATTAGTTTTACGCATGTTGTTGATGGTTTTTTAACCATCTTCCACAGAAGTTTTTCTCCTAAGGCTTGATTTTGAAATTTCTACTTATGGATAGCTAAACCATCCAACAATCTCAGTCTACAGATTTTATCCCAGTTAATTAGAGAAATTCTACTACTCTCCTTAGAGCTTTGCCATAAAAAATTTCTCATTTTTTGGATGAGAAAAGAGCTCATCCCTACAGTAAGGGAAAGGTAGGAAATAAGATAAATTGTGAAAGTTGAGATTACTGACTGAAGCATAATCAAGCTACCTGACCAGGAAAGACACTTTCCTATCCAAGAGTTAGTACTATGCTCCATTTTCATTTTCAACGGGTCCCAAAGTTTTGAATTCCTCAAGCCTTTGTCAATAGGGATACTAAGATAGACACAAGGAAGGAATCCTTTACTGCAATTGAAGATCTTTAGAATTCTATTTTATGTTCTTGTAAGGGTAGAGAAGAAATAAATCTCTCACTTTTCTTTATTAGTGAATTGGCCAGATGCCTTTGTATAAGAAGCAAGAATTCTCTGTAGATGAGTAACCTTTCTTGAATTGGCTTCACTCATCAATAGGCTATCATCTGTAAATTATTGGTGGGTAACTAAGAAGTTTCTAGCTATTTTAATTCCCTTTAAATCAAACCTCTTGAGTGTAAATATTTGATTTCTCTACCTAGTGCATCAACCATAATGATGTAAAGAAATGGAGAAAGAGGGTCTCCTTGTCTAATACCTTTGGATATTCAAAAATATCCTTCTAGGGTCCCATTTATAAGAATCAAGAACCTTGTTGTCAAGATGCATTCAAAGATCTAGTTAATCCATCTAATATTGAAACCAAATGCCCGCATGACTTTACAAAGGAAGCGCTAGTCAACATTGTCATAATCCTTTGATATGTCCAACTTAATAATCATCCTTGCTTTGTTAATGCTTTGAAGAGTCTGGATTTCTTCTTAGGCAATGATCAATCCCTCGAGGATTGATCTACTCAGCACAAAACTGGTCTACTTTGTTGAGATTAAGCTTTCCATAAGAGTTTTAAGCCTATTAGCGAACACTTTGGAAAGGATTTTATAGGTCATATTGCAGAGGGAAATAGATCTGAAATCTCCAGACCTGACAACTTTCTCTTTTTTGTGGATGAGAGAAATAAGTGTATTGTAGAAATTTGTAAAGGGTGGTGATAAAAGTACATGTGTATGAGTTACATTATGAAGTAAGCTACATGCATGCATCTTTTTAAATTTCCCACCACACATAACTAAACAAAACAAAAAAATCAACAAGTAGAGTCTAACTATACATTGGTACGAGATACTAATTAGTTTGAAAAGTAGAAGAGCTACTTTGAAGAACTTTGGTTAACACATACATTTTAGTATCATGACTAATTTAAAAAAAAAAATTATTCTTTATGCTAGTGAAAAATAAAAGTAAAATAAAATTCAACAAGTATAGTATATCTATACATTGGTACAAGATACTAATTAGTTTGAAAAGTAGAAGAGCTACTTTGAAGAACTTTGGTTAACACATATCTTGTATTATCATGACTAATTAGAAAAAAGAATTATATTCTTAATGCTATAGTGAGTGTGGATTGACTAAGAAATATAACATCAACAATAGAAAAAAAAAAGTTTTTTAAGTAAAGAAGCACAATGGATAAGAGAATAGTATTATAAAATGATTTAGTGAATGAATAAAATTATTATCATCTTTAAATTAAGAGGAGAACATAAAAATGAAAGTATAAAATAGTTTCAATATGAATAATTCTACAACCATATATTAGTAGATGCATTAAAATACACACATAATCCTTAAATCAAATAATCCTTATATTGTTATTTTGATTTTAGTTTAACACTCCTCATAGGTTATGAAAAGTTATTAAAGGAGTAATATGTAATTTAAAATAAAGAAATAAGGTAGATAAAAAAGTAAACAAAAACAATTGAGGGGTTGTGACTAGGGGATTACCTAGTGCACTACCTTTTCTTTAGATACAATAGCTTGTGGGATGTAATTTTTTGTTGGGGTGAAGACCTAAGTTTTTAAGGGACAAATTTACTTCTAGAGTAGAGTGAAATCCATCACCTCTCCATGAGAAAGGAAAAGAGAAAAATATATAAATAAACACTTAACCAAGTTAGTAAAAAATATAGGATTGCTACCCTTGGTTAAGAGTTAAGCCTTATAAATTCCAAGAATTAATTTATGAACCAACATGATGCTAACGTGGTAGGAGGATAGGACTTTTGAAATTAAGGAAGGAAGGAGAAATAGTGGTGGGTCTGGGATTTATAGCGATGTTGTAGAGGGGGATTTAGAGGGAGATGGAGAGGAATATAGTTGAGGTGTTGCTTGGTCATTTCCCTATTTTGTGTGGTGGTCTTCTTTGCTACATTATGTTTCTTGCATGATCTAGAGTGGGTGGTGTTTGTTTTAGGTATTTTTCTCTACCCTACACTTTAGAAGGGGTTGTTGGCCTCATCCATGTTGGGAAGGTTGTGTTTGGTAGGGCTTTCTTCCCTATTTGGGGTATTGTGGCCCTAACATCACATGTCTGGTACAAGTGATGCATTTGGTCCTCTCTTTTGAGTTTTGGTTGTGGCTCCATGGTGTTGGGGGTTGTTTCTTTCGGCATAGATTTTTCCCAATGGTGTAGGAAGTTGAATAAAGGATGGCTACATTTTCCCCCTTTCTTTTTTGGATCCTTTCATGGCTATTGAATGGTCTTCTTTATTCTCTATGATTGTTTGTTTGGAGGGCTTCTTTGTTTTGATTTCATTTTCCCTTCTCTTTAACATGTTTGTGTCTATTTTGACTCCTTTGCACATGGTTGTTGTGATTTCTAAGGAATGTGAACTAGGGTATTTTAGTGTGGCGAAGGGGTTTTCTGGTGATAGTTCTTTTGGCACCTCTAGTGATTCTACTTTTGGTGGCCCTTCATTGGGCGATTTTGTTAGGGTTTGGCCTCTAGTTTGTTTTCCCACAAGATTCAATTTAGGTGGTGGTCTCTTTTTTTGGGTTGCTACCATGGAAAGTGTGCCTTTATTCTCTCTATCTTCTGGCACCCTTAAGCTCTTTTCTTTACTTTAGTTTGCATCTATTTTCCCCAAGCTGGTCGCCTTGGTCATTTGTTGTTGGTTGCTAGATTTCAAGGGCCAAATTTTTTGTTTTTGGTTAGGGATGTTTTTCTCCTATAGAGTGGTTCTTCTCTTGGGGGTCATTTCTACCCATGCTTTCTCCCATTATTTTATTTCTCCTATTGTGGTGGAGTGGGCGATGAGGGTTTGCTTTGTTCTTTTTTTTCTACCTATCTATCTTTTGTAGATATACCTTATTGAGGTGGAGGTATCTTATTTTGAGGTGGAGACTTGGTTTATAGGAGATGGTGGGAAATGTTCTATGGGAGTTGTGGTTGCCCTTCTTTTGTCGACATTATTCCTATACTATTGAGGTGAGTGGAAAGGGTGTTTATTATTCTTTTGATGCAGATATAACCTATAGAGGGAGGTTCTTTCTATTGAGGAAGATACTTGGTTTGCAAAAGATGGTGTGAGATGCTGCAAGGAGATTGTTGTTGCCCTTCGTCTAGACACTTTGGCAGCTTGGGAGTAGAACAGGACTAGGTTTGACTTTGTTTCTTGGATGTTTCTTGCTCTACTGTCCTTATTGAAGTGGGGAAATCATCTATGGTGTGATTCTTATTTTCTTCTAGCACTATATAAGGGTGGCTATGATATTAATATTTGTTTGATATTTTATGGGAAGCATAATATAGTGCATAGATTTTGGAGTATATTCAAGGATGTGCAAATATTAACATTGAGATAGCATCACTTTTTGACCAATATATCATTGATTGGCGATTTGTGCAATATACCCTGGTCGATAACATATTTTTTGGTCCATTGCAATATCACATATTTTTGCATTGAATGGTGGCATCATCATTTTGGCTGACTTTATTAACAAAGATTATCGGTTTATTTAAAATAAAATATTTCTCTATGCAAGTTGTATTCACATTGCCAGTGTCTCATTCTATATCTTATTTTATTGGTTGAAGGTTGCATCATCTTCATGATTCATGTTGGTCTTCACCCCTTCACAACACTCGGTTGAAGTGCTTATACATATCATTGTTTTTATTGTAAATATTGGAGCACATATTTAATCTCAGTGACGATTTACTATATTTGGCAATGAATTTGATCTGAAGCTATGTAGTTAACATTTACCACTTGCTTCAGTGCTTCCAAAAGGTTAATCATCTTAAGACCAGTTTTATACATTGAAAATATTTATTATTAGTTGGAAATTTAATTTTTAAGGTACATCTAACAAGTTTGAGGTAGGGATGAAATTTATTTGTTAAGAGTATCTCTTATGGTGTATCGACATAATATAGTTGGTGCTACACATTTTAGAGCTCGAATATTGTAAGGTGGCACATTCAATCATCACCATATAAACCACCTCACAACTACACATCAAACAATTGTTTTCCAAAAAAATTTCACATATATTTTCATTTATATATGGTTTTGTTTGTTCGTAAGGGGAGACAATTGTTTTTTAAACATTAGATCATGTTTTTCCTTCAATCACTTACAATTCTTGTAGGTGATTATTAATTATGAGGGGCTACACACTCTCTAATTTTCCCTCCTATGGGGGCCTATCAATTGGACTTTTGTAATGGATTTAGTTCTTGGAGGGTATTAGTATTGATAACTCTATTCAACAATCATCCTATTACTTATTCATTTGCATATCTCTTATTTGGAGAGGAATTTTGTCCCATGTAGTTTTTTCCTTTTTCTCTATTTGTGAGAGATTAGTTGTATGAGTAATTGTGCATGGGTACCTAACATGGCCTATTTTTTGCGACCCATTTATTGCATCATTATATCATATTGTATTTTGCATAATAATCTTCTCCTTAAGTTACACTTCAGTGGGGTGTAGGTGTGAGTAAGAATATATCCTAAGTATTTCTTAATTAACTATTATAAAATCAATAAAGATCCAACCATGTAAAACCCTTAGTTCTACAATTAAAATCCATCATACACCAATGAAGAACCTAAAACATGCAAATCAACCAAATAGAAAGTTTATACAATTCACATGCTTGGTAGGTTTGATCTACATTGTTTCCTATCTTCATTGATATTTTTTGATATGGTTATTCTTATATTTTATATTGTCCACAAGAGCTCAACAAAGAATAGATCATGATTGTGTAGTCAATTGAGTGATTGATCACTATACAAGGTCACACGAGCATTGATTGATCAATTCATTAGGGTTTTGGAAAGAATGAAAGGATCCTCTTATATAGTGAACACCTTAGAAATGGAGGGATAAGATTAAGAGGTAGAGGGATAAATGGTCAGCTAGGATTAAAGCGTAGGTATAGAAAATTATAAAATATGAGGGAAAATTCTAATGATATAATTAAATAAATGAAGATTTATTTAATTAATACAAGAAGTGGGACCAATTAAATAAATAAAATATTTATTTAATTTAGGGAAAGGATAATTTCAATAAATAAAAATATATTGTCTAAGGGGTTGAGCTTAACTGGTTAAAACACTAGATTCTCACTATGGAGACCGAGGTTCAACTCTCAATATGGACATTATCGATCAAAATATATATATATATTGATCGATAATGTCCATATTGAAAAAATATATTAGCCCCAGTACAAATACCATGGGTATTTTAGACTTCTTTGGCAAAAACACAATCTAGAATTTTTTTTTTTAATCATGCATTTAATTTTGCATCAAGAATAGTTGTAACTACTCCCTAATTTCTTGACTATTGTACATTTGTAAATAATCTAGAAATGCCATTTTATTTTCCAGTGACACATATTTCTCTCTTTTTGCTTTTGCTTGCACTTACAATCGTGGCTTGTTAGTGTTATTATTTAGGAAATTTTTTAGTGTTAATATTGATTGTAATATAATAAATCAACAATATTAATAGAATAATTTTAACAATAATAATATAAAATTAAAAAATTTGTAATATAAATATTAAATTCTTCTCACTTCACTTGAATTTTTCTTTGAATTTTTTTAACTAATTGTTTAGGTAAATTAATAAAATTAATAGATTTACTACATTTATTTAATGTTAGAGTTTAATTAGGAGTAGCGTTTAATTAGGGTTATGACTATGATTAATTAGCGTTTAATTGAAGTTATAAAAGGAAATTTGAGTTTGGATAAAATTATGGTTATAGATCAAACATGGTTAGGGTAAGGATTTAATTACGATAAGGGTTAGGTATAAAGTTAAATTGGAGTTAGGGTTAAGGATCAGTTGGGCTAAGGGTTAGGGTTAAATTATGGTTATGATTCAAACAAGGTAAGAATATAATTCAATTAAGATTACAATTAATAGGATTTGTGTTAAATTTAGGTTAGGGATTATTATGCATTAAATTTAGGATAAGATTCAATTAAAGTTACTATTACAAAATTATCAATCTTTCTATTTGCTAATTGGTAGAATTGTGGCAACATGAATTCATTTCAATCACTTAAATTGAGTCAAATGGAAGCTCTTGTGTAAGGGTTTAGGCTTGAGGTATATACATGACTCCTTTGATTGTTTACGAAAGTGGACTTCAAGCAAAAAAATATGTTAAATAGTGTCCCAAGCAATGCAATATAAGATATAATCAATAATAATATATCACATGAATAAAGTCATGTGATCATATAATATATTGAGTCAAATATTGTATAATATATACACTAATTCAATTTGAAATAGAAGAAATCCAAGGGATGTTACTTTTTAGACTAATCTCTAAAAATTGATCTGATAGAAGGTCTTCTATAGTATGACAAGGGATTCAAGCAAAGTAGACAACTATTTGTTGAGAAACATGTGTCTCAACCTTGCAGTCTTTTTCTGGAAAATTCCAAAATTTGTTTGAGGTAGTTTTCCACATGTTTATGCATTGGAAAATGGTTAGTGAGTTGTTAAAAATGAGTCTTGTCCATAGTAGAATATAGGTGAGCCATTTTTAGAGCCTTAATGACTCATTTTGTGACTTTTAAGAGTGTCTAAGCTAGGGGACAAAATTATGGACGGGATTACTATTTTAACCTGGTTGTTTTTCCATTTTGGAAATGTAAATGTCAAAAATGGGCACAATGTGGCATGGTGGTTAAGCCCATGGTTTTGTAAAACCACAAGTGGTTTCTAGGTTGTAAAATCACTATAGAAGGAGGGCTTGGGGAGGAGTTTGATAATTGAGTTTTTTGCAAGACTGGATGCTAGAAGGAGTCTCTCTGAGTTCGAGTTGTGGTGATGCGCTCCTGTAAGAACTTGCATTGCAAGTGTATTGTAATCAGCTTGATTTCATAATACATTGTGTGAGTTTTGGAGGGTGGGGTTTTCTCCCAGAAGGGTTTCCCCACGGTAATCACTGTGTTATGTGTTCATTGCTATTTTGTTTATGCTTTATTGTGCATTTCTTGATATCTTAGTAATATTTAAGTTGAAAGTTGCATAACCATCCTCTCAAGATTAGCGTAGGAAGCGTTTCCACACACCTTTGTTTCCTTACAAGTGGTATCAGAGCCTGGCTAGTTTTGGTTCTATTTGTTGGGTACAGGGTTTTTTGAGCTAATCAAGGTTTGAGTGGGAGCTTGTGCAGAGTTTTTCATTTCTGTATTGCAGGATCGTAAAGATGGCAATTATATCAGGGAGGATTGATGTAGAGAAGTTTTCTGGCACAAACTTTGAGATGTGGAAGCTGAAGATGGAAGATCTGTTGATTGATCGAGATCTATGGGATGTGATTGATAAGAATAAGCATAGGCCCGCAGATCCGACTTTAGCCACACAATATGATGTGACTAATAGAAAAGCTAAAGATCTCATTAGATTGTGTCTTGCAAACTCTATTATGATAAATGTCCATGAAGAATCTACTGCAAAGAAGCTTTGGAAGAAGCTAAGTGAGATCTACCAAGTGAAATCACTTGTGAACAAGATCTTCTTAAGGAAGAAATAGTATTCTTTGAGAATGGAAGAAGGTGGATGAATTTCTGAGCATCTGAAAAGTTTTAATATGTTGGTGACTTAGTTGACCTCAGTTGGGGTACCAATGGATGAAGAAGAAAGGTGCCAAATCTTGCCATGTTCATTGCCAGACTCATGGGACAGCCTTGTGATGGCCATAGGGAGCACTGCAGTCGTCTTGAAGATGGAGGATGTTGTTGGTTCTCTACTTTCTGAGGAGATGAGAAGGAAGGTTTCTCTAAATGCCAAAGAGGCTCTGAGTGTTCGAGGAAGACCAAAAGAAAGAGGCAAGAACGAAAAGCAGGATGGACGTTCTAAGTCCAAGAATAAGGGGAGATCAAAATCTCCTGCGAAGTCCAAGGCAATCTGCTAGAACTGTGGCAAACCCAGACACTTCCGAAAGGACTGCAAAGAGGAGAAGAAAAAGAAGAAGAAGAAGCAAGATTCTGATTCTGAGTCTGAGAAGGAAGATGGAGATGCTTTCATTGCAGCCTTGGCCACTCGTGCAGGTGACAATGCATGGTTAATAGACTCAGGTGCATCTTTCCACATGACTCCTAATACAAACTAGTTTAGTAAGTATGAAAATTTTGATGGTGGTAAGGTGTATATGGGTGATAACTCTGTACTTGATATTGTTGGTCATGAAAGTATTCATGTGAAATTTTCTGATGGTAGAATTAGAAGATTTGATGGTGTCTTGCATATCCCAGGACTAGGAAGGAATTTGTTATCTGTTAGCAAGTTAATAGATGCGAGTGTGCATGTACAGTTTTCTGAAGCAGGTGTGAAAATGGTAAGAGGTGCTATGGTGATAGCAAGAGGAAGTAGATTGGGTACATTGTACCAGCTTGATGCATGCACAGTTGAGTGCAATAGCACTTCTGATAAGACTATGATAAAGACTATGTTGGAAAAGGAGAGGGTGTCTCTTTCAACAGATTGTCATGGTTTTTAGGTACCCAAGGGTGCTCTGTCTACCGAATCAAATTTGCCTACAGAGAAGACCATGTTATGGCACCAGATACTTGGCCACATAGGTGAGAAGGGTATACGGACCTTGAAAAATAAGAACCTTGTTGATGGGTTGAATGATTGCAATCTTGAATTTGATTTTTGTGAGCATTGTATCTATGGTAAACAAAACCACATTTAGTTTTACTTGAGTTCTCATAAGTCTTCATGTATTTTGGATCTAATCCATTCCGATGTATTTGGTCCAGTTGATGTTCCTTCTATTGGTAGATCAGTTTATTATGTTTCTTTCATTGATGATTTTAGTAGAAGAACATGGGTTTATTTTCTTAGGAGTAAAACTGAAGTTTTCAGTCATTTCAAAGAATTTAAAGCAATGGTTGAGTTGCAGACTAGAAAGAAAATAAAATGTTTGAGAACTGATAATGGTGGTGAATTTTTCTCCAATGATTTTGACACATTTTGTAGAGATTGTGGTATTAAAAGAGAGAAGACAACTTCGTATTCTCCACAACAGAATGGAGTTGCAGAAAGAATGAACATGACCTTGATGGAGAAGGCTAGGAGTATGCTGAGTGGAGCTAGACTAGAACAAAAGTTTTGGGCTGAAGCTGTAGCCACTGCCTGCTACCTGATAAACAGGTCTCCTACATCAGCTCTTGTTGATAAGATGCCAATGGAAGCATGGTCGGGCCACAAGCCTTCACTTAGACATCTGAGAGTTTTCGGTTGCAAAGCATATGCTCATGTGCCAAAGGAGAAGCGGACAAAATTGGACAACAAAGTTGTTAAATGTATTTTCATCGGATATAGTTATGGTGTAAAAGGATACAAGCTTTGGAATCCTGTTGAACAAAAGGTATTTTATTCAAGAAGTGTTATTTTTAGAGAAACTAAGCCTTCTTCTGTTACAGTGCAGCCAGAACAAATAGAACAAAAGAAAGATGTGATTCAACTACCTACTACACCGGAGAAAGTTGAATTGAGGCCCTTAGAAAGACAAGAAGTCGAGGAGAGCTCTATGAGTTCTAAATCATCAGAGGAAGAAGAGGTACTTGAAGCTGAACTTGAACCAGATCTTGCTCGAAGGTCTACTAGACAAAGGAAACCACCTGAAAGGTATGGGTATTCTCCTGATGATTGGAGATGCATATTTGCATTGAATGCTAACATTGATGAACCGAGATCTGTAGAAGAGGCTCTTGGTATGAATGATTCAGAGTCCTAGAAAATAGCCATGGATGAAGAAATGGCAGCTCTTAAGAGGAATGAAACATGGGACCTTGTAGCATTGCCTAAAAGATGAAATCTTGTTGGTTGTAAATGGGTGTTCAAGAAGAAGATGGGTTCAGATGGAAGCATTGAGAAGTATAAAGCACGTTTGGTTGCAAAAGGTTACTCTCAGGTTGAGGGAGTAGATTATGGTGAGATTTTTTCTCCAGTAGCCAAAATGACATCCATTAGATTTTTACTTTCTATTGCAGCAGCCTATGATCTAGAGATCGAGCAAATGGATGTGAAAACAGCTTTCCTTCATGGAGATTTGGAGGAAGAAATTTACATGACACAGCTAGAGCACTATGTGATGAAAGGTAAAAGTCATTTGGTCTGTAAGTTGAAGAAATCCTTGTATGGTTTAAAACAGAGTCCTAGGATGTGGTACCAGAAGTTTGATACATATGTGTTGAGTTTGGGATTTGTGCGATCTAAATCTGATCACTATATATATTTTAAATCCGATGGTGATCGTTTCTTGGTCATTGCCCTGTATGTCGATGACATGTTGTTTATTGGCAAAGGAAAAGGTTTGATTGCAGAGTTAAAATCTTAGCTCTCGATAAAGTTTGAAATGAAAGATCTTGGTGCAGCAAGGCACATTCTAGGAATGGAGATTGTAAGAGATAGACAAAACAAAAAGCTTTGGCTAGGCCAGAGCAAGTATGTTGGTACTATTTTGAAAAGATTCAATATGCAGGATTCAAGACCATTGAGTGTTCCTATTACAATGGGAACAAAGCTTTCTAGTTCACAGTGTTCTACATACCCATTGGAGATGGAAGAGATGAGTCGAGTACCATATCAGAGTGCTGTTGGAAGTTTGATGTATGCTATGATTTGTACAAGACCAGACATTGCCCAAGTAGTGGGAGTTCTTTCTCATTATATGTCTAATCCAGGAAGAGCGCATTGGGATGCAGTAAAAAGAGTTTTCAGATACTTGAGGGGTACTTCAGAGTACTTGATATGTTTTCATGGAATAGGAAATAAGCATTCCTTAGATATTCGAGGCTATGTGGATTCAGACTGGGCTGGTGATGTTGATAGAAGAAGATCCACCAATGCATATGTGTTTACATTATTCGGTGGTACAATCAGTTGGATGAGCAAGCGACAGGCTGTGGTCGCTTTGTCCACTACTGAGGCAGAATATATGGCAGGTACTTATGCATATAAGGAAGCCATCTGGCTAAAGAGATTGTGTTCAAATATAGAGTTCAAACAGGGTGCAGTGACAATTTACAGTGACAGTCAGAGTGCAATCTACCTAACGAAGAACCCTACTTTTCATGCCAGGACCAAGCACATTGATGTACAATATCATTTTGTGAGAGATATGATTGAGGATGGCAAGGTGAAGCTGGAAAAGGTAGAAACTTTGGTGAATGTTGCTGATGCATTAACTAAGCCTGTGAGCATAGAGAAATTCAGATGGTGTTCAAAGTCTATGGGCCTCTCGGCCCCTAGCAATTAAGTCCATGATATTTTGGATCCCCTGACTCTTGTAAGGTGTTCGACAAGTGGGAGAATGTTGAGAAACATGTGTCTCAACTTTGCAGTCTTTTTCTGGAAAATTCCAGAATTTGGTTGAGGTAGTTTTCCACATGTTTATGCATTGGAAAATGGTTAGTGAGTTGTTAAAAATGAGTCTTGTCCATAGTAGAATATAGGTGGGCCATTTTTAGAGCCTTAATGACTCATTTTGTGACTTTTAAGAGGGTCTAAGCTAGGGGACAAAATTATGGACGGGATTACTATTTTAACCTGGTTGTTTTTCCATTTTGGAAATGTAAATATCAAAAATGGGCACCATGTGGCATGGTGGTTAAGCCCATGGTTTTGTAAAACCACAAGTGGTTTCCAAGTTGTAAAATCACTATAAAAGGAGGGCTTGGGGAGGAGTTTGATAATTGAGTTTTTTGCAAGACTGGATGCTAGAAGGAGTCTCTCTGAGTTCGAGTTGTGGTGATACGCTCCTGTAAGAACTTGCATTGTAAGTGTATTGTAATCAACTTGATTTGATAATACATTGTGCGAGTTTTGGAGGGTGGGGATTTTCTCCCAGAAGGGTTTCCCCACGGTAATCACTGTGTTATGTGTTCATTGCTATTTTGTTTATGCTTTATTGTGCATTTCTTGATATCTTAGTAATATTTAAGTTCAAAGTTGCATAACCGTCCTCTCAAGATTAGCGTAGGAAGCGTTTCCGCACACCTTTCCTTCCTTACACTATTATGGTCTGAAGTGAGATGAAGGCTTGGTGAGTGAATAAAGCAGTTGATGGATTTAAATCTAGACTTACTATGAGGGGAGTAAAACAATACCATCATAAATACGTCAAGTTTGATCTTCCACTAAGTGAATTGTGTTGCATTTTTCAATTAAAACAATATATTAGGGCTTTTATGTTGTATTTTTTTGGCATTACAATATGAGTTAAATATTTCTACAAGTGTTAGACCCAAAGCAGTCCATATGACTCTTAAATTTTATAATTTTATTTTTATCATAATAATCCTTTAATTATGATATTAATAGATCACAAATCATATCCTTTAGTGTTTTTATATGCATATAGCCTAACTTGACCTCTTTTCAAAATAATCCTAATGCTCATATATGTGTTAATTTAAATTAAAACTGAATTAAATACAACCATAATATACTCTCTTATAAAATAATAATAACTAAGAAGTATTTATAAGTGCAATTGTATATTTTTTAATATTATTAAGTTGATTCATAATACTCTACTAATGATTTTATTTCTTGCTCATAATATTATTACACTCATCAGGTCCAGTCCTTTTTGGATTCTATTCTCTTAAATATGCTAGCCCCAAATTGAGTCCACCAAACCCTACCTTCATTTTCTTCTATTTACCAGGTCTATGTAGATGTAGTGGCCACCATTAAAGGAATGAGGATGCAAGGGAGGGTAGTCCTATATTGAATTGAGATGATGGATGTTGAGGAGCGGTAGAGATGGGGAAGGTTCTTTTGCACAGTATGCCACACCGAGACCAAACGTGTAGGACAGAACACTATGGCTTCGCAGAGAAGGAGAATTCAATGCACGAGATATAAAAAGAGAACACAGTACAACTGAGAAGGAACAGATACGAGCAAGGGGGTAATGCGAAGGGAAGGAGGCATGGTAGCTAGAGGGTAAAGAAGAAACGAGGGCCAGAAGGTGGGCTGATGAGTTTCGATGAACAGAGGTGCTGACTCTTTTTTCACGTTTTCATTGAAACTACATTTCTTCTATTACATACTTCTTCTATTATCTACTTGCACCTTCATTTTTTTTCAAAACAATTTTAATTATCTAGATTATACTTCTTTAGTTATCTAGGTTATACTCCATCCATTATGAAATCAAGAATGACTAGATATAGGGCACTGCATTGGTGGAAAATAAAAATTGAGGCTATATTTTTGTTTTGAATGAATCTCATAGGTTTAAAAATAATAATAAAAGGAAGCATTTACATAGTTCCCCTATACCCTTCAATAAAATTGTTACTCATCTCAGTGTAATATTTGCATCAGGGATATAATAATAGGTCAATATGCAGTGGAAATAGGCAAATGTTTATTTTACACATACATTTATATGACTACATTTATTTTTTCGTATATAACATCTGTGTTATTATATATATATATTTAATATAAACACATCTATTGCATAATATTTATTTTTGTACATACATCTATAAGATAAAATTTAGAGTAATGTATATGTATTGATTTTCTCTTAAACAACTAAACACATATCTTGGACAATATTTAATCAAATAAATAAGTATCATGTGGAAGAAACAAGCCAAATGTGGGGCGAAAAAAAAAATTACTGAAACCATAATAAATTAAGAATGAGAAAATAAATTACTCATAAGATATACATAAGAAAACAATAAAATCTAATAATTTTTATTTTTTTAATTTTAAAATCCAAAACTATACTAATTTTATTTCCCTACATACATCTATAAGATAGAATTTAAAATATTATATATTTATCCATATTTTCTTAAACACATCTCTCAACAAAATTTAATGGAACAAATAAAAATCTGACAAAATAAAGTTTTTAATAAAAAGTCATATCTTTTTGAACTGATAACGTTTCAGTCCAATATAATTAAATAAATATCAAGTAAAAAAAAGGTAAATGTAAGAGGAGAATACAAATTAGAAGAGCAGATAATCTAAAAGATGAGAAAATAAATTACATATACATTATTGAAGATAACTCTTGAATTAAAATACTGTTTTTGCACAAGTAAGCTCCATATCAGAACAATTCTCAAGAAGAATAATCCAAGAAAGAAAAAGGATACCCACTTTAGTCTCTTTTTTTTTTTTTTTTGTCTCTGTGAATATGTCTGAGGAGGAGAGGAATTCTTTTGTAAGAAAATGGACTGCTAGTGTAAAAAATAACGTTGAAAATAATGCTCTCTTATCTTCCATCTCCCCACTGGATTGGCTTTCTGAAAGAGACCGCGGTGAAGGATCCAGAAATGATGCACCGGCCAATCGAACAGTATCTCATGGAAAGGTGAAATTGGCACTATTGAGACGTCGAGGTACTCACCAATCTAGATATGCAGCCAATCGAACAGTATGTTATAGAAAGGTGAAGTTGGCACTATTGAGACGTCGAGGTGCTCATCAATCTAGATGTGCAGTGAAAACAGATTTTGATGATACAGTTGTAGAGCGAAAGATGGAAAACAGTTCAGGTGTTGCTGAATGCGAGAATGATGGTGCAGCTGTTCAATCTAATTCAAGAAACTTGAATATACAAAGCTTGTGCGAAACTTGTTATGTTTTGAAAAGACGGAACATTCATCCCATTCCTTTTCACTGTTGTGTTGAAGATACTGTTACTTTGGGTTTTAGAGGGCCGTCTCCTTTTGGACCAATAGAAAGGCCCGGTAAGCCAGATGTTAAATTTGAAAGTTAAAATAATTAATCTACGAGTAGATGTAGGTTAACTCTACTCTTGCTTTTATAGAGGTTTCTGATAGATGGTGCTGTAATCGTTTTCGGCCTATCGGCTGTACAGAAATATGTCTCACTGTTGGCTGAATTTCTTATAATGTTAATATCTTTTTTCATCTGCAAATATCATATGCATGATTTTAGAATGTTCTAATTAACCTGACAATCTATAAGGTTCTCTTCCATTGTTCTGTGCCATCTCGGCTTGACGGAAGCTGATAATATAATGTAGAAGGAAAGTGGACCACTATCTTGAGGCTTTGAACATTACTTAATAATATTAGGATTTTATAATTCTTAGTTCATAGTTCATCAATATTTCAGATTAGATGTTACATTTTATCTTGAATGTTCTCCATTTCATAATAGATTATGTAGAATCATACAAAACATTGATATAAAAAACTACCACACAATCTAACTATCTAACTGAAAAGCATCATTAACCATTACTTAAACATGTCAAAACCTTATTGATTTTTTTTTTCGATCAAAAACCATCGAAAACAATACTAATAAAAGCGAGGCAGCTGAAGAGAAACTACTAACTATCTCTTCTGTGTGAGAAATACTTGACTTAACATATCTATAATGTTTAGAACAAAAAAGAACATGGAGGCACATATCTTTCTGAGATTGGAAACAAAACCAGCAAGCATTAGGTCCTAAGAGCCCGACGACGATCCCTTCGACAGCCTCGACCTCCATCCCGACCTCTACCACGCCCCGCATTACTGCATTCTCCTCCATCAGAAGTAGGTGGCATGTCATTGTAGAGTTTCCCAGATAGGGAGGGGTGCAATTACCTCTTCATCCGGGAGGAAGCCATTGAGGATAGCGTATTCTTTGAATTCCTGCTCCTTACTTTGATCCCCGGGATACTCCGAAAGGACTCCGCATTTGAGGAATTCAACCGCTGCAGTAACATTTTGTGTCTATGTTCTCTTCTTGCAGGACCCTTAAGGTCCAGGAGTAAAGGATAAAACATGACATTGGCTCCATCTTCATGAGTGGCTTTGATATCAGCCAGCCTCGGGATGCTGGCACCAGGCAGAGCGTAGGAAAGAACCTTGTCAAGCCCACCGAGTAAATATTTTATGAGCTCGTGTGAGCTTCTTCTTTTTAATTGGACGTGCAAGGGTTTTCTTGGGATGCTTATACAAGTTGGGCTTGTAATACATTAGACGGGCGGAATTTCGATGCGGTTTTAACTTGTTTGGGAATTTATACTTATTGACAAAAAGGTGGAGTTAAGTGTGACTTGTTCTTGACTAAGATTGAACCAAAATTTCACTAGGACATGACTAGGATGACAACAAGGACATGACTTGGGTATGACTATAATGGTGATTAGGATAACAAGGTTTTGACTTGGATGATGACTAGGATATGAGTAAAGTGTGACAAGGACAATGATTAGGATGTTGACTAGGATGTTGACTAGGACAAAACTAGGGTATGATCATGACTAGGATGATGACTAAGACTTTGAATTTGACTTGGAAAAATTATTTTTGTTTGGACAAATGTTTTGCAAAGTGGTTGGGGATGATGATGTGTTAGATCTACTCTTGGACAATAAGTGTCAAGAAAAGCAAACAAAATTGTCAAATGAACTTGGATTCAAAGACACTCATGCTCATATACAACATTCCTAGGGCTGGCAAGCACAATAGTCAATGGATCCTACCTAGTTTCCCAGGTACGCCTACCCAAAGCGGACACTTAGATGCTTGACCCCACTGGCTTCCCTCCATGGTGCTCACTTCTTTGGGGCAGCCAAGCATCAGTTCCCATGAAAACTCCCCATGGTGAACTTTGTGTCTCTACTAAGGGCCATAAAAATGTGAGTGCCCTCGGAGGCCTGCCCTCCTGCACCAATGACTAGAAGGTTTTTGGTCTCTAAGCATAGGGATACTATTAAGGATTTCTTTTCGAAGACCAACCTTCGAGGTTGCACAAGTGTGATTAAGGCATATAGCCCAACGAAGTACCATGCACCTTAGTAGTAATGCAAGTGTGATTTAGACCTCAAGGGCCTTACATAATGCTCAATATGAGAGTAAACTGTCAAATAGCTCCAACCTCTAAAATTTTCATCTCAAGAGGCCTATTTATTATAGTGAGTTGGAATGCCCAGGTCTAGCCGTACTCACTTGGGTTGTTCCCCTCTCACAAATGCCAGTGCGAGTGTGCCAGGAAAATCGAGAGGGCAAGCTCGCTAAGGGTATGCAAACAACAAACTAGAAAAACGATTGAGGGTCTAGATTTATGATTTTCTAAATAGACAAGATCATACTCTCCTACCTCTACAGTTTTCTCACGCATCAAACAAGTTGTTCTTTTACTGCTAATGAGATATAAGTGTCTAAGAAAATGATTAAAATAGCATGCTCATTAGTTTAAATGTGTTGAAAGATCACTCATTAAATACAGATTTTTGAAATTAAATAGAATTGAACATAAAAAATCATCAAATAATCCATCAAAATGACAAATATTGGATGATTCATAAAATTTATAAATATGGTGATATTTGAATTTTACTCCACTTAATAATCATCACACATAAAATATTAAATAAATGAAATGAGAATTACAAGACGTACACATTTAAGCATTGCACAATAGATACATGGGAGAATATTTCTAGATTAATAATCCTATAAAGTATCATTATATTCTAAAACACATTCATTTGTATCTACAAATCAATAGTCAAAAATTAGGGAAACTCACTTCTTCTCACTTTCATAAAGTTGATAATATATCTTGTGCATGGTGATAAAATTCATATAATCTCTAAAATTGAATTACTTCCAAATGAGATAGAAGCTCGTAGAATATAGAAGGGGTGACAAAATAATTCAAAGTGTATTTGTCACAATTATTTAAAATCAACAATTGTAAATAATTAGTAATATAATAGTTTATTATATTATTGACTATTAAATAGCATATGCTTTATAAACATATAGTAATAACAATAATAATAAGATTTTGTTACTTATTATTCATTATATCCAAATAATATTTTATATGGAGCCCTAATAGCATTATGTTCTATTAGGGATCTTTTAAAAAATCTATTTTTACCCTCGATAAAAGAAATAAAGGTAACTTTTTTTAGAGAAATTAATGAGGATTCTACAACGGTGCGCACCCTTGAAATTTAAATCTTATTCTTATTATTATTTTTTATCATTAAACTATTTAATACATAATATAGTTTAAAAATAACTAAGAAATTTAGTTCCACAATTTGCTACCTAAAACACTAATTTTCAAGGTATATTATCGAGATAAATATTATCTAGATTGACATCTTAAAATTATTTAGAACACAGTTGAGTTGATCTTAAAATGTGAATCACAAGCTATGCAAAATGTTTATTTAGCAACAATGAAATTTCATTTCTTTACCCAACATTACAATTACATTTTTACTCTTAATGAGTAATTATTATACAATTACCTAATGACTAGTGACAATTCATTATATATCAAGACACTCTTTCTTGTCAATACTACTACTTATTACTTGATCTAGATTTATTTTAAGAGATAAACTATTATTTTTGTTAGATTTGTATTGTATATTTTGTACATCATTTATTATTTTAGAATACAATTTTATTTAATATATTTCTTTCCATAACATGTCAAAATATAGTTTACAAATATTCCTTTTCATTCTTGTTCATCATATCTCATGTGTGTCCACATGGTTAAATTTTTTATGCTCCTAATGGACCCTAGTTGATAATTAAAGGGTCTTTAGTTTTCATTCACCTTGACCTATGTTGTTTGTTATACACCATAAAATATCATTCATAAGGCTTCTATTAAAGAAAAATATCTTGAGTATTATATCTAATCAACTAAAGATTTTATTTATTAATCATCAAAAAAAGGGATAAAGGGGCAAAGATTACATCTAATCTTACTATTTTAGCTCTTCTAATTATTACCTCTCTCCTACACTTGTGTTTTTTTACAAGACATAAAAGATACCTTGTATTATTTATCAATTTTAACACACAAACATAAACATCAATTTAATATGTATTATGAACATAATCTCTATTCAAAATCTTCATACCAAAATCATTAAAGAAAAATACAAACATGGTTAATAAATAATTTATTTAATTAGATACATTAAATTCCAACCCAACCAAAATATACTCACTTCTTGAAAATTCTAAACATTCTATGAAAATGTAGCTTATCTTTGGATGAGTTTTTAACTTTTGCTAAGATGGTCATTGCTATACTCCAATAGCAAACTATAATTAGAACAAACATGATTTTCTTTTTCAATTACAACAATACTGCAACCCACACATACAAAGTTTTGTGGTACCTTAGAAATGCTAAGATAAAATGTCTCGCTTGCCTTCAACTCTTCTCTTCAACAACCAGAAAATATCAAATGAAACACAAGAAAATGTTTATATAAAAACTCTAATATTATCGCCAAAAAAAATTAGAGGGAAAAAATGCCCATGAATAGAGGTTAGCAGATGCATTTTGTTCTTATTTATTTCTCACAGTGAAGAAGGGGAAAGGCAGCCAGATTTTCTTGCAAGTTATATGCGAGGAGGTTTGGACAGGGGCAATGGTGTGGAGGCATGTTCACAGGAGTGGATGACATTTTTTCCAAAACCGGTTAAGCACGGTCTATGATATGGAACAATTCTAGTTGTACTCGTTTACAGAGGGAGCAATATAGGGGCTAGGCTAAGAAAGTGCAGTTTGCATTGCTACTTAACTAGTGCCTCTATGAGATAAACTGATAGATCTCTTATATCTCAAAAGAAACAATAAGCCATCATGATAAAATAATGATGAAAAAGAAACCACCAAAGGGGCATCTAAAGATAGAAAGATCCATCCCAAACTAAGGGAGAAAAACCCCTACAATTTTAGCAACAATACTAAACTTGGATTCCTTTTAAATTTGGAGGAAGATTAAAAATGCCAATAATCTTGAAAACAAGGGTATAGTGAACCTTAGAATTCAGCGATGACACTAAACAAATCCTTCTGACATCACCATAAATGCATCAACTTCTGAATGCCTTCCTACTTGGCCTTCAAATAATGTTTATGACTGCCAGCTCGACTCCTAAGAAGGAAGATATGGTTCCATCTCATGTAAGAGACCATTGAGATTCAAATTCAAAAGTCTCCAAAGTAGTCAAATCTATTGCTTCACCAACTAGTAGAGTCATCAAACCTGCACTCAACTAGAGAAGAGACCCATAGATGACTCCGCTTAATACCATCTTCCATTACTATTACCAATCACCAGGTGACAAGAAAATAGGTGTTTCTATTCAATGATGCCAAGAGACATGATAGGCTCCCTTTCATTTGAGTACACTAATCGTTAGAAATTCAAATTTTGATGATATTGATACTCCTATAGTCCCCAATTTTGATTTAAGCTATAAGGTTTAATCAGCCATATTTAGGTAGGGGGGCAAGTGCAAGGTAATGAGTCACACATTCACGGAAGTCCGTGCGTTGGAAAATGTACTGTTATAAACGGGGGCCCGTTTTCAAAAAATGGGGGCCCGTTTTCAAAAAATGGGGGCCCGTTTTTAGAAAACTGGGGCCCATTTTCAGAAAACGGGGGCCTGTTTATGCTTCGGGCTCCCAAGCCGAAAGGTAACGGGGACCCGAAGCAAAAATAAATGGGCCCCAGTTTTGTTCTAAAATGGGGGCCCACTTTTAAACAAAATGAGGGCCCATTTTTTAGAAACGGGGGACCGTTTTTAAAAATGGGGGCCCGTTTCTAAATCACATTTTTCCTTTATTTTCCACAAGCCACCCTTGTTTGAAAATAGGGGCCCATTTTTTGGAAGTTGATTCCACAACCCGCCACTTGGCTCGGGATTAGGCTCAGGATAGGCCTGGGATGGCCACACCTGAGACATGGACCTGCAAATTCAAATCTCCATGAATGAAAGCACAAATATGAACTTCTGAAATAGTTTACGTGCCTGTAATCAGAGAATTTTTATATGAAATTAAAACCCATTTCAGATTATACTGTCTAGATTCTAAATATGTAAATTTATTTAAAAATTAATTATTTTAACTATTTTTCATTTAATTTATACTAAATCGGGCCCATAAATTTGAAATATTAACTAATTTTGTTAATTTAATAATTTTTTTATTTTAAAGAATTTTGGAAAGAAAATTATATGTCATCAATCTACACAAAATTATTTTGTATTTAAAAAAAAAAATAAAAAAATGTTAAGTTTACATCAAATTATGTGGGTCTTACACGTCAAATTTTAAAAAAGATAATTACGACCATTAAAAAATTAATTAAAAATAAAATATTAGAAAAAAAAATACAAAAAAAATGCCCATCAATCTTCAGTGTGTTACAAACCATTTCCCAAAACGGTTTGAGAAAATAATTTTAATTGTGTCAAAAAGTGTGGGTCGTACACATGCATGGTATGGTCCTGAAACAGACATTTTTAAAACATAGTTTTTAGAACTCCATTCATTTTTTATTTATTTTTATTATGTGGGTATTAAAATAAATTACATATCTGGAAAGTAAACTCAAAGGGCTATCATTTATATTACTAACTTTTTCCAAGATTCAATCTCTAAGTGTTTCAAAATTTAAGCTCAAATGAGACAAAATCTGAAAATCAGGGAAAACACTTCCACTTTTTGGCCAAAAAGTGGACTTATTTTCTTGCACTGACCCAGGGACCAGACAATAGAGTTCCTTATTTCTGTCTTCTTTCTAAAAAAGGAAGGAACTTTGATGCCATTCCAATTTAATCTGATTCTACCATCTGAGTCCGTAAATTCTCTATTAGGGTTTGAAAAGAAAGCCAACCTGCAATTAGTGTTCTCTACTATAGAGTTTATTATAGAATTGATAACTGAATCTACCTTCCTTGATTTGTTGTAAAAAAATTCTCCTATTTAATTCTTTCCATAATTCCCATATTAGAGAGGAAGGGCGAATTTCCCATAATGGGCTGAGAAAACAATCTTTATGTCTAATTGGAAAGCCTTGAAAAAGGAAGACAATATCATTAGGGAGAGCAGTAATCCATCCTAACTTCTTGGCACAAATCCATCTCCAACACTTGGTTGAAAAAGGGTAGCTAAGCAAAAGATGATCTGGAATGTTTCCTCATGTGCCTTACAGAGAACACATTTTGATGGCCCTTCAAAACCCATTTTCTTGAACCTATCTGTTGTTAGAATTTTCCTCTTTGTTGCTAATCACACAAAGACTCTTGCCTTTGGGATAATTCTGCTACTCGAGAAAAGTTTGTGATTTATTCAAGATCATGTTGCTTGAACTGACTTGCTAAGAGATTATAGCCTTCTTTGGCAGTGTATTGGCCTGATTTAGATGGGTACCAGGCAAGAGAATCACTACCGGGTCTAAAGAATAGTTATCTATCTTCAGTGGAATGCTTTAGTTGGTCTATTTCATTGAGAGGGAGGCAGAGACCCTCAAAGCTTTTCCATCACTAGCCAAAGGGATCTTTCTTAGAAAAACAACATAGTCTTTGATAAATACAGGACAATTGGATTTGAGCCAATATCTTGTAACTTGAATAGAAATCAAGTTATCAATACTAGGATATCAAGAATCCTCCCAGAATAAACATGATGATCAATCATGAACATCCCACATTATGTAGTCAGCCACAAGGGGTCTACATTTAATTATGAAGTTCCATATCGTTGATCCTTTTGGTAGATTACTGATTCTCATAAAATTTTCAGAATTCCCATCAATAGTGTATTTAGCAAATATTAGTTTTACACATGTTGTTGATGGTTGTTTAACCATCTTCCACACAAGTTTTTCTCCTATGGCTTGATTTTGAAATTTCTAATTACAAATACCTAAACCACCCAACGATCTCGGTCTACAGATTTTATCCCAGTTGATTAGAGCAATTCTATGACTCTCCTCTGAGCTTTGGGATAAAAAATTTCTCATTTTTTGAATGAGAAAAGAGCTCAACCCTACAGTAAGGGCAAGGTAGGAAAGAAGATAAATTGTGAAAGTTGAGATTACCGCCTGAAGCATAACCAAGCTACCTAACCAACAAAGCCACTTTCCTTTCCAAGAGTTAGTACTATGCTCCATTTTCATTTTCAACGAGTCCCAAAGTTTTGAATTCCTCAAGCCTTTGTCTATAGGGATACCAAGATAGACACAAGGAAGGCATCCTTTGTTGCAATTGAAGATCTTTAGAATTATATTTTATGTTCTTGTAAGGGTAGAGAAGAAATAAATCTCTGAATTTTCTTTATTAGTGAATTGGCCAGATGCCTTTCTATAAGAAGCAAGAATTCTCTGTAGATGAGTAACCTCTCTTGAATTGGCTTCACTCATCAATAGGCTATCATCTGCAAATTATTGGTGGGTAACTAAAAAATTTCTAGCAATTTTAATGCCCTTTAAATTAAACCTCTTTGAATGTAAATATTTGATTTCTCTACCCAGTGCATCAGCCATAATGATGTAAAGAAATGGAGAAAGAGGGTCTCCTTGTCTAATACCTTTGGATATTGAAAAATATCCTTCTAGGGTCCCATTTATAAGAATCAAGAACCTTGGTGTCAAGATGCATTCAAAGATACAGTTAATCCGTCTAATATTGAAACCAAATGCCCGCATGACTTTACAAAGGAAGCACTAGTCAACATTGTCATAAGCCTTTGATATGTCCAACTTAATAATCATCCCTGCTCTTTTAATGTTTTTAAGAGTGTGGATTTCTTCTTGGGCAATGATCACTCCATCAAGGATTGATATACTTGGCACAAAACCGGTCTGCTCTGCTAAGATTAAGCTTTCAATAAGAGTTTTAAGCCTATTAGTGAACACTTTGGAAAGGATTTTATTGGTCATATTGTAGAGGGAAATAAATCTGAAATCTCCAAACCTTATAACTTTCTCTTTTTGGGGGATGAGAGAAATAAGTGTATTGTTGATTTCCTTGAGGATGTTACCTGATTTTCTTGAAGATTCGAGAGCTTCTCTTTAATTGGGCTCTATGTTTTGTCAGCATTTCTTGAAGAAACTAGTGGGAAAGCCATCTGGCCCTAGGACTTTGTCAGAAGGGAATTGGTTTAAAGCTATTGATACTTCCTCCAAACTAAAGATTTTGTTAAGCCTCTAATTTTTCTCATTAGTTATGACTTTTGGGATAAATGCAAGAGATTTGTTCTATTCACTCAGATTAGATCCATCCTCATTATTCAAAAAAACAAAAAAGAAGTGGAAAATTTTTGATCGAATGATCTACAGATCTTCTATTGTCTGATGTTCATGAATAACTATTCTATTAATACTAATTTTAGATCTTCTCTTCTTCATGGAATTATGAAATAACTTTGTCTTCTTGTCCCCTATTTGTAGGCAACTTTCTTTCAACTTTTTATTCTAGAATAGCTCTTGTTTAGATAGGATGTCTTCATATTCTGCTAGGAGTTCCTTCTCTCTTAAAAACTCAACATGAGACATACCATCTTGAATAACTTTCATTGAGCTCATCCAGTTGAGACTCAATTAATCTTTTGGAATCAAAGATATTTTTAAAGCGATCAACATTCCAATGGAGGAGTTTTCTTTTGACATACTTCAACTTAGAGACAAAATAGTATAATTTCAAACCCTCAAGGGAACCCTCATTCCACCATTGATCAATTAGAGATAGAAAATTTGGGTCCTCCATCCACATGTTCTCAAATCCAAAAGGGGATTTGATAGATCAAGAGGATAAACCCAAGAAGCTTAGTTGTAATGGAAAGTGATTTGAGCCTAAGCACGATAGAACTTTGCATTCCAGTGAAAAATGGAAAAAAGAAAAGTCATCTAACCACAAAAATATGTCTATCTTTTCTGCAATGTTATTGAATCCTAGCCTTTTGCTGTTCAAAATGAAGACACTATCACCAGATTCTACTCCAAGAAGCCCATTCTACTCCACCCAATGATTGAAGTCTTGCTGAGATTTTCCTAGTCTAGCTATTCCTCCCGTTTTGTCTTACAGGATTTTAATGGCATTGAAGTCTCCTCCAATAAACAAGTTCTCATTTTTAAATTAGGAGATAATTCCATCTAGATCAAACCAAAAAGTATTCTTTAAAGATGAAGATACAGGACCATAGACATTAATCAAGAAGAAAGAGAAGTTGGAGGATAGTATTTAAGCAGCTGAAATGAGCCAATATCTGTCTAAAGAAAGCTTTTCTATATGGATAATTAATGGCTTTCATAATAAGAGAAGGCCACCAGATGAACCTTTTTCTTGAACCGATTCCAAACTCCAGTCTCTATATTGGTTTCCTGGATAGTGGCCAAAAAGTTGTGCCACTTGACTAAGGCAACTCTCCAAACAACCCCAAACACTTTATCTCTTCTTCATGTGTACAATTTTATTAGAAATATTCAAAGGCACATGGGTTTTATTGTGTTTTATTTATTTCATTTCTATTTGTTTATTTTTATATTTATTATCTAGAATTCATTGCTAGATTTCTATCTTCCGGGTTTTGCAAGTTATCTAAAGAACAAAGTCAAGTTTTCATGTTTCTAAGTCATTTTTTGTTCATGGTCTGTATGAGACTACAACATGCCATACATATGTCTACACTGCAGGCTGATATTGTTGATCGAGATGCTCATACATAGATCAAATACTCTTGGTGTCTGCTCTTTCGATTTCTCTAATTAGATATCTTCACTAGTTTCACTAGTTGGAGATATTAGAGTGTATGTTGTGAAATTGGCTCTCAAGGGAACATAGCTCTTCCTTTTTTAGGGTAACTTTTATGCCATTACATAGATATATTGGGGAGATGAGAGTTAACAAAGGATTATTTTAACCATCACCATAATCTGTATTACTTTTAACACTACCAATGCATTTTCTTTGATATATTTCTAGCACGTATAATTTTCTTGAATGAGTTTTAATAGCTACACCATCATTATTTCTTGAGACATAAACTCAACTATTTTCCACCTGTGGCTCTACCATAGTATCGTCAAAAGCTTATTTCATTGGTGCAAATCTAGATTGGAGAGTACCTTGATGTCTCTGCAATAACAACTTTACCTTTTCATCATATATTTTTCTATTGGAGTGTCAATCATTTTTGGATCCTTCACAATCGTCTCTTTGAGAAAACCAATACATTGGGGAGATGGGTGATATGGAGGTATTATTTTCAACCGTTATCATAATCTACATTAATTTAAATACTAATGGTGCATTTTGTTACAAAAAACTCCCTCTTGTTTGATATTTTCATCAAGACTAAAATGTAGGAATCCTTTTCGTTTCTTGGATTTTGGTCTTTGAGAATGATGCTAATAGGGAGCTTCTTTTTCTTTTATACATCCCTAAAAAATATTGATTATCGGTTTGTAGGAATCCTAATTTTTTACTTATCTGAGTTTGAAAGGTAGAATAACACCAATGATCTTTTTCATGATTATAGTTTCCATCAAAGAAAAGTACTGAGTAAGGTGTTGCATTTCCTCCCAAATAATCTACATGTTTATGTTTTCATTAAACATTGCACTACTAGTCAAAATAGCTAAATTTTTCTAAGGTTGGCCTTAAAGTACTAATCTCTAGTGGTTTAGAAGGAGTCTCTATGTTTGAGGTGGTTAAAAGTAGAGAAATCAATGTGCAAACCATTATTAGAGTGCAAAAATTGTAAATTTGAAGTGTAATGGTGCATATGAATCATGTGCATTCCATCATAGTTAATAAGGTCTCCAAAATAGTCACTCCATCAATTTTACACACTAGAGGAATTACAGAACCATTGAATGTCCTCCCGATTCCAATTTCACTTTAAAAATTCTTAGAATTATTGTTATGAAACACTGTCATTTCTCAAGAATCGTCACATAGAAATGGGTCCTAAATATGGAGGCCCCTAAATATAGTCACTAGAAAAAATAAAAATAAAAACATAAAAATTGCTATATAGCACTAAAAACATAGAAATTATTGTTCAACAGAATAAAACTTTATATTCATTTAATGAGTTACAAATTCTCTTGATCATGAGATCAAGCATCAATTTATGAATAGAGATCAAAGACAAGAAAAAATTACAATTCTACCTCAATAAATAGAGGTCTTTAACTCATGAATGCCAACTAAAAATATTAAAAGCAACATGCATATTCATGCACAACTATAGTTATCTTTTTTATGAAAAATTATATTTTTAGAAAAAATTTCTTTAACTGTAGTTCTTCCCATACAAGTGGGAGACATTAGTATTCCAGTTCTATATTTAGAACACTTATTTTTGTTGGAAATATGCCTCAAATTCTCCCGTCCAGTGTTCGGTTCGATCAGTGTAACTTACCCTGATAGAATAGATTGCGGGAAGGTATCGAGTTGTGCTTGCTCGATGGACTCTTCCTATCGAAGTAACCTTGGCTGATGAACTCAACTTCTTGGAGTAGTTGTCATTTGCTACACTGAAGTCTCGATGTGTTAGCTATCTTCCAATTGGAATGCTTCCCATATCAGAATAGTTGTTTTTAAGTCATCCCGATGACCCGATGAAGTCGACTTCCATCATTGGGTTAACATCGCCTCTCAGGATTACTTGTTTAGAGCTATACCGATGACCCGATCGAGTCACCTACTAATTATCGGGGATTGGGATTACTTGTTCAACGCTATGTTGAAGTCTGATGGAGTCATCTACTGCTGATTAGGGACCGGAATAACTTGGGAATAGTCTCACCGATGGTTCGATAGAGTCATTAGAGATCAAAATGACTTGTGAAGCAATATGTCGATGGTCCGATGGGCTCACTGTGGTATTATCGGGAGATCGGGGTTACTCGTGAAGTGTTATGTCGATGACCCGATGAAGTCTCCTTTACTGATCGGGGTATCATCGAGAGATCGGGTCTACCCATTGAAGGCCATACCAATGAGCTGATGGAGTACAAACCGACTACGGGTGTGTGCTTGGATCAGAGTCCAAAAGATAAACACTTGGACACTAAAGATAGTCTTGTCGGTGTATATGAATATGAAACAACCCAACTTCCAGGTGCATGTAGGATAATGGAGAGGTTGTGAATGTAGACGAACACAAACGGTTAGACTTCCTGGCGGTTGGAGCGACTGACTGTTGTCTAAAGTGAATCTGATAGATGTAATCAAAGTTTCCAGAAGAAACCAAACTACAATGTTGGTTAGGCCATTGGACTCCATAACAGTTATGCTCGATAGCTAATATATGTTGCTAGAGATGTAACCAAAAGAGGAGAGAAAAATTTGAATGATGGTTGAGTAGAGCAGAGTGAAGGGATAGGTTTGTGCTGATCAGAGTAGAGCAAAGTGACTATGAAGGTATGTAGTGAGGCTACATTATTGTAGTCTTGCATGTTTGTAGTATTGAATGCTCTACATGATGTTATAGTAGAGTTCCAAACTGTGTAGACTGAGAATGAATACCTTCTCTATTAAGACTGTATCTTTATTGTAATCTTTTTACTATAAATAAAGTAGTCTTTCAATTGGGTGGTGGGTTTTTTCCCGTACAGGTTTTTCCACGTGATTGGATATTTCTCTGTGTGTTTGGATATTTGAATCATCTGTCTATGTCATCTTAATGTGTTACAAAATAATATTAAAAGGCATTCTTGCTTGATCCCTTATTGAATTGATGATAGGAGAGTATTTCCGTGCATGGCTTTCCTTACAAGCGGTATCAGAGCAATTTAGTTGTGTTATCGTTATCAGGTAGGGTTTTTTGGTGTCAATTTGTTTTCAGTGGGAGTCTGGTAGAGTATTTTATTTTCAAATTGAGATGGTGAACAACTCTCGATGAGTGGAGATTCAGAAGTTCAACAGTTCAAACTTTGAGTTGTGCAAACTCAAGATGGAAGATTTTCTAGTTGATTGAGATCTATGGTTTGATGTGTCTGGACAAAAACCTTCAGGCATGAGGCAAGAAGACTAGGATCTTGCAGATGAAAAATGTAGAGGATTGATTAGAATCTATTTGGCAGACTCTGTTCAGTTAAATGTTCACGAGGAAAAGATTGCACATTTTTGTGGAAGAAACTCGGAGATATCTATCAAGGTAAATCTCTAGTAAACAAGTTGTTCCTAAGGAAGAAGATGTATTCCTTGAATATGGACGAGGGGACATCTATTGTAGATCATCTAAATGTTTTCAACATGATGGTTTCTTAGCTAACTTTCGTGGGAGTCAAGATTGATGACGAGGAATGATGTATGCTATTGTTGTGTTCTTTGCCTGACACATGGAATCATCTGGTAATTACCATTCGAAACACAACAACCACTTTCAAGATGGAAGAAGTGGTTGCTTAATTGCTGTTAGAAGAAATATGAAGAAATTATTCTGAGATGGTCAAGGAGGCCCTTGTTGTTCATGGCAAGACAGAGGAGAACACGTCTAAAACCAAGTCAAAGGAAAGTTATGCTCCTAGAAAGAAGTCCAAAGCGAAGTGTTGGAACTGTGGGTAGGTTGGTCACATTCGGAAGGATTGCAAAGTGAAGAAGAAGAAAGAAAACAAGAGCTGATCAGATTGTTCAGATTTTGGGTCGTCATAGAATGGGGATGGAGATGCCTTCTGATCTACTTTGGAAAGTCAAATATCTAGTGGTGTCTGGTTCAAACATGATGCCATGTGAGACTAGGTACCATGGGTCTTTGGCAATGATGTAGATTCATCATTTGATGGTGGAGGATATTCATGTGACTGAAGATACTAACATCTTGAGGATTCATAAGTCTTGGTAGAGATGTTGTTTTCCTTAGTTAGGATGTGTTATACTATGTCTAGGTACACTCTTGAGATGCATTTAGAGTTTTGACATAATATGGTTATGTTTATACAGAGCATGTACTCTCTTTGGAAGAGATGTTTTAGATCATGTTTGTCATGTTTAGATTCTGTATTCTACATTTGAAAAGTTTTACAATGATCTAGTTTTTGTTTCTATAATTTTGAGTACAATGATCATATTGTTTGATACTTCATGATAATGTGGTTATGCATTTGGAGGTTGGCATGTGTTGATCACTTACAGGTGCTCATGGATACATGAAAATAGTAGATGATGCTATCTTTCTCTTGTGTCTAGAGATGTATGTGTTGGAATGTTTAATAGGTCCAACTGAGATTTATTGATCTGTTATAACATAGTTGACATTTAAGAGGTGGTTATAGAAGGGCATGATACAGGGTGTTGTGAAGACTTGTTTGTAATAGTATTGGGAAAGCTCTTGGTACAAAGATTTATTCACTTCTATGTGATGTTGTAAATGGTTATTTTTCAGTTTTGAAATTATCTATGTAGTGGAAGCTTCTTGGTGTGTATTGCATGTGAAGCTTGAGTAACAGGTTGTACATGTTAATGTTCTAAAATTCAGTTTGGTATATCTTAAGGGTATGTGTAGCTGGATGTGCTGGCACTTGCTGTGGCTGCTATTCTAGCTATGTTTGTGACAAATGTTGGTAGATTTAGTTAGTTTTTGGATCATGAGTTTTGTGTGCTTGGGAGACATAGTTGTAATTTTCTCAGTGGATAGATTCTATATATGTCCTGTTGCAGTGGCATGGTAAAAGGTGGAAGTGTTCATGAATGAGATGAGACTACTTTGCATTAGTGCACATGTTAAATTCTATTTTTTGATCGAGTGATATATCAGCATTGATGGACTTTAGAGTCCATGGTTCTCAGTAAAATTTGTAAGTGTTTAGCATGGTAGATAGGTTTAGTAAATTTCTTGGCAAGTGGGAGATTGTTGGAAATATGCATTGAATTCTCTTGACTAGTATTTAGTTCGATCTGTGTAACTTACCTTGATGGAACAACTTGCGGGAAGGTATCGGGTTGTTCTTTCCCGATGGACTCTTCCTATCGAAGTAACCTTGGCTAATGAACTTAACTTCTCAGAGTGGTTGTCATTCGCTACACCGAAGTCCCAATGTGCTAGCTGTCTTCCTGTTGGAATGCTTCACATATTAGAATAGCTATTTATAAGTCATCCTAATGACCTGATGAAGTCAACTTCAGTCATTGGGTTAACATCACCTATCGAGATTAATTGTTGGAAGCTATACCGATGACCCGATCGAGTCACCTATGAATTATCAAGGATCGGGATTACTTGTTCAGCGCTATGCCAAAGTCTGATGGAGTCATCTACAGTTGATTGAGGATCCAAATAACTCGAGAACAGTCTCACCGATGGCCTGATGGAAGCATCTTAGGATATTAGAGATTAGGATAACTCGGAAGTATTCTCACAGATGGCCCAATATAGTCATCGAAGATCAGAATGACTTGCTAAGCGTAATGTCGATTGTCCGATGGGATCGCTGTGGTAGTATCGAGAGATCGGGGTGACTCGTGAAGTGTTATGCCGATGACCCGATGGAGTCACCTTTAGCGATCAGGGTATGATCGAGAGATCGGTTCAACTTGTTCAAGGCTATCCCGATTAGCTGATGGAGTAGAGATCGACTACGGGTTAGTTCTTGGACTAGAGTCCAAAAGATAAACACTTGGACATTGAAGATAGTCTTGTCGGTGTATATGAATATGAGTTGACCCAAAATCCTAGTGTATGTGGGATAATGGACAAGTCATGAATGCAGACCGAAACAGATGGTTAGACTTCCTGGTGGTTGAAGCGAACTGACTATTGTCTGAACCGCATCCGACAGATGTAATTAGAGTTGCTAGAGGAAACTGAAATACAATGTTGGTTATGCCATTGGACTCCATAATGGTTATGCTCAATGGCTGATATATGTTGCCAGAGATGTAACCGAAAGAGGAGAGGAAAAATTGAACGACGATTGAGCAGAGCAGAGTGAAGCAATAGGTCTGTGCTGATCAGTGCAGAATGAAGTGACTACGAAGGGATGCAGAGAGGCTACGTTGTTGTAGTCTTGGATGTTTGTAGTCTTGAATGTTTTGTGTGATATTACAGCAGAGCTTTGAAATGTGTAGACTGAGAATGAGTACCTTCTTTGTTAAGATAGTATCTTTATTGTAATCTTTTTACTATAAATAGTGTAGTCTTTCAATTGGGTGGTGAGTTTTTTTCGTAAGGGTTTTCCCATGTAAATATTGGTGTTATTTCTCTGTGTGTTTGGATATTTGAATCATCTGTCTGTGTCATCTTAATGTGTTGCAAAAGAATATTAAAAAGCATTTTTTCTTGATCCCCTACTGAATTGACGATAGGAGAGTGTGTTCATGCATGGCTTTCCTTACATTTTTTATCTTCATACAAGACTGCACAAGCTATTCTCCTCTTGCAACTATTCATGAAAAGTGTTGAAATTAATATACCAATAATCTCCTCAATTTAAATTACTATTAGATTTCTTGAACACAAAAAAAATTGATATCTTCTTTTTTGCTTCAACATGATTTTATTCTATTGTGGGGTATCATGTGGTTCACTCTCCTTTTTGATCGTAAACTTGTGGCTTTTAACTCTTTTAGTATAATTTAAAGACTTGGATTAAACTTCTTCACACGTAGAATATTTTTATGCAGCTTTCACAAAATTTATGATCATATCTCCTCCTTTGGAGGGCTTCAAACCTTTTCTTTCGACAAAAAAGAAAACTATGGCCTTTTGCATCTTGGCTTGATTTGTATTCCTCATAAATTGATGCCTTCATGTTTTTCATAGGTTCTTTTGAAGTTTACCATTCTGGTTGGATCTTCTCAACATCTATACGATCTTTTCATACCTTGGCAATCTCTTCTTGCCTTGGCAATCTCTTTGTTTGTTTGAGCTCCTACTTGTCTAGCTACATCTTTTCAAACATGAGGTTATTCAAATCCTTGATTCCTTCTATGGTTGACATGCAAATGTCAATCTGACTTCGCTCTCATCTTTGGAGGGTGGACTTTACCTTTGGACGGTGACTTTTGGATTGACAACAATTTGACTTCATTGACTGAAAATACTTTGCCCATGCAACTTGGACAACTTACCATACTAAAAAATATAACATAAATAACTTGTGATCCTCACTGATCTTGTCTAGCAATTTCATATAGATTGTTTCTTCTTATAAAGAATAACGATCTTCAACATGTAAATCATCCTTGTTTGATCTAAGATCTTCTTGCAAATTCAAATGTGGCAACAAAGCTTCACCTCAAGAAAACAAAGATCTTCTCGTCTCGTTGGCTTTCCTTCTTACTGTTCAAATTTCCTTGGATGTTTCTGCAACTTTAGCAATTTAACCTAGAAAATTTCTCTAACATAGCTTTTATATCAATTGAAGAAAATAAAAAAAATATAAACCAATTTCTACAAAAATAAAAAAAAGATAAAGGATCTGTTCATCATAGAGATTAGAGATAAGAAAACATTACAATTCTACCTAAATAAATAGAGGTCTTTGACACATGAATGCCTAATAAAAACATAAAAACAACATGCATATTCATGCACAACTATAATTAGCTTTTTTTAATGCAAATTATACCTTTACAAAAATATATCATTAAAAGTTAAATATAATAGAGGTCCCTTAATCTTTGATGGATTTGTTGACCTCACCAACCTTTCTAAGAATTGTGTCAAGAATGAGATAGTTATTACTCATCCGGTACTCCCCAATCAAGAAACATACATTTATGATGTGGTAAGATTTCAAGATTGAAGGTAGCCAAATCAGCTGCCCTAGTGGAGGCTACAATTATCTAGTCATATTTAGCATAAAGTGGGATGAAGGGCCCACAAAATAAAAAATGTGATTACTTAGAAACCTTGCTTTGTGGGAGAAAAGAGGACCATTGACAATTGGGTACCCCTCTTCTTTTGAATTCAAAGGTATCTCAACTTAAAAAACTCCACGGATCCTGGATGACTATTTTAAAAATTCAAAATGCCTAAGATCGACCACTATCTTCATGATTCCTTGGGGAAGTAAAGCTAAGATCAGGCACCTACCAACTTAAAGAAGTATTAGCCAATTCCAACTTGTAGGTATAATTATTGAAATTTAAGGTAGAAGTGTTAGAATTCTTTCTAGAAGAGCTTGCAGGTTCCAATTAACATAGTGGGTTGTTTTAATTGCATTTTAAACGATGGAAGAGTCCCCCTCAATTGCTAATTTTTTTATGCCATGATTAGAAGACTTTGACAATCCATAAAGAAGAACTTTAAATTCTGCTACATTATTTGTATCCGGAGAAATAAGTTCATACATCTTTCCCAACATTGTTCCATTGTGATCTCTGAGTACACATCTAATTCCAGAAGATCCTGGATTTCCTTTAGAAGCCCCATCAAAGTTTAATTTGAACCAACCATTTTGGTTAGGAGACAAAGCTCCATTTCCTCTATCACCTAACTTCTTCCCTAAAAAATGGGGAATTTCGAGTCCATTCCAAGACAACCTCATTTTGTCATCCCATGATGTATAGTTCTTATCAAAGTTAGTAGAAAGGGCAAGTCTTCTATTAATGTTCTCAACAATGGCTTCTTCCAAAGAAGATAACATTGACTTAACACTCCTTGTTTTGTCATTAAAAATTCTCCTGTTCTGCTCCTTCCATACCTCCCATACTAGAGAGAAGGGAGCAATTTCCCACATAGAGCTTAAAATGCCATCGTTTGGTCTGATTGGCCAGCTTAAGAAAAGGGAGACAATGTCATTTGGTAGAGTTGTTATCCAACCTAGTTTAGCACATAGCCACCTCTATCATTTTGTTGAGAAGGGGCAAGTAAGGAGGAGATGATCTACAAATTCCTCATGTGCTTTGCATAGAATGCACCTTGAGGGGCCCTCAAATCCCATCTTCTTGAATCTCTCTACTGTGAGGATCTTTTTCTTGATTGCCAACCAAGCATAAATGCCAGCCTTAGGAATAATTCTATTATTCCAGAAAATCTTTTGAGACATATGTTGGTCTACAGGGTCCACTTGGTTTGCCAAAACATTATATCCTATTTTAACAGAGTATTGGCCAGATTTAGTAGGGAACCAAATCAAAGTGTCAATTCCATTTCTGAAAACCGAATGCCTTTCCTTGAGGAGGGTAGAAAGTTGATTTAATTCAATTAAGGGAAGGGGAAGACCTCCCAAAGTTTTCCAATCCAACCTAGGAAGGAGTTATCCCTTGAAAATTCTACATAATCCTTGATGTGAAGCACCCAATGAAGTATTAGACATTCCATTATTGTTGGAATCATTATTAAACTATCTATGCTAAAAAATCCACCCCAAGAATCCTCCAAGAAAAGACAATATGAACCTTCTTGGACATCCCAAGAAACATAATCTTCTTTAAGATGTCTGCATTTAAGAATAAAATTCCAAGACCAAGACCCCTTCAGATGAGTAGAAGCTCTCAAAAATTTAATAGGGTCTCCTTCAACAACATATTTGGTAAGCATCATTCTTATCCATCTTGCACTTGGATCAATAAGAATCTTCTAGGCTAGTTTTTCTCCTAATGCCTTATTTTGAATCCAAAGGTTATGTACTCCTAGGCCTCCTAAAGACTTTCAATTTTGTGTCTTTCATCCGAGTTCTGCCAAAAGAAATTTCTCATCATTTTAATGATGAAATAATTCATGCCGGTTGATACGACTAAAAGGGACATAAGGTAGATGGGGAAAGCAAAGATGACAACTTGAAGCATAATGAATCTACCCTCCCAAGAGAGCCAGTTTTCTTTCCATGAATTGCCTTTCTTATCCAGGTTTAGCTTAAGCGAGTCCCATAGTTTGGAGCTCCTCAATCCTTTATCTATTGAGATCCCAAGGTATATGCAGGGGAGAGAACCCTTTTTGCAATTAAAGATTCTTAAGATCTTGTTTTCCATAGTTACTAATGAAGTAGAAAAAAAATAAATTTCTAATTTGACCTAAGGCTTTTGATGATCTTTGCATATTTCAGATATTAGATTTGTTCTAAAACATTAATACTTTTTTAATGTGTGCAAATTCTTCTTCCGAGTAAGATGGGTTGGTGAAATGGAAAAACAAAAGAAATGCAGGCATTGAGCATGCTGCAGGAGAGACCCAGTCTGAGAAAAATTTAGGGGATTTTTCATGGAGAAAGAAGCACGCATTTCAGCATTGGGTGTCATGGTGTCTATTATAAAGGGAAGATTCAAGCCCTGGGGAGACAAAATAAAGGAGCATATGCGATTTCCCTTTGTAAAACCTATGAATTCATCACTTGCACAATGATATCAAATTAGGGCAGATACTATGGTATATAAATTGTCTTATTTATAAGATCATGCACTTGTGCAGATTTACAAGCATACAAGGAAAAATGCCAGACATGGGTTTGTAAGGTACATTGCATCAGGATATCACTGTTAGAAGTGCAGTCCAACATACTCCTTTTTTTTTGTCGCCAAATTCTTTGGTCTTTCATCTTTTGCAGTAAAGCTCTTTAAGAGCTAGTTGAATATCATTTTAGTTGAGTATTTTGAAGCTGCTTGCAGCTGTGTATGTAGAAACAGAATTGGTCATTAATATAATTGATTCTCCTACTTTGAGTGTGGATGTAGGCAATCTGCTGAACCATGATAACTTGCGTGTTTCTTTTTGTCCCTGTTTGTGAATTCTCTTTTAATTTCTGGTCTTCTAATTCGCATTAGATCCTAACAATTTGTATCAGAGTGAGGTTAGATTGCTGTTAAGATTTCGATGGTTGAAACTCCAAAATCATGGAAGAAAAGAAGGCAGAGAAGTTATTCGGTCAGAACTTCAGGTTATGGAAGGTGCAGATGCAGTCATTGTTGATCAAGCAAGATCTTTCACTTGTGCTTGAAGGGAAAGCATAGAAGCCAACTATGATGGCTGATGAAGAATGCGAAAAATTAGACAAGAAGACAAAAGCGATCATTTTTCTCTCGTTGTCCAACAATATTCTCTTCGATGTCACGGGTGAAGCAACAACGAATGATGTATGGGATAAATTAACAACCACGTATGAAATGACGTTGAATGCAAATAAAGTGTTTATCATGAAGCAGTTGTACAAGCTTAAGATGAAGGAAGTTTGCACAATGATAAATCACATCAATGAATTTAATACATTGATTAGTCAAGAAATTTCGGTGGGGATGACACAAGATGATGAGAAAAAGGCTGTCCTTTTGTTATTCTCTTTACCAAGCAGCTGGGATGTTGTTGTAACATCTATCAACACATCGATATCCGGTAAAAATAAGTTAGTTTTTTAATGATGTAGCAGCTACTCTTCTCAGCGAGGATTTGAGAAGAAAAAAATAATAACCTTCAACCAGTGAAGCCTAAACGGTGGTAAGCACCGAAAATAGAGGTAGGAGCCATAAGAGAGGCAATAATAATTATCATAGGCATTCGAAATCAACAAGGTTATTGTTGGTTTTTTGGCAAATCTGGTCATGTAAAGAAGGATTGTCGAAACTACAAAAGGGCACAAGAGAAGGTGTGAGACAATGAAGAAAATACCGTCTAGGACAAGGATGATAGTGTACTAATCCTTACAACAACCAACACTACTCCGCGTTCATGGGTACTTGATTCCAGTGCCTCCCATCATGCTACCCCATGCCTTGAAGTATTCATAAACTACAAAGAAGGTCACTTCGAAAATGTTTTCTTAGGAGATAACAAATCTTGCGAAATTATAGGGAAGGGTGATGTCTTTCTACCATTAGAAGGCGGTAAAACATGGCTGCTCAAAGATGTTTGACATATCCCATAATTGAAACAAAATTTGATATCCATTGGACAACTCTTCGATCAAGGTCTTAATATGCATTTTCTTCCTGATACTTGGAAGGTAACTCATGGTACCATGTTGATTACAAATGGCAATAAATTGGGTAGTCTCTATATATTTAAGACTCATTATGAAGTGGGAGTTGCAATTGTGGTTGACGATAGCAAAGTGGATCTTTGGCATCAAAGGTTTGGGCATATTAGCAAGAGAGGTCTCCATGTTATGCACACAAGAAATCAGCTTCCAGGTCTCAAACTTGTAGATTTAGCCTTTTGTGAACACTGTCTTTATGGCAAACAAAAGAAAATCGGTGGGCATGATATGAAGACAACACCGCTAGAGCTTGTACATTCAGATGTTTTTGGGCCTACTAAGGTTAGCTCCATTGGAGGACCTAACTATTTTGTCACCTTTCTTGATGATTGTACAAGGGAAGTATGCATTTACATGCTTTATAAAAAATCTGAAGGTTTTTTAAAATTTAAAATTTTGAAAATCAGATTTGGCATAAGATTAAGTGTCTACAAACAAATAATGGTGGAGAATTTTGTTCACACGAATTTGATGGTTTTTGTGTTGATAATGGGATTAGAAGGATTAAGGTTGTTCCTTTCACTCCTCAAGAAAATGGTGCAGCCGAGAGGATGAGTAGGACAATCCTTGAAAAGGCATGCTGTATGTTATCAAATGCAGGTCTAGGCAAGAAATTTTGGGCAGAGGCGTGCAACACAACAATATACCTGATCAACTGAAGTCCCACATCTAAATTAGATTTTGGTATTCTGGAAGAGGAATGGCAGGGAAAGAGGTTTTCATACTCGCATCTTCACGTATTTGGATGTAAAGGCTTCTCACAAACAGCAAAGGAGAAAAGAACCAAACTGGATTCCAAGTCACAGAAGTGTATTTTCATTGGGTATGGCAAAGAGCAATTTGCTTTTAGGTTGTTGGATCCAGTCAATAAGAGAATTGTTCGTAGTATAGATGTTATCTTCAATGAAATGTTTTTTCCAGCGCTGCAAATTAAGGATAAATCTCATAAAGAGTATGCTACTCTGTCTATTTTTCAAAACTATTCTTCATCTACCAGTGTTCTGCCCCAAATCTCTCATCAAGTGGGAGTCCCTATGTCATTCACCGCGGTTGAATTTAATTCTCAGTCCTCTGACAAGTCTGAGAATGATGAAGAAGAGACATTTTACAATGACTGCTCTCCGTTTAATTTTGAAACAATACATTGTGGAATATGGGGTCTAAATCAAACTATACACCGTGAAACAGGGGAACCACAATATAGAGCATGTCCTCCCTTAGATCTACCATGGGTCAGCACACAGGCTGCTGAAGAAATCCACACACTAGCTATACCACTCTCTACATGGGTTGAGGAACCTCTACATGGCGCTGAATCCTCAGAGAACTAACGCCTGCCCCAAAAATCCTCCCCTACGGGCTCCAAATAGTGGCATCAAATTACAAATATCATGGATGATGTGTTTGCAGTAGACCACGTGCATTACCAGGAGTGCACTCAAACATACACTTCACCCCGATAGCAGAAGGAAGACGTCTTACTGCGGAGGTTTCTCATAATGAACAAGTCTTTCGTCAAAATTCTCCACGTTTTGGTGATTACAATCAGCAGAGTGCTCGTCTAGGCTCTAAGAGTGCTCGACACTTTGCTTTCACACAAGAATTCGGAATTCATTATGTGCCTAGAACTTCGCCCACATGAGACATTGATTTGAATGATTAAAGACATAACGATCAAGATAATTTCAGTAGGGATGATCCCACTACTCACATAGAAAACCAATTAAGAATGTCTACCAGGCAGAGGAGGCTCCGGTTAAGTTCTCTGATTATGAATTACTATTCTGTGAAGAAGCTGAACCCACTTTGTTAATCTCTGGTCAAAAAGATCTTGCAACATATAAAGAAGCTTGTAAAACTACAGATTGTGATAAAGGGAACAATGCAATGTATAAAGAAATGGACAGATTATTGAAAAACTAGACATGGGATTTGGTGCCACTTCTACCTGACATAGAGGCATTACATAATAAGTGGGTGTGTAAATTAAAGGATGAAGATGGTGGTCAGAAATGGTTTCGATCAAGCCTAGTTGTCAAGGGGTATGCTTAGGAGCAAGACCTTGATTTTAAAGAAATTTTTTTGCCAATAATCAAAATGACTACCATTCGAGCCGTTTTAGGATTGGTTGCAGCCTGGGATCATGAACTTGAACAATTGGATGTGAAGACAATATTTCTCCATGGAGACCTTAATGTGGAATTGTTTATGCATCAGCCTAAAGGTTTTATCAAAAAGGGTCAAGAACATCTCTATTGTAGATTGAAACAGAGTTTGTACGGGCCTCTCATTTTCAGTTGTCATCTCAATTGTGTCCGAAAACACAAGAAGATAAGGAGTTTATAGACAATATTCCATACAAATCTGCAATTGGGAGTCTTATGTATGGTATGGTGTCTACTTGTCCAAATATTGCTCATGTCGTGGGATTGGTGAGCAAATTTATGTCTAATCCGGGCAAACCACATTGGGAGGTGGTCAAGTATATTTTACAGTATCTAAAGGGTACTTCATATTTTTGTTTATGTTTTGGGAAGGGCAAGGCACACTTGCAAGGGTTTACTGTTTCTGATTTTGTTGGGGGATTTAGACAAATGAAACTGTACTTAAGGTTATGCTTACACATTTGCTAGGGTAGTGATCAGTCGGGCTTCTAAATTACAACATGTTGTTTCTCAATCAATTGCAAAGGCTGAATTTATATAGCTCAATATGAGGGAGCCAAGGAGATGGCATGGTTGCAACTCTTGTTCAGTGAATTGGGTTTGAAGCAATCATATTTTGCCTTGTTTTGTGATAATAGTAGTGCCATCTTTATGACTAAGCATTAGACATCTCAGTCTCGGCCAAAACACATCGATGCACGTAGTCATTATGTTTGTTACATGGTCGAAGAGGGAAAGTTTCATGTAGACAAAATTCACACCGAGTAGAACCCAACTGATGTGCTCACCAAAGTTGTTAAATGGGAGAAGTTCAAGTTCTGTCGAGCTTCTCTCAGCCTTTCCAATATATGATAGTAGGACCGAGTGGGGGAATCTACTTGTGCATCAGTTCATTGGCCTTCAAGTGGGAGATTGTTTGAAGTGAAGGCCAATGGACTCCTTCCTTTTTGTCACCAAATCCTTTGTCCTTTCATCTTCTGTTGTAAAGTTGTTTAAGAGCTAGTTGAATATCATTTAAGTTGAGTATTATGAACTTGCTTGCAGTTGTGTATGTAGAAACAAAATTGGTCATCAATATAATTGATTCCCCTACTTTGAGTGTGGATGTAGGTAATCTACTGCACCACAATAAATTGCGTGTTTCTTTTTGTATGAAGACAAGTGGAAGTTTCTTCCTAAGATGCCCCATGAAATTGGCAAGTGTTGGGCTTCTTTTATTGAAGGAATCTTTTATGTTCTTGAGCCTTTTACTAATAGATGTCCTATAAGTAATAAACAATAAACCAAATTTAACTATAACCATAAACCAAATTAAATTCTAAACTTGACACTAAATCAAACCAAACCATAACCTTAAACCATATTAGACCCCCCCCCCCCCCCCTTAAAAATAATTTAACATTTAACAAAATTGAATTTTCATTCTAACAATTACCATATTTCATCCTCACCCTAACTCAACTTCTACGATAATCCTAACACTATACATAATTGAATCCTACCCATAAACATAATTGAACACTAGAACAAATTGAACACTATCCCTAAAAAAATTGAACACTAAAACCAATTCAATCCTAGGATTATTATTTAATACCTACACTAACTCTAATTTATAACTAATAAAAATCCTACCACTAAATCAAATTGACTTGTAAACATAAACCAAATTGAACCCTAACACTATATCATATTGAGCCTTGCCCCAAAATATAATTAAACATTAAACCAAATTGAACCTTTAAAGTAAAGAAAATTCAACCCACTCTGCAACACAAAATGAAATTGAACATGATTTCATTAGAATATAGAGTTAGGGTTAAACTTAAATTAAGCTTATAAATCAATTAGGTTCAATTGTGATTATGATCTAATTAAAGTTTTAATAAATTAATAACTTTAACATAACTTAATTTAAATAATTTAATAGCTTAATTTATTTAATTTTAAAAAATTAATTCAATAACTTAATTAATAGATTAATTTAGGAAATATCAATTTGAAATTTCCTTTAATAAGAAAATGTACTTTTTATTAAATTTAAATTATTTAAATTATTTTTAATGTAATTTTATTAATTTTGTTTCTTATCTGTTGCACTTTTGGATGCTACTAGATTATATATATAAAATTATATATAGAATAAAGTAAGAGATATCAAGACTTTAAATTTTTTTATTTTTTCAATTAGATAACATAACTTTATTAAGTAAAAAATTAAAGTCTCCATATCTCTCCACTTACTCTCTATATACAATTTAATATATAAAAAACTAATACATATCAATTAAATGCCATGCATAAAATCATAGTTGTAGTTTTGTACATACTTTTGCATGAATGCATTAGGTTCCTCAAAACAACATAGTGAAGAGGCTATACTAAAATATAGAATTAATTCAAACATCAAAATAAATAACAAAAAATAAAAAGTTAAATCCAAATTAAATTTGAATATTTTATCATCAAGTTTTACGATTAATTAAACTAAGATAGGGAAAAAGGAATGGACTAAAATTGAGTTTTTCTAAGTGTCGAGCCACTATTTTTGTTTATGGACCGTCACAAGTAGAAAAAGAGTAGGGTATGCATACACTTAGCTTAAATGGGTATAGTTCTAAGTTAAAATATTATTTAGAAATATAAATCAAAATTATATATTATACATTATTATTATTATTCTAGTACATGCATAAATGAATTCAAGTTGATGTTAAGATGTAAACATGTTTATTCAAAGTCTTATACAAGAAAAAATTAAATATTCTATGCAAAAATACATTTTTATAATTAATGATATTAAATTATATTATATGCCTGCATTAATTAAACTAAAAAATCATATTAAATTATATTAATCTAATTACACATTAGAACTAACAAATGTATATAAAAAAAAATGTGTTAATAGAAATTAATACAAAAGAGGCAAAAAATGTGGAGCTTACTTTCAAAAATTGTAATATGTATGTTAAATGGTAGTTGTATGTTAGAAACATAATTTATAAATTAGAAATATAGTTGATAATAGAAATGTGATATGCTAGATAAAATAGAAATTATGGTGGCATGGATACTTTTACAAAGATGTCACTCATAATATATGAAAGAAAAAAAATTCAAGAAATAATACTAAAATCTATTCAAAATAATATTTCTAAAAGAAATAAATAAATATAATGACTTGATAAATTTTAAAATCATAAACAAAATCTACAAGAATGAGTTAATGTAGTTTCTTAAGAATAAAGCAAATTTATTAATTAGGATGAAATGTGTTCTATAATCATGTATTAATGTATAAAAACTAATCTATTTGAGATCTCTCAAAATAGGGATTTAAAACACTTCAATATATTCTTATTTTCTATGAGTAGTTTCTTTTACCAAACTAATGAATATAGATCATGATTCTTTAAGTGAATGATTTCGGCTTTGCCATTTTTTTCTTTTTTTGAAAAAAGGGGTAAAGATTTATTCAGAAATCACAGAATTACAAAGAACAGGCCTTAAGCCCACCAAGACAACAACAAAAACAAAAAGGATCCTAAAACAACCACCAACACCACCACTACAAAGTCCAGTGACCATAGCAATAGATTTGACTGTTGGATTTCCAATGATAATACCTTTTTGAAAAGCCCTCAGAAAGATGACATTGGATAAAGTAGGGCCAAAGGCCAACTACTTTGGAATTACACCAAAAACTAGGCTCATCCGGAGCCTCAAAGGGCCTCAAAACTGACAATGAAAATGAAACAAACATAAAAGGGAAATTGATCCTACACCATTGGGTGCTCTTGCATCATCCTATCTTCTAGCCCTAATAGCATTATGTTCTTTTCAAAAATCTATTTTTACCCTCAATAAAAGAAATCAAGGTAACTTTTTTTAGATAAATTAATGAGGATTCTACAATGGTGTGCACCCTTGAAATTTAAATCTTATTCATATTATTATTTTTTATCATTAAACTATTTAATACAGAATATAGTAAAAAAATAAATAAGAAATTTAGTTCCACAATTTGCTACCGAAAACACTAATTTTCAAGGTATATTATGGAGATAAATATTATATAGATTGACATCTTAAAATTATTTAGAACACAATTGAGATGATCTTAAAATGTGAAACACAAGCTATGCAAAATGTTTATTTAGCAACAATGAAATTTCATTTCTTTACCCAACATTGCAATTACATTTTTACTCTTAATGAGTTATTATTAAACAATTACCTAATGACTCTAGTAACAATTCGTTATATATCAAGTCACTCTTTCTTGTCAATACTACTACTTATTACTTGATGTAGATTTATTTCAAGAGATAAACTATTATTTTTGTTAGATTTGTATTGTATATTTTGTACATCATTTATTATTTTAGAATACAATTTTATTTAATAGATTTCTTTCCATAACATGCCTAAATATAATTTACAAATATTCCTTTTCATTCTTGTTGATCATATCTCATGTGTGTTCACATGGTTAAATATTTTATGCTCCTAATGGATCCTAGTTGATAATTAAAGGGTCTTTAGTTTTCATTCACTTTCACCTATGTTGTTTGTTATAAACCATGAAATATCATTCATAAGGCTTCTATTAAAGAAAAATATCTTGAGTTTTATATCTAATCAACTCAAGATTTTATTTATTAATCGTCAAAAAAAGGGATAAAGGAGCAAAGATTACATATAATCTTACTATTTTAGCTCTTCTAATTATAACCTCTCTCCTACACTTGTGCTTTCATACAAGACATAAAAGATACCTAGTATTATTCATCAATTTTAACACACAAACATAAATATCAATTTAATATGTATTATGCACATAATCTCTATTCAAAAAATTCATACCAAAATCAAAAAAGAAATATACAAATATGGTTAATAAATAATTTCTTTGATTATATACATTAAATTCCAACCCAACCAAAATATACTTCTTGAAAATTCTAAAAATTATATGAAAATGTAGCTTATGTTTTGATGAGTTTTTAACTTTTGCTAAGATGGTCATTACTATACTCCAATAACAAAATATAATTAGAAAACAAATGATTTTCTTTTTCAATTACAACAATATTGCAACACACACATACAAAGTTTTGTGGTACCTTTGAAATGCTAAGATAAAATATCTCTCTTGCCTTCAACTCTTCTCTTTAACAACTAGAAAATATCAAATGAAACACATGAAAATGTTTATATAAAAAATCTATTATTATCACCAAAAAAAATTAGAGGGAAAAAATGCCCACGAATAAAGGTTGGCAGATGCATTTACTTCTTATTTATTTCTGACAGTGAAGAAGGGGAAAGGCAACCAGATTTCCCGACAAGTTGTATGCAGGGAGGTTGGATGGGGGCAATGGCGGGGAGGCATGTTCACAAAATTGGACGATGTTTTTTCCTAAAACTGTTTAAGCACAGTCTGTGACATGGAACAATTCTAGTTGTACCTATTTGTAGAGGGATGTATATAGGGGCTAGGCTAAGCAAGTGCAGATTACATTGCTACTTAGCTAGTGCCTCTATGAGATAAACTGATAGATCTCATATATCTCAAAAGAAACAATAAGCCATCATGCTAAAATAAAGATGAAAAAGAAACCACCAAAGGGGCATCTAAAGGTAGAAAGTTCCATCCCAAACTAAGGAAGAAAAACCCCTACAATTTTAGCAACAATACTAAACTTGGTTTCCGTTTAAATTTGGAGGAGGATTAAAAATGCCAAAAATCTTGAAAATAAGGGCATAGTGAACCTTGGTATTCAGCAATGACACTAAGCAATCCCTTCTGACATCACCATAAATGCATCAACTTCTGAATGCCTTCCTACTTGGACTTCAAATAATGTTTATGAATGCCAACTCGACTCCCAAGAAGGAAGATATGGTTCCATCTCATATAAGAGACCATTGAGATTCAAATTCAAAAGTCTCCAAAGTAGTCAAATCTATTGCTTCACCAACTAGTAGAGTCATCAAACCTACACTCAACTAGAGAAGAGACCCATAGATGATTCTACCTAATACCATCTTCCATTACTATTACCAATCACCAGGTGACGAGAAAATGGACCTTTCTATTCATTGATGCCAAGAGACATGATAGGCTCCCTTTCATTTGAATACACTAACCGTTAGAAATTCAAATTTGGAAGATATTGATACTCCTATCATCCCCAATTTTGATTTAAGATATAAGGTTTAACCAGCAATATTTAGGTGGGGACTAGACAATAGAGTTCCTTATTTCTATCTTCTTTCAAAAAAAGGAATGAACTTTGATGCCATTCCAAATAAATCTGATTCTAGCATCTGAGTCTGTAAATTCTCTATTGGGATTAGAAAAGAAAGCCAACCTACAATTAGTGTTCTCTACTATATTGATTATTTTAGAATTGATAACTAACCCTACCTTCCTTGATTTGTTGTAAAAAGTTCTCCTATTTCATTCTTTCCATAATTCCCATATTAGAGAGGAAGGGGGAATTTCCCATAATGAACTGAGAAAACAATCTTTATGTCTAATTGGCAAGCCTTGAAAAAGGAAGACAATATCATTAGGGAGAGCAGTAATCCATCCCAACTTGGCACAAATCAATCTCCAACACTTGGTTTTATGCATGTTGTTGATGGTTGTTTAACCATCTTCCACACAAGTTTTTCTCCTAAGGCTTGATTTTGAAATTTTTGCTTATGGATACCTAAACCACCCAACAATCTCGATCTACAGATTTTATCGTAATTAATTAATGAAATTCTACGACTCTCCTTAGAGCTTTGTCATAAAAATTTTCTCATTTTTTGGATGAGAAAAGAGCTCATCCCTATAGTAAGGGAAAGGTAGGAAATAAGATAAATTGTGAAAGTTGAGATTATTGCCTGAAGCATAATCAAGCTACCTGACTAGGAAAGCCACTTTCCTTTCCAAAATTTAGTATTATGCTCCATTTTCATTTTCAACAGGTCTCAAAGTTTTGAATTCCTCAAGCCTTTGTCAATAGGGATACCAAGATAGACACAAGGAAGGAATCCTTTCTTGCAATTGAAGATCTTTAGAATTCTATTTTATGTTCTTGTAAGGGTAGAGAAGAAATAAATCTCTCACTTTTCTTTATTAGTGAATTGGCCAGATGCCTTTCTATAAGAAGCAAGAATTTTCTATAGATGAGTAGCCTCTCTTGAATTGGCTTCACTCATCAATAGGCTATCATCTGCAAATTATTGGTGGGTAACTAATAAGTTTCTAGCTATTTTAATTCCCTTTAAATCAAACCTCTTGAGTGTAAATATTTGATTTCTCTACCCAGTGCATCAGCCATAATGATGTAAAGAAATGGAGAAAGAGGGTCTCCTTGTCTAATACCTTTGGATATTGAAAAATATCCTTCTAGGTTCCCATTTATAAGAATCAAGAACCTTGTTGTCAAGATGCATTCAAAGATCCAGTTAATCCATCTAATATTGAAACCAAATGCGCGCATGACTTTACAAAGGAAGCGCTAGTTAACATTGTCGTAAGCCTTTGATATGTCCAACTTAATAATCATCCCTTCTTTGTTAATGTTTTGAAGAGTCTGGATTTGTTCTTGGGCAATGATCACTCGCTCAAGGATTGATCTACTTGGTACAAAACTGGTCTACTCTGTCGAGATTAAGCTTTCCATAAGAGTTTTAAGCGTATTAGTGAACACTTTGGAAAGGATTTGATAGGTCATATTGCAGAGGGAAATAGTCTGAAATCTCCAAACTTGACAACTTTCTCTTTTTTGGGGATGAGCGAAATAAGTGTATTGTAGAAATTTGTAAGGGGTGGTGATAAAAGTACATGTGTATGAGTTACATTATGAAGTTAGCTACATGCATGCATCTTTTTAAATTTCCCACCGCACGTAACTAAACAAAACAAAAACATCAACAAGTAGAGTCTAACTATATGTTGTATAGGGGGATTTAGAGGGAGATGGAGAGGAATATATTTGAGGTGTTGCTTGCTCATTTCCATATTTTGTGTGGTGGTCTTCTTTGCTACATTATGTTTCTTGCATGATCTAGAGTGGGTGGTGTTTGTTTTAGATATTTTTCTCTACCCTACACTTTAGAAGGGGTTGTTGGCCTCATCCATGTTGGGAAGGTTGTGTTTGGTAGGGCTTTCTCCCCTATTTGGGGTATTGTGGCCCTAACATCACGTGTCTGGTACAAGTGATGCATTTGGTCCTCTCTTTTGAGTTTTGGTTGTGGCTCCACGGTGTTGGGGGTTGTTTCTTTAGGCATTGATTTTTCCCAATGGTGTAGGTAGTTGAATAAAGGTTGGCTACATTTTTCCCCTTTCTTGTTTGGATCCTTTGGTGGCTATTGTATGGTCTTCTGTATTCTCTATTATTGTTTATTTGGAGGGCTTCTTTGTTTTGATTTCATTATCCCTTCTCTTTAACATGTTTGTGTCTATTTTGACTGCTTGGCGCATGGTTGTTGTGATTTATGAGGAATTCAAACTAGGGTATTTTAGTATGGCTAAGGGGTTTTCTGGTGATAGTTCTATTGTCCCCTCTAGTGATTCTACTTTTGGTGGCCCTTGATTGGGTGATTTTGTTAGGGTTTGGCCTCTAGTTTGTTTTCCCACTAGATTCATTCTAGGTGGTGGTCTCTTTTTTTGGGTTGCTACCATGGAAAGTGTGCCTTTATTCTCTCTATCTTCTTGCACCCTTAAGCTCTTTTTTTTACTTCAGTTTGCATCTATTTTCCCCAAGCTGGTCACCTTGGTCATTTGTTGTTGGTTGCTAGATTTCAAGGGCCAAATTTTTTGTTTTTGCTTAGCGATTTTTTTCTCCTATAGAGTGGTTCTTCTCTTGGGGGTCATTGCTACCCTTGCTTTCTCCCATTATTTTATTTCTCTTATTGTGGTGGAGTGGGGGATGAGGGTTTGCTTTGTTCTTTTTTATATACCTATCTATCTTTTGTAGATATACCTTATTGAGGTGGAGGTATCTTATTTTGAGGTGGAGACTTGGTTTATAGGAGACAGTGGGAAATGATCTATGGGAGTTGTGGTTGCCCTTCTTTTGTCGACATTCTTCCTATTCTATTGAGGTGAGTGGAAAGGGTGTTTATTATTCTTTTGATGCAGATATACCCTATAGAGGGAGGTTCTTTCTATTGAGGAAGATACTTGGTTTGCAAAAGATGGTGTGAGATACTGCAAGGAGATTGTTGTTGCCCTTCCTCTAGAGACTTTGGCCATTTGGGAGTAGAACAGGACTAGGTTTGACTTTCTTTTTTGGATGTTTCTTGCTCAACTATCCTTATTGAAGCGGGGAAATCATCTATGGTGTGATTCTTATTTTCTTCTAGCACTATATAATGGTGGCTATGATATCAATATTTGTTTGATATTTTATGGGAAGCATAATATAGTGCATAGATTTTGGAGTATATTCAAGGATGTGAAAATATTAACATTGAGATAGCATCACTTTTTGACCAATATATCATTGATTGGTGATTTGTGCAATATGCCCTGGTCGATAACATATTTTTTGGTCCATTGCGATATCACATATTTTTGCATTGAATAGTGGCATCATCATTTTGGCTGACTTTATTGACCAAGATTATCGGTTTATTGTAAATCAAATATTTCTCTATCCAGGTTGTATTCACATTTGCCAGTGTCTCATTCTATATCTTCTTTTATTGGTTGAAGGTTGCGTCATCTTCATGATTCATGTTGGTCTTCACCCCTTCACAACACTCGGTTGAAGTGCTTATACATATCATTGTTTTTATTGTAAATATTGGAGCACATATTTAATCTTAGTGACGATTTACTATATTTGTAAATGAATTTCATCTGAAGCTAAGTAGTTAACATTTACCACTTGCTTCAGTGCTTCCAAAAGGTTAATCATATTAAGACCATTTTTATACATTGAAAATATTTATTATTAGTCGGAAATTTAATTTTAAAGGTGCATCTAACAAGTTTGAGGTAGGGATGAAATTTATTTGTTAAGAGTATCTCTTATGGTGGATGGACATAATATAGTTGGTGCTACACATTTTAGAGCTCGAATATTGTAAGGTGGCACATTCAATCATTACCATATAAACCACCTCACAACTACACATCAAACAATTGTTTTCCAAAAAAATTTTACATATATTTTCATTTATATATGGTTTTGTTTGTTCGTAAGGGGAGACAATTGATTTTTAAATATTAGATCATTTTTTTCCTTCAATCACTTACAATTCTTGTAGGTGATTATTAATTATGAGGGGCTACATAGTCTCTAATTTTCCCTCCTATGGGGGGCTATCAATTGGACTTTTGTGATGGATTTAGTTCTTGGAGGGTATTAGTATTGATAACTCTATTCAACAATCATCCTATTACTTATTCATTTGCATATCTCTTATTTGGAGAGGAATTTTTTCCCATGTAGTTTTCTCCTTTTTCTCTATTTGTGAGAGATTAGTTGTATGAGTAATTGTGCATGGGTACCTAACATGGCCTAGTTTTCACGACCCATTTATTGCATCATTATATCATATTGTATTTTGCATAATAATCTTCTCCTTAAGTTACACTTCAGTGGGGTGTAGGTGTGAGTAAGGATATATCCTAAGTATTTCTTAATTAACTATTATAAAATCAACGAAGATTCAACCATGTAAAACCCCTAGTTCTACAATGAAAATCCATCATACACCAATGAAGAACCTAAAACATGCAAATCAACCAAATAGAAAGTTTATACCATTCACATGCTTGGTAGGTTTGATCTACATTGTTTCCTATTTTCATTGATATTTTTTGATATGGTTATTCTCATATTTTATATTGTCCACAAGAACTCAACAAAGAATGGATTATGATTGTGTAGTCAATTGAGTGATTGATCACTATACAAGGTCACACGAGCATTGATTGATCAATTCATTAATGTTTGTGGAAAGAATGAAAGGATCCTCTTATATAGCGAACACCTTAGAAATGGAGGGATAAGATTAAGAGGTAGAGGGATAAATGGTCAGCTAGGATTAAAGCATAGGTACAGAAAATTATAAAATATGAGGGAAAAATCTAATGATATAATTAAATAAATGAAGATTTATTTAATTAATACAAGAAGTGGGACCAATTAAATAAATAAAATATTTATTTAATTTAGGGAAAGGATAATTTCAATAAATAAAATTATATTGTCCAAGGGGTTGAGCTTAATTGGTTAAAACACTGGGTTCTCACACCCACATTCAACTCCCAATATGGACATTATCGATCAATGTATATATATATATATATATATATATATATATATATATATATATATATATATATATATATATATATATATATATATATATATATATATATATATATATATATATATATAAAGGGAAAGGCTAGAAAAGGATTAATGAATTAATTAAATAAATTAAAAATTATTAATTAATAGAAGGCTTACGATAAAATAATTAAATAAAGAAAAATATTTATCTAATTACGTTAGTACAATTTTAGGTGTCTACAACACCTATTCACACATGTAAATAGCGATGAGTATTGCCATAGGAATGTTTTAACCTTGTTGCTTTGCTTGATTCTTGAGTAGAACCAATGTGAGATCTCCCAGGTGTCTCATGGCCATAGTACCCTATATCAGTAAGAAACCTATCCCTATCACTAGACTCATTGTCATTCCAAAATTTTCAAATAATCTAAAGAATTTTAGTAGAAAAATAGACCAAAAAACATTAGCTTCTTTCTTAAGGCCTTGAATATAACTAGTCACAATGTCATGAACAAATATATTAGCCCCAATACAAATACCATGGGTATTTTAGACTTCTTTGGCAAACACAATCTAGAAAAAATATTTTTAATCATGCATTTAATTTTGCATCAAGAATAGTTGTAACTACTCCATCATTTCTTGACTATTGTACATTTGTAAATAATCTAGAAACACCATTTTATTTTCCAGTGACATATATTTCTCTCTTTTTGCTTGCACTTATGATCGTGGCTTGTTAGTGTTATTATTTAGGAAATTTTTTAGTGTTAATATTGATGTAATATAATAAGTCAACAATATTAATTGAATAATTTTAACAATAATAATATAAAATTTAAAAAATTATAATACAAATATTAAATTCTTCTCACTTCACTTGAATTTTTCTTTGAATTTTTTTTACTAATTGTTTAGGTAAATTAATAAAATTAATAGATTTACTACATTTATTTAATGTTAGAGTTTAATTAGGAGTAGCTTTTAATTAGGGTTAGGACTATGATTAATTAGCATTTAATTGAAGTTATAAAAAGAAAATTTGAGTTTGGATAAAATTATGGTTATAGATCAAACATGGTTAGAGTAAGGATTTAATTACTGTAAGGGTTAGGTATAAAGTTAAATTGAAGTTAGGGTTAAGGATTAGTTAGGCTTAGGGTTAGGGTTAAATTATGGTTATGATTCAAACAAGGTAAGAATATAATTCAATTAAGATTACAATTAATAGTATTAGTGTTAAATTTAGGTTAGGGATTATTATGCGTTAAATTTAGGTTAAGATTCAATTAAAGTTACTATTACAAAATTATCAACCATTTTATTTGCTAATTGGTAGAATTGTGGCAACATGAATTCATTTCAATCACTTAAATTGAGTCAAATAATGAAGCAATGCAATATAAGATATAATCAATAATAATATATCACATGAATAAAGTCATATGATCATATAATATATTGAGTCAAATATTGTATAATATATACACTAATTCATTTTGAAATAGAAGAAATCCAAGACATTCTACTTTTTAGACTAATCTCTAAAAATTGATCTGATAGAAGGTCTTCTATAGTATGACAAGGGATTCAAGTAAAGTAGACAACTATTATGGTCTGAAGTGAGATGAAGGCTTGGTGAGTGAATGAAGAAGTTGATGGATTTAAATCTAGACTTACTATGAGGGGATTAAAACAATATCACAAATAGTTAAGTTTGATCTTCCACTAAGTGAATTGTGTTGCATTCTTGATTTAAAACAATATATTAGGGCTTTATTGTTGTATTTTTTTGGCATTACAATATGACTTAAATATTTCTACAAGTGTTAGACCCAAAGCATTCTATATGGCTCTTAAATTTTATAATTTTATTTTTATCATAATAATCCATTAATCATGATATTAATAGATCACAAGTCATATCTTTTAGTGTTTTTATATGCATATAACCTAACTTGACCTCTTTTAAAAATAATCCTAATGCTCATATATGTGTTAATTTAAATTAAAACTGTATTAAATACAACCAGAATATACTCTCTTATAAAATAATAATAACTAAGAGGTATTTATAAGTACAATTGTATATTTTTTAATATTATTAAGTTGATTCATAATACTCTACTAATGATTTTATTTCTTACTCATAATATTATTACACTCATCAGGTCCAGTCCTTTTTGGATTCTATTCTCTTAAATATGCTAGCCCCAAATTGAGTCCACCAAGCCCTACCTTCATTTTCTTCTATTTACCAGGTTTAGTAGATGTAGTGGCCACCATTAAAGGAATGAGGATGCAAGGGAGGGTAGTCCTATATTGAATTGAGATGATGGATGTTGAGGAGCGGTAGAGATGGAGAAGGTTCTTTTGCACAGTATGCCACACCCAGGCCAAACGTGTAGGATAGAACACTATGGCTTCGCAGAAAAGGAGAATTCAATGCACGAGAGAGAAAAAGAGAACACAGTACAACTGAGAAGGAACAGATACGAGCAAGGGGGTAATGCGAAGGGAAGGAGGCATGGTAGCTAGAGGGTAAAGAAGAAACGAGGGCCAGAAGGTGGGCTGATGAGCTTCGATGAACAGAGGTGCCGACTCTTTTTTCACGTTTTCATTGAAACTACATTTCTTCTATTACATACTTCTTCTATTATCTACTTGCACCTTCATCTTTTTTCAAAACAATTTTAATTATCTAGATTATACTTCTCTAGTTATCTAGGTTATACTCCATCCATTATGAATTCAAGAATGACTAGATATAGGCCACTGCATTGGTGGGAAAAAAAAAATTGAGGCTATATTGTTGTTTTGAATGAATCTCATAGGTTTAAAAAAAATAATAAAAGGAAGCATTTACATAGTTCTCCTATACCCTTCAATAAAATTGTTACTCATCTCAGTGTAATATTTGCATCAGGGATATAATAAGGAAATCTGCAAATGTTTATTTTACACATACATTTATATGATTACATTTAGTTTTTCGTATATAGCATCTATGTTATTATATATATATTTTTAATATAAACACATCTATTGCATAATATTTATTTCTGTATATACATCTATAAGATAAAATTTAGAGTAATGTATATGTATTGATTTTTTCTTAAACAACTAAACACATATCTTGGACAATATTTAATTAAATAAATAAATATCATGTGGAAGAAACAAGCCAAATGTGGGGCGAAAAAACAAATTACTGAAACCATAATAAATTAAGGATGAGAAAATAAATTACTCATAAGATATACATATGAAAACAATAAAATCTCATAATTTTTATTTTTCTTAATTTTAAAATCCAAAACTATACTAATTTTATTTCCCTACATACAACTATAAGATAGAATTTAAAATATTATATATTTATCGATACTTTCAAATAAAAAGCTGACAAAATAAAGTTTTTAATTAAAAGTCATATCTTTTTGAACTGATAACGTTTCAGTCCAATATAATTAAATAAATACCAAGTAAAGAGCGGATAAACTAAAAGATGAGAAAATAAATTACATATACATTATTGAAGATAACTCTTGAATTAAAATACTGTTTTTGCACAAGTAAGCTCCATATCAGACGTGAATGGGAAGGTGAAGTTGGCACTATTGAGACGTCGAGGTACTCACTAATCTAGATATGCAGCCAATCGAACAGTATGTGATAGAAAGGTGAAGTTGGCACTATTGAGACGTCGAGGTGCTCATCAATCTAGATGTGCAGTGAAAACATATTTTGATGATACTGTTGTAGAGCGAAAGATGGAAAACAGTTCAGGTGTTGCTGAATGCGAGAATGATGGTGCAGCTGTTCAATCTAATTCAAGAAACTTGAATATACAAAGCTTGAGCGAAACTTGTTATGTTTTGAAAAGACGGAACATTCATCCCATTTCTTTTCACTGTTGTGTTGAAGATACTGTTACTTTGGGTTTTAGAGGGCCGTCTCCTTTTGGATCAATAGAAAGGCCCGGTAAGCCAGATGTTAAATTTGAAAGTTAAAATAATTAATCTACGAATAGATGTAGGTTAACTCTACTCTTGCTTTTATAGAGGTTTCTCATAAATGGTGCTGTAATCGTTTTGGGCCTATCGGCTGTACAGAAATATGTCTCACTATTGGCTGAATTTCTTATAATGTTAATATCTTTTTTCATCTGCAAATATCATATGCATGATTTTAGAATGTTCTAATTAACCTGACAATCTATAAGGTTCTCTTCCATTGTTCTGTGCCATCTCTGCTTGACGGAAGCTGATAATATAATGTAGAAGGAAAGTGGACCATTATCTTGAGGCTTTGAACATTACTTAATAATATTAGGATTTTATAATTCTTAGTTCATAGTTCATCAATATTTCAGATTAGATTTTATCTTGAATGTTCTCCATTTTATAATAGATTATGTAGAGTCATACAAAACATTTGACGTAAAAAACTACTACAATTACATTTTATCTTGAATATTCTCCATTTCATAATAGATTATGTAGAATCATACAAAACATTCATGCAAAAAAACTACCACACAATCTAACTGAAAAGCATCATTAACCATTACTTAAACATTTCAAAACCTTATTGATTTTTTTTTTCGATCAAAAAGCATCGAAAACAATACTAATAAAAGCGAGGCAGCTGAAGAGAAACTACTAACTATCTCTTCTGTGTGAGAAATACTTGACTTAACATATCTATAATCTTTAGAACAAAAAAGAACATGGCGGCACATATCTTTCTGAGATTGGAAACAAAACCAGCAAGCATTACGTCCTAAGAGCCCCACGACGTTTCCAATCCAGCAACCATTAGGCCCTAAGAGCCCCACGACGTTTCCAATCCAGCAACCATTAGGCCCTAAGAGCCCCACGACGACCCCTTCGACAGCCTCGACCTCCAACCCGACCTCTACCACGCCCCGAACTACTGCATTCTCCTCCATCAGAAGTAGGTGGCATGTCATTGTGGAGCTCCCCAGATAGGGAGGGGTGCAATTACCTCTTCATCCGGGAGGAAGCCATTGAGGATAGCGTATTCTTTGAATTCCTGCTCCTTACTTTGATCCCCGGGATACTCCGAAAGGACTCGCCATTTGAGGAATTCAACCGCTGCAGTAACATTTTGTGTCTATGTTCTCTTCTTGCAGGACCCTTAAGTTCCAGGAGTAAAGGATAAAACATGACATTGGCTCCATCTTCATGAGTGGCTTTGATATCAGCCAGCCTCAGGATGCTGGAACCAGGCAGAGCATAGGAAAGGACCTTGTCAAGCCCACCGAGTAAATAATTTATGAGCTAGTGTGAGCTTCTTCTTTTTAATTGGACGTGCAAGGGTTTTCTTGGGATGCTTATACAACTTGGGCTTGTAATACATTAGAGGGGCGGAATTTCGATGCGGTTTTAACTTGTTTGGGAATTTATACTTGTTGACAAAAAGGTAATACTTAAGTGTAACTTGTTCTTGACTAAGATTGAACCAAAATTTGACTAGGACATGACTAGGATGACAACTAGGACATGACTTGGGTATGACTATAATGTTGATTAGGATAACAAGGATTTTGACTTGGATGATGACTAGGATATGAGTAAAGTGTGACAAGGACAATGATTAGGATGTTGACTAGGACAAAACTAGGGTATGATCATGACTAGGATGATGACTAAGACTTTGAATTTGACTTGGAAAAATTGTTTTTGTTTGGACAAATGTTTTGCAAAGTGGTTGGGGACGATGATGTGTTAGATCTACTCTTGGACAATAAGTGTCAAGAAAAGCAAACAAAATTGTCAAATGAACTTGGATTCAAAGACACTCATGCTCATATACAACATTCCTAGGGCTGGCAAGCACAATAGTCAATGGATCCTACATAGTTTCCAGGGTATGCCTACCCAAAGCGGACACTTAGATGCTTGACCCCACTAGCTTGCCTCCACGACACTCACTTCTTCGGGGCAGCCAAGCATCAGTTCCCATGAAAACTCCCCATGGTGAACTTTGTGTCTCTACTAAGGGCCATAAAAATGTGAGCACCCTCGGAGGCCTGCCCTCCTGCACCAATGACTAGAAGGTTTTTGGTCTCTAAGCACAAGGATTCTAGTAAGGATTTCTGTTAGAAGACCAACCTTTGAGGTCGCACAAGCATGATTGAGGCATATAGCCCAACGAAGTACCAAGCACCTTAGTAGTAATGCAAGCGTGATTTAGACCTCAAGGGCCTTACATGATGCTCAATATGAGAGTGAACTCTCAAATAGCTCCAACCTCTAAAATTTTCATCTCAAGAGGCCTATTTATTATAGTGAGTTGGAATGCCAAGGTCCAACCGTACTCACTTAGGTCGTTCTCCTCTCACCAATGCCAGTGCGAGTGTGCCAAGAAAATCGAGAGGGCAATCCCGCTAAGGGTATGCAAACAACAAACTAGAAAAAGGTTTGAGGGTCTAGATTTATAAATAGACAAGATCATACTCTCCTACCTCTACACTTTTCTCATGCATCAAACAAGTTGTTCTTTTACCCCCAATGAGATATAAGTGTCTAAGAAAATTATTAAAATAGTGCGGTCATTAGTTTAAATGTGTTGAAAGATCACTTATGAAATAGAAATTTTTGAAATTAAATAGAATTGAACATAAAAAATCATCAAATAATCCATCAAAATGACAAATATTTGATGATTCATAAAATTTATAAATATGGTGATATTTGAATTTTACTCCACTTAATAATCATCACACGTAAAATATTAAATAAATGAAATAAGAATTACAAGATGTACACATTTAAGCATTGCACAATAGATACATGGGAGAATATTTCTAGATTAATAATCCTATAAAGTATCATTATATTCTAAAACACATTAATTTGTATCTACAAATCAATAGTCGAAACTTAGGGAAACTCACTTCTTCTCACTTTCATAAAGTTGATAATATATCTTGTGCATGGTGATAAAATTCAAATAATCTCTAAAATTGAATTACTTCCAAATGAGATAGAAGCTCATAGAATATAGACCTAATGGACCCTAGTTTATAATTAAAGGGTCTTTAGTTTTCATTCACCTTCACCTATGTTGTTTGTTATACACTATAAAATATCTATTAATCTTACTATTTTAGGGTCTTTAGTTTTCTTTAATCTTACTATTTTAGCTCTTCTAATTAAAACCTCTCTCCTAGACGTGTGCTTTCTTACAAGACATAAAAGATACCTAGTATTATTCATCAATTTTAACACACAAACATAAATATCAATTTAATATGTATTATGCACATAATGTCTATTCAAAAAATTCATACCAAAATCATAAAAGAAAAATACAAACATGGTTAATAAATAATTTGTTTGATTATATACATTAAATTCCAACCCAACCAAAATATACTCACTTCTTGAAAATTCTAAAAATTATATGAAAATGTAGCTTATCTTTGGATGAGTTTTTAACTTTTGCTAAGATGGTCATTGCTATACTCCAATAACAAACTATAATTAGAACATAAATGATTTTCTTTTCCAATTGCAACAATACTGCAACACACACATAGAAAGTTTTGTGGTACCTTTGAAATGCTAAGATAAAATTTCCCTCTTGCCTTCAACTCTTCTCTTTAACAACTAGAAAATATCAAATGAGACACAGGAAAATGTTTATATAAAAAATCTATTATTATCACCAAAAAAATTTAGAGGGAAAAAATGCCCACGAATAGAGGTCGGCACATGCATTTACTTCATATTTATTTCTCACAGTGAAGAAGGAGAAAGGCAGCCAGGTTTTCTGGCAAGTTATATGTAGGGAGGTACGTTCACAGGAGTGGATGACATTTTCACAAAACTGTTTAAGCACGGTCTACGATATGGAACAATTCTAGTTGTACTCGTTTATAAATGGAGTGATATAGGGGCTAGGCTAAGCAAGTGTGTTTTGTATTGCTACTTAGCTAGTGCCTCTATGAGATAAACTGATAGATCTCATATATCTCAAAAGAAATAATAAGCCATCATGCTAAAAGAATGATGAAAAAGAAACAACCAAAGGGGCATCTAAAGATAGAAAGATCCATTCCAAACTAAGGAAGAAAAACCCCTACAATTTTAGCAACAATAATAAACTTGGCTTCCTTTTAAATTTGGAGGAAGATTAAAAATGCCAAAAATCTTGTAAAGAAGGGTATAGCGAACCTTGGAATTCAGCGTTGACACTAAGCAATTCCTTCTGACATTAGCATAAATGCATCAACTTCAGAATGCCTTCCTACTTGGACTTCAAATAATGTTTATGAATGCCAGCTTGACTCCCGAGAAGGAAGATATGGTTTCATCTCATATAAGAGACCGTTGAGATTCAAATTCAAAAGTCTCCAAAGTAGTCAACTTTATTGCTTCACCAACTAGTAGAGTCATCAAACCTGCACTCAACTAGAGAAGAGACTCATAGATGATTCCGCCTAATACCATCTTCCATTACTATTACCAATCACCAGGTGATGAGAAAATGGGCGTTCCTATTCAATGATGCCAAGAGACATGATAGGCTCCCTTTCATTTGAGTACATACATTCATTAGAAATTCAAATTTGGATGATATTGATACTCCTATAGTCTTCAATTTTGATTTAAGCTATAAGGTTTAACCAGCCATATTTAGGTAGGGACCAAACAATAGAGTTCCTTATTTCTGTCTTCTTTCAAAAAAAAGAAGGAACTTTGATGTCATTCCAATTTAATCTGATTCTACCATTTGAGTCCATAAATTCTCTATTGGGGTTTGAAAAGAAAGCCAGCCTGCAATTAGTGTTCTCTACTATAGAGATTATTATAGAATTGATAAATGAGTCTACCTTCCTTGATTTGTTGTAAAAAACTTATCCTATTTCATTCTTTCCATAATTCTCATATTAGAGAGGAAGGGCGAATTTCCCATAATGAACTAAGAAAACAATATTTACGTCTAATTGGCAAGCCTTGAAAAAGGAAGACAATATCATTAGGGAGAGAAGTAATCCATCCTAACTTGGCACAAATCCATCTCCAACACTTGGTTGAAAAAGGGTAGCTAAGCAAAAGATGATCTGGAATGTTTCCTCATGTGCCTTATAGAGAACACATTTTGATGGCCCTTCAAAATCCATTTTCTTGAACCTATTTGTTGTTAGAATTTTCCTCCTTGTTGCTAACCACACAAAGACTCTTTCCTTTGGGATAATTCTTCTACTCGAGAAAATTTTGTGATTTATTCCAAGATCATTTTGCTTGAACTGACTTGCTAAGAGATTATAGCCTTCTTTGGCAGTGTATTGGCCTAATTTAGATGGGTACCAGATAAGAGAATCACTACAGGGTCTAAAGAATAGTTATCTGTCTTGGATGGAATGCTTTAGTTGGTCTATTTCATTGAGAGGGAGGGGGAGACCCTCAAAGCTTTTCTATCACCAGCCAAGGAGATCTTTCTCAGGAAAACAACATAGTCTTTGATAAATATAGGCCAATTGGATTTGAGCCAATATCTTGTAACTTGAATAGAAATCAACCTATCAATACTAGGATATCAAGAATCCTCTCAGAATAAACATGATGATCCATCATGAACATCCCACATTATGTAGTCAGCCACAAGGGGTCTACATTTAATTATGAAGTTCCATATCCTTGATCCTTTTGGTAGATTATTGATTCTCATAAAATTCTCAGAATTCCCATCAATAGTGTATTTAGCAAATATTAGTTTTACTCATGTTGTTGATGGTTGTTTAACCATCGTCCACACAAGTTTTTCTCCTAAGGCTTGATTTTGAAATTTCTAATTACGAATACCTAAACCACCCAATGATCTCGATCTATAGATTTTATCCCAGTTAACTAGAACAATTCTACGACTCTCCTCTGAGCTTTGCCATAAACACTTTCCCATTTTTTGAATGAGAAAAGAGCTCATCCCTATAGTAAGGGCAAGGTAGGAAAGAAGATAAATTGTTAAAGCTAAGATTACCGCTTGAAGCATAATCAAGATACCTGACCAAGAAAGCCAATTTCCTTTCCAAGAGTTAGTACTATGCTCCATTTTCATTTTCAACGGGTCCCAAAGTTTTGAATTCCTCAACCCTTTCTCAATAGGGATACCATGATAGACACAAGGAAGGAATCCTTTGTTGCAATTGAAGATCTTTAGAATTCTATTTTATGTTCTTGTAAGGGTAGAGAAGAAATAAATCTCTGAATTTTCTTTATTAGTGAATTGGCTAGATGCCTTTCTATAAGAAGCAAGAATTCTCTGTAGATGAGTAACCTCTCTTGAATTGGCTTCACTCATTAATAGGCTATCATCTATAAATTATTGGTGCGTAACTAAGAAGTTTCTAGTAATTTTAACGCCCTTTAAATCAAACCTCTTGAGTGTAAATATTTGATTTCTCTACCCAGTGCATCAACCATAATGATGTAATGAAATGGAGAAAGAGGGTCTCCTTGTGTAATACCTTTGGATATTGAAAAATATCCTTCTAGGGTCCCATTTATAAGAATCAAGAACCTTGGTGCCAAGATGCATTCAAAGGTCCAGTTAGTCCATCTAATATTGAAACCAAATGCCCGCATGACTTTACAAAGGAAGCGCTAGTCAACATTGTCGTAAGCCTTTGATATGTCCAACTTAATAATCATCCCTACTTTTTTAATTTTTTGAAGAGTGTGGATTTCTTCTTGGGCAATGATCACTCCCTCAAGGATTGATCTACTTGGCACAAAACTGGTCTGCTCTGCTGAGATTAAGCTTTCCATAAGAGTTTTAAGCTTATTAGTGAACACTTTGGAAAGGATTTTATTGGTCATATTGCAAAGGGAAATAGATCTGAAATCTCCAAAGCTTACAGCTTTCTCTTTTTGGGGGATGATAGAAATAAGTGTATTGTTGATTTCCTTGAGGATCTTACCTGATTTTCTTGAAGATTTGAGAGCCTCTCCTCAATCGGGCTCTATGGTTTGCCAGCATTTCTTGAAGAAACTAGTGTGAAAGCCATCTGGCCCTAGGACTTTGTCAGAAGGGAGTTTGTTTAAAGCTAATGATACTTCCTCCAAACTAAAGATTTCATTAAGCCTCTAATTTTTCTCATTAGTTATGACTTTTGGGATAAATACAAGAAATTTGTTATAGTCACTAAGATTAGATCCATCCTCATTAGTCAAAAAAATAAAAAAGAAGCAGAAACTTTTTGATCGAATGATCTGCAGATCTTGTATTGTCTGATGTTCATGAATAACTATTCTATAAATACTAATTTTAGATCTTCTCTTCTTCATGGAATTATGAAAGAACTTTTTCTTCTTGTCCCCTATTTGTAGCCAACTTTCTTTCAACTTTTTATTCTAGAATAGCTTTTCTTTAAATAGGATGTATTCATATTCTTCTAGGAGTTCCTTCTCTCTTAAAAACTCAACATGAGACATACCATCTTAAAAAACTTTCATTGAGCTCATCCAGTTGAGACTCAATTTATCTTTTGGAATCAAAGATATTTTTAAAGTGATCAACATTCCATTGGAGGAGTTTTCTTTTGACATACTTCAACTTAGAGACAAAATAGTATAATTTCAAACCCTCAAAGGAACCCTCATTCCACCATTGATCAATTAGAGATAGAAAATTTGGGTCCTTCATCTCTCAAATCCAAAAGGGGATTTGATAGATCAAGAGGATAATCCCAAGAAGCTTAGTTGTAATGGAAAGTGATTTGAGCCTAAGCACGACAAAACTTTGCATTGTACTGAAAAAGGGAAAAAGGAAAAGTCATCTAACCACAAAAATATGTCTATCTTTTCTGCAATGTTATTGAATCCTAGCCTTTTGCTGTTCAAAATGAAGATACTATCACCATATTCTACTTCAAGAAGCCCATTCTACTCCATGCAATCATTGAAGTCTTGCTGAAATTTTCCTAGTCTAGCTATTCCTCCCCTTTTGTCTAACAGGATTTTAATGGCATTGAAGTCTACTCCAATAAACAAATTCTCATTTTTAAATTAGGAGATAATTCCATCTAGATCAAACCAAAAAGTATTCTTTAAAGATGAAGATACAGGACCATAGACATTAATCAAGAAGAAAGAGAAGTTGGAGGATAGTATTTTAACAACTGAAATGAGCCAATGTCTGTCTAAAGAAAGCTTTTCTATATGGATAATTGATGGCTTCCATAATAAGAGAGGGCCACCAGAAGAACCTTCTGCTTGAACCAATTCCAAACTCTAGTCTCTATATTGGTTTCCTGGATAGTGGCCAAAAAGTTGTGCCTCTTGACTAAGGCAAGTCTCCAAACAACCCCAAACATTTTTTCTCTTCTTCATGTGTGCAGTTTTATTAGAAGTATTCAAAGGCACATAGGTTTTATTTATTTCATTTCTATTTGTTTATTTTTATATATATTATCTAGAATTTATTGCTAGATTTCTAACTTCTGGGTTTTGCAAGTTATCTAAACAACAATGTCAAGTTTTCATGTTTCTAAGTCATTTTTTGTTCATGGTCTGTATGAGACTACAACACGCCATACATACGTCTATACCTGCATGCTGATATTGTTGATTAAGATGCTCATACATAGATCAAATACTCTTGGTGTCTGCTCTTTCAATTTCTCTAATTAGATATCTTCACTAGTTTCACTAGTTTGAGATATCAGATTGTATGTTGTGAAATTGGCTCTCAAGGGAACATAGCTCTTCCTTTTGTAGGGTAACTTTTATGCCATTACATAGATCTATTGGGGAGATGAGAGTTAACAAAGGATTATTTTAAACATCACCATAATCTGTATTACTTTTAACACTATCAATGCATTTTATTTGATATATTTCTAGCACATATAATTTTCTTGAATGAGTTTTAATAGCTGCACCATCATTATTTCTTGCGACATAAACTCAACTACTTTCCACCTATGGCTCTACTATAGTATCATCAAAAACTTATTTCATTGTTGCAAATCTAGATTGGAGAGTACCTCGATGTCTCTGCAATGACAACTTTACCTTTCCATTAGATATTTTTCTATTGGAGTGTCAATCATTTTTGGATCCTTCACAATCGTCTCTTTTAGAAAACCAATACATTGGGGAGAAGGGTGATATGGAGGTATTATTTTCAACCGTTATCATAATCTACATTAATTTAAATACTAACAGTGCATTTTGTTACAAAAACTTCCCTCTTGTTTGATATTTTCATCAAGACTAAAATGTGGGAATCCTTTTCCTTTCTTGGATTTTGGTCTTTGAGAATGATGCTAATAGGGAGCTTCTTTTTCTTTTATACATCCCTAAAAAATATTGATTATCGGTTTGTAGGAATCCTAATTTTTTACTTATCTGAGTTTGAAAGGTAGAATAACACCAATGATCTTTTTCATGATTATAATTTCCATCAAAGAAAAGTACTGAGTACGGTGTTACATTTCCTCCCAAATAATCAGCATGTTTATTTTTTTATTAAACTTTGCACTGCTAGTCAAAATAACAAGTTTCTTCTAAGGTTGGCCTTAAAGTACTAATCTCTAGTGGTTTAGAAGAAATCTCTATGTTTGAGGTGGTTAAAAGTAGAGAAATCAATGTGCAAACCATTATTAGAGTACAAAAAAACTATAAATTTGAAGTGTAATGGTGCATATGAATCATGTGCATCCATCATAGTTAATAAGGTCTCTAAAATAGTCACTCCACCAATTTTACACCCTATAGGAATTGCAGAACCGTTGAATCTCCTCCTGAATCCAATTTCACTTTAAAAATTCTTAGAATTATTGTTATGAAACACTGTCATTTCTCAAAAATTGTCACATAGCAATGGGTCCTAAATATGGAGGCCCCTAAATATAGTTTGTAGAAAAAATTAAAAAAACACATAAAAATTGCTATATAGCAATAAAAACATAGAAATTATTGTTCAACAGAATAAAACTTTATATTCATTTAATGAGTTACAAATTCTCTTTATCATGAGATCAAGCATCAATTGATGAATAGAGATCAAAGACAAGAAAACATTACAATTCTACCTCAATAAATAGAGGTCTCGAACTCATGAATGCCAACTAAAAATATTAAAATCAACATGCATATTCATGCACAACTATAGCTGTCTTTTCTATGAAAAATTATATTTTTAGAAAAAAATTTCTTTAACTGTAGTTCTTCCCATACAAGTGGGAGACATTAGTATTCCAGTTCTATATTTAGAACACTTATTTTTGTTGGAAATATGCCTTGAATTCTCTCAACCCGTGTTCGGTTCGATCGGTGTAACTTGCCCTGATAGAATAGCTTGCGGGAAGGTATCGGGTTGTGCTTGCTCGATGTACTCTTCCTATCGAAGTAACCTTGGCCAATGAACTCGACTTCTCAGAGTAGTTGTCATTCGCTGCACCAAAGTCTCGATGTGTTAGCTATCTTCTGATTGGAATGCTTCCCATATCAGAACAGTTGTTTATAAGTCATCTCGATGACCCGATGAAGTCGACTTCCGTCATTGGGTTAACATCGCCTATCAGGATTACTTGTTTAGAGCTATATCGATGACCCGATCGAGTCACCTACTAATTATCAGGGATCAGGATTACTTGTTTGATGCTATGCTGAAGTCTGATAGAGTCATCTACTGTTGATCAGGGATCGGAATAACTCGGGAATAGTCTCGCCGATGGCCTGATGGAAGCGTCTTAGGATATCGAAGATTAGGATAACTTGGAAGAAATCTCACTGATGGCCCGATAGACACATTAGAGATCAGAATGACTTGTGAAGCAATATGTTGATGGTCCGATGGGCTCACTGTGGTATTATCAAGAGATCGGGGTGTCTCGTGAAGTGTTATGTCGATGACCCGATAAAGTCGCCTTTAGTGATCAGGGTATCATCAGGAGATCGGGTCTACCCATTGAAGGCCATACCAATGAGCTAATGGAGTACAGACCGACTATGGGTTTGTGCTCAGACTGGAGTCCAAAAGATAAATACTTGGACACTAAAGATAGTCTTGTCGGTGTATATGAATATGAACTGACCCAACTTCCAGGTGCATGTAGGGTAATGGAGAAGTTGTGAGTGCAAACAAAACCAAATGATTAGACTTCCTAGTGGCTAGAGCAATTGACTGTTGTCTAAAGCACATCCGATAGATGTAATCAAACTTTCTAGAGGAAACCAAACTACAATGTTGGTTAGGCCATTGGACTCCATAACGGTTATGCTCGATAGCTAATATATTTTGCCAGAGATGTAACCGAAAGAGGAGAGAAAAATTTAAATGACGGTTGAGCAGAGCAGAGTGAAGGGATATGTTTATGCTGATCAGAGCAGAATGAAGTGACTACGATGGGATGCAGTGAGGCTATGTTGTTGTAGTCTTGCATGTTTGTAATATTGAATGTTCTGCATGATATTATAGCAGAGTTTCAAACTGTGTAGACTGAGAATGAATACCTTCTTTGTTAAGACTGTATCTTTATTGTAATCTTTTTACTATAAATAAAGTAGTCTTTCAATTGGGTGGTGGGTTTTTTCCCGTACAGGTTTTCCCACGTAAATTTTGGTGTTATTTCTCGATGTGTTTATTTGAATCATCTATCTGTGTCATCTTAATGTGTTGCAAAATAATATTAAAAGGCATTCTTTCTTGATCCCCTATTGAATTGACAATAGGAGAGCATTTCCACGCATGGCTTTCCTTACAAGTGGTATCAGAGCGATTTAGTTGTGTTATCCTTGTTGGGTAGGGTTGTTTGGTGTCAATTTTGTTTTTAGTGGGAGTCTGGCAGAGTATTTTGTTTGCAGATTTAGATGGTGAACAACTTTCGATGAGTGGAGATTCAAAAGTTCAACGGTTCAAACTTTGAGTTATGGAAACTCAAGATGGAAGATTTTCTAGTTGATCGAGATCAATGGTTTGATGTGTCTGGATAAAAACCTTTAGGCCTGAGGCAAGAAGACTGGGATCTTGCAGATAAAAAATCCAGAGGATTGATTAGAATCTATTTGGCAGACTCTGTTCAGTTAAATGTTCATGAGGAAAAGACTGCACATTTTCTATGGAAGAAAGTTGGAGATATCTATCAAGGGAAATCTCTAGTAAACAAGTTGTTCCTGAGGAAGAAGATGTATTCCTTGAAGATGGACGAGGGGACATCTGTTGTAGATTATCTGAATGTTTTCAACATGATGGTTGCTTAGCTAACTTCTGTGGGAGTCAAGATTGATGACAAGGAATGATGTATGCTATTGTTGTGTTCTTTGCCTGACACATGGAATCATCTGGTAATTGCCATTCGAAACACAACAACCACTTTCAAGATGGAAGAAGTGGTTGCTTGATTGCTGTCAGAAGAAACATGAAGAAAGTCTTTTGAGATGGTCAAGGAGGCCCTTGTTGTTTATGGCAAGACAGAGGACAAGTCTAAATCCAAGTCAAAGGAAAGTTGTGCTCCTAGAAAGAAGTCCAAAGTGAAGTGTTGGAATTGTGGGTAGGCTGGTCACATTCGGAAGGATTGCAAAGTGAAGAAGAAGAAAGAAAACAAGAGTTCATCAGATTCTTCAGATTTTGGGTCATCACAGAATGGGGATGGAGATGCCTTCTAAGCTACTTTGGAAAGTCAGATATTTGGTGGTGTCTAGTTCAATCATGATGCCATGTGAAACTAGGTACCATGGGTGTTTGGAAGTGATGCAGATTCATCATTTGATGGTGGACGATCTTCATGTGACTGAAGATGCTAACATCTTGAGGATTCTTAAGTCCTGGTAGAGATGGTGTTTTCCTTAGTTAGGATGTGTTATATTATGTCTGGGTACACTCTTGAGATGCATTTAGAGTTTTGACATAATATGGTTATGTTTATACAGAGCATGTACTCTCTTTGGAAGAGATGTTTTAGATCATGTTTGTCATGTTTAGATTATGTATTCTACAGTTGGAAAGTTTGACAATGATCTAGTTTTTGTTTCTATAATTTTGAGTACATTGATCATATTGTTTGATACTTCATGATAATGTGGTTATGCATTTGGAGGTTGGCATGTGTTGATCACTTATAGGTGCTCATGGATGCATGGAAATAGTAGATGATGCTATCTTTCTCTTGTGGCTAGAGATGTATGTGTTGGAATGTTTAATAGGTCCAACTGAGATGCATTCATTTGTTATAACACAGCTGACATTTAAGAGGTGGTTATAGAAGGGCATGATACAGGGCGCTATGAAGACTTGTTTGTAGCAGTATTGGGAAACCTCTTGGTACAAAGATTTATTCACTTCTATGTGATGTTGTAAATGGTTATTTTTCAACTTTGACATTATCTATGTAGTGGAAGCTTCTTGGTGTGTATTGCATGTGAAGCTTGAGTAAGAGGTTGTACATGTTAATGTTCTAAAATTTAGTTTGGTATATCTTAAGGGAATGTGTAGCTGGATGTGCCAGCACTTGCTATGGCTGCTATTCTAGCTATGTTTGTGACAAATATTGGTAGATTTAGTTAGTTTTTGGATCATGAGTTTTGTGTGCTTGGGAGACATAGTTGTAATTTTCTCAGTGGATAGATTCTATGTATGTCCTGTTGCAGTGGCATGGTAGAAGGTGGAAGTGTTCATGAATGAGATGAGACTACTCTGCATTGGTGCACATGTTAAATTCTATTTTTTGATCGAGTGATATATCAGCATTGATGGACTTTAGAGTCCATGGTTCTCAGTGAAATCTGTAAGTGTTTAGCATGGTAGATAGGTTTAGTAAATTTCATGGCAAGTTGGGGATTGTTGGAAATATGCATCGAATTCTCCTGACTAGTATCGATGTAACTTACCTTGATGGAACAACTTGCGGGAAGGTATCGGGTTGTGCTTGCCCGATGGACTCTTCCTATCGAAGTAACCTTGGCTAATGAAATTGACTTCTCAGATTGGTTGTCATTCGCTACACCGAATTCCCAATGTGCTAGCTGTCTTCCTATTGGAATGCTTTGCATATAGGTATAGCTATTTATAAGTCATCCCAATGACCTGACGAAGTCAACTTCGATCATCAGGTTAACATCGGCTATCAAGATTAATTGTTGGAAGCTATACTGATGACCTGATCGAGTCACCTACGAATTATCAAGGATCAAGATTACTTGTTCAGTACTATGCCAAAGTTCGATGGAGTCGTCTACAGTTAATTGAGGATCCGAATAACTCATGAACAGTCTCACCGATGGCCCAATGGAAGTGTCTTAGGATATCAGACATCAGGATAACTTGGAAGTAGTCTCACAGATGGCCTGATAGAGTCATCAAAGATCAGAATGACTTGCTAAGAGTAATGTTGATTGTCCGATGGGATCGCTGTGGTAGTATTGGGAGATCGGGGTGACTCGTGAAGTGTTATGCTGATGACTCGATAGAGTCACCTTCGGCGATCAGGGTATCATAGAGAGATTGGTTCTACCTGTTCAAGGCTATCCTGATGCGCCAATGGAGTAGAGACCGACTACGGGTTTGTGCTCGGACCAAAGTCCAAAAGATAAACACTTGGACACTGAAGATAGTCTTATCGATGTATATGAATACGAATTGACCCGACATCCTAGTGTATGTGGGATAATGGACAAGTCGTGAATGCAGACCAACACACATAGTTAGACTTCCTGGTGGTTGGAGTGACTGACTGTTATTTGAACCGCATCCGATAGATGTAATCAGAGTTGCTAGAGGAAATCGAAATACAATGTTGGTGAGGCCATTGGACTCCATAATGGTTATGCTCGATGGCTAATATATGTTGCCAAAGATGTAACCGAAAGAGGAGAGAAAAAATTGAACGACGATTGAGCAGAGCAGAGTGAAGCGATATGTCTGTGCTAATCAGTGCATAGTGAAGTGACTACAAAGGGATGCAGAGAGGCTACGTTGTTGTAGTCTTGGATGTTTGTAGTCTTGAATGTTTTGCATGATATTATAGTAGAGTTCTGAAATGTGTAGACTGACAATGAATACCTTCTTTTTTAAGATAGTATCTTTATTGTAATTTTTTTACTGTAAATAACGTAGTCTTTCAATTGGGTGGTGATTTTTTTTTGTAAGGGTTTTGCCATGTAAATATTGGTGTTATTTCTCTGTGTGTTTGGATATTTGAATCATCTATTTGTGTCATCTTAATGTGTTGCAAAATAATTTTAAAAGGCATTCTTTCTTGATCCCCTATTGAATTGACGATAGGAGAGTGTGTCCGTGCATGGCTTTCCTTACACTTTTTATCTTCATACAAGACTGCACAAGCTATTCTCCTCTTGCAAATATTCATGAAAAGTGTTGAAATTAATATACCAATAATCTCCTCATTTTAAATTACTATTAGATTGCTTGAACACAAAAAAATTGATATCTTCTTTTTTGCTTCAACATGATTTTATTCTATTGTGGGGTATCATGTGGTTCACTCTCCTTTTGGATTGTAAACTTGTGGCTTTTAACTCTTTTAGTATAATTTATATACTTGGATTAAACTTCCTCACACGTAGAATATTTTTATGTGGCTTTCACAAAACTTGTGATCGTATCTCCTCCTTTGGAGGGCTTCAAACCTTTTCTTTCGACAAAAAAGAAAACTATGGCCTTTTTCATCTTGGCTTGATTTGTATTCCTCATAAATGGATGGCTTCATATTTTTCATAGGTTCTTTTGTTTACTATTCTGGTTGGATCTTCTCAACATCAATACAATCTTTTCATACCTTGGCAATCTTTTCTTGCCCTAGCGATCTCTTTGTTTGTTTGAGCTCCTACTTGTCTGGCTACATCTTTTCAAACATGAGGTTATTCAAATCCTTGATTCCTTCTGTGGTTGACATGCAAATGTCAATTTGACTTTGCTCTCGTCTTTGGAAGGTGGACTTCACCTTTGGATGGTGGCTTTTGGATTGACAATAATTTGACTTCATTGATTGAAAATACTTTGCCCATGCAACTTGGACAACTTACCATACTAAAAAATATTACATAAATAACTTGTGATCCTCACTGATCTTGTCTAGCAATTTCATATAGATTGTTTTTTGTTACGAAGAATAATGGTCTTCAACATGCAAATCATCCTTGTTTGATCTAAGATCTTCTTGCAAATTCAAATGTGGCAACAAAGCTTCACCTCAAGAAAACAAAGATCTTCTAATCTCGTTGGCTTTCCTTCTTACTGTTCAAATTTCCTTGGATGTTTCTACAACTTTAGCAATTTAACCTAGAAAATTTCTCTAACATAGCTTTTATATCAATTGAAGAAAATAAAAAAAATATAGACCAATTGCTACATAACAACAAACACATTGAGGTTGTTGCTGAATAGCTAATAAAACTTTACAACCATTCAATGAGTTATAAATCTTCCTGATCACAAGATAAAGGATCTGTTCATCATAGAGATTAGAGATAAGAAAACATTACAATTCTACCTAAATAAATAGAGGTCTTTGACACATGAATGCCTACTAAAAACATAAAAACAACATGCATATTCATGCACAACTATAATTAGCTTTTTTAAATGTAAATTATACCTTTAGAAAAATATATCTTTAACAGTTAAATATAATAGAGGTCCCTTAATCTTTGATGGATTTGTTGACCTCACCAACCTTTCTAAGCATCGAGACAAGAATGAGATAGTTATTACTCATCCGGTACTCCCCAATCAAGAAACATACATTTATGATGTGGAAAGATTTCAAGATTGAAGACATTCAAATCAGCAGCCTTGGTGGAGGCTGCAATTATCTAGTCATATTCAGCATAAACTGGGATGAAGGGCCCACAAAATAAAAAATGTGATTACTTAGAAAGCTTTCTTTGTGGGAGAAAAGAGGATCATTGACAATTAGGTACCTCTCTTCTTTTGAATTCAAAAGTATCTCAACTTAAAAAACTCCACGGATCCTGAATGACTATTCTAAAAATTCAAAATGCCTAAGATCAACCACTCTCTTCATGATTCCTTGGGGAAGTAAAGCTAAGATCAGGCGCCTACCAACTTAAAGAAGTATCAGCCGATGTCAACTTGGACTGAGCATCCGCTTTTGTGTTTTCATCTCTGTATATGCGATTGCAGGTATAATTATTGAAATTTAAGGTAGAAGTGTTAGAATTCTTTCTAGAAGAGCTTGCAGGTTCCAATTAACATAGTGGGTTGTTTTAATTGCATTTTAAATGATGGAAGAGTCCTCCTCAATTGCTAATTTTTTTATGCCACGATTAAAAGACTTTGACAATCCATAAAGAAGAACTTTAAATTCTGCTACATTATTCATATCCAGAGGAATAGGTTCATACATCTTTCCCAGCATTGTTCCATTGTGATCTCTGAGTACACATCCAATTCCAGAAGATCCTGGATTTCCTTTAGAAGCCCCATCAAAGTTTAATTTGAACCAACCATTTTGGTTCGGAGACAAAGCTCCATTTCCTCTGTCACCTAACTTGTTCCCTAAAAAATGGGGAATTTTGATTCCATTCCAAGACAACCTCATTCTGTCGTCCCATGATGTATAGTTCTTATCAAAGTTAGTAGAAAGGGCAAGTCTTCTATTAATGTTCTCAACAATGGCTGCTTCCAAAGAAGATAACATTGACTTAACACTCCTTGTTTTTTCATTAAAAATTCTCCCGTTCTGCTCCTTCCATACCTACCATACTAGAGAGAAGGAAGTGATTTCCTACATAGAGCTTAAAATGCCATCTTTTGGTCTGATTGGCTAGCTTAAGAAAAGGGAGACAATGTCTTTTGGTAGAGTTGTTATCCAACCTAGTTTAGCTCATAGCCACCTCTAGCATTTTGCTGAGAAGGGGCAAGTAAGGAGGAGATGATCTACAAATTCCTCATGTGCTTTGCATAGAACGCACCTTGAGGGGCCCTCAAATCCCATCTTCTTGAATCTCTATACCATGAGGATCTTTTTCTTGACTGCCAGCCAAGCATAAATGCCAGCCTTAGGAATAATTCTATTATTCCAGAAAATCTTTTGAGACATATGTTGGTGTACAGGGTCCACTTGGTTAGCCAAAACATTATATCCTATTTTAACAGAGTATTGGCCAGATTTAGTAGGGAACCAAATCAAAGTCTCACTTCCATTTCTGAAAACCAAGTGCTTTTCCTTGAGGAGGGTAGAAAGTTGATTTAATTCAATTAAGGGAAGGGGAAGACCTTCCAATGTTTTCCAATCCAACCTAGGAAGGAGTTATCCCTTGAAAATTCTACATAATCCTTGATGTGAAGCACCCAATGAAGTATTAGACATTCCATTATTGTTGGAATCATTATTAAACTATCTATGCTAAAAAATCCACCCCAAGAATCCTCCCAAAAAAGACAATATGAACCTTCTCGGACATCCCAAGAGACATAATCTTCTTTAAGATGTCTGCATTTGAGAATAAAATTCTAGGACCAAGACCCTTTCAGATGAGTAGAAGCTCTCAAAAATTTAATAGGGTTTCCTTCAACAACATATTTGGTAAGCATCATTCTTACCCATCTTGCACTTGGATCAATAAGCATCTTCCAGACTAGTTTTTCTCCTAAGGCCTTATTTTGAATCCAAAGGTTATGTACTCCCAAGAGAGCCATTTTTCTTTCCATGAATTGCCTTTCTTATCTAGGTTTAGCTTAAGGGAGTCCCATAGTTTGGAGCTCCTCAAACCTTTATCTATTGAGATCCCAAGGTATATGCCAGGAAAAATGGGTGTTCATGGATTGGACTAAGTCCATAGAGCCAGGGTTAGGTTAGAGTTAGGTTAGAGTTGGCATTATTTTTTAATTTGAATTACAATTGGGGATTGGGTTCAAATAAGATTAGGTTTTAAATGTGTTTTATAGAACTTTGAAATTCAATTTAACATTTCTTTAAAATTTACCTATGGTTGGGTTTAAATCTGGCATAAGACATGGGGAATCTGCCTCCAAATCACATTTAATAGTTTCTTTGTGTATTGAGAAAGTATCTTTTTTCACCTTTTAGAATATAGTACTCTAATTTTTACTTTCTTATTATTCTTTACTTATTGTTTATGCTAAAAATTTGTTTAGATTTGTAAAGAATTTAGAATGAAATTTCTAAATATCATTTGAGAATGTATCATAAATAATTTTGTTGAGAACTTAATCTTTTGATTCTATATCTTATGGATACAGTATAGATAAATTTGTGAAGTTAATATTTTAGTAATCTTATTAGTACTATTGCAATAGGTTGCACCCAATTTTCATTAACTCTTTATTATTCAAATGTTTTTTCCACTAATTATATCAATGAATTATATAAATCTTTAAATTTTTTAGATTTTCTTTTCAAATTATTTAGAGTTATATAATATAAAAAAATTAATAATATTATTTTAGTTATTTTCATATATTTAATAATATAAAAATTAGATAATTAAATAATATTATAATTATAATATTGTGGAGATGTTTTGATTATGAGTACTTGATGAATAATGAATATTTTGATATGTACTAGTTTGATTGATTATCTATTCATTGATTATAATTAATATAGTAAAAATTAATAATTTTTTCTATTTGCTGAAAAAAATATATATTCAATTACTAGATGGCACCTTTTTTTCTTGAATTTATATTCTTTCTGATTATTGTTAATAGTAAGTCTACTATTTATTCACATTTCTGATTTAAACATTTTGAAGTGTCATATCTTTATACATCTATTACATTAGAGTTTTAAAAATATAGATAAGCAAATAATTAATTTAGTTCTTTTCATGTATCCGAAAGGCATTTTCTTAAGGATCTGACATTTGAATCCGGAGAAGCGTTCTTAGGTATAAAGCAATGCATACCTTTCAACACACCGCTGGCTTGCGTGTGAAAGTGTAAAGCTTCTAAAGTTTGGGCTGGCAAACCAATACATCTCGATCAATTGTGTATAATGCGCACTCGTACTCCCACTGATTTTCGAATATTACCAGATTCTAAGATTCCATGGGTTAAACATAATCTTGTTCTGGTGGGATACAATCCTCGTCAGAATTATAACGCAATGATTCTGATATATGATGTATTATTTAGTACATGGAAGCACGCTACTGAAATTCCAACTGCCGGAAATGCCAGACATGGGTTTGTAAGGTACATTGCATCAGGATATCGCTGTTAGAAGTGAAGTCCAACACACTCCTTTCCTTTTGTCGTCAAATTCTTTGGTCTTTCATCTTTTGTTGTGAAGTTCTTTAAGAGCTCGTTGAATATCATTTTAGTTGAGTATTTTGAAGCTGTTTGCAGCTGTGTATGTAGAAACAGAATTGATCATTAATATAATTGATTCTCCTGCTTTGAGTGTGGATGTAGGCAATCTGCTGAACCACGATAAATTGGGTGTTTCTTTCTGTCCCTGTTTGTGAATTCTCTTTTAATTTCTGGTCTTCGAATTCGCATTAGATCCTAACAATTTGTATCAGAGTGAGGTTAGATCGCTGTTAAGATTTTGGTGGTTGAAACTCCGAAATCATGGAAGAAAAGAAGGCAGAGAAGTCATTCGGTTAGAACTTTGGGTTATGGAAGGTGCAGATGGAGTCATTGCTGATAAAGCAAGATCTTTCACTTGCGCTTGAAGGGAAAGCATAGAAGCCAACTATGATGGTTGATGAAGAATGAGAAAAATTAGACAAGAAGAGAAGAGCGATTTTTTTTCTCTCGCTGTCCAACAATGTTCTCTTCAATGTCACGGGTGAAGCAACAATGAAAGATGTATGGGATAAATTAACAACCATGTATGAAATGACGTCGAATGCAAATAAAGTGTGTATCGTGAAGTGGTTGTACAAGCTTAAGATGAAGGAAGTTTGCGCAATGACAAATCACATCAATGAATTTAATACATTGATTAGTCAAGCAATTTCAGTGGGGATGACACAAGATAATGAGAACAAGGCTGTCCTTTTATTATTCTCTTTACCAAGCAGTTGGGATGGTGTTGTAACAACTGTTGGCACATCGATATCCAGTAAAAATAAGTTAGTTTTTTAATGATGTAGCAACTACTCTTCTCAGCAAGGATTTGAGAAGAAAAAATGAATAACCTTCAACCGGTGAAGTCTAAACGGTGGTAAGCACCAAAAATAGAGGTAGGAGCCATAATAGAGGCAGTAATAATTATCATAGGCTTTCGAAATCAACAAGGTTATTGTTGGTTTTCTGGGAAATCTGGTCATGTAAAGAAGGATTGTAGAAACTACAAAAGGGCACAAGAGAAGGTGCAAGACAATGAAGAAAATACCATCTACAACAAGGATGATAGTGTACTAATCCTTTCAACAACCGACACTACTCCACATTCATGGGTACTTGATTCCAGTGCCTCCCATCATGCTACCCCATGCCTTGAAGTATTCATAAACTATAAAGAAGGTCACTTTGGAAATGTTTTCTTAGGAGATAACAAATCTTGTGAAATTATAGGAAAGGGTGATGTGTTGCTACCATTAGAAGGCGGTGAAACATGGCTGCTCAAAGATGTTTGACATATCCCACAATTGAAACAAAATTTGATATCCATTGGACAACTCTTCGATCAAGGTCTTAATATGAATTTTCTTCCTGATACTTTGAAGGTAACTCATGGTACCATGTTGATTGCAAATGGCAATAAATTGGGTAGTCTCTATATATTTAAGACTCATTATGAAGTGGGAGCTGCAATTGTGGTTGATGATAGCAAAGTGGATCTTTGGCATCAAAGGCTTGGGCATATTAGCAAGAGAGGTCTCCATGTTATGCACACAAGAAATCAGCTTCTAGGTCTCAAACTTGTAGATTTAGCCTTTTGTGAACACTATCTTTATGGCAAACAAAAGAAAATCGGTGGGCATGATATGAAGACAACACCACTAGAGCTTGTATATTCAGATGTTTTTGGGCCTATCGAGGTAGCCTCCATTGGAAGACCTAACTATTTTGTGACCTTCCTTGATGATCGTACAAGGAAAGTATGCATTTACATGCTCTCTAAGAAATCTGAAGGTTTTACAAAATTTAAAATTTTGAAAATCAGATTTGGCATAAGATTAAGTGTCTACAAACAAATAATGGTGGAGAATTTTGTTCACACGAATTTGATGGTTTTTGTGTTGATAATGGGATTAGAAGGATTAAGGTTGTTCCTTTCACTCCTCAAGAAAATGGTGCAGCCGAGAGGATGAATAGGACAATCCTTGAAAAGGCATGCTGTATGTTATCAAATGTAGGTCTAGGCAAGGAATTTTGGGCAGAGGCATGCAACACAACAATATACCTGATCAACCGAAGTCCCGCATCTAAATTAGATTTTGGTATTCCGGAAGAGGAATGGCAGGTGAAGAGGATTTCATACTCGCATCTTCACGTATTTGGATGTGAAGGTAGATGTTATCTTCAATGAAATGTTTTTTCCGGCATTGCAAATTAAGGATAAATCTCATAAAGAGTATGCTACTCTGTCTATTTTTAAAAATTATTCTTCATCTAACAGTATTCTGTCCCAAATCTATCATCAAGTGGGAGTCCCTATGTCATTCACCGTGGTTGAATTCAATTCTCAGTCCTCTGACAAGTCTGAGAATGATGAAGAAGAAACATTTTTCAATGACTGCTCTCCGTTTAATTTTGAAACAACACATTGTGGAATATGGGGTGTAAATCAAACTATACAGCATGAAACAGGGGGTCCAAAATACAAAGCACATCCTCCCTCAGATCTACCATGGGTTAGCACACAGGCTACTGAAGACGCCCACAAACTGGCTATACCACTCTCTACATGGGTTGAGGAACCTCTACATGGCACTGAATCCTCCGAGAACTGACGCCTGCCCTGAAAAATCCTCCCCTACGGGCTCCAAACAGTGGCATCAAATTACAAATGTCATGGATGATGTCTTTGTAGCAGACCACGTGCATTACTAGGAGTGCACTCATAACATACACTTCACCCCGATAGCAGAAGGAAGACGTCTTACTGCGGAGGTTTCTCACAACGAACAAGTCTCTGGTAAAAATTCTCCACGTTTTGGTGATTGCAATCAACAGAGTGCCCATCTAAGCTCTAAGAGTGCTCGACACTTTGCTGCCACACAAGAATTTGGAATTTATTATGTACCTAGAACTTCACCCACAAGAGACATTGATTTGAATGATCAAAGACATAATAATCAAGATAATTTCAGTAGGGATGATCCCACTACTCACATAGAAAACCAATTAAGAATGTCTACCAGGCAGAGGAGGCTCCAGTTAAGTTCTCTGATTATGAATTAATATTCTGTGAGGAAGCTAAACCCACTTTGTTAATCTCTGATCAAACAGATCTTGCAACGTATAAAGAAGCTTGTAAAACTGCAGATTGTGATAAAGGGAACAATGCAATGTATAAAGAAATGGATGGATTATTGCAAAACTAGACATGGGATTTGGTGCCACTTCTACCTAACATAGAGGCATTACGTAATAAGTGGGTGTGTAAATTACGTAATAAGTTGTCAAGGGGTACGCTTAGGAGCAAGACCTCGATTTTAAAGAAATTTTTTTGCCAGTAATCAAAATGACTACCATTCGAGCTGTTTTGGGATTGGTTGCAGCCTGGGATCATGAACTTGAACAATTGGATGTGAAGACAATATTTCTCCATAGTGACCTTAATGTGGAATTGTTTATGCATCAGCCTAAAGGTTTTATCAAAAAGTGTCAAGAACATCTCTCTTGCAAATTGAAACAGAGTTTGTACGGGCTTATCATTTTCAGTTGTCATCTCAATTGTGTCCAAAAACACAAGAAGATAAGGAGTTTAGAGACAATATTCCATACAAATCTACATTTGGGAGTCTTATGTACGGTATGGTGTCTACTCGTCCAAATATTGCTCATGCTGTGGGATTGGTGAGAAAATTTATGTCTAATCCGGGCAAACCACATTGGGAGGTGGTCAAGTATATTTTACAGTATCTAAAGGGTACTTTAGATTTTTGTTTATGTTTTGAGAAGGGCAAGGCACACTTGGAAGGGTTTACTGATTCTGATTTTGCTGTGGATTTAGACAAACGAAAGTCTACTTTAGGTTATGCTTACACATTTTCTAGGGCAGCGATTAGTCGGACTTCTAAATTACAACATGTTGTTTCTCAATCAATTGCAAAGGCTGAATTTATATAGCTCAATCTGAGGGAGCCAAGGAAATGGCATGGTTGCAACTCTTGTTTAGTGAATTGGGTTTGAAGCAATCATATTTTGCCTTGTTTTGTGATAATAGTAGTGTCATCTTTATGACTAAGCATTAGACATCTCAGTCTCGGCCAAAACACATCGATGCACGTAGTCATTATGTTTGTTACATGGTTGAAGAGGGAAAGTTTCATGTAGCCAAAATTCACACCGAGTAGAACCCAACTGATGTGCTCACCAAAGTTGTTAAATGGGAGAAGTTCGAGTTCTGACGAGCTTCTCTCGGCCTTTCCAATATATGATAGCAGGACCAAGTGGGGGAATCTACTTGTGCATCAATTCATTCACCTTCAAGTGGGAGATTGTTGGAAGTGAAGTCCAATGGACTCCTTCCTTTTTGTCACCAAATCCTTTGTCCTTTCATCTTCTGTTGTAAAGTTTTTTAAGAGCTAGTTGATTATCATTTTAGTTGAGTATTATGAACCTGCTTGCAGTTGTGTATGGAGAAACAAAATTGGTCATCAATATAATTGATTCCCCTACTTTGAGTGTGGATGTAGGTAATCTACCACACCACAATAAATTGCGTGTTTCTTTTTGTATGAAGACAAGTGGAAGTTTCTTCCTTATATACCCCATGAAATTGGTGAGTGTTGGGCTTCTTTTATTGAAGGAATCTTTTATGTTCTTGAGCCTTTTACTAATAGATGTCCTATAAGTAATAAACAATAAATCAAATTTATCTATAACCATAAACCAAATTAAATTCTAAACTTGACACTAAATCAAACCAAACCATAACCTTAAACCATATTAGACCCTCCCCCTTAAAAATAATTTAACATTAAACAAAATTGAATTTTCATCCTAACAATTACCATATTTCACCCTCACCCTAACTCAACTTCTACGGTAATCCTAACACTATACATAATTGAATCCTACCTATAAACAGAATTGAACACTAGAACAAATTGAACACTAAAACCAATTCAATCCTAGGATTATTATTTAATACCTACACTAACTCTAATTTATAACTAATAAAAATCCTACCAATAAATCAAATTGACTTGTAAACATAAACCAAATTGAACCCTAACACTATATCATATTGAGCCTTACCCCAAAATATAATTAAATATTAAACCAAATTGAACCTTTAAAGTAAAGAAAATTCAACCCACTCTGCAACACAAAATGAAATTGAACATGATTTCATTAGAATATAGAGTTAGGGTTAAACTTAAATTAAGCTTATAAATCAGTTAGGTTCAATTGTGATTATGATCTAATTAAAGTTTTAATAAATTAATAAGTTTAACATAACTTAATTTAAATAATTTAATAGCTTAATTTATTTAATTTTAAAAAATTAATTCAATAACTTAATTAATAAATTAATTTAGAAAATATCAATTTGAAATTTCCTTTAATAAGAAAATGTACTTTTTATTAAATTTAAATTATTTAAATTATTTTTAAAGTAATTTTATTAATTTTGTTTCTTATATGTTGCACTTTTGGATGCTACTAGATTATATATATTAAATTATATATAGAGTAAAGTAAGAGATATCAAGACTTTAAATTTTTTTATTTTTTCAATTAGATAACATAACTTTATTAAGTAAAAAATTAAAATCTTCATATCTCTTTCTTACTCTCTATATACAATTTAATATATAAAAAACTAGTACATATCAATTAAATGCCATGCATAAAATCAGAGTTGTAGTTTTGTACATACTTTTGTATGAATGCATTACGTTCCTCAAAACAACATAGTGAAGAGGCTATACTAAAATATAGAATTAATTCAAACATCAAAATAAATAACAAAAAATAAAAAGTTAAATCTAAATTAAATTTGAATATTTTGTCATCAAGTTTTACGATTAATTAAACTAAGACAGGGACAAAGGAATGGACTAAAATTGAGTTTTCTAAGTGTCGAGCCACTATTTTTGTTTATGGACCTTCACAAGTAGAAAAGGAGTAGGGCATGCATACACTTAGCTTAAATGGGTATAGTTCTAAGTTAAAATATTATTTAGAAATATAAATCAAAATTATATATTATATATTATTATTATTCTACTAAATGCATAAATGAATTCAAGTTGATGTTAAGATGTAAAGATGTTTATTCAAAGTCTTAAACAAGAAAAAATTAAATATTCTATGCAAAAATACATTTTTATAATCGATGATATTAAATCATATTATATGCCTGCATTAATTAAACTAAAAAATCATATAAAATTATATTAATCTAATTACACATTAGAACTAACAAATGTATATAAAAAAAATGTGTTAATAGAAATTAATACAAAAGAGGCAAAAAAATGTGGAGCTTACTTTCAAAAATTGTAATATGTATGTTAAATGATAGTTGTATGTTAGAGAGATATCCGGGCTTTCATCTTGATATCTCTCAACTTTTTTTATATATATTTCTATATATATGCTAGTAGCATCCATAGGCGCAATTGTAAAGAAATTAAATTATAAAATACATATTATTTTACTTTTTTTTTCAAGCAATAAAATTAAGTTTATTGTCACGTCTAACACATAATTTATTTGAAATCATATGAAATGTAAAATAATAAATATTTTTGTATTAAATATTGTTCAGTTTTTTTTTGTTTTTTCTATAAAAGTTGCCAACCACTATAATTTTATTAATATTAAAATCCCATGCAACCAATACATATATCTAGAGGGAGATCAAAATTTCCCCATCAGCTGAATAATAAGTAATAATAATACTTTTCTAAATTTAATAATATTTTTCATTTAAATTATTTAAATAGATTTAAAAATAATTTATTTAACCTAAATAATTTAAATTTAATAAGATACATTTATTAACAAATAAACAATTTGACCCAAATTAAAACATAATCATTATAAAATTATAATATTGATTTATTGTTAGGTTAGGATTAGGGTTCAATTTTATGTATTGTAAAAAGTAAGTTTAGAGTTAGAGTTAAATTTGGTTCAATAATTAATAGAAAAGCAGATGATAATTATTTTAATATTATCATTTAAATTTATGTTATTCCTTAATCTGTGGGAGTTGCGTATAGTGGAAGAAAATATTGATGAGTTATTTTGAAAACCTCAATCTTCACTAATAACACATACAATGAATTTTTCAAAATATATTCGAATTTTCAAACTATAAAGTATAAATATTTTGATCCATGCATACGATAAAGGTTAACATTCTTGTCAAACAATAAAACCCCAATTTATTCTACCTTGTAAACTGAATTTTTTGAGTGTGATATACAATTTATAGAAAATACGCTAGAAATAGACAAACCAAATATATTTTGAATTTTTTAAAAATCCCTCTAAATCATCAAATATTTACTCTTTATAAATCAATATGAAACATCTAATAAAAACATATGTAAAAGTATATTTGAAATTAAATAAAGTCAATTGCAATATAATTGTCATTCCACATGAAAAATATAAAGTTTTATAAGTGATTATTTTCATAAAATGTAGTGGACAAATTATTATGGCCACCATATATTCATACAATCTAAAGGCATGCAAAACAATGGTATATAATTTCCATACTTATTGGTTTCAATAAGAAGTTGTGGATCAAACTTTTCTAATTCAATGGACTGTAGTATTTTGCCTTCAGTATTGTATAATGATACTTTCTCTCCCACTATTAATATGCATCCATTATTATTTACTACTATCCTGTAAATTCTCTTAGGTAAATCAATGTGAAAAGGAGACCATTTATATGTCTCTTCACCTTCTTCATTATCTATTTCTAATTTCCAAATTTGATGATATTCTTTGTGAATCATAACATCAAAATAATTTTCATAAACTTTTGTTTGTACTTCATGAGAGTCAAATTCTGCAATTGGTGCATACTTTCTAGAAGTAATTGTTGGTGATGGAATTATCATCCAAGTTAATGTAGTGTAGTTGAATTCAACAATCTCGCCATTGTTTGTATGATTTATCATCTAGTAAAATCTTCCCTTACAACAAAAACCTATTCCCAATGGATAGTATGAATTTTCAACATATATTTGATTCCTTGAATCTGATTTTGACTCATAAATTTGAATATAGCATTGGCCATTGTAGTTCTTATAGTATTGTCCAAGCAAGATTATTAGCTGATTAGTGGAGAAGACATAACTTGTCGCCATAAAATTAGTACGTATTGTTGTTGTGATATCTCTTATAGAAGAAAGTTCAATCCAAAATGGAGTACTTGCATTTGATTTGTCATATAAGTAGAAATTGAAATCAAAATCTTTTATCCATTTTGAGCAACAATACATATTATTGGATATCATCTCTATGCATTTGTAATACTTTGGGAATTTTGTTGTAGGTACCCTATAGAAATCTGTATCACCTTCCATGACCCATGATTTTATCCTTGTTGATTCAAATGGAAAAAAGTGCAATAAGAAATTACTTTTTGGAGGAGAATTTTCTGAAAATATGTTTCCCAAAGTATCAGGTTTTGAAAGGATGTCTTTCCAACTCTTACATAGAAATTTCATTCTTGACAAATGTCTGGTAGACAATTTTCTTATAATCATTAACAACAACTGTTCTGGTAGGTCTTTCCACATGCTTTTGGATTTTTTATCCTCCATCAAACCTGCAACATGTTAACATATTCAAATGTTGTACAACATTTTTCTCAAAAATATAGAAAACATGATGGTTAGAGAACTTCAATTTTAGTGGATGATATAAAAATTAAGATTAAAGTTAGATTAGTGGTAATTTTAATGTTTAAGTTTTTTAAGTTAAATTGGTGGTACTTTCAATGTTCAATTATAGGTATAGTTTTTAATGTTATATGATTACAATATTTGTGGGTTTGAATAATAATTTATGGATCAAAGTATGTAAATATTTTATAAAAATTATAAAAAATTTATGAAAATATAGTAAATGAAGTTGCTTCTAAATGTTGTTGTTTTTTTTACCTCAGCTTTTTCTTTTTCGCTAATTAGTATTTTTTTTTATGTAATGCTCTTTATATGAATTTACATATTGAGGAAACAAACATACAGAGTGGAAGAAAATATTGATGAGGCACTTTATAAATCACAACCTCTTAGTAAGGACTCATACAATGGAATTTTGAAATTGTATTCTATTTTTTAAAATAAAAAGTGAAAAAATATTGTTGCATGCATTTGATAATGGCTACCATATTTACATTTTTCTGTTATGATTGTAAACATTATCATTTGTGGAGAATAAATGAACGTTATTGTCAAACTCTTCATTCATTGGTACAGTAAGATGATTGTTTGTTCTTGACATTAACAACTTCCAATCATTAATAGTAGGGTGTGCTTCTCTCATGTTTGTCAATAGTTCACGAAATTTCTTTTGTTGTATATCTTCTCGATCTTGTCTAAATATTTTTTCTAGCATTACCACAATTTTGAAGTCTTCCCACAATAGTTTTGCTCATCTGTTGCTGTCATATGCTGGTCTGTCTCTAACCATAGGCAACTGATTTAGATCTCCAACTAAAATCACAAAAATACCTGGAAAAAAATGAAAAATACTAATGGATATATTATAAATTGACAGTATAAAATTTTTATACATATACTTTGCATTTAGTATTATGTAATGAAATTTTAATAATAGTAAATTGCAATTGTGCATTTACCTCCAAAATTGAGATTACTATTTTCTGGGAATGCTTGACAAAGTCTACAATCTACGTTCTCCAACAACTTCTCTCTAATGAAGCTCATTCCATCAATCAATATGTATTTGATAGGAGACATTTCTTCTTGAAAATGTGTTAATCTTGTTCCTTCTAGTTCACTAAAATCTTTTATTGGAATTTTCAACTTCGAATGAATTGTGGATGTGCTTATATTGAATGTTGTCACACTGGTTGGTGCAAGCAGTAAAAGGGGAGATTGATTAGGCATGGCTGCATTTTTTAGAGATTTACTGATTGCACCAATGAGATATGACTTTCCTGTTCCTGCTGTTCCTTGAACTATCATATATAATGGTGTCACATTTTTTTCACTAGAATAGTGTGACATAATAATGTGTAATGCTTTTTCTTGTTTTCCACTAAGGCTTTTGTAATCGATATGTTCTCCTACATCATTATATATATGGAATCCATTATCTCTCACTGTATTGATGAAGTTGATTGCTCGAGATGTGTATTCATCACCTGGATATCTGAAAGACCAATTTGTTTGCCTATCAATATCTCTTCTTCCCAACATATCTATTTCAGAAACTTGCATTAATTGACCATGATGTAATCTAGAAATGATTTCCCATTCATGCTCTATAGTGTTTCCATGAACAAATCCATTTTCTTCAGTTTCTGAATCACTACTATTCTCATTATTTTCTGCATTATTTGTTCGCTCCACATGCCATGGATTATAATTAAATGTCTCCCAATTTGACATTATATAGTTATTGTCATCACCAATATCTATTCTTATGTCATGGAAAGGTTTGTAGAGTAACAATTCTGAAAAACAAAAATCAACAAATTTTCCTGCCTCACGTGGAGGCATGGGAAAAAATCTTGGAAACACTCTAACTATTGCTGCATTTTTCCTGGCCTGCCATTTGATATCACTTTTTCATCTATTATTATAAATCCATGATCTAGCTGCATCAATCATTGTGATAGCTTCCATAGACAATGGCCTTGTTCTATATCCATTGATGAATGATTTTGTTTGTTCTTGATTTTCCTCTCCATCATTTATAGCCACGGGTTTGAATACTTCACGCAAGACATTCAGATTAACAAATCGTCTAGTGCTTTCAACGAGTGGAAGTTCTAACAGCATGTGAGATGTTTCTTGAGCTCCAACATCTCTCTCAATAATAGTTTCATTTAGAAGTTTCCTATATGCTTTCGCTACAAGATCATCTGGGTTTTCAATATTTGCAAGACACATCAACATTTGATGGTAGGTTTCTAATCTTTTCTCTACTTCTGCTGCATACTTTGCAATATATTTTATCACAGTATGTTTGGAGAGAACAGGTTGTCAGTCTATGTTGGCTCTCCATAATTGCAATATATAACGATTATGTGAATTGACTCTATCATCATTCCTTGCTAGATCAAATTTTTTTTCACTGGTATCTTTATCCTCATATAATTTTGAACCATGCAAATTTAAATTCCAAGGAGCATTGTATCTACAATTTATATAAAAATTAATTCTTAAGCATTGTTGTAATATTATACTTACTCTTTATATATATAATTTAAATTTTTTAAAGTACATACCTACAAACCATGCTTCCTTTTTTCTTTTTTAAGCATGCACCCTCTCTACAGATTGTATGTCTTTGTACAGTGTTTAGGATTTCTTCATAATCTTGATCTATATCCATTTGAATAAGTTGTCTTGTATTTTTTAAGCATGGATGTAGAGAAAAATTTGGAAATGCCTACAGTAACAAATATTAATGTATTAATTGGCTATTCATATAGGTGTTTACATTTGTGATGTAGAACAAAAAAATTCATTGTTCATCATAATTATACTTGTACATTTTGTTGATGAAGATCAGGTCTTGGATTCCATGCATGAAATATGGAATGAAAATATTTTTGTGTGGTTTTTACTTGTTGTTCATTAGACCAATCTATATTATCCATATTTGGTGCTCCAAGTATCCATAAAAATCCATGAACATGTGGTGATCCCCTATGTTTCCACTCATATCTGCACCAATAGTCTTTAACATTGAAGCCCTTTTCTAATATTTCTTTTCTAAAGTTTGAATGTCTTAAATGCATATAGTGGGCAACTATGTGAGGGTAGTCGATAACATTTTGTTTCCTCCATATTTGAGCTTCACGTGGATTACCTGGTGTTGTTCCTGGCATTAATGCATGTAAATTTGACCAATACAAATCAGCTGCACTTAGTGTGAAGAGTATTGTTGGTGTTCCTATTTGATGTAGCATGTCAAATAGTTCTGCTCTGCATTTTGACCAATATGACCTGGTTCCTCTTAATGTTGTCCCAAATCACATCAACTTATCAGCTAGGTCTGAGGTTGGCATCTGCTCCATGTGCTCACGTAATTCATTTATGGTGATGGGCAAATCTTGAAAGTTTCTTTTTGCAAAAACTACACTTGAAATTTGTGCTCGATGTCTCATTATCATGTTCATCATGTAGTACCTAAATCTTAGGTGTTTGCCAAAACAACGATCCCTATACGAGAGCAAATGCTTAACATATTCATGAAGGTGAACTCATCTTATTCATGGTTCTAACCAGTCACATCTACCATCAACAAACAATGCTGGGAATGTCATGTCAAGTAATCCTGGTGTGACATATTCATTAATTGGAGGCACACCAATTGCAGGCCAGTCAATCATTCATAAAGGATCTGCGTGTGAGTTTTTAATCCATGCATGGATTAATTCTATTTCTTTTTGCACATTAGGTGGTCTTGAAGCCATCGAAGTAGTGTGATCTATTATGTTTCTTTCATCTGTCTCCATAATCGGACCAACAAATACTATTTAATTTGAATCAGAATCAAATTCCATATTAACTGTTTTCATTTGCTTGAGTATGTTCTGCTCACAAACTCTTTCCATGTCATTTAAGGCATTAACATCAATTGTGACATCAGAGTAGAAATTATCATTTTCAACTTTGTATTGTAGTGCTTTGTACACATGATCTCTATTCACTGTAAAACTATAGTTTGTGCCTTTTTGATCTTTTCTACGAACAATAATTATTGGCAACTCTTTGATTGAATGAGGAAAAACTTTTGAAATTCATTGAATATTCTATGGAAAACTTATCGTGTGACCTTTGTATTTATATTGACCACCTCTTGCATGTGTAACTTGTAAAATTGGATTTACTCGAGCAATCAACATTTCTTCTACCTGATTTAGATTAGCAAGTTCTCTGGGTTGTGGTCCTAGGTCCATGTCATTTGAAGAAGAAAATCTATTGTTTCCTTTTTCTTGCCAACACCTATTACAAACAAGACCTTCTAATGTGCGTATGACTTTTATTCCAAGGTAACATTCTTGGCACACATAACACATTGTTGGACAAAGAAAGCTATCTATTCGGTTTCAAAAAATTACTTGCAAATTTCTAAAATCATTTTGAATCATTCCACTATGATTGTCTACATTGTTTTCCATTCTTTCATTTAAGTAATCATGCTAGACATATGGACTATTTTTCAGGCACATACTCATTTGTCGATGATTGTTCTATAATTCCTTGTCGGCTATTTGTGTTGAAATTTTCTTCTTCTCGATGTTCATTTTCTAATTCTTGTACTGTTATCTCTCTGCTTCTTCTACCATATCTTTCTTTGTCTACATTATTATGCATTCATCGAAGTTCTTCCCTTTGATCATTTGTCTTCTCCTCTCGCTATCTTCGTTGATATTCTCTTTGATATGCCCTTCTATATTCTCTTTGTCGTTGTCTTCTTTCATCCTCAAATTGTTGGCTTTGACTGGATCAGGGAGGAACTTGTTGATTATTTTCTATTTGATAAAGATATAATTGTTGTGAATTATGCTGAGAATCCCTTCTTCTTATATTTTCTTCTTCTGGAATTTGATTTTGTAATTGTTGTTCTGTTGTTTGTGCTCTTCTTCTACTATAAATTTGTCTGTTTGCTTCATTACTATGTAGATGTTTCTCTTCACTTTGAACATTTTGAAGCATTCCACTATGATTGTCTACATTGTTTTCCATTCTTTCATTTAAGTTATCATGCTAGACATATGGACTATTTTCAAGCACATACTCATTTGTCGGTGATTGTTCTGTAATTCCTTGTTGGCTTTTTTTGCTGAAATTTTCTTCTTCTCGATGTTCATTTTCTAATTCTTGTACTGTTATCTCTCCTCTTCTTCTACCATATCTTTCTCTGTCTGCATTATTACGCATTAGTCAAATTTCTTCCCTTTGATCATCTGTCTTGTCCTCTCGTTGTCTTCATCGATATTCTCTTTGATATGCCCTTCTATATTCTCTTTGTTGTTGTCTTCTTTCATCCTCAAATTGTTGGCTTTGACTGGATCGGGGAGGAACTTGTTGATTATTTTCTATTTGATAAAGACATAATTGTCGTGAATTACGCTGAGATTCCCTTCTTCTTCTGGAATTTGATTTTGTAATTGTTGTTCTGTTATCTATGCTCTTCTTTGAGTATAATTTTGTCTATTTGCTTCATTACTATGTACATGTTTCTCTTCACTTTGAACATTTTCCACATGTTCTCGTTTCCTTCTTCGATATTCTCTTTGATATGTCTTGTTATATTCCCTATGATGTTGTCTTCTTTGTTCTTCAGATTGAAATGTAAAGTTCTATTTTGGCATAACTGCAAAATGATTTGTATTTAAATTGTCCATTTTAACTACTGTATATGAATTTTATTAATTAAACTAAAGTTGCATATGTTAATTTTTACATACGATAAATTATTTGTATGAGATGCATACATTGTTTTTTTTTCCATTTAAGAAAACATAAGAAATAGTCAAACTTTAAGTCACACTCAATTTGTTATATAAACTTTTCGATAAAATAAATATGCATGATTATTATTTATTGGATTTTCTTTTATTTGTGTAATGAGAAATACAATATAAATGATAAATGATAAAGTAGATGGAAATTTACATTCAATCATGTGATCATATATAACAATTACAAAGATCAATTAATTACATAAACTAGAATGTGGTAACCATATGCTTTGTACAATTGATCAAAGAATAAAAGAGTGAATTCTTTGATTGCAATATTAATACTTTTTCAAAATTTACTAACATTTTGATTGATACATGTTAGAAGATGTGTTAGATAGCAACAATGTTTATGTCTCCACCAGATATTGGTGAACAAATATATCTATAGCTTTGTTTATTTCATTTTCATCTGGTCCCAATTTATACTTCATTTTCACTTGTACAAAAAGAACAATTCTTTTAATCTTCTGTTGTAATTGAGTAATTTGAGTAGAGTCTTCTTCAAATTGACCAATTTTAGTCTTCTTACTCATCATGTTGTCAATCTCTTGTTTAGATAGTTCTTTGTGAAGGGAGTCTAAAAAATCTTTAATGACTAATTCAGTTGGTCGAACCATCAAAGAACTTTCTAGAAAGGTGCAATCAAGATCTTAGACAAATTTTTCTATCTTTCTCAAATAAAAATTGATAGATTCTTTCAATCTATTCAATTTTTTTTTGTAGCTTAGAAGTGTTTTGTGTCTCATCTTACTTGCTTTGAGCCATTCATTAAGCAACACTTTGTTTTGTTCAATTCCCAATGCCTCCAATTCATTCAAAGGAACTACTTTCATTTTTTTCTAAATTTCAATATATTGATTGCACATGAAAATTTCTTCCTCAATTTTTTCATCAAGTTTCCTTGCAATATTTGTTTTTTGAATGATACGACTATAAACTTTTGTTGCCTTCTTTATCACATGCACACCATAATTCTGCAATTCTGTTCTCCAATCTATAAATGCACTATAGATTCCTTGTACATCTACATTTTGAGTAGGAGCCAAGTGATCTAAAGGTGGAGTCAAAGAGCATGGTACAATTTGAATTGATTTGTAACTGTGGGAAGGTGAAGTGGATGTTGAAACAATATTAAAGCATGGTTGAATATTTCCTATTTCCAATGTTGTTGCATCAACATTTTGCCCTTCAAACCTTTGCCTTTATAATAATGGTGTATTATCTTCTTTTTCTTCTTCAACGTCATTCACGGCCGCATCATTTCCTTTTGTGAAAACTTCTTCTCTATCTCTTACAAGATGAAGACATGCACTGTCTTCTTCCATGTCCAAGTTTGTTGCATCTAATGGCTGGACTATTTTATTTGTATTTTGATTGGTAGAATGATGTATCGGTAGTAGAGAATAAGGTTTTCCCAACCACTCCATTGACATTAGTATCACATTCATTGTTCTGTTCTCAACTGACACATCTTCAACTATAGACCAATTCACTTTATCCATCGGTTGATCACATATTCTCATTGTGTAGTAAATTGGATCCAACTGATTTCCATCTTCTTCCATGTGCTTAGGTATTCTATAGAACTTGCAAGCTCTCATGATAGGCAGATTTAGTCTATAGTAATCTTTGATTCTGATTTCCTTTTCATTTTGGCAACTAGCCCAATGATCTTCTAAAGCAGGTTCATGTTTGTAGTCTGCTTCTATTATTCTACTGATCATTCCTATTGGATCAAAATTGTACCTCACGTCACTAAAGTTGTACATGCGGAGATGTGCCATGTCAATTTCAGCTGTGTGAGCTACATCCATGTCAGCACATGAGTAATCACCAACCTTAATTGGAAATTCAAATATAACAAACCCTTGTTTCCCCATTACCTTATCAACTTCTACTATTTGCCTACACATTTCAAGGAGAACTATTTTGTCTGAAGGGTACCTAGGCAATTTCAATGGGCTTCCATGGAAACCTCAACTCTAATGTATGTGAATGTTTGGAATTGGATATACCAATTCCCAAAATTTGATAGTTCACTACTTGCATCAGAAGATAATATTTTTCTTAAATCATTGTCAAGATGTCTTACTATGGAAAAAATGAAGGCGCTGTTAACTCTGCAATAGTGTTTTTCACTTTCTATAAGTTCTAACTGAGGGTAACTATCAAATATTCATCTTCCTCCTTCATTAAGGTTTCCAACTCTATTTAGTCCTGGATAGTTGCCTTGGTAAGCCAACAAGTATACTAAATACAAACTCATGTGAAATGTGTTGCTCTGCAAAACGTCTATCAATTGTCGATTCAAGTTGTCACTAATTATAGTTGCCCAATCAATTTTTTTTCACTTTGTTATTTTCAAAATATAATAACACATCCATGGATGGAAGTGTTTCGCTTCTAGAGTACCATATACTCTACTTAGAAGTGTGATATAATCTTTTGCTTCCTCTTTGAATTCTGCTCTATGTTGTCCTCTAGCCAACTTTTTCACATTCCTAGTACTTTCAAGAATGAGATGTTCATTAATTAATTTTGAAGATTTTTTGTTTTTATTTTCATAATAGTTGTTAGCAACTATCCAATCAATACATTCATATTCTGTATATTGTGGAATATAGAACACTCTTTGTATCATCTGAGGACTAATATCTAACACCGTATCACCCAAGGGGCCAATAATCTTCCTTTCATCTTCGTCATAATATTGTGCACACTACACTACCAAATCAATCGATTGTAGAGACAGGGGAAATGCAACTGCTTCCACTAATCCTAAGGCTGGCATGGAGTGAGAAAGAATTGATCTTCCTCCTCCCTTTGTAATTCTATGAAGAAATTCAGAAATATCCACATGACCCATGTTCGTGTCTCCCATCTCATTGTAGCATGAATCAAATTTTGAATCACGAATGAGTCTTGTAAACTTATATTTCATTTTGATTGAAATCTTTGCTCTTCCTAGGAAATTATTAATAGTTTTGAGTATCAATACATATTATACTATATTTATAATAAAAAATTTTAAAAAATACGATGTTTACAAATTGTATCATTGAATTTAACAGAGTACAAAATTTTCGATATAGGAAACATTTATTTACCTACTATTATGCAATTTTTTGACATCAATCATAATAATTTTTATTTTTTTGACACAAAATTGAAATTGGATTTTTTTTTAATTGACATCATTGTTTTATTGACATGTTCATCTAAACTAATTTCTTGTGAGAACTATGATTGTATCTAGTGATGTCCTCTTCTTGTCTTAAATTTTTTTATAAAGGTACAAATCAAAACCAAGTTCCAACTACTCATTGTTTAATGATTTCAGTAGATATATTTATGTTTTCTTCTAGAACCACACTACTATTAATAGTGCTAGGTAGTTTATTGTCTCAATTGATTTCCCTAATTGTTTAATTTGTAAAATTTGTCCACTCTTTTTTATTTTTTTAAAACATTACAATGATTTCAATAGAAGTTTAATTTTTTAAATGGGTTGAGCAGACTTTGTAATTGTATTTTCTACTTTTGTCTTGAAATAGTCAAGCATAGATAGGGTGTGATGTTTTTCCTCATTATTCCCTACAAATTGACATCAAATTTTCTAGTCAATTTCCTATCCTATTTATTTTGTTGAAAAGCCATATGTTCATTGTTGAACCAAGTTTCTCTAACATCATATGTAACATATAATAACTATCTAATTAAGAACTATAACGTAATTTAACAAAATTTAATTAAGATGTCTACCTAATATGATTATTGATTTAATTAAATTTTATCTTGAATACATCTATACCGGAAATAAAAAATGAAAACAACAAAAATATATAACTATAATGTTGATTACAAATTATTTCATTCAATTTAATTTAAAATAAAAATCCATAATAATTTCATTTCTAGAATTAAATTAAATTAAATTTATTACTTTAAAACTAATTTATTTCATTATAGCTAATTTTATTGTTTATTTTATTTATTTATTTAAGATTTATTTATTTTATTAAACTAAGTTTCAATTAATTTTAGTTATTTTTTTATATTTTTTTTTCTTAATTTTATTTGATTTAATTTATTTAGGTAAATGTAATCAACGTTAAAGTATTTAACGTTGATTATAAATTATATCATTCAATTTAATTTAAAATAAAAATCCATAATAATTTAATTTATATAATTAAATTTAATTAAATTTATTACTTTAAAACTAATTTATTTCGTTATAGCTAATTTTATTGTTTATTTTATAAATAAATGAAAAATTATTTATTTTATTAAACTAAGTTTCAATTAATTTTAGTTACATTTTTATACTTTTCTTTTCTTAATTGTATTTGATTTAATTTATTTAGGTAAATATAAATTAATTAAAGTATTTAATTATAACTTAATTTAATTCATTTAAATTACTTTTATTTCATTTATTTAATTTTATTTCTTTAATAAAGTTAAATCAATACTTTGATTAATTAATTAACTTTAATATAGTTGAAATAATTAAGTTTAATTTGGTTTAACTTTTTTTTTTAAAATTAGATTTGATTTAATTAATTTAATAAAGTTGAATTTAAATTTTTAAATTAAATTTAATTCAATTATTATAATACACCATTCTTTCATGAATTTCATAAATTTAATTTTATTAGTTGATTTTATATTAAGTTTAAGTTAAATTTAATTTGATCCATTCAATAAAGTTTAATTTAATCTATTTCAATACATTTAATTTAATTCATGTAATTACATTTATGTTAGATTATTTCATTCAATTATATTAAATTTATTTATTAAAGTTTTTTTTTAAAGGAAATTAGTAATCAAAAAATAATTAACTAATCTAAAAAATAAAACACTTTAAGATTGCTTTGTTTAGGGTTGGGTTATATTTAATGTTTAGGTTTAGGGTTTAATTTAAACTTTAGTTAGGTTTAAGTTTGTTCAGTTTTCTTTCTAATGTTAAGGTTAGTGTTCGATTAGATTTAGTCAATTTTAGCTATATAGACAATAATAAACATCATGATTGTAATAACTAACATAATATTTAAAACAAAACAAACTTGTTGACAGATATATAGGCTCTTCTTAATAACTAACATAATTTCAAGCATATTTCTCATACTTTGGTTCATGTTGATGGTACAAAATGGTATTGAAATTTTAATAGTTGAAAGAAGTATTTATCAAAGACTTATCAATTGAAGTATTTTTTAATCAAGAAAATACTAAAGTGTTAAGGTGAATGATGAGGATCTATTACCATGTGATGCATTATACAATGACAAAAACATGCATTATGATTTTATTACATTAACTTAATATTTGTATCTATTTATGTTCTTTAATCAAGAAAATACTAAAGTATTAAATTGAATGATGTGGCTCTATTGCCTTTTGGTATATTATATAATGAGAACATGTATTACAATGTTAGCATGATTGACTTATATTGGTATCTATTTATGATTCAATTTAAGATATTTTCTTTGAGGAGTTCTTGCATGATGACTATAGGTTATGAAGATAGTCAAGAAAGCTACATCATCCATGAGTCATGACTAATATTTTGCAATGCATCAATAATTGCATGGGCATGATGATGTTTACTTAGGGTTAAAATTAATTTTCACTAAGGGCCAATAAAAAATATGTAACATTAATAAATCAGCTTTTTTCCATTTATTTTATCACTTTATCATCAATATTTACTTAAATGTTTCTTGAAATTGATTTAATATTTAAATTTATCTACACTTAAATGTTAGAGTTCAACTTGGTTAATTGTTAAGGTTATGATTCGATTTATTTAAATGCTTTAAGATTTAATCTAGTTTATTCTTAGTGTTAGGGTACAATTTGAATTAGTATATGGTTGAATGTTTAATTACGATTCAGTCTAGTTTACTTAAATGTTTCTTCATATTGATTTAGTATTCAAATTTATGTATTTACCCATAGATTCCCAGATTTTGCCCAACTTTTGAGTTCATTTATTCATGGTTTTGATATATTGCAAGTATGATCAACGATGTAGAGTGTCATTTCAGACCTTTAAAACGTTATTCACAGTGTGTGGAAATAGTTTTTATGAACATATGGAGATGCTTTTTTGGAGCTTAAAGTTTTCAACTTGTACTCTGCAAGCTATATATACATTATGATTTACATCTAATTGAGTTGAAACTTGTCTAATACGAGGAAAGTGACAAAGTGACGCAGCAGCACACTAAGTCAGATAAGAGATGCATTTAGCATCTGTTACTTTTAAATTTTAGAAGACATGGATATAGCACATAATTTCCATTATATTTGTATGAATGGATGCAAACTATATCCAAGAGTTTGACGTTTAAAGAAGCTGAGTTGTCGTCTTATAACTTTAGTGGGTATATTTTTATTTAATCCTGCATAATTCTGTTCGATGTCCTAGAAATTGCTGCATTATAGAGCGATTTGGACAAGTAGTGAAAGCTGAAATCTGCTATAATAATATGTTTACCGCGATTTGGTCAAGTAGTGAAAGCTGAAATCTGCTATAATAATATGTTGGAGGGGCATACGACTTGAAGTTTTAGGGTTACAACAAAATATGGTTTACATATTTCAAAGCTCTACTGAGCATGGGAAAGAGTACAGAGAGCATACGACCTGAAGTTTTACGGTTACAACCAACTGTGGTGTGCATATTTCGAAGCTCTTCTTGTTGTGTATTGAAGCCCAACGGTCCCCTGTTGGCTTTCCATTTCATATGACTCTTCAACTGATCCTTTGTAGTCTATTTATTCAACTGATCCTTTGTAGTCTATTAAATAGCTGCTGCTATCTCATTGTAAAGATGGTATTGTTCAGTCATTATAATACATTTCCTCTGCTCAGTGTGGATGTAGGCTATTTTATCGAACCACGATAAAACTGGAGTTTTATCTTCTGTGTTCTGTTTTGGTTACTATTATCTGTTTTCTTTCATTGTTATTCTGAATTCTTAAATTTCATAATTGGTATCAGAGCAGGTTAGCGCTGCTGTTTGAAAATTGGCCAATAATTTTCAAAGCTATGGAAGATTTGAAAGTACAGAAATTTTCTGGGAAGAATTTCAGGATATGGAAAATTCAGATGAAATCCTTGTTGATTAAGAAAGACCTTTCTCTTGCGCTTAACGGAAAAGAAAAGAAGCCAGCTACCTTGAAAGATGAAGATTGGGAAACGCGATTGGGAAACGCTCAATGAAAAAGCCAAGGCGACAATCTTTCTTGCATTAAGTGATAATGTATTGTATAATGTTGCAAACGAATCAACAACAAAGGAGGTATGGGACAAGCTCACTTCAACATATGAAATGGCATCCGCTGCAAACAAAGTCTTCATCATGAAGACGTTATACAAGCTCAAGATGAGGGAAGGTGAAACCATGACAAATCATCTTAATGAGTTTAATACCTTGATTAGCCAAGCAAATTCGATTGGCATGACGCAAGACGATGAGAATAAGGCTGTCTTATTACTAAGTTCTCTTCCTAACAGCTGGGATGGAGTTGTGATAGCCATAAGCACTATGGCATCAAGCTCCAAGAAGTTGGCTTTCGATGAAGTTTCTGCCACTCTTCTCTTTGAAGATTTAAGGAGGAAAAATGATGAGCCCTCATCCGGTGATGCTCTCTCTATGGTGAGCATTGAAACTAGAGGAAGAAGCCAATATAGAGGCAGAAATAATCACAATCAACGGTCCAAATCAGCTAGAGGAAGAGAAGGCAGTTGTTGGTTTTGTGGGAAGGTTGGTCATGTCAAGAAAGATTGTAGAAAGTATAAAAAGGCACAAGAAAGGGTGTTGGATAGCACAGCTAATATAGCTCAAGACAAGGATGATGGTATTCTAATTCTTTCAGCAAGAGACGCAAAATTAGACTCTTGGGTCCTAGATTTTGGTGCTTCCTTTCATGCACGGAGGCCTTCTCAAATTATCAAGAAGGTAATTTTGGAAATTTTTTTTTGGGTGACAATAATGCTTGTGAAATTATTGGAAAAGGTGATGTTGTTTTGCAACTAGCTGGAGGAGTTCAATGGTTATTAAGAGATGTTCGGCATGTTCCCAAATTAAAAAGAAATCTGATTTCTGTAAGTCAGCTTTATACACAAGGTTTTCTCACCACTTTCACGGACACATGGAAAGTCACTAAAGGTTCTATGGTCATTGCAAAAGGTGATAAAGTAGGCGGCCTTTATATTGTAGAAACTATTGGTGAGGTGGGAGCTGCTATGACTGATGTAGGCAGCGATGTGGCACTTTGGCATCAGAGATTGGACCACATGAGCAAGAAAGGACTAGAGGTTATGTTGAACCAAGATCAACTACCCGGTCTTCAATCCACAGATTTGGAGTTCTGCGAACATTGTCTTTGTGGAAAACAAAAACGGGTCAGCTTCTTGAAGGATGGACATGACAAGAAGACAAAACCATTGGAGCTAGTGCACTCGGCTATCTTCAGGCCTACAGAGGTAACCTCTTATGGAGGCACAAACTATTTTGTTACTTTCCTTGATGATTGTACTAGGAAAGTTTGGATTTAGATGCTCTCTAGAAAATCTAAAGTGTTTTCAAAATTTAAACATTTCAAGGCACTTGTTGAAAACCAAAGCAGACACAAAATAAAATGTGTAAAAACGGATAATGGAGGTGAATTTTGCTCTTTGGAGTTTGACGATTTTTGTGCAGATCATGGTATTCGAAGGATTAAGGTTGTCCCATATACTCCACAAGAAAATGGGGCAGCAAAAAGGCTCAATAGAACCATTCTTGAGAAAGCTCGATGTATGCTTTCCAATGCCAGCTTGGATAAAGAGTTTTGGGCGGAGGCATGTAACACGGCAGTTTATTTGATAAATAGAAGTCCTTCATCTCGGTTAGAGTTTGGTATTCCGGAAGAGGAATGGTTGGGCAAGAGAGTTTCATACTCTCAAATTCGGGTATTTGGGTGTCAAGCGTTCGTATATGTCCCTAAGGAGAAGAGGACCAAGCTTGACTTCAAATCTCAGTAGTGTATATTTGTTGGATATGGTGAAGATCAATTTGGCTATCGATTATGGGATCCTATCAGCAAAAGGATTATCCGCAGTTGCAATGTAGTTTTTAATGAGAAAAAATTTCTAGCTATGAAGGAGGAAACACATATAAAGGAATACATTACTTTATCCGCATTTCACACAAATGTTTTTCAGAATGGCCAATTGTAGCCTGTCAATCCCATAAATTCTACACCAAATTTTGTTTTGAATCCTCCCTTCTCTTCTACCACTGCAAGTTAAAACAGTGAACATAACACACAGTCTGAAAACTTCTATGAAGAAGCACTAGTTCAGCCAAAACATAGTATTTTAACTCCCAATTTAGATTGGGGATTTCACAGTGACCAAGGCTATGAGGATGCACTTACAGATACATGTCATGGTAGTGACAAGGATACAGAGGAAGGCTACCAAGGATTGAATGGTGACTCATCCAATAAACATGAATTACACAAGTCGACAAGACAAAGGAAGGTCCCTTCCAAATTTTCTGATTATGAATTACTCTTTGTTGAAGAGGCAAATCCGGAATTATTAATTTCTGAGCAAGTTGAACTAGCAAATTACAAAGAAGCATGTTTGAGCAGCGTCAAGGATAAATGGATGGCTGCTATGAATGAATAAATGAGTTCTTTGGAAGCCAATCAAACTTGGGATTTGGTCTCTTTACCACCAAATCGAAAACCTCTTAAGAACAAGTGGGTATACAGATTAAAAGATGAAGGCAAAGGTTGTAAATGCTACAAGGCCGGATTAGTGGTAAAGGGGTATGCTCAGCAACAAGGGATCGACTTCAATGAAATTTTCTCCCCAGTTGTTAAAATGACAACCATTCAAACTATTTTGGGACTAGCAGCTATATGGGATCTTGAATTGGAACAGCTTGATGTGAAGACTGCATTTTTACATAGTGATGTAGATGAAGAGTTGTACATGGAGTAGCCTCAAGGCTTCATCAAAAAGGGGCAAGAACATCTCTCTTGCAGACTGAAGCGTAGCTTGTATGGGCTCAAGCAAGCCCCGCGACAGTGGTATTTGAATTTTGATCGTTTCATGGTTGCTCACAATTTCATCAGATGTGAATCAGACCCATGTGTTTACTATAAGAAACTACCTAATGGGCAGTTTGTCATCCTTTTACTATATGTTGATGATATGTTATTAGCTGGTACAAGTCCTAGGATTGTTAATGAATTGAAGATTCAATTGGCAAGCAAGTTTTCTATGAAGGACTTGGGGGCAGCAAAGAAGATTCTTGGCATGACAATCACCCGAGATAGGAAGAAGAAGGAGATCACTTTGTCACAAAAGGATTACATTGACAAAGTAGTTGAAAGATTTGGTATGGCTGATGCTAATGTTGTTTCTACTCCACTTTCTCCACATTTTCATTTATCTTTTGATTTGTGCCCACATACACAAGAAGACAAAGATTTCATGGAAGGAGTTCCTTACAAATCAGTAGTTGGTAGCATTATGTATGCTATGGTTTCTACATGTCCCGACATTGCTCATGTGGTGGGAGTTGTGAGTAGATTCATGAGCAATCCTAGGAAGATTCATTGGGAGGCTATTAAGTAGATATTGAGGTATCTAAAAGGGACTTCTAATTTTTCTTTATGCTCTAAAGGCAATAATGTTCTGCTACAAGGTTTCACTGATTCCGATCTTGCCAGAGACTTAGACAAAAGGAGATCTACTACTGGTTATACCTTCATGTTTGCTGGGGCTGCCATTAGTTGGGCCTCAAGGCTGCAACATTTAGTTGCTCTTTCTTCTGCTGAAGTTGAGTACTTGGCACTTTCAAAAGGTGCTCGGGAGATAATTTGGTTGCAGCGACTACTTGGTGATATGAAATATCAACAAAATGACTACATTCTATTTTGTGATAGTTGCAGTGCCATTTTTATGGCTCACAATCATACATCTCAGCGACATTCAAAACACATAGACATTCATGCTCATTTTGTGCGTCACATGGTTGAAGAGGGCAAATTGAAGGTTGTTAAAATTGACACAAAGGTCAATCGGGCAGATATTTTCACTAAGGTTGTAACCAAAGAGAAGTTTGAATGTTAAAGAACTTCTCTTGGTCTTGTTAAATTGAAATAAATCAGCAAGTAGAGCAGGGGAATGTTTGATCAGTTGAGGTATCCGTTGTACTTTAGGTGGGAGATTGTTGTGTATTGAAACCCAACGGTCACCTGTTGGCTTTCCATTTCATATGACTCTTCAACTGATCCTTTGTAGTCTATTAAATCATTGATGCTATCTCATTGTAAAGATGGTATTGTTCAGTCATTATAATACATTTCCTCTGCTCAGTGTGGATGTAGGCTATTTTGCCGAACCACGATAAAACTGGAGTTTTATCTTCTGTGTTCTGTTTTGGTTACTGTTATCTATTTTCTTTCATTGTTATTCTGAATTCTTAAATTTCACACTTCTGAGCATGGGAAAGAGTATAGAGCAGTTTTTGGAATTTCTAACTCTTCAAATACTTATCGGGTATGTGGATGTTATTACTACAACAATTATTCTGATGTACATCTTGAAGAGGATTTTTAATGGTCTTCAAGACAACTGCTGAAATCAGAAAACAACACTTACAAATCTACCAATGTTTGTATGATGAAATTTTAAGATAATGTTTTGAATGATGAAGCTTTAAGCATATGTTAAAGGTTTTTCATTGTATTCTTGTTTGGTTACATAACTAATTCTGATTTACTTGTTATCTGATTCACCTGTGATGACACGTTTGTATAAGTGAAATTCATCCACACAATTGAAGTGTTCCAGATATTTAGAAGTGTAGACAATAAAACGTGTATCAGACGTATGTAAAAATAGGCTTATAGTTTTTATTGGTTTTAATGGGCTGTTGAATGTCAAAAAAAAAAAACAGAATAATTTGCGTAGAGTGCCATTTCCCAAAAATGATATTTCTTAAAATATTTTTTTTTTTTTCACTTTTAACTAAACGATTTATACCATTCATTAAACAAAAGGTTGGAAAAATGGTTTCAGGAATGTAGTCCGTAGAAATCAGTAACTGTTTTAAAAGAATTCGGCTTTCAAACGACTGCATGTAAAGATTAGAAAAAGAAATGCAATCCTCATTTTCAAGACTTTTCCAAGATTAAATAGCTCAAAAACTTGCCACTAAACATGCTAAAATTTTTGTACATTTCACTGACAACTACTGTTATTTTTTAAAAGAAGTATATAATAATTGAACTTTCAAGTACCTAAAGAAGCAGACTCTGAATTGAACTTTCAAGTTCCAAGCTTTACAGCAAAATTTGCAAAGAAACTCCAAATTATCCTAAAAAAAAAAGCGAAATCAGAACGCTCATAATATACAGAATATGAACTAAACAAAATAACTAAGAGCAAAAGAAAATTTACAAGATATGGCTCTATAATAATATAAGATGAACAGAAGAAAAAAATAATAATATATACCTTTATATGGAAGTGTCCATTGTCTCACTCAATCTTGCTTTCGTGAATGGAATGAACAAACTGTTGTTTACAAATAATAAAGCCATCATTGTTTGAAAAATACGTAAAGAAGGAGAATCTAAAGCGAATTTTATAGAAAACAATAGAACGCAAATTTTTGAATGATAGAGAATTAAATGAAGAATGCACGGAATATAGTCGATAGTGGCTTACCTAGTATATCACTGCCGTAGTAAGAGAGGTGAATTAAAATTTCTTTAAGCACAAAGTAGACTGGTTTGAAAGCAGCTGTATGTATGTAGAAGAAGAAGATTTACGTTACAGAGTCAAATGAAGTATGGATATTTTTTAAATAAAAAATAATGTAGTTACAGAAGGCAAATCATAGAGAATTATACCTCAGCTATAAAAATGTATCATACGTTTTGAGAAAAACATAGAGAAAAATGAAGCATGAAAACTTTTTTAATAGAAATGTTGCGTTTAATCGAAATGATAACCGTTTTTAATTGCAATCTTGGATGGGTGTTGACAGAAATGCAACAGAAATGCAACAAACATGGAATCCGATGCAAAACGAACAGGTAATTATACTCCGCACAAGACAATATGCGATTTCATTTGCATAAATATCGGCTTAAAATATCTCCATCGTATTTGCATGCCCACAAATTTCGTTACACCGTGTTGGAAAAGTAGATGCTGATGGAAATATCTATGGTGGAAATGTTGACGTAAATGTTTACGTCGGAAATATTTATGTCGGAAATGTTGACATGGGTTCACCCATCCTGCAAATGAAGGAAGTCTCTCGGCTTAATAAATTAGAAATATAGTTGATAATAGAAATGTGATATCCTAGATAAAATAGAAATTATGGTGGCATGGATACTTTTACAAAGATGTCACTTATAATATATGAAAATAAAAAAATTTAATAAATGATACTAAAATCTATGTAAATTAATATTTCTAAAAGAAATAAACAAATACAATGACTTGATAAATTTTAAAATCATAAATGAAATCTACAAGAATGAGTTAATGTAGTTTCTTAAGAATAAAGAAAAATTATTAATTAGGATGAAATGTGTTCTATAATCACGTATTAATGTATAGAAACTAATCTATTTGAGATCTCTCAAAATAGGGATTTAAAGAGGAACTATTCAATATATTCTTATTTTCTATGAGTAGTTTCTTTTACCAAACTAATGAATATAGATCATGATTCTTTAAGTGAATGATTTCGGCTTTGCAATTTTTTTCTTTTTTTGAAAAAAGGGGTAAATATTTATTCAAAAATCACAGAATTACAAAGAACAGGCCTTAAGCTCACCAAGACAACAACAAAAATAAAAAGGATCCTAAAAGAACCACCAACACCACCACTACAAAGTCCAGTGACCATAGCAATAGATCTGACTATTGGATTTCCAATGATAATACCTTTTTGAAAAGCCCTCAGAAAGATGACATTGGATAAAGTAGGGCCAAAAGCCAACTACTTTGGAATTACATAAAAAACCAGGCTCATCCGGAGCCTCAAAGGGCCTCAAAAATGACAATGAAAATGAAACAAACATAAAAGGGAAATTGATCCTACACCATTGGGTGCTCTTGCATCATCCTATCTTCTAGAATTAACCATCATGGGGTAGACCATCCCTTCCACTAAAATCCCAACCATCAATATGCTTGGCAGCCCACTTGGCCAAACAATCAGCCACTCTATTCCACTCCTTGGGAATATGACAAAAGGAGACAAATTCCAATGTATTACACAGTTGTAAAATCTGTTTGACCACATAAGCTAATTGCCAACTCACATCATTCAAATTTTGTTTGTTCAACATGTCCACACAAATTTGAGAATCTGACTCACAAATAATCTTCCTCCATCCTGAAGAACAACCTCACTCAACAAAAATCTTAATAGCTAGGGCCTCCATAAGATTTATAGAGTGCTGCCTAATATAAATAGAGAAGAAAAAAACTGCACAACCATCATCACCTCTACCCATACCTCCAATACATGCATGTCCAGGATTCCCATGGGAAGAGCCATCTGTATTAATTTTTAAGATTCCCATAGGAGGGCGAATCTACCTTCCATCTCTACTTATCCACTGCTTTCCATTTCAAGATCTATTTTCAGCAACAAAGTCCATTTTACTATTTTCCAATTGCAGATTCCTTACAATAGCATAATCACCCAGATCAACATATTCAAACAAATTGCACTTAGTCGATACGGTCTCCTGAAGCCTATTAACTATCTTCTACCTCAGCTGAGGACTCCCTATATGTGAATCACAAAAGACCCTTTGATTCCTTTCCAGCCACAAATACGAGATAATAAGGGTTGGCCCAATAGCCCAGGCCACTTGGAGGAAAGAAGTCTTTGTTGGGGGTTTGCCTAAGCTATCACAAAATTCAATTAAGGAGGTAGCATGAAAAGAAGCATGTTGCCAAGCCTCCCACCACTTGTGCCAAATATCTCTAGAGAAAGGGCATAGAAAAAAAAGTGAGAGTAGTCTTCCTCGTTATGCATACAAAGATAATAGATAGATGGTCCCTAGAAGCCTCTCTTATGAAGATTCTCCCACGTGAGGCATTTCCTCTAAGCAACTAGCCATAAGAAGAAATTTCATTTTTGCCAAGAGAATCTATTACAAACCTTCTTCCTCCAGGGAACATCCATCAGGCCATGCAATTCCCTATCAAGCTAAGCATAACCTTCAGCAACAAAAAACTTGCCTTTTGGATTAGGACCCCAAGCCAAAATATCTCTCTCCTTAAGGGAACTACATAACCTACCCACCAAGATATTAACCAACACCACACGATCTTCATTCGAACCACCCAAGGGCCATTCAAGAGGTTCCTTCCAACAAGTCACCTCAACCTGTCCAATGCACCTAATCGTTTTAAAATTCTCCACCTTAACCCATCTAGTATCAATGAAAATGTTAGAAAGAGGCTGAAGTTGTGGATAACTAGATAGAATAGGAGGCTGACCATCCCAAGAGTCATGCCAAAAAACATCTCCAGACCCTTTATTACAAATCCAAAAAAGGCCATCTTTAATAAGTTGCACACCTTTTTTAAGAGTATCCCTGATACAAGAGCCACTAAACTAAGACGAGGCACCTCATAATCGTTAGCACTAGTGAGATACTTGGCCCAATCTTGATCCTAACTATTACACCACCTCCAATATAGCTTAGGCACCAAGGCCTTGCTAACCAAAGCAATAGATCTGAGGCTAAGACCCCCAACATGTCTTGGTCTACAAATAGAGTCCCATTTAACTAAACTCCACTTAGAAGAAAGAAAACTACCAGACCAAAGAAATTGATGGGAAAGAGCATCGAACTCTCTCACAAAGTTGGAGGGGGGAGCCTACACAAAACACCTATAAATAGGAAGTGCTTGCACCACAGTCTTCAGAAGAATCACTCTTCCAGTAGAGGATAACCACCTATAAGTCCAATAATTAACCTTACAACCAAATTTATCCAAAATTCCTTGCAAAAAATATCCGTGTTGAAACCCCAAATCTAAAGGAATCCTGAGGTACAACAAAGGAAGGGACCCCATCTGAAATTTGAGGATCCTGGCAATCCTATTCTGAATAAGTTGAAGGGTGTTAAAGAAATATATAGATGATTTATCTTCACTAATTTTTTGACCTGAGCCTTTGCAATAGATATTCAAATATCTCCTAAAATTCACTGCCTCAATGATTCTAGAATTTCCCATCAAACCTGTGTCATCCACAAACTAAATATGAGAGTATGGAGGTAGAGAATTACTCCAACTTCAGCCCTGAATAAGACCATGTCTCGCTTGGGAAGTGAGAAATCTGCCAAGACCTTTAGCCATGAGAATAAATAAATAGGGAGATAAAGGATCCCCTTGCCAAGGCCCCCACGAAGCACTAAACAATTCTAAGGGTTCCCCATTAATAAGAACTGAGAAAGAGGTAGAAGTTACACAACTAAGAACCCAATTCACCCACTCTTCTCTAGAACCAAAACCCAAAAGGATCTTCTATAAGAAATCCCAACTCACCCTATCATAAGCTTTGGCCATGTCGATTTAAATAAACATAGCCTTATCCTTAGAGGAAGCCATCAAATGAAGAGCCTCCATTGCTATCAAAACTCCATCAAGGATCTGTCTTCCATCAATGAAACCACCTTGCTCCTTAGAAACCAAAGTGCACAGGAGAGGTTTGAGTCGTTTAACAACCAATTTAGTGATTATCTTGTAGACAACATTACATAAAGCAATAGGCCTGTACTGATCCAAGATATTAGCCCCCTCCTTCTAAGGAATGAGAGACAATAAGGTAGAATTCATAGATTCGAGCATTTTTTTATTCCTATGAGATTCTTGAACCACATCTAGAAGATCATACTTTATAATCTGTCAAAATTCTTGAAAAAACTCAATAGGAAACTCGTCAGGGCTAGGAGCCTTACCTTTTTTCATTTGAAACACAACCCCCTCAAGTTCAGACAACAAAATGGGGTGCAAGAGAGCATCATTTATTTTAATGGTGACAAGAGGGGGAATATAGTTCAAAATGGCCTTCTCTTCCACCATAGCTTCAGGATCCTCTTTGGTAAACAAATTAGAAAAAAAAAAATAGCTTCCATAGCAATTTCTTCTTTAGATGAAATATGAACCCCTTCTGAAGAAATGAGAGAGGTAGTAGAGCTACCATACCTCCGAGCCTTAACAAAATTATGTAAAAAAGCATTGTTTCTATCACCTTCTTGGAGCCAATCCACAAGAGACTTTTGTTTCCAGAAAATCTCCTCATGCAACTCCCACTCTTCTAAGTCCTTTAGAGCAAGGGAATTGGCCATAATGAGCTCCATAGTCATCCCTTGATCCCTAATTTAATGTGTAACCTCATCCATCCTAGACTGAGCTGCCATCTTGTCTCTATGCAGGTTCCCAAAACATTGTTTATTCCACCTCTCTAGCCTCTATTTTACATGTTGTAATCTATTCCCAAAGGAGTACATAGCCCGCTCTTGGGTAGGCACCCCTTCATACCACCAATCAGCCATAAGATCCTTCAATGACTGATCACAAAGCCACATCAATTGAAATTTGAAAGAGGGATTTTTGGAGGTTCTAAAAGATGTAATAGAAAGCTTAATAGGCCAATGATCAGAACCCCTCCAATCAATAATTTCTAAACTGTTGGACCACTTATCATGCACCCAATAGCAGGAAACAAAAAATCTATCAAGACTTTTAGAGATAGCCTCAACACCACTCCTCCTATTATTCCATGTAAAGACACCATTAATTGGCTTCACATCAATGAGATTCAGGAGACCAATATTATCTCTGAGTAAATTTGAGGAAGGATCAAGCCTGAATAACCCACCTCACTTTTCCTCCAAACTAGTAACGACATTAAAATCTCTAGTGAAAATATAGGGGAGAAAAGGATCCTGAGCCTGAACAAGGTTGATGTGAGCTGAAAGATGAGACTTACCCAAAAGATCAGTAGGAGCATAAATATTAGAGAAGAGGCATCTTTCTCCAATCTCAAAGCTAGAAGTGACCATAGAAATTGAATACCTACTATAAAACCACCACAAAGGGGAAACTTTCCTCGAGTTCCAGAAGCAAGCAACCCCCCCTGAACTGCCATGAGAGCTCACTCCCTACCAAAGGCCTTGGGGCCAGACACGCAAAGAACAACTAGCCAAACCATTCACTAAAAGCTTGGTTTCCTGAATAAAACCAACATCATGAGACTCGGTCAATTAATTTGTGAACAAACTTTTGTCTAGGGATGTTGTTCAGCCCCCTAACATTCCATGAGAGCACAGTCATTTATATGGTTGAGAGAAGTGGGAATCAATGGGCTTCATAGACCCCGACTCAACCAAAGTATAACCAATAAGCTTAACCTTTCCCTGATCCATTTTTCGTCCACTCCTTAAAGGTTTGTCTAAAGAACCCTTTTTGAGGGTCTTCTATTGCAAGCCTAAAATAGGTGGGGCTTTATTAATCTTCACTGAACTTGAGGCCACTATAGTGGAAGGAGGAGTAGATGCCATGACCACTGCACCTTCAGGGACCTGTGACTCACTAAGATCTTTGTTGCCCTGAACATAGAAAGGCAAATCCGTAACCATTTGAACATCCTGTTGATTCTCCAATGATAGGGCCCGATCCTCTTTCTTAGAATCCCCATCTAGCACCTCATATTAAAATTGGGCACCCAAGGACATTTCAACTGTAAATCCTTCCTCTTGGACCAAATCCTCTATAATCTCAAACCTATTTAGGGTGACATCATTTTTCCTATCCAACCAAGTTCTCTTCTTGCCCTTATCCTTATTCTGAGGTTTGATAGGAATGAAGCCATCTTTATCAGCAGGACCATTAGGCATAGGGTCTTTCCCCTTATCTTCCCCCAGAATAGAGTGAGGAGGATCGGAAACAACCTGTTTAGAAGATTTGTTTCTGGGACACCTCTGTAGTAAATGACCATATTCATGACAAATTCTGCATCTAAATGGTAGGGTCTCATAGTCCAATTGTTGTTTCCAAGAAGATGTACCCAAACAAATTTCTATAGAGTCTGGGAAAGGATTATTTAAATCAACTTCTACACATATACGAGCATAGGAAATTACCTTTCGATCTTGAGTTTGTGAAGCCGTATGCATAGGTTTATCAAGAAGTAGTGAGATTGAGTGAAGAATATTTTCTTTCTAGAATTCCAATGGAAGGCTCGACAATCAGATCTACATGGACACACAAGAGGGAAGCTCCTTAGCATAATTAAAGCCACTATGCCAAGGTTTTATAAAGAGTCCCACCTAGTTGAAAAAAAAAGGTCCACCATCAAAAGCCTTGTTTGTGTCTGCCAGGTTGGAAAAAATAACTAGAAAATAGTTATTGGCTGCCATAAGTAGCTCCATGTCTCCTTCAGGGTTCCAAACACAGCGTGCCCAAGACTCTAAAATAGGTATAGAGAGGTAAAGACCGATAAATTTGCATATGAGAGCATGATTTCACCAATATTTAACATCCTCTAAAATTTTCTCAGGTTGAATATGCAAAATTAGATGATCTTGAGATTTCTCCAAACAACCATTCACCTTTTTCATGTGAAAAGACTCTTTTGAAGAAGAGACTCCTGCCCTTGATTCAGAATGACCAATGTGTTCCTTTCCACATGCATGCATCAAAAGAGATGGATCCGCCAATCCAAATCCTCAAAGACCATTTGAGAAGGGGATAATCCTCTATTCTCCATGGATCTAGACAAAAAACTAAAAGAAGAAAAAGATGAGGGGCGGAAAACCCAACCCGAAAACCCTACACACCCCAACGACAACCTAGAGCAGAAGAAACAGAAAAGGGTTGCAAAGAAAACCCAACGAAACCCTATAAAAGCCGACCACGGGAAAGCAAAAATCGACCCCCAGCAAGAATGAAAGACCCCCTATGAACAAAGCAAGCAAAATGCAGGACACAGGCTAGGGTATGTCATCCCTAGCATGACACCCACACACACACAGAGCCATCCATACTAGCATCAGTAACCACTCATCCCCTCATGGAACCAATCTCATATACATAATTATTCAATTTCGGCTTGCATTTATTATTATTGGTGGAAAGCAATTAAATATCTGTTTATTCTATAATTTTTTGACCACTTTTTTCGAGGGTGCATATTTATAGTGTCACCGGGGCATATTTTTTCATTTTCTTTGAAACAACCTCATTTTGACATTATGTCAAAGAGGGGCAAATGTAGACACCTAAAAATATCTCATTGATCTTACATTAATTATTGGTGTATTTAATTAAGTAATTCTTTAATTATTTAATTGAACTAACCTATTCTTCAAATCATTATTAACTGTCCAAACTTCTGCATCATTATAATTAATTAACCCTATCTCAATTATTAATTAAATATCAATTATTTAATTAATTTTGATCTTTTCCTTAGTTAAATAATCTTTATTATTTTATTAATTCAATTTCCTATGTGTAAATAATTTTATTTAAATTAATTAATTAAATTCGACGAGTTCCCCAAATTATAATTCTAATTAGTTCCATCTAATTTTATTTCATTTCTCCCAAATTCTAATTCGAATTAATTTCATTTCCTCTAGATTCACATTTCACTAAATCTGAATTTCAATTAATTTCATGTGCTTTTTAGCATTCAAAAGACTAAATTTAAATCCAAAGTGAAAATGAGAATACAATTCAATTTCAAAATCCTAAAACACATGCTAAAATTAGAACTAATTGATCAAATTAGCTATCTAATCAATTAACTCAGTTAAATAACCAATCATCATTTTTGACTGTCAATCACCTTTTTCTGACTAATCCATCTAATGAATCTTCTCCCTAATCAATCCACTCAACTAGCTAGTCAATTCAGTCTAGTGATCAATCAATTGAGTTCACTAGCCAATCTATTTAGTTCACTCTCCAATCTGTTGAGTTAACAAATCTACCAACTCTGTTAACTAATCAATCTAAATCAGTTATCTATCAATCAATACTTGAGTTCTATTTCTCACCCCCTTTGTGTTAAAAATCTATAAATTCAACCTCATTTTATCAATTCCAGCTAGAATCATAGTCTTCAAAATTGTTGTCCATCTTTTGTAGGAAATCAAGTGCAATACCTAAGAGTCACCTACACCAACAACAATGGAAGCACAAATTGAGAATAGGGAGTTTAATTAGTTCATTCTTCCACTTCTTTCATTTATTCTATTGCTTTGTGTTTAAAATCAACTTGATTAATTAAGGATTTTTTTTATTTGTCCTTTTAGCCTAATTAGCATAGATTTGATGATTTCAAACATGAATAACATTTGGTGAAATTGACATGAAGCATGCTAACCTTCACTTTCTATTTTAAATGATTTTGCAGATCTGTACATGCACAAGAATCTTGATTTCACACTTGCATACATAGAAATTCACAATTACTTATAATGCTTCACAATTGCTATCACATCATTTTGCAATTACTTAGAGGGTACATGATAAAGTGCTAAAACATCTTGCAATTTCCTTAAGGGGTGGCAAAATTAAAAAGTCTTTTTTCATTTCTTTATTGTGTAATCTTGCACACCTAACCCCAAAAAATCATTGAATTCTGGAGATTTCATTTTTTGTATATAAAATGTATCTAATCCAATGGCAGGAAAGGTAAAATTCAAAATTTAAGGTGCAAGAAGGGAAAAACAACATAGGAGAGAACAAAGAACATATCAAAGACTCCTAAAGGAAAAAAGGGAGCTTTGTGAGATTGAGAAAATATAGGAGATTGCCTAGTATCATAAAAATATCAACCGCTTCTTAGGCAAGTACAAATTATATGACGATATTGATTTGATGGCTGGGGTGGTGTAGGATAACATAATTGCTGAATAACTTCTCTATCTTTTATCTTTTTCTATTGTTTCTTCAAAATTCAATTTTTTTTTTAATTAATTGATGAGCAATTGATCTTATATCAATTCACAATTGATCAGTCATCACATTGCAATTGTTATAATGGTAATTCACATTTGATGGTATATCAATTCGCAATTGATTTGATAACAATTCACATTTGCTCAGTAGTTAGGTTACAATTTCTAAAATAGTTTTTTTTCATTCTGTTTTAATTTAGTTCTGGTTTTTATCGTAATTTCTCTATGTCTGTGAAAAGATAGAGCTCTATAACTGAGAAAAATTAGGCTGGATAGCCCACCATGTGTCTACTAATATTATTTTCTTTACAGGGTTAGAATAGAAAACTTCCTTTTGGTGCTCTTAAAAAATAACAAACTCAATTTCCTTTTATCTTTTCTCACACATTTCTAAGAAGGATAAAACTGAACTCCATGCCTTTTTGCAGCAACATCTCCACTTAAAATAAAACACATTGCAATGAAAGGATAAAAAGAACCTTTTTCTTTTGTGTCTACAAAGGGATAGTTATTATGCTCTCCCCTTCAATGGGTGATCAAAAAATCAGACTCTCTTCTTTTATGCTTTTAGTAAATTTTTGTACTTAACTCCTTTAGAAGGCCTTCTCTCCCAAGTTTCCCTTAGGGTGTCATTAAGGCCGGTGAGAGGGGAACGACCTAAGTGGAAATGGCTAAAGCCAAGTAATCCAAGCCACTATAAATAAATGTGCATGTGATGAAAATCATATGCAAGGAGTGTTCCATGTTGTCACAATGACATTATGTCTTCCCTAGTGCTATAAGGTATGTTAAAATCTGTAGAGCGTAACCTCTATAGAATGGGAGGCCTCCCTCAACGAAGTGTAAAACATTATTGATTGTTACCACTTGAATGAAACCCTTTCTAAACACCTTAGGAATTAGAAGCCAAATAGTGTCAATAACCAGACACTTGGATTATCGCAATGGAAGGGTGGGGAATAATTTTCCCCCAAGACACTCACCATATATCTCCCAGGATAATGGGCCAATTGAGGAGCAATCTTCTTTGGTCTAATTTCAAGAAAAAAGGAAAAAAAATGGGTGCACCCTTGGGTGTGACAAGGCTGTTTGTGTTAGGATAACCGGTGGACAATTGAGAGGGGGGGGGGGGTGAATCAGTTGTCAACATATTATATCAATCAATTCACTTTACAACCTTTAACTAGAGCACATAAACATGGAATAGCAGAAACAAATACTGGTAAGAAATAAAACTTAAGACTGAAATAAATAATCAACACAATGCAACCATACCACATAACACCATGATTTATACATGGAAAACCTAGTAAAGGGAAAAAATATGGTGAGAAGCCTACCCACAGTCAGATGATACTTCTACAGAAAGTATGTGATAAAATGAGGGGATTGCACATGCAGGAAAGCACACTACCGAGAGCGTACTACTCATTACAAAAGAGTCTCACTGACTACAGAGAGGTTATAACCACCTCAAAATAATTAGACAATAATCCAAAAGAATGAACTGCTAGAGATAGCATCTACCATGCCTGATTATAGTCCTGGTTAAGCTTAATACCAAAGGCATTTGACCTCTAACATAAACCCAATTCGATCTTCAATGATCGACCAAATCCTCTGCCTGAATGATATTACATTATTCGTACATTACATTCCTTTACCCATATCCATATGATATACAATGAGGTCTTATATCACTTTATACAAAACCTAAGGCCTAAACCAATTAGGCCGACCACCTAAAACATATTACAATAAGATCATTACATGCATCCATATTACAATGATATTCCATGTTGGCTTTAGACCAAAACAATATTAACCAATCCATAAATCATCTTGGTAACGGGTAGAGAACATGTTAACATGATACCAGTCCATAACCTAGATAGGTACTAGGCATAATTTGGGTCGACCACACCAAAGTGATGTCTTCAACTAGTTGAGGCACAATCAAGGATGACCTTATCCTCAATTCCATCTAGAAGTCACACCAACACCACTTATGCATCATGTTAAAGATTCTGAGTAAAAGCTTTGCTGGTAAAATCTTAAACCCTTACCAGTATAGGCTTACTAGAGTGTATACCAACAAACCAAAAAATTCTCCAAGAACAAGTAACACATAAAGACAAACATACTCCATTGATCCAAACATGTCAGAAGTGTCCAACATATAGTCCCTTATGCCAATAATACTAGATCTTCTGCCAGTAACCAAAACCTGTCTGTTGGTAACCATAATCTATATGTCAGTAACTAACCATAACAGCTAGTGTTGATATCAGTGACAAAACATCAATACAACACATAATCAATTCCTCCACATTCCCAACAATATCCCCCTTTGGCATTGATGGCAACACTAGATGTGAAAAAGAAAATATCTAAGTGCCAAGAAGTTCCAAACATTTCTCATGAAAAACTGACTCCTCCTGAGGAGTGTAGTCCAATCTGAATCTCTCCCATAAACATTATCTTTTACATATAACTCTCCCCCTTTGACATCAATGCCAAAGATATGACATAGGTATCCAAATTTTGTGAATCTCAAAGCTAACTACTCCCCCTGAGTAGTAGCTTCACTATATCAATCTGGAGCAAAGGATAAAGCTGATGATCCAGACCTGAATGATGCACTGCACAATAAATAAAGTTTCTGCCAGAGGGTTAGATACCCCTAACCTGTCTCTCAAATATTTAAATGATTCTTTAGACAACAGTTTAGTGAATATATCTGCAATCTGCTCTTTAGTGTTCACATAAACCAATTTGACTTCCTTTTCTTCCACCTTGTCCTTTAGAAAGTTATACTTTATTGATATGTACTTATTCTTAGAGTGAAATACCAGATTCTTAGACATGTCAATACCTATAGATTTATCACAGTAGATAACTACTGGTTCATTACAGGTTACCTTGATATCCTTCAACATTTGTTTCATCCATAGGACTTGTGTACAATTAGTTCCTGCTGCAACATATTCAGCTTTTGCAGTAGATAAAGAAATGCATGACTATTTTTTGCTGATCCATGAAGCCAGTTTATTTCCAAGAAAAAAAGCTACCCCAAAAGTGCTCTTCCCGTCATCAGTATCTCTTGCCCAATCTGAATCTGTATATGCACATAAAGTGAAGTTATCATCTCTAGAATACCGTAAGCCATATTCAGTTGTTCCTTTCAAATACCTGAATATCCTCTTTACAGCACATTCATGATTTTCTTTAGGATTACTTTGATATCTTGAAACAATACTTATTGCATTCATAATATTTGGTCTAGTCTGAGTTAGATATTACAAGCCACCAATCATAGACTTATACCTTGTTGAATTATTGGTGCAGATGTGTCTTTGATCTAGATAATTTCTCATTTGTCACCATAGGAGTAATTACCAGTTTGGAATCATCCATACCAAACATCTTCAACAATTCCCTTAGATACTTAGTTTGGAATTATGGATATTTCAAATTCATTCTTCATATTGTGAGAGAATTCCATGCATAATTTATCTTCTCCTCGAAAAATGATATCATCAACAAATAATTCAATAATCAGAATATCATCATCAATGATCTTGTAATATAAATTACTGTCAGCACTACCTTTAGTAAAACCAAGCTTTAAAAGATATTTATCCAACCTTGCATACCAAGCTCTAGGAGCTTGTTTCAATCCATATAATGCTTTCCTTAACCTACAAATCATATCTTTGTTATCTGTCAGTGAAAATCCATTAGGATTCTCAATGTATACTTCTTTCTCAAGTTTACCATTAAAAAATGCACATTTAACATCCATTTGATAAACCTTATAGTTCTTATAAGCCGTATAGGCAAGAAATAGTCTAACAACTTCAATTCTAGCTACAGGTGCAAATGTCTCACCATAGTCAATTCCTTCCATTTGAGAATATCTTTTACAAACCAATCTAGCCTTGTTTCTTACAACTTGAACATCCTCATTCATTTTTTTCCTAAAAAATAATTTAGTTCCAATAACATTCTTAGTTTTAGGTCGGGGAACTAAAGTCCAAGTTTCATTCCACTCTATTTGATCTAATTAATCTTCCATATCCTTTAACCAATGTTTATCCTTACAAGCTTCAATAATAGTTGCCAGTTCAATTTAAGAAATAAGACATACCTCTTTATTTTCCAATCTTCTTCTAGTCATAACTCCCTTGTTCCTATCTCCAATGATTTGATCTTTAGAAAGATTTAACCTTACATACATTGGTGTCTTCTAAACTTCAGGTTCACTGCTATGATCATTAGTCATAGTTGAATTTTTTGATTGTTCCGGTGTAACTGTCTCAACTTCGTGTGTCGGTTGAGGCATTTCCTGTCCATTTATGATCATTTCCACTCTCATTTCCCTATCATATGATATAGAATGATTTTTGTACTGCTCATCCACTTTCACATTATCACTCTCCACAATTTTCTGTACTTTTGTTATAACTTCTATATTCTTTTCTTTGAATTGAATAACCAAGAAATATCCCTTCATCACATCTAGGATCAAACTTTCCAATTGAATCATCTCTTTTGATATAACATTTACTTCCAAAAATTCTGAAATATTTAATAGTAGGTGTATGTCCAAACCATAATTCATAAGGAGTATTACCGGTTTCACCTTTTATATGAACTCTATTTAATGTGTAGAATGTTGTACTTGCTACTTCTCTGGAGTAGATGTGAGGCAATTTGGCTTCTATCATTATGGTTCTTGCTGCATACAAAATGGTTCTATTCTTCCTTTCCACTACTACATTTTGCAGAGGAGTCTGAGTTGCAGATAACTGTCTCCTAATTTCATTTGTCTCACAATACCTGTTAAACTCATGAGAAGTGAACTCATCACCTTGATCTGATCTTAGACATTTGATTTTCAGTCCAGTTTCAATTTCTACCTTTCCTTTAAAGATCTTGAATTTCTCAAAATTTTCAGACTTCTTCCTTAGAAAATTCAGCCACATCATTCTAGAATAATCATCAATTATTAGAATGAAGTACCTATCACCTTGAAAGCTTCTAGTCCTTGTTGGACAACATAAGTTAGTATGAATTAAATCTAGAACATCATTAGATTTATCATGTATGATCTTAAAATAAGTTCTAACTTGCTTTCCCAATTGACATTCCTTACATACCGGATTATGAGGCTTCATAATCTTAGGTATATCTCTAACTTCCTTTGTTGAAATTATCTTAACAATACAATCAAAATTAATATGAAACAACCTCTTATGCTACAACCAACTCTCATCAATATGAGCAATTGAACATGTCTTATTACCAATGTTCAGGTGAAAAATATTACCTCCAGTCTGAGTACCGATTGTAATCTCCAAACCAGTTTTGTTAATGATTTTGCATTTTCTATCTTTGAATTGAAGTTGTAATCCCTTGTCCACCAATTGACCAACACTTAAAAGATTATGCTTTAAACCTTCTAAATAATAGACATTATCATTATTATGCTTACCATCTAGAGAAATAGTACCTCTACCTTTGATCATACCTGCTTTGTTATCTCCAAATCTTACTTGTCTGCCACTGTATTCTTGCAGGGACATAAATTTTCTTTTATCCCTAGTCATATAATGTGAGCATCCACTATCAATTACCCATTCATCCTTATCTTCAAATTTTGCTACTAGGGCTTTTTCTTCATTCTTGATAGTTGGTTCTAATTCATCTTCCTTTATGGCATAGAACACCCATTCATTTCCATTATCAAATCCACTAGCAGAGTCTTATGTCGCTTCATCCTCAAAGTCATCACTTACTCCTTCCTCATCCGCTATGTAGCATTGTTTGTTTCTCTTGAATCTATATATGTTCTAATTAGGCTTAAATGATCTCTTAACTCTTTCTTCAAATCTTGCATTCTCTTAAGACATCTAGATGCAAAATGACCAATCTTATTACATGCAAAACATTTAAAAGGTTCTTTTCATTCATACTTACTTCCTATTGGTCCTTTAGGTACTCTTTTAGCAAATAAGGCTTCAAGTTGCTCAAAGTCTTCATCCTCTTTCCTCATATCTTCCAATTCTTTTTCATATAGGGCTTTCCAATCACTCTTGCTGGTAGAGGATGATGATGCATGAAGAGAAGGTTCAACCTTTGCAGCTTCAGAAGGTCCAAATTCTTCAAGCTCAAAAGGAGATAATTTGCCAATCAGAATGTCTATGTTAACTAAAGTGTTTTCCATTGTTCTCAATTCATTAATTGCAGTTCCCTTCATCTTGTAAGCCAGTGGAAGGGCTCTCAAGACTTTGGAAACTATTTCATCTTCACTCAGAGATCCTCCACAACATTGAATTCCCATGATGATCTCATTTACTCTTTCCATAAATGTAGTAAATCTTTCCTTGTCATCCATCTTCAAGTTCTCATATCTTACTTGGTAAGCATCAAGTTTAGAAATTTTGTCAATAGGGTCAACTTAATTCAAAGTTTGCAATTTATCCCACATAACCTTTGCAAATGATTTACTAGTCAATCTCATGATCTGTTGATCACTAAGTGCACACAGGAGGGCTTCTCTAGCTCTGCAATCATTCTCAATATTTTTGTCCAAGTTTGCAGTACCACGATTGCCAGATGTCAAATCATAAAGTGTATATCCTTTCTCAATGATCTCTCAAATATCCATGCGAAGATATCTATGACGAGTCTCTATTCAGATTTTCACTATCCCATAATTTATTCCATCAATCTTAGGGAATTCTCTTCTAAAAATATTTGTCGCTGGATTACTTGCCATAGGATTTACCTCAAGCAGTTAAGATTCTCCAAAAGAGGACCAAAACTCTGATACCAATTGTTAGAATAACTGGTGGACAACTGAGAGGGGGGGCGGTGAATTAGTTGTCAACAGATTATATCAATCAATTCACTTTACAACTTTTAACCGGAGCACATAAACATTAAATACTGGAATAGCAGAAATAGATATCGATAAGCAATAAAACTTAAGAATGAAATGGATAATCAACACAATGCAACCATACCACATAACTCCATGATTTGTACGTGAAAAACCCGATAAAGGGAAAAACCATGGTGGGAAGCCTACCCACAATCAGATGATACTTCTATAGAAAGTATGTGATACACTGAGGGGCCTACACATGTAGGAAGGCACACTGCCTATAGCGTACTTCTCATTACAAAAGAGTCTCACTGACTACAGAGAGGCTATAACCACCTCAAAATAATTGGATAACAATTCAGAAGAATGAACTGCTAGAGATAGCATCTACCACGCCTGATTATAGTCCTGGTTAAGCTCAATACTAGATGCCTTTGACCTCTTAAATTAAACCCAATTTGGTCTTTAATGATCGATCAAATCCTCTACCTAAATGATATTACATTATTCGCACATTACATTTCTTTTCCCATATCCATATGATCTACAATAAGATCTTACATCAATTTATACAAACCCTAAGGCCTAAACCAATTATATTGGCAACCTAAAAGATATTACAGTAAGATCATTACATATATCCATATTACAATTATATGTCATGTCATCTTTAGACCAAAACAGAATTAACCAATCCATAAATCATCCCAACAACGTGTAGAGAACATGTTAACATGATACCAGTCCATAATCTAGATAGGTGCCAGAGCTAATCTAGGTCCACCATGCCAAAGCGATGTCTCCAACTAGTTGAGGCACAATCAAGGATCACCTTCTGCATCCTGAATTCCATCTAGAAGCCACACCAACACCACTTATGCATCTTCTCAAAGATTCTTAGTAAAAGCTCTATTGGTAAAACCTTAAACCCTTACCGATATAGGCTTACTAGAGTGTATGATAGCATCTAATCACCAAGTCAATACCAATTAACTAAAAGATGCTCCAAGAACATGTAACACATAAAACCAAACATACTTCATTGATCCAAACATACTAGAAGTGTCTAACAGATAGTCCCTTCTGTCGGTAACACTAGATTTTATGCTAGTAACTAACCATAATAGCTAGTGTTGATATCAATGACAAAACATCATTGCAACATATATTTAATTCATTCATACTGCCAACAATTTGAGATGGCAGAGTATCAATATGTGGGTTGTGGTAATACTTGAACCCTTTTCCCTTAGGAGAGTTTGCTTGATATGCTATCAAATTACCCAAATACAACAAAAGCAAAATGGGGTTTTGAAAAAGACTCCAACATTCATGAGTTTGAAAAAGTTCTTTAAATGAGTATTCTTTATGTGTTACTATTATGTTTTTTGTGTCCTTTGCTACATTTCACCAAACACAAACATTTTAGAAAGTACCAAAAAAAAGTGGAATCTCAACCAGGTATAATAAAAAATACCAAGAAGATCAAGAACCTAAACAAAGTCAATTGTAAACATCAACGTCAACATCAAACCAAAACTTTAATAAAATTCAAAGATGAAAAACATGGTATTCTCAAGTGATCTTAAGTCCTATACATCTCGTTCATGCATAAGTTCTTTAGTGTCATCATACTACACAAAGTTTTTTGCACAAGTCCTCACATCACAAAAAGAGTAGTCTTCAACCAAATTGCATCCACTCATATAGAATTAAGTATTGCATTAGAGTCTAAGGAACATACCTCAATGCATGGGTCTAAAAGGAGATGATGAATTTCCATTTGAGTAACCCAATCTTGGACCAAACAATGACCAATTAGAAAAAATTGATTGTGTGGACAACCTTGCTTGGAAACTAAAATTTGATCGTGCTCAGTATGGCATAGTTGAAACCATCTTAGATAATGAGATCTTGAAATCTATTCATCTTGATGAAAATTGAGGAAAATGATAAAAAAAGGCAACTCAAAAGGAAACCATTAGACAATTGGTTGAAAATACCATAACAGAGTTTCTAAATCCTCATTAGAGTCCTCAAAGAAAAGTCTCAATCACTCTTGGGTCTTGCATAGTTTGCATTATAGTTTTCAATGTATGGCTCTAAAAGGAAATGAAAAATTCCCATTTGATCAACCCAATCTTGGGTGTAACAATGTTCAATTAGAAATAAGTGATGGGTTAAACATACTTGTTGAGGAATTGATAGTTGATCAATACCAATTCAAAATAGTCCAAGCTGTCATAGATGAGGAAGTTTGGAAGTCAATACAAATTGACATAGACCTCGAAAATCAAATCAAAGAAGAGACAAAATTTGAATCATTTTGGCAATACGGTGAAAATCTTGTGTTTGAATTCCGAAATCCTTGATAGCAAGTCTTCACTCATAGATTGCATTGTTTGCATTTTAGTCTTTAGAAAGTCTTAGAAGCATACTTAGCTACATTTAGTTGAGTCTTTCATTCACATTTTAGAGAGCCTTAAAGAGTCAAGATCATGTTGGAATAAAATTCATGCCATTAACACGTGCTCAAAAGGCCAAACATCATACGGAGCCTAACATTAATCCTTCGGTTAGCCTAACATGTAATATGAACTTGTCGATAAATCAACAAACACTGGGTCGAAGACCTACAACCTTATCAACAAACACAAATAGGATGCCTTCCATTGATGAAATACAACATGATTTGATAAAAGAAGATTTGGAAGCAGCCCAACAAGATCCTGTGATGCTTATGATTGTTGACACTCTCATCACTAATGATAGAGACAAACATCTTTCACTATTAGTCCAAAATGGGGCCAAATTACCTCTAGGGGTGGACATTTCGGCTATATTGTTGCCAGGTGTAGCATTGAATCAAAATGTTCCTCAAGTACCTACTATTACATAGACTAAAACAACATTGGCTACATCAACCTAGGGTGTATCTCTAAATATTCAAGAGACTACAACTCCAACATCGTCAATGGTTTCATCAACAAGTACTAATGTTATATCTTAGACAATGCATAGTGTAACAATGCAATCTACAACAACTCAAAACCTCAATTCAATAAGCATAACTTAACCTTCAATTTCAGGTGGATCCACCTATAGTGGCCAAAATGTGAATCAAGGATTAACTAGCTAATCTTAGTCAAATGTCAATGCACAATTTGCATACTTTACACCACCTAGTGAGACTTATGGTACACAACTACATGGTCAGTCTACATTTCAAAAAGCTCAAAGGTACTCCAATACTATCCCTTTTATGGGAAACACTCATCAAGTCAATACACCATTGACACAAATAGAGATTCTAACACAACAAAGAGAGAATCTTCAGAAACAAATGACCAGTATGCAAAAAATCAATGATAAAAAGAGATATATAATGGAGGACCTCCGTCCATATCCTTTTGACAAAAAATTATGCATGCCACCTTTTCCCATGCATTTTGAAATTCCAAGGTTCGAGAAATGTAGAGGGAAAGGTGATCCTCATGATCATGTCAAAGAATTATTCACGACATGTATCAAGGTAGGTCATGATGATACATACTTAGTGAGGCTACATTCTAAAAGTCTTGGAGGGACAATATTAGAATGGTTTTCACACCTCCCACCTAAGATTTCTTCGTGGGATGAACTAGTTGAGTTATTCACATCAACCTTTGCATTCAATATAGATAACCTAATTACCTTGATGAATTTATGTGCAACAAAGAAAAATGAAGGAGAAACCTTTGCTACATTCTTGCAAAGATGGAGAGGTTTATACCGTAGATGTCTTAGTCACATCTCTAAAGTTGAGCAAGTAGACATTTTCAATGAAAATAATGTACCTCCAATTAAGTATCCATTAAAAATGCAATGCCTAAACAATTTTAAAGATATCATAGAAAAAAAACATCAAATATGAAAGAGGCCTATTAGAACAAGGGATATTGAAACACCACAAAGATAATGGGCCAAAATTTTGGCCTAGGAATAAGAATGTCACAAATGATGGAGTTTTTGATGCCCATGTTTTAAACAGAGCTCAATGAGCACTATCTCTGTAAGGACCGACTAATTTTTCCAATAAGAATCAAACTCAAATAAACAACACCAATGCACTGTAGTCAAGCAATCCAATACCACCAAGGGCAAGCATACCTAGAAGAAGCTTTACACCCCTTGGTGAACCTATTGAATTAGCACTCAAAAAACTGATGTAGAGGAATGCGATAACTTTACTAGAAGATAGACCATATGAACCAAGTCCATTCAAGTCCACTTGGTGGAATGAAAATTATTTCTATGAGTATCACTGCAATAAGGGTCACAAGACCTCAAGTTGCTACAAATTAAAAAACCTCATCCAAGATCTCATTTATCAAGGTGACATTATTGCGGATACCAATAAGTCACCAAACATTGATCATACCATTTTCAAGGATCCTTTCATCAAACATGACAAAGGAAAGGCTTCTAGTTCCAATGCACAAAATAATACTACCAACTATACCAATGTCTCATTCTACTATGCCATAAGAACACTAAGTGCAGGAGATGAAATGGTGGCTACAATCACAATAAAACTCACAAATAGAGACTATGTTGTCATCACTAGAAGATCAAAGGTCACATTACAAGAGATACCTTCAAATCCCCTTTCAACAACTAGCAACAACAATATGGTGGATCAGTTGAAGCAAACTCAAACCCAAATTTCATTATTTGAGTTACTACACATCTCGCCGACTCATATGGTAGTCCTAGACAAAGCCTTACAACTTTCTATTATTTCTAGAGATATTGATGAGAACACATTCCAATGCATGGTTGGAAACTTGGCAGCTTCACAGGTCACACTCACTGAATAGGATGTACCTATAGACTGACCCATGCATAATGATCCCTTTCACTTAGAATCTTTGGTTCATCGAAAGAAGGTTCAAAGAGTGCTTATAGATGGTGGAGATAGCCTTAACATATGCACAGTACATTTGATCAAAGCTTTGGGATATTTTGAACATTATATTGATTCTACCAAGAGAATCAATATCAAAGCCCATAATGATGAGGAACGCCCCTCTAAGGGTGTGGTGACTTTACTAGTACAAGTGGGACCAGTTACAACAAAAATCACCTTTCAAGTCATAGACAGATAATTGGGGTACAATATGCTATTAGGTCAATGCAAGTAGTACCATCAACTTTTCACCAATGTGTGAGGTTCCCATACAATGGCATAGAGATCACTGTCCTTGCTGGCCCAAACCATTTTCAACACTATAATTATTTAATGGGAAGCATAAACAATCAAGCACCAAACAATCAGGAAGCCCCACTTCACTTATAAATGGTATCATTATTGTTGGTGTAAATAAATATTCATTATGGATATTATTACACTTTACTTAAGTTAACTTAGGATAATGCATCTCTTCATAGTTTGGATTTGAGACACTTAGGGAAGTGTGCACATAGGGATAGAGCTTGTAGGAGAAATTCCACCTTTTGTGGTCTTGTTTTGTTGTTACACTCCACATTCGGTGGGTCATCCACCTCTTGTGGAATATTATATTATTTCTCCTACCTACCTCGAGAATTTATTACCTACCCTTTTTTCTCATTGAGCCACATGTCATGATTGTGTGCTCGTACATCCATATGGCCTTGCCTATATAAGCAGGCTAATATTCATTGTATTGGTGAATCCAGTTGATCATTTTCATATTGATGAGAATAAAGTTTGTTCTTATCATTCTTTTGTCTCTCTTTTATACTTTTCATTGTGCCCTTGATCTTGGCAAAATCTCACATGGTATCAGAGCCATTGGGGCTTCATTGATTGGTTTTTGGAGACATCGCGGAAGGCTTCTATATTTGGATCTGAGGAACTACACTTTTGGGGGGCATCTTGGAGTGTTGTTGACCTCACCATTGCGTCCGGGAGGCCGTTTCCATAAAAAATTAAGTATAAATTCAACCTATTTTGGTGAAAATTGATTTTTGGGTGGAGAGGAAATTTTCTACCCAAATCGGGCAGTACAGTACAGAATTTTCAGATTTTTTTCAAAAAAAAAGAGAATATTTTTTTTCTGAAAATTATTTTCTAGTTTGAAAAGATTTTATTTTTGAAAAAAAAATTAAAAAAAAAAAAAATTGAAAATTGTTTTGGGATCTGTACCTTCTGCCCAGTTTGTAGCACACAGTCAGCACCCAGTTAGCATACCTAGTTAGCGCCCAATCAGTGCCCAGTCAGTTCCTAGTCAGCATTTTCTTTGGAAATTTTTAGACCCCTCTCTGTTGAGTAGTTTGGATTTTTGGGTAAACTTTGGAGGCCCATAACTTGCTCAATTTTGCTCCTTTTTGGGTGCATTTTTTTTTTATTTGGGCTAATTTTTTGTTCTCTTCGCAGTGGTGTGGTTATTTTATGTTTTTTGTGCATAGGTTTTTTGGAATTTTTGGATTCTCTCAGTTGTACCTGTCTAATCCTCAATTCTACAACTTCAAAGGCCTCATTTGAGCTCATACGACCTCCTTTTCAACTGCCATTTTTTTTGAAAGTGCATGTTTTTTTGTCTACTTTTATATTCTATGATTAGATTTTAGATATTTTGAGTGAAAATTGTACTTTCAGATATTGGTCTTATTTGGTACTTGTAAATTGCATGGATCTTAGTTTAGATCTCTTGCACTATTAGTTTGAGTCTTTTTTGGCCTTATTAAGGCAATTATAAAATTCAAATCAGAAGTCCACTTTGCCATTTTTTGCAAGTGGCCCATTGTACATAAAGTGCCAAATCATCACTTTTGGGGGGTTCTTTGATTGAGTGAATTTGGGGGGTGTCTTGTGTGATTGTGCCTCTCTTTCCTTGTGCTATTTCATTTTTTTTGCAATGAGTCCTTATAAATTTCCACCTTTAACTCCACAAAATTATGCATCATGGAAAATTAAAGTATGGAGCAAATTAATGGAAAAAGGTCTCATGCATTACATAGATGGAACAATAGCAGCACCACTTGATCCAAAGGATGATCCTAATGCTCAATTAGAATGGCTCACTAAGAATTGCCTGGCTCTTGGAACCTTGCAGAGGAATGTATCAGATGACCTCATCTTTCATATTGAGAAGTGTACTACAATCAAAGATGCTTGGGATATGTTTCAAAAATTGTATGGTCAAGTTGATTCATATGAACCCAGTCCAGCACTAGCAGACCAAACACATCGAGATTCATATACACTATATCCGAGAGCTAATTCAGGAGCAGGTCATTGATTTGCAGTATTGTCCTACAACGGAGCAGGTTGCAGACATATTCACCAAACGTTTCATAGAGAGTAAGTTCCAGTAGTTGCGAGCTCTCTTGGGGGTGCGGGATGTGTCATTAGGGGGGTTAGCTAGCTTCTCCTTCCTCTCTCATGGGGGGACTTTTTCCTCTTTGAGGTTTTGTCCTTCTTCTTTGAGAGTCTTTTGTACTTTCATCTCTCTTTTAGGGGGGAGTCTTTTCCCACTGGGTTTTCTCCCTTTCTCCGCTTGTGAGAGATTGCATTGCATAGTTTTGCTTGCATTTGCATATTGTACATGGGTACCTATCATGGCCTAGTAGCTGGGACCCATCTTGCATTGTTGACTTGAGTCTTCATTCCCCTAAGTTGCACTTAAGGGGGGGTGTTGGTGTAAATAAATATTCATTATGGATATTATTACACTTTACTTAAGTTAACTTAGGATAATGCATCTCTTCATAGTTTGGATTTGAGACACTTAGGGAAGTGTGCACATAGGGATAGAGCTTGTAGGAGAAATTCCACCTTTTGTGGTCTTTTTTTGTTGTTACACTTCACATTCGGTGGGTCATCCACCTCGTGTGGAATATTATATTAGTTCTCCTACCTACCCTTATTTCTCATTGAGCCACATGTCATGATTGTGTGCTCATACATCCATATGGCTTTTCCTATATAAGTAGGCCTATATTCATTATATTGGTGAATCCAGTTGATCATTTTCATATTGATGAGAATACAGTTTGTTCTTGTCATTCTTTTGTCTCTCTTTTATACTTTTCATTGTGCCCTTGATCTTGGCAAAATCTCACAATTATCAATTTCATATTGGAGCACATATTTAATCTCAGAGAGGCTTTACTATATTTGGAAATGAATTTCATTTGAAGCTAAGTAGTTAACATTTACCACTTGCTTCAGTGCTTCCAAAAGTTTAATCATCTTAAGACCATTTTTATACATTGAAAATATTTATTATTAGTTGGAAATTTAATTTTTAAGGTGCATCTAACAAGTTTGAGGTAGGGATGAAATTTATTTGTTAAGAGTATCTTTTATGGTGGATTGACATTATATAGTTGGTGCTACACATTTTAGAGCTTGAATATTGTAAGGTGGCACATTCAATTATCACCATATAAACCACCTCATCACTACACATCAAACAATTGTTTTCCAAAAAATTTTCACATATATTTTCATTTATATATGGTTTTATTTGTTCGTAAGGGGAGACAAGTGATTTGCAAACATTAGATCATGTTTTTCCTTCAATCACTTACAATTCTTGTAGGTGATTATTAATTATGGGGGCCTACATAGTCTCTAAATTTACCTCCTATAGGGGGCTATCAGTTGGACTTTTGTGATAGATTTAGTTCTTGGAGGGTATTAGTATTGATAACTCTATTCAAGACTCATCCTATTACTTATTCATTTGCATATCTCTTATTTGGAGAGGATTTTTGTCCCATGTAATTGTCTCCTTTTTCTCTATTTGTGAGAGATTAGTTGTATGATTAATTGTGCATGGGTACCTAACATGGCCTAGTTGTCATGACCCATATATTGCATCATTATATCATATTGTATTTTGCATAATAATCTTCTCCTTAAATTGCACTTCAGTGGGCTGTAGGTGTGAGTAAGGATATATCCTAAGTATTTCTTAATTAGCACCTATATACAGTGAAATTGGGATGCTAAACTATTATAAAATCAACAAAGATCCAACCATGTAAAAACCCTAGTTCTACAATTAAAGTCCATCATACACCAATGAAGAACCCGAAACATGCAAATCAACCAAATACAAAGTTTATACCATTCACATGCTTGGTAGGTTTGATCTACATTGTTTCCTATCTTCATTGATATTTTTTCATATGGTTATTCTTATATTTTATATTGTCTACAAGAGCTCAAAAAAGAACGGATTATGATTGTGTAGTCAATTGAGTGATTGATCACTATACAAAGTCACATGAGGATTGATTGATCAATTCATTAGGGTTTTGGCAAGAATGAAAGGATCCTCTTATATAGAGAACACCTTAGAAATGGAAGGATAAGATTAAGAGGTAGAGGGATAAATGGTCAGCTAGGATTAAAGCATAGGTATAGAAAATTATAAAATATGAGGGAAAAAGATAATGAATTAATTAAATAAATGAAGATTTATTTAATTAATAGAAGAAGTCGGACCAATTAAATAAATAAAATGTTTATTTAATTTAGGGAAAGGATAATTTAAATAAATAAAAATATATTTATTTAAATAGGGAAAGGCTAGAAAAGGCTTAATGAATTAACTAAACAAATAAATATCTATTAATTAATACAAAGGTTAGGATAAAATAATAAAATAAAGAAAAATATTTATCCAATTAGGCTAGTACAATTTTAGGTGTTACAACACCTATTCACACATGTTAAGATTATTTAGAATAGTTTAGTAGACACATGAAACTCTCATTCAATATTTTTCATGTTAATTATCTTAAATGTCATTTTAGATAGCAATGAATATTGCCATAGGAATGTTTTAACCTTGTTGTTTTCCTCGGATTCTTGAGTTCATTGAAAAAGTTATGCAAACCTATTTCAAATGGTGTCCTCTCATTGGTGCATTGTGTCCATGAGAACCAATGTGAGATCTCCCAGGTGAAAACTCTAACTGATCCATCTCGTAACAACTACTCAAATATCTTCCTTGCAAGTCTCATGGCCACTATACCCTATATAAAAACATCATGTGTGATGAGTCTCCTTAGAAGCTCGGTAAGAAACTTGTCCCTATCACTGAACTAATTGTCATTCCAAAATTTCCAAATAATCTAAAGAATTTTAGTAAAAAAATAGATCAAAAAATATTAGCTTCTTTCTTAAGGCCCAGAATATAACTAGTCACAATGTCATGAACAAATATATTACCTCGAATACAAATACCATGGGTATTTTAGACCTCTTTGTCAAAAACACAATCTAGAAAAAATATTTTTAATCATGTATTTAATTTTGCATCAAGCATAGTTGCAACTACTCCCTCATTTCTTGTCTATATAAGCATGACTATTGTACATTTGTAAATAATCTAGAAACACCATTTTATTTTCCAGTGACATATATTTCTCTCCTTTTGCTTGCACATATGACCGTGGCTTGTTAGTGTTATTATTTAGGAAATTTTTTAGACACATTAAAATAATATTTAGTATATTGTATTTTTCTTTACAAATTATTTAGAATTTGCATTTAAATCTTTAAATCTTTAAAACTTTTATTTTAGTTATCCTCAATAGTATATAAATTATAAAATAGAAATATAATCTTTAAAAAATATATATTCTATTAATTAAAGTGTTAATATTGATTGTAATATAATAAGTCAACAATATTAATTGAATAATTTTAACAATAATAATATAAAATTAAAAAATTTATAATACAAATATTAAATTCTTCTCACTTCACTTGAATTTTCTTTGAATTTTTTTTACTAATTATTTAGGTAAATTAATAAAATTAATAGATTTACTACATTTATTTAATGTTAGAGTTTAATTAGAAATAGTGTTTAATTAGGGCTAGAACTATGATTAATTAGTGTTTAATTGAAGTTATAAAAAGAAAATTTGAGTTTGTATAAAATTATGGTTATAGATCAAACATGGTTAGGGTAAGGATTTAATTACGGTAAGGGTTAGGTATAAAGTTAAATTGGAGTTAGGGTTAAGGATCAACTAGGCTTAGGGTTAGGGTTAAATTATGGTTAGACTTCAAACAAGGTGAGAATACAATTCAATTAAGATTACAATTAATAGGATTAAGATAAGGGTTAAGATTAGTGTTTAATTTAGGTTAGAGATCATTATGCCTTAAATTTAGGTTAAAATTCAATTAAAGTTACTATTACAAAATTATTAATCTTTCTATTTTCTAATTGGTAGAATTGTGGCAACATGAATTCATTTCAATCACTTAAATTGAGTCAAATGGAAGCTCTTGTGTAAGGGGTTAGGCTTGACGTATATACATGATTCCTTTGATTCTGGACTTGAAGCAAAAAAATATGTTAAGTAATGTCCCAAGCAATGCAATATAAGATATAATCCATAATAATATATCACATGAATAAAGTCATATGATCATATAATATATTGAGTCAAATATTTGATAATATATACACTAATTCATTTTGAAATAGAAGAAATCCAAGTCATGTTACTTTTTAAACTAATCTCTAAAAATTGATTTGATGGAAGGTCTTCTATAATATGACAAGGGATTCAAGTAAGGTAGACAACTATTATGGTCTTAAGTGAGATGAAGGCTTGGTAAGTGAATAAAGCAGTTGATGGATTTAAATGTAGACTTACTATGAGGGGATTAAAACAATACCATCAGAAATACATCAAGTTTGATCTTCCACTAAGTGAATTGTGTTGCATTTTTGATTTAAAACAATATATTAAGGCTTTTATGTTGTATTTTTTTGGCATTACAATATGACTTAAATATTTCTACAAGTGTTAGACCCAAAATAGTCTATATGACTCTTAAATTTTATAATTTTATTTTTATCATAATAATCCTTTAATTGTGATATTAATAAATCACCAATCATATCTTTTAATGTTGACCTCTTTTCAAAATAATCCTAATGCTCATATATGTATTAATTTAAATTAAAACTGTATTAAATACAACCATAATATATTCTGTTATAAAATAATAATAACTAAGAGGTATTTATAAGTACAATTGTATATTTTTTAATATTATTAAGTTGATTCATAATACTCTACTAATTGATTTTACTAATTGATTTTATTTCTTGCTCATAATATTATTACACTCATCAGGTCAAGTCCTTTTTGGATTCTATTCTCTTAAATATGCTAGCCCTAAATTGAGTCCACCAAACCCTACCTTCATTTTCTTCTGTTTACCAGATCTATGTAGATGTAGTGGCCACCATTAAAGGAATGAAGATGCAAGGGAGGGTAGTCCTATATTGAATTGAGATGATGGATGTTGAGGAGCGGTATGAGATGGGGAAGGTTCTTTTGCACAGTATGCCACACCCAGGCCAAACGTGTAGGACAGAACACTATAGCTTCGCAGAAAAGGAGAATTCAATGCACGAGATAGAAAAAGAGAACACACTACAACTGAGAACGAGCAGATACGAGCAAGGGGGTAATGCCAAGGGAAGGAGGCATGGTAGCTAGAGGGTGAAGGAGAAACGAGGGTCAGAAGGTGGGCCGATGAGTTTCGATGAGCAGAGGTGCTGACTCTTTTTTCATGTTTTCACTGAAACTACATTTCTTCTATTACCTACTTGCACCTTTTTTTTTAAAACAATTTTAGTTATATAGATAATACTCCATTAGTTATCTAGGTTATACTTAATCCATTATGAAATCAAGAATGACTAGATGTAGGCCACTGCATTTGTGGGAAAAATTTGAGGTTATATTGTTGTTTTGAATGAATCTCATAGGTTTAACAAAAATAATAAAAGGAAGTATTTACATAGTTCTCTTATATTCTTTGTATAAAATTGTTACTCATATAGTGTAATATTTGTAATAGGGATATAAAAATTGTAAAACTAGACTTTGGTAAATAAAAAGATTGAAAAAATTAAAAGTTAAAATTTGTTTGTGATTGGTTCAAATTAATTTTTTTAATAACTACTTAACTGACAAAACAAAAAACTCATTACAATAGTATTGCATGACGACAAGTACTAATAATAGCTCAACATGCAGTGGAAAATGACAAATGTTTCTTTTACATATACATTTATATGATTACATTTTTTTTTTCATATATAACATCTATGTTCTTATATATATTTTTTTAATAGAAACATATCTATTGCATTATATTTATTTCTATACATACATCTATAAGATAAAATTTAGAGCAATATATCTGTATTGATTTTCTTTTAAACGCATATCTTGGAGAATATTTAATCAAATAAATAAATATAATGTGGAAGAAACAAGTCAAATGTGGGAGGAGAAAACAAATTACTGAAACCATAATAAATTAGGGAGGAGAAAAGAGGAGAAAATAAATTACTCATAAGATATACCTATGAAAACAATAAAATCTCATAATTTTTTTTTTTTTAAATTTTAAAATCCAAAACCATACTAATTTTATTTCCTTGGAGACATCTATAAGATAGAATTTAAAATATTGTATCTTTATCCATATTTTCTTAAACATATATCTCAGCCAAAATTTAATGGAACAAATAAAAAGCTGACAAAATAAAGTTTTTAATTAAAAGTCATATCTTTTTGAACTGACAACGTTTCAGTCCAAAATAATTAAATAAATACCAAGTAAAAAAAGGGTAAATGGAAGAGGAGAATACAAATTAGAAGAGCAGATAAACTAAAAGATGAGTAAATAAATTGCATATACATTATTGAAGATAACTCTTGAATTAAAATACTGTTTTTGCACAAGTAAGCTCCATATCATAACAATTCTCAAGCAGAATAATCCAAGAAAGAAAAAGGATACCCACTTTATTCTTTTCTTTTTTTTTTGTCTCTGTGAATATGTCTGAGGAGGAGAGGAATTCTTTTGTAAGAAAATGGACTGCTAGTGTAAAAAATAACGTTGAAAATAATGCTCTCTTATCTTCCATCTCCCCACTGGATTGGCTTTCTGAAAGAGACCGTGGTGAAGGACCCAGAAATGATGCACCGGCCAATCGAACAGTATCTCATGAAAAGGTGAAGTTGGCAATATTGAGACGTCGAGGTACTCACCAATCTAGATATGCAGCCAATCGAACAGTACGTAATAGAAAGGTGAAGTTGGCACTATTGAGACGTCGAGGAGCTCATCAATCTAGATGTGCAGTGAAAACAGATTTTGATGATACTGTTGTAGAGCCAAAGGTGGAAAACAGTTCAGGTGTTGGTGAAAGCAAGAATGATGATGCAGCTGTTCAATCTAATTCAACAAACTTGAATATACAAAGCTTGTGCCAAACTTGTTATGTTTTGAAAAGACGGAACATTCATCCCATTCCTTTTCACTGTTGTGTTGAAGATAAGGTTACTTTGGGTTTTAGAGGACCGTCTCCTTTTGGAGCAATAGAAAGGCCCGGTAAGCCAGATGTTCAATTTGAAAGTTAAAATAATTAATCTACGACTAGATGTATGTTAACTCTACTCTTGCTATTATAGAGGTTTCTGATAGATGGTGCTGTAATCGTTTTGGGCTTATCGGCTGTACAGAAATATGTCTCACTATTGGCTGAATTTCTTATAATGTTAATATCTTTTTTCATCTGCAAATATCATATGCATGATTTTGGAATGTTCTAATTAACCTGACAATCTATAAGGTTTTCTTCCATTGTTCTGTGCTATCTCTGCTTGACGGAAGCTGATAATATAATGTAGAAGGAAAGTGGACCATTATCTTGAGGCTTTAAACATTACTTAATAATATTGGGATTTTATAATTCGTAGTTCATAGTTCATTTATATTTCAGATTACATTTTATCTTGAATGTTCTCCATTTTATAATGAATTGTATAGAGTCATACAAAATATTGATGTAAAAAACTACTACACAATCTAATTGAAAAGCATCATTAACCATTACTTAAACATGTCAAAACCTTATATTGATTTTTTTTCGATAATCAAAGGCAGAGCCGAGAATTTATATTAATAAGGCAAATTTAAAGTTTACATAAACAACAAAAAGAGAGTTTGCAGTGTTGAGTAGGTGATAAACCATCCAAAACAACACTAAATAAAAGCGAGGCAGCTGAAGAGAAACTACTAACTATCTCTTCTGTGTGAGAAATACTTAACTAAACATATCTATAATCTTTAAAACAAAAAAGAACATGGAGGCACATATCTCTCCGAAATTGGAAACAAAACCAGCAAGCATTAGGCCCTAAGAGCCCCACGACGACGCCTTCGACAGCCTCGACCTCCAACCCGACCTCTACCCCGCCCCGAACTACTGCATTCTCCTCCATCAGAAGTAGGTGGCATGTCATTTTGGAGCTCCCCAGATAGTGGGGGGTGTGCAATTACCTCTTCATCCGGGAGGAAGCCATTGAGGATAGCGTATTCTTTGAATTCCTGCTCCTTACTTTGATCCCCGGGATACTCCGAAAGGACTCGCCATTTGAGGAATTCAACCGCTGCAGTAACATTTTGTCTATGTTCTCTTCTTGCAGGACCCTTAAGGTCCAGGAGTAAAGGATAAAACATGACATTGGCTCCATCTTAATGAGTGGCTTTGATATCAGCCAGCCTCGGGATGCTGGAACCAGGCAGAGCATAGGAAAGAACCTTGTCAAGCCCACCGAGTAAATCATGCTCAAATAATTCGGAGGCAAGGGAGGAAATGAGGTCTTTTGAGAATTTAACGTCCAAAATAGAGGCAACAAATCCTGAAGAAATTTGCGTATTGTCTCTGTAGAATTCTTTCCTGTCAAGGTGTCCCTGTCCCAAAATCATCTTCGTTGCCAGAATTACTAGAAGATTTACCTTGCGGAGAAGCCTCTTAAGCCTTAAATCTGTGATTTCCTTGAAGCTGGATTGGCGAACATTGCTGCACAAGGAGATTGGAGTGCCCGCCCTAAGGCAAAGGATGGGGTCAGAAGCAAGCTTGACAACAATTCTGAAGTTTTCTGCCATTAGAGAATAAGACTAAAGCCTTGCAACCAACTCAAAAAAACCAAACAGCTAACCGAAAATAAGTTAGAAACGAAAACAAGGCGGCGTGAAGAATATATGAAATGTCTTCATTTAAGAAACAATCATCTTGTAAAATAGGAGTCTCCTACCTTTAGTGAGAAGTGCCTTGATATGACATTCCAAACCCACGAGCATGTAAGAATTAAATGTCTGAGTCCTTGAAACACCACCTTAAATACATTTGAATCGACAACCTTGGTTTGGAGATGACGGGGACGGCAAATCTGACTATGGCAGAAAAATAAATGCATTCTCCCCTTCAAACGGTTAACAAGGGGAATGGGAAGGACAGGCCATTAATGAAGGGGTCTTTTAGAGAATAGCATCTATGAGATAAACTGACGGATCTCATATATCTCGAAAGAAGCAATAAGCCATCATGCTAAAATAAAGATGAAAAAGAAACCGCCAAAGGGGCATCTAAAGATAGAAAGATCCATCCCAAACTAAGGAAAAAAAACCCCTACAATTTTAGCAACAATACTAAACTTGGCTTCCTTTTAATTTTGGAGGAGGATTAAAACTTCCAAAAATCTTGAAAAGAAGGGCAATGCGAACCTTGGAATTCAGCGATGACACTAAGCAATCCCTTCTGACATCACCATAAATGCATCAACTTCTGAATGCCTTCCTACTTGGACTTCAAATAATGTTTATGAATGCCAGCTCGAAAGGAAGATATGGTTCCATCTCATATAAGAGACCGTTGAGATTCAAATTCAAAAGTCTGCCAAGCAGTCAAATCTATTGCTTCACCAACTAGTAAAGTCATCAATCCTGCACTCAACTAGAGCAAAGACCCATAGATGATTACGCCTAATAACATCTTCCATTACTATTACCAATCACCAGGTGACGAGAAAATGGATGTTTCCATTCAATGATGCCAAGACACATGATAGGCTCCCTTTCATTTGAATGCACTAGCCGTTAGAAACTCAAATTCTGAATGATATTGATACTCCTGTAGTCCCCAATTTTGATTTAAGCTATAAGGTTTAACTACCCAGATTTAGGTGGGGACCAAACAATAGAGTTCCTTATTTCTGTCTTCTTTCAAAAAAAGGAAGGAACTTTGATGCCATTCCAACTAAATCTGATTTTACCATCCTAGTCTGTAAATTCTCTATTGGGGTTAGAAAAGAAAGGCATCCTGCGATTAGTGTTCTCTACTATAGATCTTTCTATAGAATTGATAACTGACTCTACCTTCATTGCTTTGTTGTAAAAAATTCTCCTATTTCATTCTTTCCATAATTCTCATATTAGAGAGGAGGGGCAAATTTCCCATAATGAACTGAGAATACCATCTTTAGGTGTAATTGGCAAGACTTGAAAAAGGCAAACAATATCATTAGGGAGAGTAGTAACCCATCCCAACTTGGCACAAAGCCATCTGCTAAGCAAAAGATAATCCATTGTTTCCTCATGTGCCTTACAGAGAACACATTTTGATGGCCCTTCAAAACCCATTTTCTTGAACCTATCTGCTATAAGAATTTTCCTCCTTGTTGCTAACCACACAAAGACTCTTGCCTTTGGGATAACTCTGCTACTCCAGAAAGTTTGTGATTTATTCCAAGATCTTTTTGCTCGAACTGACTTGCTAAGAGATTATAGCCTTCTTTGGCAGTGTATTGGCCTGATTTAGATGGGTGCCGGATAAGAGAATTGCTACCAGGTCTAAAGCATAGTTATCTATCTTGGATGGAATGCTTTAGTTGGTCTACTTGATTGAGAGGGAGGGGGAGACCCTCAAAGCTTTTCCATCACAACCCAAGGGGATTTTTCTCATAAAAACAACATAGTCCTTGATAAATACAGCCCAATTGGATTTGAGCCAACATCTAGTAACTTGAATAGAAATCAAGCTATCAATACTAGGATATCCCCCCCAAGAATCCTCCCAGAATAAACATGATGGTCCATCATGAACATCCCACATTATGTAGTTAGCCACAAGGGGTCTACATCTAATTATGAAGCTCCATATCCTTGATCCTTTTGGTAAATTATCGATTCTCATAAAATTGTTAGAATTCTCATCAACAATGTATTTAGCAAACATTAGTTCTACCCATGTTGCTGATGGTTGTTTAACCATCTTCCACACAAGTTTTTCTCCTAAGGCTTGATTTTAAAATTACTGATTACAGATACCTAAACCACCCAAGGATCTCGGTCTACAGATTTTATCCCAGACAATTAGAGCAATTTTATGTCTCTCCTAAGAGATTTGCTAGAAAAACTTTCTCATTTTTTGAATGAGAAAAGAGATCATTCCTACAGTAAGGACAAGGTAGGAAAGAAGATAAATGGGGAAACCTGAGATTACTGCTTGAAGCATAATCAAGCTACCTTACCAAGAAAGTCATTTTCCTTTCCAAGAGTTAGTACTAGGCTCCATTTTTATTTTCAACGGGTCCCAAAGTTTTGAATTCCTCAAGCCTTTGTCAATAGGTATACCAAGATAGACACAAGCAAGGCATCCTTTCTTGTAATTGAATATCTTTAGAATTCTAATTTTTGTTCTTGTAAGGGTAGAGAAGAAATAAATCTTTGACTTTTCTTTATTAGTGACTTTGCCAGATGCCTATCTATAAGAAGTAAGAATTCTCTATAGATGAGTAGCCTCTCTTGAATTGGCTTCAGCCATCAATAGGATATCATCTGCAAATTGTTGGTGGGTATCTAAGAAGTTTGTAGCCATTTTAATGCCCTTTATCAAACCTCTTGAGTGTAAATCTTTGATTGCTCTACCTAGTGCTTCAACCATAATGATGTAAAGAAATGGAGAAAAAGGGTCTCCTTGTCTAATGCCTTTGGATAATGAAAAATATCCTTCTAGGGTCCCATTTATAAGAACCAAGAACCTTGGCGTGAAGATGCATTCAAAGGTCCAGTTAATCCATCTAATATTGAAACCAAATGCCCGCATGGCTTTACAAATGAAGTGCTAGTCAACATTGTCGTAAGCCTTTGATATGTCCAACTTAATAATCATCCCTGCTTTGTTAATGTTTTGAAGAGTGTGGATTTCTTCTTGGGCAATGATCACTCCCTCAAGGATTGATTTTCCTGGCACAAAATTAGTCTTCTCTATTGAGATTAAGTTGTCCATAAGAGTTTTAAGCTTATTAGTGAACACTTTGGAAAGGATTTTATAGGTCATGTTGCAAAGGGAAATAGGTCTGAAATCTCCCAACCTTACAACTTTCTCTTTTTGGGGGATGAGAGAAATAAGTGTATTGTTGATCTCGTTGAGGATGTTACCTGATTTTCTTGAAGATTTGAGAGCCTCTCCTAAATCCAGCCCTATGATTTTCCAGCATTTCTTGAAGAAACAAGTGGGAAAGCCATCTGGCCCTAGGACTTTGTCAGAAGTGAGTTGGTTTAAAGATAAGGATACTTCCTCCAAACTGAAGCTTTCATTAAGCCTCTGATTTTTCTCATTAGTTATGACTTTTGGGATAGATGCAAGAAATTTGTTTTGTTCATCGAGATTAGATCCATCCTCATTTTTCAATAAACTATAAAAGGAAGAGGCAAATATTTAATAGAATGATCTGCGGATCTTCTATTATCTGATTTCCATGAATAACTATTTTCTTAATACTATTTTTAGATCTTCTCTTCTTGATGACATTATTAAAGAACTTTGTGTTCTTGTCCCCTACTTGTAGCCAACTTTCTTTCAATTTTTTCTTCTAGAATAGCTCTTCTTTAAATAGGATGTCTTCATATTTTCCTAGGAGTTCCTTTTCTCTTAAAAACTCAACATGAGACATACCATCTTGAATAACTTTTTCATTGAGCTCATCCAGTTGAGACTCAATTTATCTTTTGGAATCAAAGATATTTAATAAAGAGATCAACATTCCATTGGAGGAATTTTCTTTTGACATACTTCAACTTAGAGACAAAACTGTATAATTTCAAACCCTCAAAGGAACCCTCATTCCACCACTGATCAATTAGAGATGAAAAATTTGGGTCCTTCATCCACATGTTCTCAAATCTAAAAGGGGATTTAATAGATCAAGAGGATAATCCCAAGAATCTTAGTTGTAATGGAAAGTGATTTGAGCCTAAGCACGACATAACTTTGCATTCCAGTGAAATAGGGAAAGAGCAAAAGTCACCCAACCACAAAAATATGTCTATCTTTTCTTTAATGTTATTGAATCCTAGCCTTTTGTTGTTCCAAGTGAAGATACTGTCACCATATTATATTTCAAGAAGCCCATTCTACTCCACCCAATCATTTAAGTCTTGCTAAGATTTGCCAAGTCTAGCTATTCCTCCCTTTTTGTCTAACATGATTCTAATGGAATTGAAGTCCCCTCCAATAAACAAGTTCTCATTTTTAAATTAGGAGATAATTCCATCTACATCAGACCAAAAAGTATTCTATAAAGATGAAGATATAGGACCATAGACATTAATCAAGAAGAATGAGAAGTTGGAGGATAGTATTTTAGCTACTAACATGAGCCAATATCTATCTAAAGAAATATTTTCTCTATGGATAATTGATGGCTTCCATAATAAGAGAAGGCCACCAGAAGAAAATTCTGCTTGAACCGATTTCAAACTGCGGTCTCTATATTGGTTTCTTGGATAGCAGTCGAAAAGTTGTGCCTGATGAGTATTGAACTTAGTAGACTCATTTTAGCCCATGCGTCTGCCTTTTCCTTCTCATGATATTCAGGACACCTTTTCAACAGCTATCCTTCAGCTTCTATTTGATGTTAGTTGTGGGTTTATCTTGCCACTCATCATTTTTTAGCATGATTCTTCTGGATAGTAGCATGCCATAGAGACGTCCATGTGCGATGTATTCATCCTATGACATCTTAACATTCAAATGTCAATTCTTTTCCCTCATATTATCTCATTTAAATCTATCTCTTTGATTCATGTAAGCTCTCTAGATTCATGATACAATCTCTCTTGTTCTCTTGGCTCTCACAACTTTCTCTTTCTCTCTCACTTGCTACAACAATCTCTAGTTTTCAACAACACTCTCAATCTTTCACAATACTCTTTGTATCTCTCTTGGCATTCTCAAGCCTTGTTGGTAATATCTATCTACTTATCTCACCTTTGAGCATCTTGGGATTTATCACATCCCTTATCCGTCAAATCATTTATCTTTTCTATTTACTTTTTTATTTGTCGATCTATCTATCTCCTACTATGGAGGTGAAAACACCAAAACAGGGACTTGACTAAGGCAAGTCTCCAAACAACCCCAAACATTTTTTCTCTTCTTCATGTGTGCAGTTTTATTAGAAGTATTCAAAGGAACAAGGGTTTTCTTGTGTTTAATTTATTTCATTTTTATTTATTTATTTTAATATTTATTATCTATAATTCATTGCTAGATTTCTAGCTTCTGGGTTTTGCACGTTATCTGAAGAACAAAGTGAAGTTTTCATGTTTCTAAGTATTTTTTTGATCATGGTCCGTATGAGACTACAACACACCATGCAAATGTCTACACTGCATGTTGGTATCATTGATCAAGATGCTCATACATATATCAAATAATCTTGGTGTCTGCTCTTACAATTCTACCTCAATAAATAGGGGTCTTTAACTCATGAATGCCAACTAAAAATATAAAAAGCAACATGGATATTCATGCACAACTATAGTTAGCTTTTTAAAGAAAAATATATTTTTAGAAAAAAATATCTTTAACTGTAGTTCTTCCCATAAAAGTGGGAGAAATTAATATTTCATTTCTATATTTAAACACTTATTTTTATCTTCATACGAGACTGCACAAGCTATTCTCCTCTTGCAACTATTCATGAAAAGTGTTGAAATTAATATACCAACAATCTCCTCAATTTAAATTACTACAATACTAGATTGCTTCAACACAAAAATTTTGATATCTTCTTTTGGCTTCAACATGATTTTATCCTACTGTGGGGTATCATGTGGTTTACTATCCTTTTGGATTGAAAACTTGTGGCTTTTAACTCTTTTTGGATAATTTTAAGACTTGGATTTAACTTCCTCAAATGTAGAATATTTTTATGTAGATTTCACAAAACTCGTGATCGTATCTCCTCCTTTAGAGGGCTTCAAACCTTTTCTTTTGACAAAAAAGAAAACTATGGCCTTTCGCAACTTGGCTTTATTTGTCTTCCTCAGAAATTGATGGCTTCATCTTTTTCATAGGTTCTTTTGAAGTTTACTATTTTTCTTGGATCTTCTCAACATCCATACGATCTTTTCATACCTTGGCAATCTCTTCTTTCCCTAGCATTCTCTTTGTTTGTTTGGGCTCCTACTTGTCTAGCTACACCTTTTCAGACATGAGGTTATTCAAATCCTCGATTCCTTCTATAGTTGACATGCAAATGTCAATTTGACTTCGCTCTTGTCTTTGGAGGGTGAACTTCACCTTTGGATGGTGGCTTTTGGATTGACAACAAATTGACTTCATTGACTCAAAATACTTTGCCCATGCAACTTGGACAACTTACCATAATAAAAAATATCACATAAATAACTTATGATCCTCAATGATCTTGTTTAGCAATTTCATATAGATTGTTTTTTTTTTATGAAGAATAACGATATTCAACATGCAAATTATCCTCGTTTGATCTAAGATCTTCTTGAAAATTCAAATGTCACAACAAAGCTTCATCTCAAGAAAACAAAGACCATCCCATCTCATTGGCTTTCCTTCTTACTGTTCAGATTTCCTTGGATGTTTCTGCAACTTTAGCAATTTAACCTAGAAAATTTCTCTAACATATCTTTTATATCAATTGAAGAAAATAAAAAAAATAGGGACCAATTGCTACATAACAACAAACACATAGAGGTCGTTGCTCAACAGCTAATAAAACTTTATAATCATTCAATGAGTTATAAATCCACCTGATCACAAGATAAAGGATTTTTTCATCATAGAGACCAAAGATAAGAAAACATTACAATTCTACCTAAATAAATAGAGGTCTTTGACACATGAATGCCTACTAAAAACATATAAACAACATGCATATTCATGCACAATTATAATTAGTGTTTTTAATGAAAATTATACTTTTATAAAAATATATCTTTAACTATTAAATATAATAGAGGTCCCTAGATATTTGACAGATTTGTTGACCTCATCAACCTTTCTAAGCATGGTGTCAAGAATGAGATAGTTATTACTCATCTGGTACTCCCCAATCAAGAAACATATGTTTATGATGTGGCAAGATTTCAAGATTGAAGGCATCCAAATCAGATGCTTTGGTGGAGGCTGCAATTATATAGTCATAGTCAACATAAAGTGGGATGAAGGGCCCACAAAATAAAAATTACGATTACTTAGCAAACTTTCTCTACGGGAGAAAAGAGGACCGTTGAGAATTAGGCACCTCTCTTCTTTTGAATTCAAAGGTATATCAACTTAAAAAACTCCACAGATCCTGAACGACTATTTTAGAAATTCAAAATGCCTAAGCTCAACCACCCTCTTCCTGATTCCTTGGGGAAGAAAAGCTGAGATAACACGCCTACCAACTTAAAGAAGTGTCAGCTGACACCTCTTCCTGATTCCTTGGGGAAGTAAAGCTAAGATCACACGCCTACCAACTTAAAGAAGAGTCAGTCAATTGCAGGTATAGTTATTGAAATTTAAGGTATAAGTGTCAGAATTCTTTCTAGAAAAGCTTGCAGCATCCAATTAACATGGTGGGTTGTTTTAATTGCATTTATAATGATGGCAGAGTTCCCCTCAATTGCTAATTTTTTTATGCCACGATTAGAACGCTTTGACAAGCCTTAAAGAAGAACTTTAAATTCTGCTACATTGTTTGTATCCAGAGGAATAGGTTCATCCATCTTTCCCAACATTATTTCATTGTGATCTCTGACTACACATCCAATTCCAGAAGATCCTGGATTTCCTTTAGAAGCCCCATCAAAGTTTAATTTGAACCAACCATTCTGGGGAGGAGACAAAGCTGCATTTCCTCTGTCAGCTGACTTCTTCCTTAAAAAATGGGGAATTTTGATTCCATTCCAAGACAACCTCATTTTGTCGTCCCATGATGTATAGCTCTTATCCAAGTTAGTAGAAACGACAAGTCTTCTATTAATGTTTTCAATAATGGCTTCTTCCAAAGAAGATAACACTGACTCAACACTCCTTGTTTTTCCATAAAAAATTCCCCTGTCCTGCTCCTTCCATACCTCCCATACTAGAGAGAAGGGGGAAATTTCCCACAAAGAGCTTCAAATGTCATCTTTTGGTCTGATTGAACAACCTGAGAAAAGGGAGACAATGTCATTTTATAGAGCTATTATCCAACCTAGTTTAGCACATAGCCACCTCTAGCATTTTGCTGAGAAGGGGCAAGCAAGGAGGAGATGATCCACATATTCCTCATGTGATTTACACAGAATGCACCTTGAGGGGCCCTCAAATCCCATCTTCTTGAATCTCTCTACCATGAGGATCTTTTTCTTGACTGCCAGCCAAGCAAAAATGTCAGCCTTAGGAATAATTTAATTATTCCTAGAAAAATCTTTTGAGACATATGTTGGTCTATAGGGTCCACTTGGTTTGCGAGAACATTATATCCTATTTTAATAGAGTATTGGCCATATTTAGTAGGGGACCAAATCAAAGTGTCAATTCCATTCTAAAAACCAAATGCCTTTCCTTGAGGAGGGTAGAAAGTTGATTTAATTCAATTAAGGGAAGGGGCAGACCTTCCAAAGTTTTCCAATCCAACCTAGGAAGGATTTATCCCTTGAAAATTCTACATAATCCTTGATGTGAAGCCCCCAATCAAGTATTCGCCATTCCCTTGTTGTTAGAATCATTATTAAACTATCTATGCTAAAAAATCCACCCCGAGAATCCTCCCAGAAAAGACAAGATGAACCTTCTCGGACATCCCAAGAAACATAATCTTCTACAAGATGTCTATATTTGAGAATAAAATTCCAGGTCCAAGACTCTTTCAGATGAGTAGAAGCTCTCAAAATGTTAATAGGGTCTCCTTCAACAACATATTTGGTAAGCATCATTCTTACCCATCTTGCACTTGGACAATAAGCATCTTCCAGGCTAGTTTTTCTCCTAAGGCCTTATTCTGAATCCAAAGATTTTGTACTCCCAGGCCTCTTGAAGGCTTGGGTTTACAGATTTTATCCTTGGCTTCTCATCTTTTTAATGATGAATGAATTCTTGCCTATTGATATGGCTAAAAGAGACATAAGGTAGATGGGAAGAATGGAGATGACGACTTGAAGCATAATGAATCTACCCGCCCAATAGAGTCATTTTCCTTTCCATGAATTGGCTTTCTTATCCAAGTTTAGCTTAAGGAGATCCCACATCTATTGGGATCCCAATGTATATGCAGATGAGAGAACCCTTTTTGCAATTAAAGATACTTAAGATCTTGTTTTCCATAGTTACTACTGGAGTAGAGAAAAAATAAATTTCTGATTTTTCCTTGTTGACCACCTGACCTAAGGCTTTGGATGATCTTTGCCTATTTCAGATATTAGAGTTGTTTCTGAAACATTAATACTTTTTTAATGTGTGCAACTTCTTCTTCGGAGTAAGATGGGTTGGTGAAATGGAATAACAAAAGAAATGCAGGCATTGAGCATGCTGCAGGAGAGACCCAGTCTCGGAAAAAAATAGGGGATTTTTCATGGAGAAAGAAGCACGCATTTCAGCTTTGGGTGCCACGGTGTCTGTTATCAAGGGAAGATTCAAGCCCTGGGGAGACAAAATAAAGGAGCATATGCGATTTCCCTTTGTAAAACCTATGAATTCATCACTTGCACAATGATATCAAATTAGGGCAGATACTGTGGCATCTAAAATGGCTTATTTATAGGATCGTGCACTCGTGTAGATTTATAAGCATACAAGGAAAAATGGGTGTTCACGGATTGGACTAAGGCCATAGAGCGAGGGTTAGGTTAGAGTTGGCACTATTTTTTAATTTGAATTACAATTGGGGATTGGGTTCAAATAAGATTAGATTTAATATTTGAATAAGGATTGCTAAGCAATTACGGTATTAATTATTCACAATCGGTGGGGGCTGTTGTGAGACAGTCTGGATCAACGCTGGTAACTCGAGGCCTGTCAACGCATAGAGCATCTTGTCCATCTGGGTACGCAAGGTCATCTTGATTTTTTTATTTGATTTTCTAAAGAAAATCGGTCGCAGGAGTTTCGAAATTATTTTGTTTGACAATCCATTGAATTTGTTTTCAAAATAATTTGATTTTGTTCTTAAAATCTCTTGAATATGTCTGAAACCTGTCAAATTTATTTTCATTATATCCCATTTTAACAGAGTAAAGGCTTTATTTTGAAATTCTTTGCAGCCCAAGGTAGCCAGGTTTTAAATCTGTTTTATAGAACTTTGAAATTCGATTTAACATTTCTTTAAAATTTACCTGTGGTTGGGTTTAAATCATGCATAAGACGTGGGAAATCTCCCTCTAATTTTTTATTATTCTTTACTTACTGTTTATGCTTAAAATTTGTTTAGATTTGTAAAGTATTTAGAATGAGATTTCTAAATATCATTTTAGAATGTATCATAATTTTGTTTAGAACTTAATCTGTGCAAGGGACTCAAGGTTTTGATATCTTATGGATAGAGTATAGATAAATTTGTGAAGTTAATATTTTAGTACGATTGCAATTGGTTGCACCTAATTTTCATAAACTGTTTATTATTCAATTGTTTTTGGATGTTTAGTTTTCAATTTATAGAAATTGTTTTTCTTCAATCTAATATTTCTACATGTGTTGTTTTAGCAAATTTCTAGGTCATTAAAATAATATTTAATATGTTCTAGATTTATTTTTTCAAATTTTGAATTTCCATGTAAATCTTTAAAGTGTTTAATTAAAGTTCTAAAAGAAACTTTTGAGTTGGGGTCATATATATAATATTAAAAAAATAATAATATTATAAAAATTAGATAAGAAAAAAATATTATCCATAATATAGTATATTATATATAAATTTTTTATATAATAATATTATAATATTATACTATAACTATAATAAATTAATAACATTATAATAATGAAAATACAATAATAATATTGTGGAGATGTTTTGATTATGACTACTTCCATGAATAATGAAAATTTTGGTATGTATTAGTTTGATTGATTACCTATTAATTGATTAATAATCTCTTTTATTTGCTAATTGTTTGGAAAAAAAAAAATTCAATTACTAAGTAACACTTGTTTTTCTTTAATTTATATTCTTTTTAGTTATTGTTAATAGTAAGTCTGCTATTTATTCACATTTATGATTTAAACATTTTGAAGTTTCATATCTTTATACATCTATTGCATAATAGTTTTAAAAATATAGATATGCAAATAATTAAATTAGTTTTTATCATGTATCCCAAAGGCATTTTCTAAGGATGTGGCATTTGAATCCGGAGAAGCGTTCTCAGGTAAAAGGCAACACATACCTTTCAACACACTGCTGGCTATAATTCTCCGACTTTCCACACTCTCTGGGCTTGGGTGTGAAAGTGTAAAGCTTATAAAGAATGTAGCTTCATATCTTGATTTAGTTTCTGACACTCTGCAAAGTATGGATATTTTGGTGGAAGTCCGTGAGCAAATATTTTGAGACATATTACTAAGAGTGCCATATAAATATCATTCAAAGATTAAGGAGTTGTTGGAACCTGCTAATGAAATGATGGAATTAAGTTTGGGCTGGCAAACCAATACATATGTTTTCTCGAACCTCCTGAGGAGTTGTTTGAACCTGCGTATATATCTATCTACGATCCAGTTGATCAATTGTGTATAATACGCACTTGTACTCCCACTGATTTTCGAATATTACAGGATTCTAAGATTCTGTGGGTTAAACATAGGCTTGTTTTGGTGGGCTACAATCCTCGTAAGAATTATACCGCAGCGATTCTGACATATGATGTATTATTTAGTACATGGAAGCACGCTGCTGAAATTGCAACTGCCGGAAATGCGAGACAAGTGGAAGTTTCTTCCTGAGATGCCCCATGAAATTCCAACTACCCGAAATGCCACACAAGTAAGTAGTAATTAATAGAAATAGAAAAGTAGAATTTCTTTCTATAAAAAATGTGACTTAAATATATGATTTTATCATCTTGTTGGGATGTGAAAACTACATAGGGGAAAGGACCCACTAGTTGTGCACCCTAACTTCGCACTTCTCAAAATCCTACTTGAAAATTGCAAATCACTCCGATTTTTTTACAGCAGCTTACTTGGCAAGTCCCCTGCTTATAACTAAGGTTTCAGGGCCACATCATCAAATATGATGCCACAAAAGAGACCCCAATAGTTGTGCAGCTCACATGGCATCACCTGATTGGTTACTTTTCACAATATTAGTACATTTCTTAACAACTATTGGTACATTTCCTAACAAAAATTGATATTTTTTGTTTCAAACAATAGGTTTTATTTGTTCAATTTTTGGAACAAACCCTCACAACAATTGATACATGCTCAACTGGATCGTGGATAGATATATAATAAATCAGTGGGAGTACAATAAATACCATGTTTAGTTTGTGTATAAATAAATTTGTAGAGGACTGTGATAAAAAGTACATGTATGAATTACTATTACCATGTAAGGTATATATGTACATATTTTTGAATTGGTTATATCATACATGAGGTATAAGAAAAAAAATTTCAGCCAAAAAAAGGAAATGTGTATAGATCTAAGTTCAAATATTATTTTAAAAAATGAATCAATTTATATACTATTGTGTAGGAGAAAAAGTGACACTAAGCAAACATGCCCTAATCTCACTTTCAACCACACACTTGTAGAATACGAAAGAGCCTAGAGGTATCACACAATTGGCTACTTCTTCTTGTGAAAGAGAGAGCCATGAGCTACCTATTATGATTTCTATTCCTTTGTTGTAATTGAAAGATAAAATGATGCAAGTTCAATCCCTAACCCCAAAGTGCAAGTATGAACTAATAACAAGATTGCAGAATTGAACTTAAACAATGGAAAGCTGTAAACACAAGGACAAAACAAGAATGCAAATGCATACCCAGAGTCAAAAACTGAGTGAAAATGTTCGGGACGGGGGTGCGGGCACCACTGTCCTGATTCTGCCCCTGAAACTGCTCCGGAAACTGCTGTTTTTGCACTCTGGAAACGCTGTCAAAAAGTGCTGAAAATGTTGTCTGTCAGGAGGACCAGGGTGCCCAGCGCCCCTGTCCCAGGGACCAGGGCGCCCAGCGCCCCTGTCCTGGCAAGACCAGGGCGCCCCACGCCCCTGTCCTGGTCTTTTGCTCTGAAATTTGGTGGGAAGGTCGGTCTCAGTCTGCTTCTCCCGAATCTGCAACCTGCGGCGTCGTCCGAGTCCCGAAACCTGCACTTATATCTGAAAAGGGTATGGTGGGCGGCTATATAGGGTTTTGCCTTAGTCAAACCCCTGCTTCGGTGATTTCCACCTCCACGAATAGCCAAGTTGTATTGTAAAATGTATTGTGTGTGCAGACCTAGTGTGTGTGCAAGGTCCTTAAATGCAAGAAAGCAAACTAGAGCAACCTAGAAAGTAAACCCTAATTGCTTGTAAATGATAATGTAAATGCTCTAAATCAAGATGTAAAGTGATCTAAAGCATGAATAAAGGATATATTGAAGCTTATGCAAAGACATGAAAACAACATGAAATCATACCCAACCCTCAAGGGAGGAGTACAAGCCAATCTTCAGTCGGTAATCTCCTATTGTTCTTCAATGTCTCCCAAGCCCTAAATGAATGAAATTGATGAATGCTTGATGGATGGATCTTGAATGTTATTGAAGTCTTCAAAGATCTGCTCTTTCGCTGCATAGAAGGTCCTCGAAAGCCAAAATTCAGATCCCTTCAAATGAAGAAAGAGAGCTCTTATGTAGGAAACCCTAGGTCGTAATTTTGTCTTTTGGCCGACCTAGAGATTGAATCTCCTGCCAATTTCTTGGGGTTAAGCTTTATTTTATGATTGGATTGTGCTCCTAAAATTTTGGGAAAAATGTCCGGGACCATGTGCACTTCGGGCGCCACGGTCACGACAACTTTTCACCAAATTTTCAAGGCCGTCGGATATGATGATTTTAGAGAGAATCTCAAAGTTACAGCCGATTTTGAGATGTTTTGACCCCCGAAATCAAGCCCCCAAGTTCAAAATAGGACCTAATTAGGGTTTTTGATTAAATGATGTATTGGAGGAATAAAATGAAAAGGGCACACTTTAATGAAAGGGCCCAACTTTATGATGTAGGAGATGATAAAATAGGACCTTAGACCTAGTTAATTTAATTAATTAAGTGCTAAAGGGGAAATGCAATGCAAAATACAAAATGCGCCAAGGCGGGTGCTAAACTAGGTGTGAAATTGTACCACCCTAGCAAGTGCATACAATTTACGATGCTACATTTAGCCCCCACTTTAGCGGTCATATGAACACTACGTGCATATGCAAGCTAAAGTACAGAAAAGTAAACATTATTTGAAAAAGGATATATCCATAAGTCTGTCGAACGAAGCCCCCACCGGTATCTGCAGTACACAGTTAGGAACCGCACCCTACAAAACACATGTTAGATCACAAAATCACCTAATGCTTACTAAGGAAGGTGATGAAAATTCGAGGGTAGCTATATGCCCCTTCCTGTTTCGGCTTGCTAATTTTAGTGAGTTGAAATAGGGTATCATGTTTACCTTCTTCGAATTGTTAAAGAAAATTGATGACAAATGCTCACAAGAAGATTTGATATGAGATCAAAAACTAATGGAGAATCATTTGGTAAGAAAGAGGACTAAATCTCAATTCCAACACAACAAAGAGTGTGAGGATTTGAGAGTTCTCTAACACAAGATGAAGGATGTAAATGGAAACAAAATGCAAAGAGAAGAAAAGAAAGGAAAAAAGCATGAATACACACATTGGTGATCCATGAGAATAGTGAGAGAGAAAACATGGACTTCTCGCCCCTACATCTTGTCTAGGTGATCCATGGGAAAAGGGACATGGAAAACTAGCCCCTAGAGTCTATCTAGGTGATCCATGTAAGGGAGGAGAGTGAGAAAGTCTAGCCTTATGCCGCTAGTTCCACTCAACCTTGTGCATGTGTGTGTAAGGGAGGTTGGAAGCACCTCATAGGAGTCTATGCCCGGGTATACTACAACTTGTATATGTATAGTACAAAAGCGTGACATCTCGCTCTAAGAGTCTGTGCTCTGGTTTCGAGAATAATCAGCTTGCATAAAAGAAAAAAAAATGGAGACATCTCGCTCTAAGAGTCTGTGCTCTGGTTCCGAGAATAATCCATTGCTCAAAAAGTGTAATGTTTATGTCATAAGCAAAGTAGAACAAGGATAACTACCTTCATCATAAAAGAAGATACCCCAAAAATGCAACAATGTCATAGATCCAAGCAAGAGGGTTTTGCACTCTTTAAGCAAGGATAAGATAGTTGAAAAGGGATATCTTGTAGTATGTGTAAAGGAGATCCTTAAAGGAGAAGAGATCTTTGTACAAAAGACACCTATCCTCGAGAGGAATTGTCTTAGACAAATATAACATCTTCTAGAATAAGACAAAGAAGAGAATAAGAATGCAATAACTTCTTTCGCGAGGTGAAAGTGATTCTTAATGAAGGATGACGCTCTTTTTAACCCAATTGGGAGAGTGAATTCATTATGGATGTATTTTACCAAGTGCAAAAGAGGTTGTAGTCAAGGACTTACACCTCTTGTAAGAGAGAATCCTTGAACAAACAACAACAAATGCATACAAGGAATAACATCAAGTAATAAAGTTCACACCATCCATGAAATAGGAAAAAGTGGATCCTTAGATAAAAATAACGAAAGATCATTGCCTCCCAAGGATAAGGTCAATGAGAAGGATTTACTCAATCTTCCAGGGAGAGATTTAGACATGAACAAAATGTACTACATACTCACATGAGTTCATGCAAGCAAGACATTAGTGTATGTAAAATGCTCCTCACAAGAAGTGGGTAAGGTAAGAAAGAGAATACACATCTTCTCCCATATCTAGGAAAAGAGGATTCTAAAGAAAAGATGATCAATATTTCCACATTATTACCCCATAGGAACAAGAGATAACATAGAAAAATTAGGCTATTATGTTGCTTCAAAAATATGATTGCACTTGAAATTGTACCATCATGAATGACAATGAGCCCCCAATAAATGAGCTACCAATGTCACATAATGATGAGCAACATAATAGCCATTAATGTTATTTAAAGACATGATAGATTGAATGAGGTATTTGAATATGACATGGTAAATGCTCAACTATAAGTGAGATCAAAAACATGTATAAAATGATAAAAATTGAAGATGAAAAGTCACAAGAAATCTTAGAAGAGGGATGAGTGTAATTTATTAGAGCCTTATCCCTGGAGGAAAGGACTTTATGATGAATAGGAGATAAAGATTCATAAGTGGATTTAGAAATTTGAGGGGAGTCATAAAGAGATTTGTTCATCGCCAATATTTTCTTATGAGGGGCATTAGAGTTGACAAAAGTAGAAGATGATTTAGTTGAAGTGAGATCATCATCACTACTAAATATAGCATTCACATTGAGAGATGGTCTTTTAGATGCTTTGGTGCATTTGCAGGGATTATAGCCGAGTCCAAAGGCATAATTGTGAAAATTAGTCTCTAGAGGAACTTTTGTCCCTTGTTCATGAGCGCCACAACCATTTCCATGATACCCATTCTTAGCAAAAATGCGAAAACCACGACCATAACGATCAGCCATTTCAGGAAGAGAAGGTGGTTTTTCATAAGACAAAGAATCAAATCCTTCAGAATTAGAAGTGTGAGGAGAAGAAGTTTGAGAAGCGGCCAAAAAATTATTGCTCATAGGTTCAAGTAAGACTGATTGATTTCTAGTTTCTTCCTTCTTTTTACCTTTAAGATCTCTAGGAGGAACCCTATATTCACCTACAAAGGTGGGATTAAAATCAAGGGATCCCCAATCATCTTTTGCGAGAACCTTCTCAGGATCAAAAGCCTTTTCATGTGTAGACTCAATTCGAGAAGGATCTTCTTCAAGAGCTTCAGACTCATCCAAAGAATTTTGATTATTAGAGGGTGATGATTCATCCATAGGTATCTTGTTTAACGAGTCATCACTAGAAGAGGAAGGCTTAGAAGAACTCCCTTTGGAAGTAGATGTTTGCAAACAAGCTTGAAAATTAGTATCACCTATCAAGGTATATGTCTTATTATTATAAATAAATTTAACTTGTCTATGCAATGTAGAGGGGACAGCTTGCATACTGTGAATCCAAGGTCTCCCTAATAACAAGTTGTATGTTAGATTTCCCGACATAACATGGATAGGAGTAGGCAAAGTAACAGGTCCCACTGTGATGGGTAAAGTGATAATACCTAATGAAGACTTAGCCACATTATCAAAGCCTCGAATGGGACGAGAGTCAGGCTCAATAAGGGATGTATCCACATTCATCTTATGCAATAGATTAATGCTATACACATTAAGGCCAGAGCCATTATCTATCAGTGTTCGTCTTATAGCAGTGTCATTTATGATAACCACAATCATCAAGGGATCATATTGATGTTGAATTTCACTAGTAGGCAATTCATCTTGAGTAAACACAATTTGAGCTTTAGGATTCATCACAGAGTTAACCAAAGATACTATATTACTAGATGTATTCGGTGGAGGAACATTCAAATCTTTCAAGGCATCTTGTAACATTCCATGATGAGCGGAAGAAGTTTGAATCAAATCCTAGAGGGATATCTTAGCAGGGTTAGCTTTAAGTTGTTCTATGAGATCATATTCCTTACAAAGAACTTGTGAAATACATGGAGCTTGAGGAAGAATAGGTTGGGAAGGAGGAAGTGAAGTTGGGATAACTGGAGGAGGATTAGGTTGCCTATTATTTCTTGTGTTATAGGTATGAGCAACTGCATGATAACTCTCTCTAGTTAATTGCCTAGCATACTCATAAGGGCTCTTAGTAGAGTAACCTCCTTGCATAGTAATAATAGGTTTCTTAGGAGTGCAAAATGAATCATTAGCATAACCACCTTGAACCACTAAGATAGGCTTATTTAAAGGTTGAGAATTTTGAGAAGGACAAGCACCTTGGACAGTGAAGAGAGGTTTGTTAGGTGTCTCATTCACATGTATCAAATTGATTAAGGATGGTTTAGAGGAATGGACAAAAGTGTTGGAAGAATTTTTGATAGTCTTCTCTTGCACTAAAATCTTATCACGGATTAAATCAATTTTAGGAGAGAGACAAGGGGTAGGCACTAATGTTCTAGTAGGAAGAGTAATACTAGGAAAGGTCATATCATCCTCTATCATCAAAGGATCTACATGGGGAATAAACTCTCTAGGAGAAGGATCAACATTACTCTCTAAAGTCTCACTTTTGAGAGGGAGATCTTTGAAAGAGATGTTCACCATCTTGCTTTGAACTAGGGTTTCCTTATGAGTAGAACCAAGTTGAGGAGAGGGAGATGCTTTATTTTTAGAGGGAGAATAATTGAGATTCAAGGAAGGTGAGAAACTATCAAGGGAGTTTTCAATCTTGATTTCATCCCCTTTGGCTAGGGTTCTCTCATGGGATAGAGAATAATCTACACCTTCTTCTAATGGTTCATCCCAAATAGTGAAGTTGTTGAAAGGAATGTTTGAAGTATTGTCAATTTCGGGAGAGGAGATAACATTGTTTATTAATTCCTCATCCTTAGGAGGGAGAGCATAAATAGATGTGTTAAACTCATCCTCTTTCCTCAAAATATTTTCAATATGATCTTTATGGGAGAGTGAGTTAAGGAAATTGCTTATTATTTCATCTTCCTTCTCTAAGGGATGCTTATGGGTAAGACAAACTTTAGGAGAAGGGTAAGCATTTATCATTAATTCATCATCTCTAGTGGGAATTTTGTTGGAAAAGGAAATTCCATCACTAGGAAATGTAGGGATAATGTCATCTTCTTGCACAAAAGGATCCTCATGAAGGGAGCATTTTTTAGGAGCCACAAAGTCATCAAGGGCATCATCCAGCAAAGCATGATCATATCTATTAAAAGGTTTATCTTTTGATTCAAAAGGAGATATCTCTTCATAGAGGGGATCATTGAAAACAACCATGTTACTAGATTTAGTGGAAGAGCTGATAGGAATGTACCCTTGAGAGGAACCATTTGACTTATCTTTCTCATCACAACGAAATGGCATAGTAACAATGTTTATGAGTTTTTGGTAAAATGAAGGTTTGGTATATTTAGGTTTCAAAAATTCATCTAAAGCTTCATCTAACTCATAATCATCACAAATATGAACATCTTGCAAATAAAAATCTGACATTTTGAAATTGCATAAAATTTAAACACACAATGCAAAGAAACACACTTTTTTTTTTTTACTTTTTTTTCTTTTTAATGAAAATGAAATGAAAACACACTAAATATAGATCTAGATCTAACAAATGCAATGCAAGAGGAAGCAATGATAGATTCACGTCGGGTTCACCAAAATGTGTAGGAGAAAAAGTGACACTAAGCAAACATGCCCTAATCTCACTTTCAACCACACACTTGTGGAATACGAAAGAGCCTAGAGGTATCACACAATTGGCTACTTCTTCTTGTGAAAGAGAGAGCCACGGGCTACCTATTAGAATTTCTATTCCTTTGTTGTAATTGAAAGATAAAATGATGCAAATTCAATCCCTAACCCCAAAGTGCAAGTATGAACTAATAACAAGATTGCAGAATTGAACTTAAACAATGGAAAGCTGTAAACACAAAGACAAAACAAGAATGCAAATGCATACCCAGAGTCAAAATCTGAGTGAAAATGTTCGGGACGGGGGTGCGGGCACCACTGTCCTGATTCTGCCCCTGAAACTGCTCCGGAAACTGCTATTTTTGCACTCTGGAAAAGCTGTCAAAAAGTGCTGAAAATGCTGTCTGTCAGGAGGACTAGGGCACCCAGCCCCCCTGTCCCAGGGACCAGGGCACCCAGCGCCCCTGTCCTGGCAGGACCAGGGCGGCCAGCGCCCCTGTCCTGGCAGGACCAGGGCGCCCCACGCCCCTGTCCTGGTCTTTTGCTCTGAAATTTGGTGGGAAGGTCGGTCTCAGTCTGCTTCTCCCGAATCTGCAACCTGTGGCCTCGTCCGAGTCCCGAAACCTGCACTTATATCTGAAAAGGGTATGGTGGGTGGCTATATAGGGTTTTTCCTTAGTCAAACCCCCGCTTCGATGATTTCCACCTCCACGAATAGCCAAGTTGTATTGTAAAATGTATTGTGTGTGAAGACCTAGTGTGTGTGCAAGGTCCTTAAATGCAAGAAAGCAAACTAGAGCAACCTAGAAAGTAAACCCTAATTGCTTGTAAATGATAATGTAAATGCTCTAAATCAAGATGCAAAGTGATCTAAAGCATGAATAAAGGATATATTGAAGCTTATGCAAAGACATGAAAACAACATGAAATCATACCCAACCCTCAAGGGAGGAGTACAAGCCAATCTTCAGTCGGTAATCTCCTATTGTTCTTCAATGTCTCCCAAGCCCTAAATGAATGAAATTGATGAATGCTTGATGGATGGATGTTGAATGTTATTGAAGTCTTCAAAGATCTTCTCTTTCACTGCATAGAAGGTCCTCGAAAGCCAAAATTCGGATCCCTTCAAATGAAGAAAGAGAGCTCTTATGTAGGAAACCCTAGGTCGTAATTTCGTCTTTTGGGCAACCTAGAGATTGAATCTCCTGCCAATTTCTTGGGGTTAAGCTTTATTTTATGATTGGATTGTGCTCCTAAAATTTTGGGAAAAATGTCCAGGACCATGTGCACTCCGGGCGCCACGGTCCCGACAACTTTTCACCAAATTTTCAAGGCCGTCGGATATGATGGTTTTAGAGAGAATCCTGAAGTTACAACCGATTTCGAGATGTTTTGACCCCCGAAATCAAGCCCCCAAGTTCAAAATAGGACCTAATTAGGGTTTTTGATTAAATGATGTATTGGAAGAATAAAATGAAAAGGGCACACTTTAATGAAAGGGCCCAACTTTATGATGTAGGAGATGATAAAATAGGACCTTAGACCTAATTAATTTAATTAATTAAGTGCTAAAGGGGAAATGCAATGCAAAATACAAAATGCGCCAAGGTGGGTGCTAAACTAGGTGTGAAATTGTACCACCCTAGCAAGTGCATAAAATCTACGACGCTACAACTATTTATTATTATTATTATTCTACTATGTGTATAAATGAAATAAAATTGATGTTAATATGTAGAGATGTTTATTTAAATTAAAGTCTTAAATAGGAAATATTTAAATATTCTAGACAAAATATTTTTATAAGTGTTGATATTAAATCATACTATATGTGTGTATTAATTAAACTTAAATACCATATAAAGTTAGATTAATCTAATCTCACATTAGAATCCAGTCCAACCACTTTGCGGAGGCCAACGTTGCCCACATTGGGTTACACATGGATAAAAGAGAAGGGTTTAGAAAGGTATGGCTAGAGTCTGACTCACTAAACACTGTGAATTGTCTGAATAGGCACACGGATCCTAGCTGAACAATTGCCAATTTAATCAAGGATTGCCGAGATATAATAAATGATTTGGATGATTTTAAAATTTTCCACGTATTTCGAGAAGACAATAAATTTGCGGATCTACTGGCCAACTTGGCTATGGGCTACGTGGCAGCTAAATGGTGGAGCTACATGGATGTTTTCCCAAAAAAATTGTACAATCTAGCTTGTGATGATTCCATCGACTTGCGGTAATCAATGAATGTTGATGATGATTTGATGGAGTTGTTGGGGAAATGACTGCTTTTTGTTTTCCCTATCCGAAGATCTAGAAACTTCCTTTGTGTTTGGATTTTCTGTCTAATTGTGTGGCCCATTTTCTACTATTGTTCAAAGACTTTTCTGGTGTGGCCCATCTCTTGCTACTATTTAGAGACTTCTCTAGTGCAGTCCATTCACTGTTGTTTGGCAACCCTGAACATTATGGGTGGGGACAATAACAAGCAAGAACTATCTACTTTTGAGAAATGGAAGAAAAACAAGGAGGTGTGGCAGGAAATCCTTGATGGGGGAGTTGTACCCTTCTTGGAAAAACTCTATAGCCCTTATCCCCTGCTAACGAAAATCTTTATCAATGGGTGGAAGAAAGGGGTCCTAAGAGCTTATGGTGCTGATTACTAGCTAGATGAAACTTTGGTGGCGACGATTACTGGTCTAGTGATGATTGGAAGAAGGTTCTATAGAGATAGAAAAACTAGGGAGGAAGACTTGGCAAATTTCTTCAATAAAGACAAGGAGCACAAAAGAGTCAATGAAATGGATGATGGTGGATATAACAGGTAAGATCTCACAACTCCTTGGGCTAACATGGCTGATTTCATCATGAGGTATACTACCCTTGATGGCAGATATGCCAGTATATTTTTCTACCATTTTAACATTTTGAAACATTTTAGGAATGGTAAAATCATCTCTTTTCCTTTCTATCTAGCCTCCTCTTTAGAGAATAGTCTTGAAAAACATATGGAGAATCCAAATAATCTTGTTCTCAATGAAGGGCTTATTGTGCTCATCATGGAGTACACTAAGGCCCTTGAAGTTGTGCCCTCTCTATCTGAGAAAGGCCAACATCCTAATATCCAGGATGTTTCTGACTCTGAAATGGATCTGGAGGATAGTGGGGGTGCCATTCCTTTGGATGACCTTGATTATAAGCCAATGGAAGAAGGTGAGATGATGGTCACCCCTGGTATGTTTAGTAGTAATAATCCCCCCAACTGGGAGACCAAAAAATATAAATCTACCGGTAATTTGATTTCTAAGGTCAAGCCCTTTTCTAAAAAGAAGAAGATTGCGGCTAAGGATCACGGTCCGAAGACTTCGGACCAGGAAATCAAACTGGACATTCCTATCAACGTCCTGAAGGAAAAACAAGGGACCACGCCTAAAGAAGTGGATAGTGGGTTACAGAGAAATGGTTCTCTAATGAACCTAGTAATGGAAGCGACCAACAGCTAGGAGTGTTGCTAGAAGTGGGTGAAGAGAGAAATAGATACCTTCAAAGCTGGGGTTAAGGAGATAATTGACATTTTCATAGCTTTTCCAGAGCCTAGCAAGTCTGAGAAGCTCATGAGTATGACCTAGAATCTCTCCCAAGATCTGGAGACTATGAAATGCAACCATAAACGAAGAATTGAAAAGGTAGAATAGTCTATGGCAAAGATAAAGAAAAATCTCAAGAACTTGGTCGACATAAGGAAGGAGGCCATGAATAATAGTATGGAGGGGCTCCAAAAGATCAATGTTATGGTTGCAGAGTACAGATCCATCCATAGTAATCCTGAGAAAGATTTTAGAGGCAAAGACATTGCTGCTGGAGGCAACAAAAGCATAGGCCCTAGTTTCAGGACCAGAAAGAATGAGCAACAAAAAGGGCACCTCCAAATTCATTATGGAAGAGCTAAAGGAGATAAATAAGAATACCATCTAGAAGAACAAGGAACTGGTGCACTCTCTTACTTTTGGCTTGTTGTCTGTGTCTCTTTTCAGTTTTTCTTTTGGTTTCTGTCTGTTTGGTTGATGGTCCGCTTTTTTAAAACTTTTGGTTTCGGGACCATGTAAAACCTGTTTACCATTATCAAAAACAAGTGTATAAATGAAAAAATAAAAATGTTAATAGAAAATAATACAAAAGAGGCAAGGAGTGTGGAGCTTAATTTCAATAATCGTAATATATATGTTAAATGATAGTTGTATGTTAGAAACATAATTTATAAATCAAAAATATATTTTCTAATAGAAATATGATATCTTAGATGAAACATAAATTATGGTGCATTCGTACTTTTACAAAGATGTAAATTATAGTATATTAAATTAAAAAAATTAAGAAATGATATTGAAATCTATGTAAATAAAAATTTGGAAAATAAGTAAATGAATACAATGACTTGATAAATTTTAGAATCATAAATGAAATGTAAGGAATGATTTAAAGCATTTCAATTTATCTTTATTATCATTATTGGGAGAAAATAATAAAATATTTGTTTATTCATATGATAAAGTATAAGCATTTTATTTTTTTGTATGCTATGTGTCATTTGGAACATTATGTTCTTATTATTGAGAAAAAAAGATATATATAACAAAGTAAATAAATCATGTATATATGAATGTAAGAAGTAGTTAATAGAAATTGAAAAGTAAAAACATTTTGTAAAAAATGGGACTTAGACAATGGGCCCTTGGTCTACTGGTGAGTGAGAGGAAAACTACATAATGTGAAATTATTATTATTTTCAGCTTGTGTAAATGTAAATTTGTAATGGGTTGTGATAAAAATTACATGTGTATGAGTAATTAACAAGTAGAGTCTATCTATACATTTGTACAAGATACTAATTAGTTTGAGAAGTAGAAGAGATACTTTGAAGAAGTCTGGTTTAACACATATCTTGTAGTATCATGATTAATTAAAAAAATAATTATATTCTTTTGCTATAGTGAGTAAAAAATAAAAATAAAATAAAATTAACCAAGCTATATAGCATTAACTATAGGCAAAGGTTTTTCAAGCCAACAAGCACAATGGATAAGAGAGTAATATGATAAAATAATTTAGTGAATGAATACAATTATTATCATCTTTAAATTTAGAGGAGAACTAAAAAAAGCAAATATATAATAGATTCAATATGAATAATTCTACAATCCTATATTTGTAGATGCATTAAAACACACATAATCCTTTTATCAAATAATCCTTATGTGTGATTTTATTTTAACAGTGGAGTCATAGTTTGGGAAAATATATTAAAGTAGTATTTTGTAATTTAAAATAAATAAATATGGTAGATAATAGGTAGATAAAAAAATAAACAAAAATAATTTAGAGGTTGTGGCTAGGGGATTACCTACGACACTACCTTTCCTTTAGATACAATAATTTGAGGGATGTAATTTTTCTTTGGGATGGAGACCTAAGTTTTATGTGACAACTTTACTTCTAGAGTAGAGTGAAATCCATCACCTCTCCATGATAAATGAAAAGAGAAAAAATTATAAATAAACATTTAACCAAGTTAGTAAAAAATACAAGATTGCTACCCTTGGTTAAGAGTTAAGCTTTATAAATTCTTTAATAAATTTTGAAATGAAGGAAGGCGGGAGAGGAGTGTTGGGTTTGGGATTTATAGTGATGTTGTATAGGGTTATTTAAACAGATATGGAGAGGAAGATAGTTGGGTTGTTTCTTGGTCATGCCCCTATTTTGTGTTGTGGTCTTCTTCACTACTTTGTGTTCCTTGCATGATCTACAGTGGCGGTGGTATTTGAATTAGGTATTTTTCTCTTGCAAACACTTTAGAAGGGGTTTCTAGCCTCATCAATGTTGGGAAGGTTGTAACTGGTAGGGCTTTCTTCCCTATTTGGGGTATTGTGGCCATGACATCACATACCTTGTACACGTGATGGGTTTTGCCCTTTTTTTTTAGTGTTAATTGTGGCTCCACGACACTAGGGGTTGTTTCTTTGGGCATCAATTTTGCCTAATGGTGCAAAGTAGTTGTTAAAGTTTGGAAAAAATTTCCCCTTTCTTGTTTGGATCCTTTGGTGGCTATTGCATGGTGTTCTTGTTTGTTTGGAGGGCTTCTTTGGTTTGCTTTCATTTTCCCTTCTCTTTAACATCTTTATTTCTATTTTGACTCCTTTGCATATGTCCATTGTGCTTTCTGAGGAATGTGAGCTTGGGAATTTTAGTGTGGTTAAGGGGTTTTTTGGTATTAGTTCTACTATCCCCTCTAGTGATTCTATTTTTGGTGACCCTTCATTAGGCGATTTTGTTAGGGCTTGGCCTCTAGTTTTGTTGGCCTCTCGGTTCATTCTAGGTGTTGGTCTCTTTCTTTGGGTTGCTGCAAGGGAAAGTGTGACTTTATTCTTTCTATCTTTTGGCACCCTTAAATCCTTCCTTTTACTTTAATTTGCATCTATTTTCCCCAAGCTAATTGCCTTGGTCATTTCTTGGTGGCTACTACATTTCAAGGGATAATTTCTTTGTTTTTGGTTACTATTTTTTTTCTCCTATAGTGTGGTTCTTCTCTTAGGGGTCATTTCTACCCTTTCTTTCTCCGATTATTTTATTTCTCCTATTGGGGTGGAGTGGGGGATGAGGGGTTGCTTTGTTCTTTTATTTTTGCCTATTTTTCTTTTGTGGATATGCCTTATTGAGGTGGAGGTGTCTTCTTTTGAGGTGGAGACTTGGTTTGTAGGAGATGGTGGGAAATGTTCTATGGAGGTTGTGGCTGCCCTTCTTTTGTAGAAATTATTCCTATCCTATTGAGGTGGGTGGAAAGGGTGTTTATTATCCATTTGATGTAGATCTACCCTATAGATGGAGGTGTTTTGTATTGAGGAGGACACTTGGTTTGCAAATGATTATGTAAGATGTTGCAAGAGCTTTGTTGTTTCCCTTCCTCTAGAGTCTTTGGTAGCTTGGGAGTAGAAGAGGATGATGTTTGAATCTCTTTTCTGGATGTTTCTTGCTCTACTGTCCTTATTGAAGTGGGGAAATCATCTATCGTGTGATTCTTATTTTCTTCTAGCACTATATAATGACAACTATGATATCAATATTTGTTTGATATTTTATGGGAAGCATAATATCATGCATTGATTTTGGATTATATTCAAGGATGTGAAAATATTAACTTTGAGATAGCGTCTCTTTGTGACCAATATATCATTTATTGGCCATTTGTGCAATATACCCTGGCCGGTAGCATATTTTTGGTCCATTGCAATATCACATAGTTTTACATTGAAAGTTGGCATCATCATTTTGGCTGATTTTATTGGCCAAGGTTGTCAGTTTACTGTACATTGAATATGTCTCTAGCCAAGTTGTATTCACATTTAGCAACGTCTTATTCTATGTCTTCTTTTACTAGTTGAAGATTGCACCATCTTCATGATTCATGTCGTTCTTGACCCCATCACAACACTCAATTGAAGTGCTTATACATATCATTGGTTGATTGTAAATATTGGAGCACATATTTAATCTTAGAGAGAATTTACCATATTTTGCAATGCATTTCATTTGAAGCTAAGTAACATTTACCACTTTCTTCAATGCTTCTGAATGGTTAATCATCCTAAGACCATTTTTATACATTGAACATATCTATTATTAGTTGGAAATTTTATTTTTTGGGTGCATCTAACAGTTTTGAGGTAGGGATGAAATTTATTTGTTAAGATTATCTTTTATGGTGGATTGCCATTATATAGTTTGTGCTACACATTTTAGATCTTGAATGTTTTTTGGTGGCACATTCAATCATTGCCATATAAACCACCTCACCACCACACATCACGCAATTGTGTTTTATTTATTTTTCTCATGCATTTGTATTTATATATGGTTTTGTTTGTTCATAAGGGGAGACAAGTGGTTTGAAAATATTGGATCATGTTTTTGCTTCAACCACTTACAATTCTTGTAGGTGATTATTAATTATGGGGGGCTACACAGTCTCTAATTTTCCCTCCTATGGGGGGGCTATCTATTGGAATTTTGTGATGGATTTATTTTTTGGAGGGTATTAGTATTGAGAACTCTATTCATCACTCATCCTATTACTTATTCATTTGCATATGATTTTTTTTGGAGAGGAGTTTTGTCCCATGAGGTTTTCTCCTTTTTCTCAATTTGTGAGAGATTGGTTGTATGATTAACTATGCATGGGTACCTAACATGGCCTAGTTGTTGTGACCCATATATTGCATCATCATCTCATATTGTATTATGCATATAATCTTCTCCTTAATTTGCACTTAATGTTGGATATTGGCTGATATGGTGTCATTCATGTTAACATATGTGGAGATTGTTGATAAGGAGATCAAGTTGGAAAGCTTTCTATGTATTCTAGTATTGCAGTTTGATGGAATGAGTTGGTTTAGCTTGTGTATTGCAAATGAGCTGATGCAGCTTAAAGGGCTTTTGATATGTTTTTTGTTGATGGTTCATTCCCATTTTCAGAGGTCCACATGATGATTTGATCAAGTTATGAGATCTAGTATTGGGGATGTTATGCAGTGGTCCATGTTATTCGATATTCTGGTTTGTGCTCCGTATTGCTTTGGAATTTCTATGTCTTTAGTAGAGGATGTTTGGTATGTGTTCTGGATGTTGATTTCTATCCTTAGTTCGATTGCTTCATGATTTGGAAATCCAAAAGAAATTCTTTCAGCTTGACAACTAGTTATGTTGATGTTATTGAGATCTGGTACAGAGATGATGATGATTTTGGTAATTTGAGTTGTTGTGGTTGTTAGGGTTCAATTCATGTTTCTTGTAAATATCTCTAGATCATTTTTTATGCATATTGGTGGTCTGCATTGATTATTGTGTGCATTATGGAATATTTTCCTTGTCCAGTGATGTTATTTGTTTTTGCGACATTCTTGGTGGCTGTAGAATGTTGTGGATGATTGAGGCATAATTGTTGGAGGTGTTTCATGTTTGCAGTATTGATTTGGGTTCAGTTTATGTCTTAGCTGACATTGTTCTGGTCTACATGTATTGTTATAGTATGTGAGCATATTATTTTGTAATTTGTATTTGAGGGTTTAACCGACCTCAATTCCATGGGTTGAGGGTTTGTATAAATAAATGTAATAATCATGTAAGATGTATGTTTGTGAATGTTTGTGAGTATCTATGAACATAATCAAGTTGTATGTGTGAACAAGTGATTTCATTTTTCAAAAGTGTGAAGGAGAAGAGAAGTGTTCAAGAGAAAAATGTGTGCTTAACCAGAACCGTACTCAAGCATATGGAGATGCTACTTTCACAGTTCATATGATCCAGATTATAGTCAAAATGTTTTTGTAAGTTAGTGAGACTTCTTGTAAGGGAGTGAGCCTTCCCTTAAAGTTGTATCCTTTCTGGGTTCCTTACTTTAAGTAATTATCTCTAGGAAGTGTACTTGAATGCATGTGTTTTCCCCATTGTAATATTCACATTTATTCCTAATAGGGTATTATCTCACCGTGGGTAGGTTCCCACCATGGTTTCTCCATTAACCAGTTTCTCCACATCAAAAATATTGGTGTTATGTGTATTATTGACGTGGTGTTGTTTCATTATTTAACTATTAATTATCAGATCTATTTTGTGGTTTAAGTTGTTGTAAGTTTTTGTGAAAACTAATTCACCCCCACCTCCTAGTTTGCTGCATTGTTGCCAACACTTAAGGGGGGTGTTGTTGTGAATAAGGATATATCCTAACTAGTTCTTATTTAGCACCTATATACAGTGAAATAGGGATGGTAAATTATTATAAAATCAACAACGATCCAACCACATAAAACTGTAGTTCTACAATTAAAATCCACCATAGATCAATGACTAACCTAAAACATACAAATCAACCAAATAGATAGATTATACCATTCACATGCTTGGTAGGGTTTGATCTCCATTGTTTCCTATCTTTATTGATCTTTATTGATATGGTTATTCTTAGATTTTGTATTGTGCAAAAGATCTCAATAAAGAATAGATTATGGTTGTGTAGTCACTTGAGTGATTGATCTCAATAAAAGGTCACATGAGCATTGATTGATTGATTCATTAGGGTTTTGGAAAGAATGAAAGGATCCTTTATATAGAGAACACCTTAAAAATGGAGGGATAATATTAAGAGGTGGAGGGATAAATGGTCAGCTAGGATTAACGGGTACATATAGAAAATGTTAAAATAGGAGGGAGGTGGTTAAAGGTAAATTAAGAGATGAATGATAGGTGTCATTGAGGGAAAAAGATAATGAATTAATTAAATAAATGATGATCTATTTAATCAATAGAAGAAGTGGGACCAATTAAATAATCAAAATATTTATTTAAATAAGGAAAGGCTAGAAAAGGCTTAATAAATTAATTAAATAAATAAAAATCTATTAATTAATAGAAGGCTTAGGATCAAATAATTAAATAAATAAAAATATTTATTTAACTAGGCTAGGACAATTTTAGGTGTCTAGAACACCTATTCACACATGTTAAGCTTGTTTAGGATAATGTAGTAATCACATGAAACTCTCATTCAATATTGTTCATATTAGCTATCTTAAATGCCATTTTAGATAGTGATGAGTCAAAGTCATTATTAAATATTAGTTTCATAATGCATCATACATTTAAGTTTTTATATTAAATATAAAGCAGTCTCAATACAAAATCATGAATAGTATTTGTTTATAGAGAGATTCTAATATAGATTAGCATGTACACAACTCAAAAAGATCACAGATCACTCTGGACACATGGATCAGTAATTACAAAATTCAGATCGATATTCCTACTACAACATATACAGTGCTACATAAAACTAATTGAGTATCCCTACTATCCAAATGATATCTCCTCATTTAGAGAGCTTGTATCACTAGTTGTTTCAATCCATGTGGCCCAACCTTGTGGACCCTCCTTCCAGAAAAGATCATTACCCAGCAAGATAGGGTCAACATAAGAATGTAATAATGGTACTACCATAGGAAAGTTCTAACCCTGTTGCTACATCTAAGCTTTCCTTTGATTCTTGAGTTCACTGAAAAAGTTATGCAACCCTATTTCAAATGGTGTCCTCTCATTGGTGCAATTTTTCCATGATAACCCATGTGAGATCTCCTAGCTGAAAACTCTAACTGATCCATCTTGTAATAACCACTCAAATTTCTTCTTTGCAAGTATCATGGCCATTGTACCCTACATAAAAACATCATGTGTGATGAGTCTCCTTAGAGGCTCAGTAAGAAACCTGTCCCTATCATTGAACACATTGTCACTCCAAAATTTCCAAATAATCCAAAGAATTTTAATAGAAAAATAAATCATAAAACTTTAGCTTCTTTCTTATGGCCCTGAATATAACTAGTCACAATGCCATGAATAAATATATAACCCCCAATAAAAATACCAAAGGTTTTCGAGATCTCTTTGGCGAAAAGGCAATCAAGAATTATTTTTTTTAATAGTTTTAGGTATCCTGCAAGAATCATGCATTTGATTTTACATCAAGCGTAGTTGTAACTACTCCCTCATCTCTTGTCTATATAAGAAAGACTATTGTACATTCGTAAATCATCTCAAAAATACCATTTTATTTCCTAGTGGCATATATTTCTCTCTTTTTGTGGAAGTTTCTTGCACTTGTGATGCTAGTTTAGAAGCATAGCTCCAAAATTTATATTAGATGATAAATAATTAAGGTTTGGTTAAATAGGCTAATAATTCTAGGGGGTTTCTTGTTAGTGTTATTGTTAATCTACCTTGAATTAGAGTTGTGGCAACATGAAATCATGTAAATTACTTAAATTGACTCAAATCAAAGCTCTTGTGTAAGGGGTTAGGTTTGAGGTATATACATGATTTGTTTGATTGTGGAGGAAAGTGGACTTCAAGTAGGAAAATAAGTTGAGTAATGTCACAAGCAATGCAATATAAGATACTATTTCCTAAAGATTTTTTAATCAATAATAATATATCACATGAATCAAGTCATAAGATCATATAATATATTGAGTCAAATATTTGATGATATATACACTAATTTATTTTGAAATAGAAGAAATTCAAGTCATGTTACTTTTTAAAATAATCTTTAAAAGTTGATTTGATAGAAGGTCTTCTATAGTATGACAAGGGATTCAAGTAAAGTAGACATCTTTTATGGTCTTAAGTGTGATGAAGTCTTTATAAGTGAATAGAGAATTTGATGGATTTAAAAAATACCTTACAATGGGGGGACTAAAATAATACCATCATAAATACGTCAAGTTTGAGGATTAAAACAATACCATCATAAATACAAGTTTGATCTTCCACTAAGTGAATTGTGTTGCATTCTTCATTCAAAAACAATATATTAGGGCTTTTATGTTTGTTTTTTTTTCGCCATTACAATGTGACTTAAATCTTTCTATAAGTGTTAGACCCAAATCAGTTTATATGACTCTTAAATTTTTATAATTTTATTTTTATCATAATAATCCTTTAGTTATGATATTAATAGATCACCAATCATATCTTTTAATGTTTTTATATGCATATAGCCTAAATTGATATCTTCTCAAAATAATGCTAATGCTCATATATGTGTTAATTTAAATTAAAATTGCATTAAATACAACCATAATATACTCTGTTATGAAATAATAATAACTAAGAGGTATTTATAAATACAATTGTATATTTTTTAATATTGTTAAGTTGATTCATAATACTCACCTAATTGTTTTTTATTTGTTACTCATAATATTATTACACTAATTAGGTTTAGTCCTTTTTGGATTCTATTCTCTTAAATATGCTAGCCCTAAATTGAGTCCACCAAACCCTACCTTCATTCTCTTCTATTTACCAGGTCTATGTAGATGTAGTGGCCACAATTAAATGAATGAGGATGCATGGGAGGATAGTCCTATATTGAATTGAGATGTAGGATGTTGAGGAGTGGTATGAGATGGGGAAGGTTCTCTTGCACAGTATGCCACTCCCAGGCCAAACAAGTAGTATAGAAGAATAGGGCTTCGCAGGAAAGGAGAATTCAATGCATAAGATAGAAGAAGAGAACACAGTAAAATTGAGAAGGAACAAATGTGAGCAAGGGGGTAATGCCAAGGGAAGGTGTCATGGTAGCTAGAGAGAGAAGGAGGAACAAGGGCCAGAAGGTGGGCTGATGAGCTTCCATGAGTAGAGATGGTGACTCTTTTTAACATTTTCTTTGAAACTACATTTCTTCTATTGGCTATTTGCACCTTCATTTTTTTAAACAATTTTAGTTATCTAGGTTATTCTCTATCAATTATGAAATCAAGGATGACTAGATATAGGCACTACATTGGTGGTAAAAAATTGAGGCTATATTGTTGTTTTGAATAAATCTCATAGGTTTAACAAAATAATAAAAAGAAGCATTTACATAATTCTGCTGGACCCCTTGCATAAAATAGTTACTGATATTAGTATAATATTTGCATCTGGGATATAATAATAACTCAAGGCTATGGACAACATGCAGTGGAATTTATCTTACATATACATCCATATGGCTATAAGATATAATTTAAAATAGTGTATGTTTATAAACACATCTATTGCATTATATTTATTTCTGTACATATATCTATAAGATAAAATTTAAAATAGTGTATGTTTATCAATTTTCTCTTAAACACATATGTTCGACAATATTTAATCAAACAAATACATATCATGTGAAAGAAACAAGGTAAATGTGGGAGAAGAAAACAAATTACTGAGACCATAATAAATTCAGGAGGGAAAAATAAATTATCCATAAGATATATGTACGAAAACAATAAAATCTAATAATTTATTTTCAAATTTTAAAATCTAAAATAATACTAATTTTATTTCTCTATACATATCTACTAGCATATATATATTCCTATTATATATAAAATACACTGACTCATATCCTTTCTCTTGATGCCTATTTGACATTAGGATATAAAATTGATTAAAAATAGGCGCCTTGATAAAGGATATGAGTTGGCATATTTTATATATAATAGGAATATATATATGCTAGTAGCAGTGGCCGCAGAAGGTAGAAGAAATTAAATAAGTAGATAAAATATAAATTGGTTTTTGTATGATTAGGTTTTGGCTTAATTTTTTGCGTTTATGTGTAGATTTAGGGTTACGATGAGAGTTACGATTAATGATATTCATGCATAGGAATTAGGCTTAGAATTTATGGTCATAGGGGTGACGGTGTTCACTTAGGTATTAGAATATATTTTATACATTTTGAGTAAAATAAATTTAGTTTAATACATTATTTAAATACATTTTTCATATCTAATCTGTATAATAAATATGTGAATTTGAAAATATTCATTAGAAATTGGCAATAGAATTTTGATTGTATTTAAATAATTAAATAGTTGTTAATGTTAATTTAATTAATAATCAATTAAACTAATTGAGTGAGCGTTATTAAAATATTTTGAACAACTTTGATATATTAATAAAATCCATTTCTAAAACAAACTCCAATTTTGACATGAATCAGAAAAATTGTAGCATGTGATGATCACATTTAAGAACACTGAGTGAAGTGTGGTTTGTTTGAACATGTGTACAAATTCATTCAAAATGTATACAAGTAGAGAAATATAAATTGGAAGGGCAATACAATTATATTTTACAGTAATAGCCAGTGCAATACATTTTACAATTGGTACTTATGAATGTAAAATTTGTGTCCACGTCTTTGGGTTTATGTGAAGCACTTGTTAAAAACAAAACCAATTGACATTAATATTAACATTTTAAAATATGCAAATTTAGAGGTAAAATTGTTTATAAATAATGGTTGGAAAAATTGAAAACCTTATTCTATAATATGGAGGGGGAGTAATGTACATTTTCATTTGTACAGAGCAATATTGATGTCATAGAAATTTCATTGTGTTTTCCATGTTGTCAATTTTATGTTAGGGCCCTGTAAGAAGAAATCAAATTATGATTAAGTTTTTCATTTTTATTATTGAAAATAGTGATTGTCATTAATAGGTTTTATATTTTTATAATATAGTAGCATTCAAGTAAGTGGAAAATAGATGTACTTCATGAAAGAAAAACTTACATGAATTGTTCTGGATGGATTGAAGCCTTTCTTCTTCTCTTTTTTGGTTGACGACTTGTTTGCCTTTGTTTAATTTCTCATACCTATCATAGTTGAATGGTGGCATGATCCGTAGGCCCTATAAGCTTTTCACATGAGAGATTGCCACGAACATGAGATCGTTTCTTTCAGTTGGCCCTATATCGATGGTAGCCTTTTGAAGAGTGAGCCCTTGAGATTTGTGTATCATTAGTGCCCATGCCAAGCGTAATGGTATTTGAGAAGAACCACCTCTTTCAATTGCTGGAACTAGAATTGAGGATGGATGATGATCATCAAATGGTAGTCCAGAGTAATTGTCAAATTCAACTAACACGTATGCTGGTGGTTGAGGTGGTGCATTTCCTGGTTTATAAACAATTTTTCTAATATTTCCTAAAGCTCCATTGACAAGTTCTGCTTCTATCCATAGATTTGATGTCAACATTACTCTAGCATTTTTGGATAATAATAATTCTACATCAAGTTCATCATCCATTCCACTTTGGTTAGTAGTAACATTTCGTACTTTTGATGCAAAGCTGCGTAATTGGATTTTTTAATGATTGTAATTTTTTCTTGTTGTGGTTGTGAACATTGTCATTTGTTGAAAATAAATGCACATAGCTATCAAATTCTTGGTTGGTTGTTGTATCCATTGTCATAGAAGACCTTTTCATTAGTAATATCCAATCATCCAATGTTGGTTTTGCATCTCTTATGTTCATTAACAGTTGTCGAAACCGTTCTTGGTCACTACCTTGGCCTTCTTGTCGATAGATATGATCCAAAGTAATAATAGTTGTAAATTGTTCCCACAAAAGTTTTTCCCGTCTTCTGCTATTATATGGCAGCCTATCGTTGACCGGAGGTAATTGTCCAAGATCACCAACTAGAATCATGGATATTCTTGAACATTTTTTAGAACTCTTAACTACCTTACTTTGTCTATATTATGATATTCACATTTAAAAATTTCTATAGTACAATAGTTGCAATAGAATGGAATAATTATAATTTTTTCAAATTTCATAGAAGACATACCTGCAAAATTTTTATTAGCATTAGAAGGAAAAGCTTGGTGTAGACGTGCATCTATGTTCTCCAATAACCTTTCGCCAATAAAACTCATTTCATCGATCAAGATATATGTGACATGTGCCATCTCTTCTTGGAAGGTAGTTAGTCTTGTTCCCTGAAGATCTGTAAAATCTCTTGTGGGTATTCTTAGTCTTGAATGAATGGTTGATGCTCCTATATTGAAGGCAGCAACTCTGGTTGGTGCAAGCACAAGTAGAGGAGATCGATTTGGCATGGAAGAATTTTTTAGTGCTTCATTTATAGCGCCTATTAAATGTGATTTTTCTATTCCATCCATACCTTGAATTATCATGAATAAAGGAGGCTTTGTTCCATCAAGGAGGTAGTGCAAAATGATAATATTGAGTGCCTATTCCTGTTTATTGCTGAGGTTGTGATAGTTGACAATCTGTGGTATATCATCATGGATGAGAGAACCAATAGTTTTGACGGTGGCAATGAAATTCATGGCATTGTCAGTATATTCTTCACCTTCATAATCAGTGGACCAATTTGTATCTTTATCTAAGTCCCTCCTGCTGAGCATTTCAAACTCTGAAGTTTGCATTAATTGGCCACAATGAAGCCTAGATATTATCTCCCACTCGTTTTCTATTGTTTCTTCTTGCCTAGTATCATTTTCTTCAGTTTCTGAAAGTTCAATGTTGTCATAATTCTCGGTTTCTATTGTCCGTTGCATGTGCCATTGATTGTAATTGAAGTTATCCCAATTTGTTTGTATTGTATCATTATTATTCCCAATGTCCCTTTCAATGTTGCAAAAAGGTTTGTATACTAGCAATTCTGAAAAACAAAATGTGAACCATTTCTTCGATCCACGTGTGGGAATGGACATGAACCTAGGGAATACTCTGACAATAGTTGCTCTTTTCCTTGCATTCCATTTGTTCTCACTTTTTCTTTTCGGATTGTATATCCATGATTTTGATGCATCAATCAATGATATTGCTTCCATAGAAAATGACCTGTTTCGATATGCATCTATGAATGAGACTGTCTGTTCATCATCATTTTTTTCAACATTTTCTACAATGCGCTTGAAAACTTTAGTGGAGACATTCAGATTAATAAATATTCTGCTACTTTCTACCAATGGCAATTCCAATAGCATGTGGCTCATTTCTTGTGCTCCAATGTCTCTCTCAATTATTGTTTCAGTTAGTGGTTTTCGATAAGCCTTTGTTGCAGAATCATCTGGGTTTGCAATATTTGCCAACCGTAGTAACATCTGTTTGTATGTTTCAGAACTTTTCTCTAATTTTGCTACATACTTTGCAATGTATTTAATTATTGCATGTCTAGAGAGAACGGGTTGCCAATCAATGTTTTCTCTCCAAAGTTGTAGTATGTACCTGTTGTGTGTATTTACTCTATCGTCATTTCGTGCAAGTTCAAACTTCTTGTCACCCATTTGTGGATCATTGTACATTTTTGAACCATGCAAATTAATTGGTCAAGGAGTGTTGTATCTGTTGGTTAAAACTGTCAGTTGGTTGTATAATATTTCAATGTATTCTATTATGAAAATTGTTGTCAAATTAAATTTCTTACCAAAAACATTACCTGCAAACCATTCTTCCTTTTTTCTTACGTAGACATGCTCCTTCTTTTCACATCATATGTTTTTCAACTGTGTTGAGTATTTCTTTGTAGTTATTGTCAAAATCAGCTTCTGCAAGCTGTCTTGTGTTTTTGAGACATGGATGGAAGGAGAAATCTCGAAATGGCTGCAAATAATTTTTGAAATGATTAATTTATGATTTTATAAGTATGTTGATAATAAAGGTTTTTGCAAAGATCAATGAATAGTTGCAAACATACCTGGAGATTTCGTTGATGTATGTCTTCTCTAGGGTTCCATGCATGAACAATGCTGTCAAAATATTTTTCTGCATTTTTTCGTTGTACATCATTCGAGCAATCAATGTTATCCATGTTTGGCGATCCATGTATCCAGAGAAATCCATATACATGTGAATATCCTCTATGTTGCCATTCATATCGATACCAATAATCTCTAACATCTAATCCTTTCTCAAGGACATGTTTTCTAAAATTGGAGTTTCGTAGATGTATGTATTGTGCAACAATATGTGGATAATCAATGACATTTTTTTTCGCCATAGCTGAGCTTCATGTGGATTTGATGGTTTATACTTGGGATGAGTGCATGTAAGTCTGGCCAATACAAATCTGCAGCACTTAAAGTGAAAAATATAGTCGGTGTTCCAATCTGATGTAGCATGTCTGTTAGTTGTGCTCGACATTTTGTCCAGCAAGATCTTGTACCTCTTAGAGTTCGACCAAATCACATCAACCTGTCAGCCAAATGTGAATTTGGAATATTCTCCATATGCTCACGTAGTTCCATTATCGTGATTGGCAATTCACCTAGATTTCTTTTGATGAAAACAGATGTTGATGTTTGTGCTTGATGCCTCATAATCATATTTGTAATGTAATATCGAAACCTGGGATGCTTCCCAAAACAATTATCTCTGTATCGAATTAGATGCTTTGCATATTCCTGGAGATGTACTTGTTTTATTAGAGGCTCTAACCAGTCACATTTCCCATTGGGAAATAAATGTCGGGAATGCCATATCTAGTAGTCCCAATGTAGTATATTTGTTGATTGGAGATACACCAATCGATGGCCACTCGATCAATGATGATGGATGTGTGTTATTGTTGTTAATCCATGCACGAATCAACTCCATCTCTCTTTGTGCATTTGGTGGTTTTTATGCCATCAATGTCGTGTGATCAATAATGTTTTCTTCTTCAGTTTCCAAGAGCGGTCCGACAAACTGAATTTCATTTGTGTCAGAATCTAATTCCATGTTTACAGTTTTCAGGTGTTCAAATATATTTTCATCACATCCTTCTGATAAATTTTCTAGTGCACATGTATCAATCATGATGTCTGCATAAAATTTGTCATTCTGAATTTTGTACTGTAGTGCTCTATACACACGGTCTCTATTTACTGTAAAATTGTAACTCGTCATGCGTTGATCTTTCCTTCGCACTATAATTATTGGCAAGCTTGTAATAGAATGTGACAATTTTTCAGCTATTTTTTCAATGTGTTGTGGAAAGCTAATTGTGTGTCCTTTATATTTGAATTGACCACCTGTGGCATGCGTAACTTGTAATATTGGATTTATGCGTGCGATAAGAATTTCTGTAATATTGGATTTACGCTTGCGATAAGAATTTCTTCTACTTGCATCAAGCATGCTAGTTCAGGTGGTTGGGGTCTGGGATCCATATTATTGATAGCTGATAATCTATTTATTCCTCTCTCTTGCTTGCATCTATTGCAAACAGTTCCTTCCAAATTTTGATATACTTTCATTCCAATATAAGATTCTTGGCAAATATGACACATGCAAGGTGATTGGTAGGCATCTAAATGATTACGAAACATCATTTGCACCTTTTTAAATTCAGTGCGAAGTAATCCATTTGGATTTGAAGTGTTTTGTGTATTGAAATCGATTGGCGGTTGGGATTCACCTTGTGGAATATTTCCAACGTTTTGTGTGTTATTTTGATTCAATGTTGTTTGGATAGTTTCCTCCTGAAAACCGATTTCTTGTGGCTATGCATCTAGAACTGGTTGTTGACATGTAATGAGATGTAAAATTTGAGATTCACTATGTTGTGCTGGTAACTCTTGGGTTGAAATTTGTAATATTATAGATGCATATATAGCTCTTTCCGTTTTCCTTTTGGGCATCTGACATTTGTTCATTTTTTCGTTTCCTATTTTATCTCTGATATTCTCTTTGATATTCTCTTTTATATTCCTTTCTTTGTTCTTCAGATTCAAAATATTTTATACAAAATTGAAACTTTTGTACTGAGGTTGATAGCCATTGTTTCTATTACATCTCTACACAAAGACTCATATTCAAAATATTTTATACAAAATTGAAACTTTTGTATTGAGGTTGATAGCCATTGTTTGTATTACATCTCTACACAAAGACTCATAAATATATTATAGTATAATATTATTAGTTGATTTTTAAATATAATTGAATTCAATATTTTTATAGTTAATGTTTAATTGAATTGTGACACTTTCTTTTTCTAATTCAAACAAATTAAAATAATATGAGTCATATACATTGATCTAGTTAATGTGTAATTGAATTTTGAAACTTTCTTTGCGTAATACAATTTATTTAGTCCTTGTATACAAAATTGAATTCAAACTTTTGTACTGATAGCCATTGTTTGTATTATATCATTAACAAAGAGACTCATAAATAAATTATAGTTTTATATTATTAGTTGACAATTAAATATAATTGAATTCAATATATTTTGAAAAAGACTATGCAAAATATATTGTCCTTGTATTTTATAGTTTAGAAAACCATGTACATTTGATTTTTACAAAATGTGGAATTACCTTTCCACATACATATACATCAAAACAAACTCAACTATTAAAAGGACAAACTAAACTCTAAAGCCAAACTCAACTCACTGAAAACAAAAACTAAACTCTAACGACTTAAAACTCTGAAGAGACACTATGCATATGTTATGTACATGATCCATTTTGCATTATCTATTGATTGAGAAAATGAACAAAGCCTTCTTTGATTTTCTTCTTTTATTTTCTAAATAATCAAGAATACCATGGATATGACATTCGATTCCATGGAATGCTGTATCCATAAATGAAGGGGTGAATATGTTTGAACTTGATGACTCAGTCAGGGTTGAACCTTGAAATTTAAGAAATGCATCATTTCCTGAATGTCACGAACTTGCTGCATGTCTCGATCATTAATTGCTGCTATCTCAACAACAATATTTTCTAAATGATGTGTTCATGATGTCATACAAACAATGGCTATTTATAATCTCCTAGAATCTTTGTTCATCACATTCAATAATTTATATCTATTTTTTTTAAAAAATTAATCTATTGGCAAAGTTAATGATATTTTAATACTTGTAATAATAACAACATTTCAATAATTTCAAATTTATTTTAAAAAGAAAATAATTCAAAAAATATGAAATATTAAAAAATACATAATTTTATATTGAAGGTTGAAATTTTCAATGACGATAAATTAAAAATGAGATGCTGTACCTGTTTAGCTGGGCGAGGAAGTTGGTAAACAGAATTTGAAGCTTCCAAATTCACTGGAAACTGAAAAGTATAATAATATTTATCAGTATAAACAGAATGCAGTCGTAATACCACTAAATATAGATATCCACTTTCAATAATTAATTTCACTATTTTTTTATATATTCAATAGTATAAATTTAAATATTTAGTGTTAAATATTTTAAATTTAAATAATATAATTTTAGTTGTCATTTAGTCATTGCGTAAAATATATTACTCTTTTACTACGCAGGTTTGGTTTACCTTAGATTATGAAACTTCTGGTTTCACTTTTGTAAGTAATGTATGCCAATCCTTTCTGCAAAGGAGGAATTTGCGTATAAAGAACAATACCACTAAGTATAGATATCTACTTTCAAAAATTAATTTCACATTTTTTTTAATATATTCAATAGTAGGGGTTACGCCTCTCGGCGTAATAAAATAGAATTCAGAATGTTGTATCTTTTTTCATACTTTCCTAAACACATATCTTAGACAAAATGTAATGAAACAAATAAATAAAGTTTTTAATTAAAAGTCATATCGTTTTGAACTGATAACGTTTCAATCCAAAATAATTAAATAAATAACAAGTGAAAAAGCCAAGGTAAATGTAAGAGGAGAATATAAATTAGAAGAGCAGATAAACTAAAAGGTAAGAAAATAAATTACATATACATTATTGAAGATAAGTCTTGAATTAAAATACTGTTTTTGCACAAATAAGCTCCATATCAGAACAATTCTCAAGCAGAATAATCCAAGCAAGGAAAAGAATATCCACTCTTTTTTTTTTCTCTGTGAACATGTCTAAGGAGGAGAGGAATTCTTTTGTCAGAAAATTTACTGCTAGTGTTAAAAATAATGTTGAAAATAATGTTCTCTTATCTTCCATATAATGTTGAAAATAATGCTCTCTTATCTTCCATCTGGCCACTGGATTGGCTTTCTGAAAGAGACTGCAGTGAAGGATCCAGAAATGATGCACCAGCCAATAGAACAGTATCTCATGGAAAGGTGAAGTTGGCACTATTGAGACGTCGAGGTACTGACCAATCTAGATATGCAGCCAATCTAATAGTATCTGATAGAAAGGTGAAGTTGGCACTATTGAGACGTCGAGGAGCTCATCAATCTAGATGTGCAGCGAAAACAGATTTTGATGATACTGCTGGAGAGCCAAAGGTGAAAACCAATTCAGGTGATGCTGAAAGCAAGAATGATGGTGCAGCTGTTCAATCGAATTCAAGAAACTTGAATGTACAAAGCTTTTGCCAAACTTGTTATGTTTTGAAAAGATGGAACATTCATCCCATTCGTTTTCACTGTTGTGTTAAAGATAAGGTTGCTTTGGGTTTTGGAGGGCCATCTCCTTTTGGACCAATAGAAAGGCCGGGCAAGCCAGATGTTTAATTTGAAAGTTAATATCATTGATCTACGAGTAGATGTAGGTAAATTCTTCTCTTGCTTTTGTAGAGGTTTCTGATAGATGGTCCTGTAATCGTTTTGGGCCTATCGTCTCTAGAGAAATATGTCTCACTACTGGCTGAACTTCTTATAATATTAATATCTTTTTTCATCTGCAAATATCATTTGCATGATTTTGGAATTTCTATTAAACTGTCAATCTAAAAGGTTTTCTTCCCTTGTTCTGTGCCATCTCTGTTTGACGGAAGCTGATAGTGTAATGTAGAGGGAAAGTGGATCCTTATCTTGAGGCTTTGAACATTATTTAATAATATTATGTTTTTCATCACCTACCATTATCTTTTTAACATTATTTAATAATATTATGTTTTTCATCACCAACCGTTGTCTTTTAGCATTCTCCATCTGAATGTTCTCCATTCTGATAATAGATTATAGAGTGCACTAGGAAATATTGATGTAAAAAAGTACCACACAATTTTAATTTAAAAACATTATTAACCATTACTTAAGTATGTCAAAACCTTATTGATATTTTTATAGTTAATATTATTAAAAAAAATATTTAAATTAAGAGAATTTTCAATGTTCTAAGCTGTAAACAATATTTTTTTGAACCTGAAGGTGAAAAACAATAATACAAATGAAATATATTCTCATTGTATATTATACATCAAATACTTCTCGCCGCTACGGTTCCGATATATCTTGATCTGACCAATCAAATGTAAAGTCTCAAAGATCATCCTCATCTTCTTTGTAATAATTTTATTTTGAATTTGGAGTTTTCTAACTCATAGATTAATGTGCCGCACATGGGCTATTATTCAACTATTGCCTCTATACTATTTGTTCATCCTTCATAAATCTTCATCTGCCTAGCCTTGTCTTTATCAACTTGCATTTAGATTTGTCTTGTCTTCATGCCTTTGTCTTTGCCTCTTTCAACAAGTTAACAACGTCATCTTCACAAGGACACAGGGCTATCCTTTCAACTACTCTCATCAATGGCATAACAACAACTCTCTCATGGTTGTAACCTTAAAGGTTTCAAATATCCATCACTCCTTCTGCCGCTTCCTCACACAATTAGCAACATACTGCCATCTACCAATCCAAGATCCTGGAAGATGCATTACCACCCTTCCTCAGTGGTCTCTCTCTTTCTCTACACCTTCTACCTAACTTCATCTTGTTGGAGAAAGTATCATAGACCATTTTCATGTCTTCCACACACACCTTTACAAACCTCTTCCTTACTGCAACCTTGATGGATAAACCTACAACCAAAGAGCTTAGCAACATAAAATCTCAAACCTTTTAGCAAGGTCCTAGTGTAGATTGCCTCCATCGGCGATCTATCTACACACTCAAAATATCTTTCTCTGATACCAATTGATGCAAGACAGGTTCAACTTCCAAACTAGATAAACCACATTTTGACATCTATATCAGAATAGCAACTCCGAGCATGACTTTTGATCTCCCATCAAAATAACTTTTCAAGGTGGAGCAATAATTTCCAGTAATCCTATTAGAACAAACCTATCTCGATGTCACTGATCTCGATATAGCTATACCAATCGAGACAGTTCAAGGTCTGTCAGAATAGCTATGCAAAGTCGGCTAAACATGTTTTAGCAATCTCTATAGTATAATCTATTTTGATGAAACTTTATTGGGTTAACAATATTTTGCAATCTTGATGGAACAAATTATCCCGATGACACACTAGTTATTTGGGGCTCAATTCCGATGGTTGCTTGTCGGAATTCTGACTATTTTTCATCGAACTACCGACTAACGCAGCTGTTGAAAACTTGTTGTCAGATACTCCAATGATGCTTTCCAACGTTAGAATTCTGACAAAACCATTAAGTCTCCATCATTGTATGCCTTACCGATAGACAAAATGTTCCCTTCGCCACTAGTGTAAGTCCCATCGATGGATTTCATCTGGATGTACTACCCTGATGACACCTGAGACATAAGGTCTCCATCAGTGTATATCTTATAGATAGCCTCATCGGCTATCAACAAGACCAAATGTTCCCTTCACCACTAGTGTAAGTCCTGCTAATGGATTTCATCAGTATGTGCTACCCTGACCCCTCATCCGTCGAGAGAATGACGTCAGGCATACAACATCCTCGTCGGATGTATTCATTGATTTCCAATGGAATATCGACATCGTCCAATGGAAAGAAGGAACTATCTACCAATGAGGATGCTGGATGCTCGACGGTATAGTCATCGGTACCAATATAGGGGGCTTCAGAATTTCGATATTATTCAATTTTTTTTTAAATAATAAAAAAATCATATAATTACTACTAAAAACCAATAGTTTCATGTCAACTCATTAATTGTTTGACAGTGTGAGACAGGTTTCAGGTCAAAACCCCACACAAAATGTAGCCTATCGACTAATAATGCAACAATATTTTGATCAATTCAAGCAAATCATTAGAACTTATTAGGGCACTATCATTCTTAACTATGCCCAATATAGGGATTTGTCTCTAGGTTTCTATCATGGCTTGTGCTCTATCAAATCTCCTCTATTTGAGCTACCTTGAATACATGCCTACCACTATTTGAATCTTTGATAGTCTATATCCTCTATGTTGCTAACGTTGAAAGGCTCCTTTATCACTATGAATATTGGCTCCAGTGTATGGCTTCTGCAATAAGCATAGGATAGTATTTATATTGATTTGATACAAAAGTTCTTACTCACAACTATCTTTGCAATAGTGAATGTCCTCATTGTCAAATACAATGAGTATGATGACATCCTTGTCATCTTTTAAAATATGATATCTTATCTAAGTGTTTTCTCATATTGTTTTGATTATCTCACCACTAAAAAATCTTCATCACTGTGATTTGCTAAGTGTCTACACTCATGGAGAGTTATTTGACCGCTCTTTGTATGATCTATGGATCTAGGGATTTTGGTTTGATTGGCAACTCTTGGTCTCTAACTTTGTATGATTTGTATTGTCAGAAATCATTCTCTTCAAGTTGACATCTAGATCACTATTTCTATATCTTTCTTGTGATTGAAAGATATGATATATCAACTATAGTGAGGTTTGATTGTGAATGACAATAGTTAACATGACCTCTTTTGTGATAAGTTTCATTTAGATGAAAAGTCAACCTAGATGATCATCAAATGAGAACTATTGGTTATCATAATCACTATGCATAACAAGTTTTTGTTAAAGAGATCAAGTATTATATTAACAAAGAAATGAATTTACAAGGCTACTTTGATGCATGTTATTCCTACCTCTAGGAGGTAGCAACTTTTTTATGTGCACTCATCTAGTTATATGTTAATTTAGGTTTCTAATAGGTTGAACTTGTCTAACATGCACATAGATGACTCAAGAATCTTAATTATGTCTCTTGGAGGTTGAGACCTACAAAAGGGTCATTGTACATTTCACTCTATCATCTTTAGCATTATAAAGAGTTGTTCCTCCCCCTATTAACAAATGTTGAAAGGTGCCTATGTGCTCAATGGGTCTCTTACCTTGTAAAAATTGCCAGCATTCATGAAGAAAAATGAAAAATGTATTAGTAAAATGATTACTCATTGAGATCATCTTAAGATGACTTAAAATACAACCATCATATCCCACAAAAATAAATACTAGCCAAATATGCCTCAGAAGCCTCTAATTACTTAAAAGTTAATACTATCCTCTATATGTCAAAGGAAATTTGGTCATGTGCATTGACCGCTAAAATTTGGAGTGCAAAAGAGGGAATGCACCTGGCAGTTCGCTACAATTTTAAGAACAAAGAGACTCTATGGGACCAAGAGGTTACAATCGTAGCTTGTGTTGGCCATAATACATGTTGCAACAATAATGACATGTGAGGTAATAGTTATAAAATTTGGATGAACTGAAAGAGACATTTACAAATACAACATAACCTTTATAATACCTAATTGAAAAAATGGATGCAATGCAAGTCCTTGTATCAATAATGTCTGATGGATAGTAAAAATCTAGAACAATAAATTCCATATAAAAGTGATTAGACTTAAAATGATATGGAAAATTAAAAAATGTTAAAGAAAATGTCAACTTATAAAAAAACTTACAAGGATGAGGCATATTCATAATGTTTGCAATCGTGCCATGCATATCAGCACTAGAAGAAACTCATAGTGTTAGTGTAGACACACGATAATATGGGATTTCATTATACCCAACAACTTGTAGTGTTGTTGTTTGTGTTGGCTCTGTTGGACCCTGCAATTAAGATTCAATATACATTATTCAATAAGATTAATTGTGTAACATAATGAAATATTGAAAAGTGTATTATTGTATTGAGCTTCACTTTGTTTAGAGAATACTTTAATATTATCTTCTTAATAGGACCAACCACGTGAATGTGGAAGCTCATTTGGCCCCTCCCCCCTAACATCACTCTAAATTCTCGTTAACATTTAACATTCATTCATTCTTTCATCCATTATTAAAATATAACATTCATTCATTATCAATAATGTTCATTAACACATAACATTCATTAAAATTCATTAACATGCAACATTCATCAATATTCATTAACACATTTCATTCACGAACATTCATTAGCACATAATTACAATCATTAACAAATAAAAATCAGTCATTGTGAAATAAGGTAGATTACAATCATTTTTTTTTCAAGATATGTAAAATCTATGTGGAGCATCATTTTCTTCATCATTTCCCCCATCTTCAGTTGTTCTACCCTCTGCTCATGATCTCGATGTATGCCTAGTCCTATATAGAGGACGAGGACACTGAATCAAAGGGGGGTTGTCAGCAATAACAAAGAAATGGGCTATATTCCAAATATTTTTTATTATTGTTACAAGTATTTCATTAATTTAAAGAACATAACCATGGAGCTCTTTACCTAATGGGGCGACATCATCTTCCACATCATTTTGTCTAGCCTCAACCTCAACATGTTGAACACCCTCTAGATCCTCTAGAGTTGAAACACGAAAGGTTACATTAATCAATACACCAATTGCAATTATTTTTTTTTAAAGGTATAACAATGGTCCTCTTTACCTAATTGGAGAACATCACGTTCTTGATGTTGTATACCCGGATCATGCTCCATTTGGTCACCACCAACTACATGCTCTAAAATATTAACAAAAAAGGTTACATTAATTACTACACTAATTACAATTCAATTAAGATATTTACTTACATTAATAATACATAAAAAAAATTGAATAGAAAATGAATAACTCCACTATTGGAATGCACATCCAGACCTTCATGTCCAGGTTGTGTTCCATGATTAACAGGTTGCATTCCAATGCCATGCACATTGTTATCATTCCTTGCTTATTTAAAATGAATATAGTCACTTTATGTTGGAACTTAACATCTAATAGATTATTGGTAAAGTATTCAATTTGAAATCATTTTCATTTATCTTATTTACCTTTTTGATGGATGCATCAAAATATTGTGTTTACCCACTCAATTCTTGTAGTTGTTCATCCACGACTGTATAGCCTTGCTGATAAGCAATTCTCTTGTCATATTTTGTGGGCGCTCTATTGTATTCAGAGCCCTACATTTTTTCTTAGTATCATAAATTTTACTTGTATTGTTTGATAAAAAAAAATTGTTAGCAATTTATAAATATTTTGATGTGATATTTCATCTACTGATTCTTACAATTCATGCAAAAAATTTCATATAACCACTAGAGCCAAGTTTGTTTTGCTTGTGTTTTTCTTGTCTTTCCTTGGTTGCCTTTGACGTGTCAATCAATCTATGCAAATTTTAAAATATGTTAAATTATATAAATATAAGTAGTAATTAGTACATAATTACATTCTTAATAGTATCACATACCTTCTTCTGGCATCTGGTGGTGTATTTCCTTTTTTCCTTTCAATTCTCTTATTCACATCCAAAATCAGGTCCTTCCATTCCCTCTCTCGAATCATGGGGGATGCTTGTACTTTACGTTCTTCTCTAAATGTGTCATGTATTGGTCCCTCACATGCTTTTGATATGTGCTAGCTTTTTCAAGGACCTTGGTTTTGTCAAATGTGTCATTTGCAAACAAGCCAACCATACAGTTTGTTAGTTCATCTATTAACTTTTTCTCTTGATCATTCCACCTTTAAAGTAAAAAAAAACCTATTAGATTCAGAAATAAACTGAAGCTAGCTTTGATATAGTTCAAGAAAAGGATCAAAAGAAAACTATTCTAGCAATGATATGAAATCAAAATAGTGGATTAGGGTTAGGTAACATATGATGTTCCACCTTTTACGTATGGTGGGCCCAAATATCTACAATGCAATGTCATTAAGATTTTTATAAAAAAAATCATTTCCTACAAAAAAATCATGGGATCATTAGTCCAAAACAAGTGATTAGTAAGTAAATTACAATTAGACTATATATAAAAATAATTTTAAAGTACTGGGAACCTTTTATATCTTTAACGGAATCAATTCTTCATTGATCACCACTAATGTGGCTTGCAACATTCCCGTACTAGCAATATGGGAAGATGTAAGAAATGATGGCATGTTATCAGTAGTAGTTGCCTCTAGCACATCCTCATGTGAATTTCCTATTGTAGAAAATGAATCCACTATGAAATTCCCCCAAGAAAGAATGCTTCAAGGGAAATAAACACATAACGAAATAGAGAGAAAAAGATGGATTTACCAATAGTGGTTGAGTCAACATGGCGTGCACTAGATGATGTTTGCATGTTGCGTGTTGCTGAAATTGCAGTTGGAAATACAGGTGGGGCTAATCTCAAATGATGCGGCATTTACACAAGAACATTGACAACACCTGAATAATAATACATTAAATATATATAAAATTAAATATATGAAAACTGCAAGAATTGTAAACAAGGGTGAACCTTTATTAAGAATTGTAAAGAAAAACAAACCTTTATTAAGTGTTTGATACTAACCTTAATGATAGAATAGTATGAAGGAGGAAAAATGTACATAAATTTGTGACAAGAAGGAAGTGTAAAGGAAGAAGGAAGGAGACACCTTGAAGAACACTGTAATTTATTATGGTTTGATAAAATCAATAAAATTTAATGTTTTGGAACTTGTTAATTGCAAATTTCCAGAACAATCATGTTTCATGCACTATTTCAAGTTTTTTCTCATAAAGAAAATAGATTAAAAATGTATAATCAAGGATTGGAGGGTGAAGTGTAATGAATTAAATTTTTTTTGTGCCAAGTTAGAGCAATGGCCATGAAGAATGAGGAGAGTTTGAATTGTTTTTCTCTAAATTGTCCAAAACCCTCAGTTCTAGGTCAGTAACAATGGTTTGTTAATATCCATTGATGTAGTCATTGAAACCTTCTCAAATTATGGATTCCTATTTTCAACTGAATTATCTTTCATATTTAATTGTTCTTATGTTGAATGGTTGCACAAATATCAAGAAAACTAGTGCCCTAGCAAAGTGAGACAAAGTTTTCCCTGTTTTGGGACAACAAAAAATATAGTTTTGTTGAGTGATGTCTAATGGGTTGAAATAGAACTGTGTTGATTAAATAAGGTTGGAAAAACTCAAAATAACCTTCTCCATTATGATGGACATTGATAAGCCAAGAAAGTTTCAATCTACTTATTTGATCATGACAATCACAATGAATGGTAGTTTGGGTTCCTTATTTTGCAGATTTTTAATTTATAAGGATTCTATGAGTAAGTGTAGATTGTGAGTTCTTGAGTAGCTGGAGCAGACATTAATGAGATGAGGACAGTTAAAGAAAACTCTTGGAGGATAGGGGTAAGTATATGTTAAGGTATGATGGTTGAAATACTTGGTATTTTCACAATGTTAAGGCTAACATGGAGTTGCTTGAACATGTAACTTGTCTTCTTGGAAGTTGAGCTCAAGTAGAATGTGAGCTCACGTAGAATATGACAAGCTTTAAAATGAGAGAGTATCATATAAGGAGAGGTAAGTTGATAGTGAAGAACAAATCATAGTATGAAGCTCTCAAAATTTATAAGTGATAAAAAGAGAGGTTGATCCAAGTCAAGGATCTAGAAAAAGGATGTATTTGGGGTTTGTTGAGAATAAGTGAAGGGATGTGTAGGCGGGTTTATTTCCCTAAGGTATGAATGATCAGTTATGAAGAGAATCAACTAGATAATAAATATATGATTAATAACACTAGCATTAAAAAATCAAGTTCACAAGTCCAAAGAAGGAGTAGTTTTAATATATAGAACATGGTCAGCACCTGAACTACATCCAATACCCTAATCATGACCACCAGGTTGATGAGGATGCATAAAATCCTATAAAAACAACATGTAAGTATTTTAGTTAATGGCATAAAAGAGAATAAAATATAAACAATTATTGAACCTTTGTTATAATTAAAGCTTTCATTACTGCTTACTTGCAAGTTATGTGTTTTCCACATCAATTGTTGCACCCTCTCTTTTATTTCATCGATCTAAGGGCTCATGGATGCCAAAACAAGAATCTCTCTATTAATTTTTCTAACAGACTTTTTCATCATTTCTATAGGGTTTGTGGTAAATGTGATGTCATCATCGCATAATACTATTGTTTCCATATCCCTATAGAGGTCCTAAGATATTGGAGGTCTCTTTCCATTTCCTTGAACATCCATCTATGAGAAGAATATTATTAACACTATCAAAATTACTCCAAAACACTCAAGAAAAGAACATAATAATGTAACAATTTTCTTCTATCTAATTTGTACAATTACAATGAGGTTTACCTACTCGGTAAAATTGTCATGACTTACATACCTATTTGTGCTATGTGACAGATCCATGTCACCCTGTGACAAAGAAAAAATATAAAAACGTTTGCAAAATGAAACGAATAGACTTAGCAAAAAAACTTAATAATAAAATGGTATATTGGAGTCATTAATTGGAGGTTGGTTTAAATGGTATGTAGTACATACCATCCCCATGATAGTAACTTTGGTTGTATCTATACGATTCAAATTGTAATCGATTAGAAGCTCTTCCCTTGCACTTATTGATTTGATCACACATACGAATACATGATTTCCCTCACGCACCTCAAATATGCAATTGGGTTGCTTATTAGTTGACCCTGGTCACGTACTATTTATAAAACCTACAATATTCTCTATGGCTTTTGGCCTTCAATCAGTGTATAAAACCACTCATTTACTTTTATCATTATCTTTTTGTTGTATATAATTTGTTGACAGTGCATACCTACGTATACCTTTTTTATATCGAACAATCTACGTCCAATTTTTGTAATTGTAACAAGGTCTAACAAACTCCATCAATTCACCAACTTTGTTGTAATAGACCTTTATACCATCCATGGAAAATAGGCCCAAACCATGTAATGATGAAGGTGCTATGCGATATATCCTCTCATTAACACAAAAATTAGTGTTTATTGGTGGAAGTTCCTTGGGTAACCATTATTTTTGTAGATGTTTATACCTTAAGGGCACCTCGATGTTTCCTTTGGTCTCATCATCATAAGAACATGACCCCCCTTGAGAAAGAAAAAATTCCATGCATTTATTGAATTTTCTTGTAATCTTTTGACCTCTAGTTGATCTCCCTTTTTAAGATCTACTACATGCCTCACTTTCATCTTCTATTCTTGCATTTCTCTCACTTAAGAAAGACACATCTGACAAATACCTATTTGGTGATACATGCACTCCATCAAATGAGAGAGTTAGTTGGTAATGAAATAGATATTGTAAATGAGGGTAATGTTGATGAAGAAGTCGGCCCTAAAGTTGATGTTGAGATTAAAATTTGAATAATTCCAACTGGGGCCTCAAGTGTTGATAACTGTATTAGATTTGTTGCTAATGTCGAGGTTTGAAAAACTAAGTTTGTTTTCTTAGTATTTTTTTTAAAATAAACTATTTCTATAGGGTGTATTGACTTATATCGGTCGATCCATGAGACTGTGAAGGATCATCATCAAAGGGGTTCAAGTTCCTACATATATAATTCAGTTATCTTATGCTAGCTAAAAATTACGTGATATGTATACTAAAAATTACATAGTATACAACATGAACAATATGTAGTCATCATAACCATTGTATATTTGTTTATTCCTTACCTTTACTTTATGTTGACTGTGCAAGATCCTCAAGTAAAGGGTTGACGATGTTTGTAGCCAATTACTTATTTCCACCAAGGATGGCAGCATCAAACAAAATATATATCTGAAATCAACACCAACAATTGAGCATCATTAGCATTACATTTGTAATTTGATAAACAATAAATACATATATATCATAAGAATCATAGGCATCACATGTGTATCATCATATCTATAATTGGGCATCATAAGAATCACATATGTATCATCATAAACATGTAATATATCAAATACATATCATAAATCACCATCCATCACATAGCTAATAAACAGTCCACATAATTAATTAATTATGTAACCATATAAGTCAAATAAATTTCTATCAAGAAATCAATATTAAATAGATAATATGCTAATTGCATACCTCATACATTTAATTCATGTCATTGATCTTCTTCTTCATCCAACTCATCATCATCATCATCATCATCATCATCATCATCATCATCATCATCATCATCATCATCATCATCATCATCATCATCATCATCATCATCATCATCATCATTGTCATCATCATCGTCATCACCATCACCATCACCATCACCATCACCATCACCATCACCATCACCATCCCCATCATCATCATCATCATCATCATCATCAACGACAACATCATCATCAGCAACTTCTTCTTCTTCATGAATATTTTTGTCAGGAACATCATCGACTAACTATCAATCGTGATCATCATCTACATCATCTTTTAATTCTTTGGTATCTTACTCTTCTATCACATTATACTTTATCGACCTTCCTCTTAGATCATGTGTAACAAGTGACCAACCTGATTTATGTGTAACCTCTAACAAAAATACTTGCTGACATTGGATTGGAAGAACATAGGACTAATCCCCAACTGGCTCAAACAACCTTGTATTAAACATTGTAAATTCATTATCATGTTCAATAATAGTTCTATCAAGATTATTTTTATTCAATCGTAGCCTATACCATTTGACAATAAACAAAACTAATTTGAAGAAATTAAAGTTACACTCAAGTATATCATCCAAAATGCCATAGTATCAATTTTGAGACTCTTGAGGATGTATGTTGTTTCTAGATGAAATATTGGTCATGCCAAAGACTACAGTTATTCCAGAATCACAAGTTTTATTCATGTCATCCAAATTTTTGATGTGAAATTTATGACCATTGAATCACATAGCATTGTGGTTTTTGACCTTCAATATGTCAAACATGTACAAATTATTGCATCATGAGCTGATAAACATATGACAGATTGATAAATTTATACGTACCTTCTTATCTCTTAAACCATATGCTAAATCAATTTCTTTTTGCATGAAATTGAAATCTCCATTACGATGAGCTTCTTTAACCAATGAAGACACACCTTCCCATGTTAATGTGTGACCAAAATGTTGACATTGTTGAATCTATACCATCATCCAATCAAGATTGTTTGCAATATACAAATGCAGTGCATCTCACTCTCAACCAACTGTACAAAAAATAAATAGACGACTTACAACCAATTTATTTTGAAGATTAAGAATTAGTTAACTACAATAAAATCCTATAATTACCTCTCACTTTCCTCAATCTACCTTTCCCCATCAGGTACTCTCGTTTGAATTTGTTAGTGGGGTTGGGATCCCAAATGCGATCTACGTGGATCTTTGTTAGAAACTTAGGAAGATATTCAGTAATGTACACCATAGTCTGGTATACCATATATCCTTCCACCATAGAATTCTCCAGGATATGCTCTTTGTTGAACCAAAGCCTTCAAAAATTTCAAGTTCTTCTCAACCATCCACATTGACCTAGTGTGTACAGGTCCACACAATTCAATACCCTCAACTCAATGTATGAGATAGTGTTCTTGTGCATTGAAAAAAGTTGAAGGTAGACACTTTTGCATTTCACACATTAGATGAGGAATTTTTCTCTTCCAGTGTTTTATATCTTCTTTATGGATTTCTTTAGATGACAACCACCTACAAGAGACTCAAGACGCAAAAAATTATAAATGAGACTTTACAAAATAATATACAATATATTACATCACAAGTAAAACAAATCACAAATATAATATCTATACAACAAATTGAACAAACATCACCACTTACCAAATGTATTTTCCAAGATCATATATGACTCGCTTGACATTATTGTCGAAATGGTCTAGGAGAGATAGAAGTAGAATGTACTGCAACAATCATAAATTGATCTTTTCATTTTTTTCTAACATAATACAATGAAAAGTACATGTGCAGTATACAAATATATAGTAAATACATAAGAAAATGAATTACCTCAATGAAGGTATTCCAATCATGTGTTTTCATCCTTGGCCCAAAGTTACTTTTCTTTGATATGAGATTGTTTATGTTCGCAGCAAATCCTGTGGGAAAACCAATTTTTCGTATGACTTTTTTTATAACATTGATTTGTTGCTCCGTGAATAACCAAGGAAGGGCACTTATATTAATTTGGTGTCCATTTCTATTTGATTGAATGAAATTTTTCATTGCATGATTGGATTCCTGAATGTCACTATAGGATGAACTCACAATAATGGTTCCCACTTTTTTGCCACTTTTGACACTGAGATGAACATTTTAAAAATAATCTTCAACTTTCGAGAACTATAACTTTTAAACTATTAAAAATTTGAAGATGATGTAAATTAGTGATTTGTAGCATTTTGTTTGTAGATTCTATATACATTTTTTTCATTTTTTTTGAAGGATTTTAAAAAAAAATTCCATCTCCCTCAAAAAGTAGTTTTTTACAACAAACCACATTTTTAAGAGTAATGTGTCTCCCACAACAAATAATTTTTTTTCTATAAATGATAAAAAATCAATTCTTTCGAATTTTGGTTTGTAACATCAATTTCGAGGGCTTTCATTTGGTTTGATAGTGATATGTTCAATATTTATCATTTTATAAAGTTTTGAAGTCCGACCAGTCATAATTCAGACATGGGTTTAAGTTTGAACACATAACTTGTTCTATATATATCGAAATTCAATTTTATTTTTTTTGTTAGAAAGAAGACATCAATACCAGGGGCTTAGATATTTTTTAGAATTTTTTTGAATTAGTTTCTTATTTTTCCCAATGTGTTGAACAAAGAAGTTCATGTTTGGTGAAAAACCAATTTTCCATAAAATTAAAAAAACAAGAACATAATAAATTCAAATAATAACAAAATTATACTCATTGGAAAGCTTGCTCCAAGTACTACCATCTAATATTTTTGGGTTATCAAGATTATTTCATTCGTTCTTTTAATCAGAGCTTCGAAGTCATAAATTCTATAGAACTCTGAAATTTTTTTGGGGAAACCTCTAACAGCATAGTTCAAATGAACAGTACTTTGATCGAATTGGGTTCGCTCGAACCATAAGGGGTTTGCTCGAACCCCCATTCACTCGAAGCCATGGGCTTAATTTTGGCCCGTACTTTTTCATAATGGTCAGGTTTGAACGAACCCAATCATTTTTAACTATCGGGTTTTGTTCGAACCCTGGCCGACACAAATTTTTTTTTTTTTCATTTGTGGAGTTGTATAAATGTACATAATTTTTTTCACTTTTTTTCACACAAATGATTAAAATAATTTGCATTTTTCGATGAGGGAAGACATTTGAAAATTATTTTGAGGGCAATAATTTGAAGATATTTGAAGGTTTTTTTAAAAGCATGGGGAACAAGAAGAGAAGGCAAAATAAGACTTCAAGGAATTATTCTCTCGAAACAGAAGAAATATATCGAGAACAAAGAAGACAAAGATATCATGATGCAAGTATGTATTTTTAGTTTTATTTCTATTTAATTTTATATGTATTACGTACCAAAAATAGTGTTTATTTGTTAGTATTAATTAGTTCAATATTTTTTATCTAATATTTTTAATGAAAATTAATTTAAAAAATCTTAATTAAATTAATTAGAAATAATAGGATTGAAAATAATCTCATTTTAATTGGAAAGCATAATTAATTTGAGATAATATGTGTATTTGCAAATTTCAAATTCCATTAACTTGCTTGTTGTGTAATTGCATTTTTCTCCTATATAATTAAGTCCATTTATAATAGATAAGACCTATTAAGTCATAAAATTAATAAGACCTATTATGTCATAATTTAGGTTCTAACTTATATATTTTGAATATTTAAGACATGTACTTAATTTCATGTAATAGGTCCTTTAATATCACATAATATAACTATCTTAAGGGGAATTAAGTATATTAATGTGAAATGTTTTTGCATATGTGGTCATATTAGTTTTAATAATAAGGCCTATTAGAACTATTACATTTATTATAGGTCTTAAATGTGACATAAATTTATAACCTATTACATGTTGAATAATTTAGGTTCTATTTATATGACTTCACGTATGCAAAAAAATTTCAAATTAGGAGGTCTATTATGCAATAATAGGTCTTAAATATACACACATGTGACAAATTATAGTCCACCTACATTATGGTCCATAACAAATTAATATGAGGTCACCTTTATCGTATGCATGCATCAAAATATTTGTACTTTTAATTTTCAAAATTGGAATTTCTAATTTATCAAAATTTCATTTTATGTGTTATTAGTGAGAGATTGAGGTTTTCAAAATAACTCATCAATATTTATTTCCATTTTATATGTTTATGTTTATTTGTTATATTAGTGCAAAACAAAATTTAACCTTAACACTATACGTAAGGAATAACATAAATTAAACGATAATAATAAACTAATTATAATTCTTCATGTGCAAATCTAGAATTAAACATCAGAAAAAAATTAAATTAAAATAATTATCATCTTCTTGAAATATTAATTACTGAACAAAATTTTACTCTAACTCTAAACCTACTTGCACAATTTAAATAAATTTGAGCCCTAATCCTAACCTGAGAACAATTGAAATTTAAACCTAAATAGGTAATTTAATTAGAGTTATAACACTAAGGTCCTGAAAGTAATTAAATTTAATAAACCAAATTAAACCCTAATTTTAACACAAATTTTTAAGCCAAATTCACCCCTATTCTTAAACCTAATTGAATAATCTATTAATTTGAACCTTACACCAAATCTTAAATTATGTGCAGAATGGGCTCGAGAAGAAGGGTGTTCTGAAGAGGGAGTCGAGGCAAACGATCCTGTTGAAGAACACAATATAGTTGATGAACATAGGGAGGATATTGTCCAAGTTGAACCAATGGAGACCTTTTAAGGAGAGGGGTCAGGCTCCTTACCTCCTACCACTAAGATGGATGAGTATATTGTGTATCTAGCTAAACAGGTGAAGATAATATTTCTTATAAAAATTTAGATCATTTACTTGAAATGGATGTGGATGAGTTGAAACGTCTCAGTGAAATACCTAGAGATACTAAAAGGAGGTCAATGAATAAAAGTGTAAAAGAAATAATGTCTCATTTCAACAATCTTTATACTACACTAGAAAAAGCTCAATTGTTATCAATTGTACTTACTCATAATGACTTAATAGTTCCACTGAAATTGTTGGGTATGGATACAACAAGTCAAAAGAGGAAAACTTCTCAGCTACAAAAATCTATTTTTCATAATGTTAAGAAAGGTTTGGTGAACATTGGTAAAAAATCTCAAAAAATAGATAAGATCATTTCAAGAATAGTGATGTTGACATCTTTAGTAAATGAAAGATTGCCTCAAAAAAGACAAATCTCTTCACTGTCATCTGAGTTTGGTTTTACTAGAAGGACAATATCTAAATATGTTAAAAGGAGAAATATTTTGGATGATACTACCTCGGAAGGAATCAGGAAATTATGTGTAGAGCTCCTTGTTATGATAGAATTGAAGATGTTTTTAGGAACTTTGTGACAAGTTTTTGGAATGATAATACTCATCCTTCATCAAATAGTAGAGATGTTATCAAGCAAAGGATTGGTCCTGATCATTATGATCTCCATGTAAAACATTGGATAGACACAACAAAACATGAATTGTATGTGTTGTTTACTAAAACAAACCCTCATATAAAGATTGGACAAACCATGTTTGAACGGTTAAGGCCATATTATGTGAAGTTAAACAAAGTTTTCAAAACTTGTTGTTGTCATTATCACATCGAATTTGACTTGTACTATCAAGTGTTTCGAAAGATTAGATAAGATAGTGATGGTTATGAAAATGCTCCTCCTAAATGAACAAGTCAATTCATAGCATTCATCTTATGTGTTAAATTAGATGATAATGCAACCGGTCAAATAAATTGCATAAGAGGAATTTGTGGAACATGGGGGGACTTGGCTAAATTGCCTTTGAGAGATGAAGATACTGACATGAGGAAGATGGTAAATTGCAAGAGTTACAAGTACAAAAAATTTGAAATAAAATTTGGAAAGGAATCTACAAGGCTAGATTATGTAGAAGAGGAAATACCTATTGGAACATTTATGAAATTTTTTCATAAGTTGATAAAACCATACATATGCCATGGTTTTTTTGCCAAGTGGCAAGCAAAAAAATTTAAAAGATTAAGGGACACTTTCCCACTTGGAACTATTCTATCTGTAGTTGACTTCCCAGAGAATTACTCTTTTGCACATTAAAAAGAGATTCAATCAGAGTATTACTTTTCAAAGCAAATCACTATTTTGGTGCATGTGTGTTATTGACATGCACAAATGAATTTGGATGGTGTTGATAGTACATTTGAAAATCATTTCATTAAGAAAGAGTACCACTTCTATATTAGTGATGATAAGCAACATGACACACTTTTTGCACAACATTGCTTTAAGAATTTTTTTGAATATTTGAAAGATAGAGGCATAACAATAGTTAAACATTTTGTTTGGTCTGATGGATGTGTGGCACAATTCAAACCTTCGAGGCTATTTTATGCACTATGTAGATATCATCGAAATAACAAAATACCACATGTTTGGAGATTTTTTGAGAGTGGTCATGGAAAGGGTGAACATGATGGTGCAGGAGCTTGTATCAAACATGCTCTAAGAAAGCATCAAATAAAATACATAGGAGATCATATAGAAGATGCACATGATGTTGTTGAATGGTGTGAGAAACACTTTGAGAAACCTAATTATCCTAGGGAATCATCATCGAGAACATACAAACCCATTCCATATAGAGTATTTTGGGAGATAACAGGCACGTGTTCTCTTTTAGTGTTTTATTTAATTTTTTTTAATCTTTTAAAAATACATGTTCCTAGTTCAAATGTTTCAATTTAACAACTTGATCTACATGTACATTCTTGTACACATGTACATTTTGCAGATGTGGATAGAACATCAATACATGGATGCAAGAGCGTGGAGAGGACAAGGTCTTTGCATTTTTTCATGAGTACAGATAATCGCCCATGGACATTATACACTATGGATTATTCATGTTTTTGTTCTGAATGCATTTTCGAAAATTATGTTGATTGCAAGAACCAATAGCTTGGATATGTTAGTGAATGGAAATTGGTGCCAGTAGATGTTTTTGACACATATGAGGATTCAAATGAGGATGAAAACTTTGAAGACATTCGTTTGATTTTTGGTGATTATGATCATATTTCAGGATTGATTAAAAAAGGTACATATGACGTACACATGTAAATATTTCCTTCAAAATGACATGTAACTTAGAATTTATTTAACTTGTGTCAAATTGCAGGAGATATTTTTGCAGTCATAATAGAAGATGGAAAATAGAAGGTGTTAGTTATTATTTATTGCGTTGCACAGAAGAGAGAAAGAAGTTTTCAAAATCTGAAATGAGTGAAGGAATGTCAGTTCCCATAGGTTTGAACTGATTTGAATATGTATGTGCAAATCGCTTACGTAGAAATTTTTAATTTCTCACGTTTCTTATATAAATGTACATGCAGGCTCAGTTGTAGTGCAAGAGACATATTTCAAACAAGTTAAAAATGATTCAACATGGGATTCATTTCATTGAATACGAAATTGACAACAAGGTATATCAGTATAGTCTCTTGGTCATTGCTGTTGGCCTAATTCTTCAAATAGTTCCACGTCGAGGGCGGTCTCAAAAGTGGAGACTAGATAGTGAAGATCATGACAAAATATTAAGTGTTATTGAAGAGCGTTTGAACCACTTGATGTGGTATGAACTATATATATTTAGTAATCCAAAGTACACATGTGGTTCAACCCACATGAACTAAATTAATACTTGATAAATTCTAGATCTCTTAACTTTTTTTGAAACTTGGATAAATATTTTTTAAGTTTAAATACATGAAATTTTTAATTATATCAATTTAGGATGTATGAAGTTAATTCAAGTATGTACATGTTTAATTTGTATGTATAAGGTACTGTATCTAATTCTAAATGCATGTAATTTGTAAGGACCACTAGTTAAAATAATTCAATTTAAAAATGCATATTTAAATTAGAATGTAATATGTACATGTGTAAAATTGATATATGGAATTAGGACATGTGTAATTAGGAAATGTACATGTTGTGAACTATTTAACTATAGTATACATACCTAGAAGCACATACCATGTGAACTATTTAGTACATGACCTATTAAGTTTAGTTTGTTCATTTGATATTAATTAGTTCAAGTGTGATTTTTATATTGTTCATTGGAGTGTCCATATATTCTTTTGTTTGAACATGTTCTTTTAAATTTTAATGCACATCTACTATATGTACATACGTGTTACATGTAGTTTAAAATTTAAAGTTTTAACTCTAACACATGTGCATTCTTGATCATATATATATATAAATTTAAAATTTTTAGAGAACAAACATGCATTCTTGATCATATATATATTTAAAGTGTACACATAAGTATTTCTAACATGTGCACATGATATATATATATATAATCCAGTCCAGTCCATCGAACATAAAGTACATATATAATATAACATGTACATGTGCATGAAATATATAATCTCTAGTATAAACTTCATATCACATGATGCAGGAAATATATATAATCCGATCAAACACAACAAAGGTATAAAGTATAATCTAGTCTAAACTTCATACATGCATGAAATATACAATCTGATCAAACATGTAACCAAGGTATTTAAAGAATATAATCTAGTCTAAACTTCATACATGATGTATGAAATATAAATAATCCATATAAAACACAAACCAGGTATAAAGTATAATCTAGTCTAAACTACATACATGCATGAAATATATATATATATATATATATATATATATATATATATATATATATATATATATATATATATATATATATATATATATATATATATATATATATATATATATATATATATATATATATATATATATATAATATGATCAAACACAAACAAGGTATAAAGTATAATCTAGTTTAAAATCCATGTACATGCATGAAATATATATAATCTGATCAAACACAAACAAGGTATAAAGTATAATCTAGTCTAAACTTCATGTACGTCCATATATATATATATATATATATATATATATAATATGAAAGTCTATAAAAAGATAAATGTAAATGAGCTATAAAGTCTGGAGCAAATTAATAGGGATCATGATGGCTACGAACTAAGTGACCATATGAGGGAGACTCCTCGTGAGATACTAGATGTCCAATAGACCCTTGCAAAAGTAGAATTTATTTAAATATTAAATATAATATATCTATCTCTCTAGACGTGCATGTACATCAAATCCAAGTAGAGTTAAATAAAAATTTAAATATAAATTGTAACATGCATGTATACATACATGTACATATATGTACCAAAAACCATAGCTAACCTATCCACTAACAACATCTAAAGAATCTCTCCTACTCACATGCTCAACGCTCAAGGAAGGAGTGACATGAGCTAACTATCAATTTAAGGATTAGTCCATAATCAATTTAAATGATCTACAAATTAAAACTGAGAACTAGATTATTTATTAAACATGATCTATATGTTAGCTCTGATGCCAATTGTTAATAAGATGAGAGGGGGGGTGAATCATACAAACTTAATATTCAATATATTCAACAGATTCAACCTCGGTAGCTTTAACAGATATATGTAACCAGAATTGTAAAACATGCAAGCTTAAGAACACATAACCATAACAACACTCATAACACCAGATTTAACATGGAAACCCATATAGGGAAAAACCACTATGGGATTTTGGACCCACTAAGAAATATACTCTTCTAGAGTATGCTAGGTTAAAAGCAAATCCTGTTAAAGATTACAAACACATTGCTAGATGTGACCCGGTTAAGGGATTTCCCTCAGATCTGTTAGGATCTTCACCTTGTTAGAGGCGACCTTGTTAAAGGGTTTCAAACACTCAATCAGAATGTCACCTTGCTAAAGGATTTACAAATAAGACTGTTAAGTCCACTCGGTTAAGAGATTTTCTATCACTTACAAATAAATAACAGTAATGAGTATGTCTGCAACTTTGCATCTAAAATGCTATAGCAGATTCTTATTTTCTCAATACAATCTAGTCATAGGACTTATCTTGTCCCTTTGATGGGTTCCTTACGCTGTTATTCAAATAGGTCTTCAAGCTTCTGTGCTTGGTAATCACTATGTAGCATCCCTGTGCTTACACTTCCCGCATCCATTGTTTATCAACAGTTCCTAATTTATAAACAATTTTCTAACTGCTTAATCTCTTTGATCACATTTCTTATGATCAATCATAGCCATCAGATCTTCAATATTGACCAGGTTCAATGTATCCTTTGATCGGAAAACATTTTACCTCGCCTTGGAACTTGCATACATTTCTTGAAACTTGTGCTAGGGTATTGCAGTTCAATATGAGCTGTAGATCTTCCTGCCGATCTTCCATTGCCATAGATCCTTAACAAACTTCATACACATTGTATCAATCTTTTAATCATAACTAGCTCATCAGCTTCCATCATTAAATAACACATGTATTCATCCAAAGCATTTTGTTGTTACTTGGGTGCAACTCCATAAATACTAAACTTCACTTGGTAGACATTCCACCTTCATTAACCGATAGTGATAACCTTAGGGTTTACTGACTAGGTTCCTTAGGGTTTACCGACTAGGTTCCTTGCTTGGTAACATAGTATAGTATTAACCTTACAAACAATAGTATATGTAGGATATCCGAATAATCTAAACAACATGATCTCATCATTGTCTAACTCAATAATAGTTGCCCATTGAATAATTTATTCCTCCCCTTATTCATCACATTCTTTCTGTGTCTTTTACCGACATCTTAATTCTCTTCAAAACATACTTCTTAAGATATGGCAACATCATACTAAATTAGAAAATCAATTTCTTGACATCAATGACAAAATAATATTGTGAAGACAGTAAACAACCTTAATCAGTTATATCCATAATTATCAACAACCTTCTCAATATCCTAATTGAAATGGCAACAATCTCTTATTGTCTATTATAATGCCATTAATCTCCCCCTTTGGCATTGATGGCAAAACCAATTGATTTGACCTAAAAGATTCAAATTCAGATTGTTGTGATTGTGATTGCTCAGATTGCTGAAATGCTCCCCCCTATCATTAGTCTTCTCCCCCATGCATTAGTCTTCTCCCCCTTTGACAACAATGCCAAAAGAAAACTAATACATAATTTCTTCCTGTGTGAACTAATTCCTTTGTTGTTCAGTATCAACTCAGTCTTGGTTAGAGCATTTTATCTTCAATTCTTGTTCCCTGTTTTGTTTCCTGGACACCTTTAGAAAACATCCTAAAGTGTGTAAATTAGTATCAACTCCTAAAAGGTATTCTTTAGAGTCATCGAATTGATGCTTTCACCGAACTTGGTCAGTGAGTAGAAGATAGGGGTAGGACCCCTAACTTACTTCTGAGATACTCAAAAGTGTCCCTTGGCAGTGGCTTTGTGAAAATATCTACTATTTGTTCCTTTGAGCTAACATACTCCACCACCACTTTCTTCTCTTGAACTTCTTCTCTAAGATAATGATATTTGATAGAGATGTGCTTTGTCTTAGAGTGCATAACAAGATTCTTTGAAATGTTAATGGCACTAGTATTATCACAGAATATAGTTACTGGCTCGGTAACTTTCTCATTTATGCCTTCCAACAGTTGTTTGATCCATGCTATATTGGTACAATTCAATGCTGCAGCAACATATTTAGCTTTTGTTGTTGACTGTGAAATACATCCTTGTTTCTTGCCAAGCCAACTCACTAGTCTTTCTCTTAAAAAGAAAGCTCCACCACTTGTGCTTTTCCTATCATCTATGTTGCCTGCCCAATCAACATCAGTATAAAATTTTAAATCAAAGTCATTTCCTTTCTAATATACTAAGCTATAATCCTCAGTGCCTTTCAAGTATCTGAAAAATTCTCTTGATTGTTGTCATGTGTGTTTCCTTGGGATTTGCAGAAAATCTTGCAACTACACCTACTGCATGTGCTATATCTGGCCTGCTATGAACAACATATTGTAACTTTCCAATCATAGATCGGTACAGTGTCTCATCAATAGATGCAAATTCATCATTCTTTGATAGTTTACAGTTGGTAGTCATAGGAGTACTTACTGGTTTTGAATCCTCCATTCCAAATTTCTTCAAGATTTCCTTTTTGTAATTAGATTGAGTAATGAAAATCTCATCTTTCATTTATAGTATCTGTAGACCTATAAAATACTTTATCTCACTGATTAATGACATCTCAAATTCTTTGCTCATTTCATTTCCAAAGTTCTTGCATAAAGAGTCATTTCCACAAAAGATAATATCATCAACAAATATGGCTGAGATCAGTATTCCAATTTCATCATTTTTCATGTACATATTGTTGTTTTCACTTGTCCTTATAAAACCAATCTTGATTAAATAAGAGTGCAATCTTTCACACCATGCTCTAGGTGCTTGTTTCAGACCATATAAATCTTTGTTGAGTTTACATACCTGATATTTATTCTCTCCTTCAACAAATCCTTCAGGTTGTTCAATAAAAACTTCTTCTAATATACCATTCAAAAATGCATATTTGACATCCATTTGATATACATTGAAATTCTTGTAATTAGCGTATGCCAACAATGTTCTTAGTCCTTCAAGTCTTGCCACAGGTGCAAAAGTCTCACCATAATCAATTCCTTCTTCTTGAGGATAAGATTTGCAAACTAGTCTTGCTTTATTTCAAATGACCTCACCTTTTTCATTCAGCTTGTTTCTGAAAATCCACTTTGTACCGATTAAATTTTTGTCCTTCAGTCTTGGGACCAATGTCCATGTGTCATTTTTCTTGATTTGATCAATCTCTTCTGTCATAGCATTTATCCAATCTTCACTGTTAAATGCCTCTTTCACTATCCTTGGTTCAAATTTAGATATCAGACATGTGTTCCATCTCAGTTTATTCCTTGTCATCACTGGATCATTCTTATCTCCTATAATTTGACTTGATGAATGATTCCTTCTGACATACTTGGCTAATATAGGCTTGGTGGATTCTGTATGATCTTCTTCATCACTCGGTAACTTGATATTCTCTTCATTTCCTTCAACAGTTTTCTCAGTAGGACTTCTCGATTGAACATATACAAATCCTTCATAATCTTCTGGTTCTTTGGAGTTTCCTTCATCATTTCTTTCTGCAAATTCATCAGTTTTCACATTTGCACTTTCTACTATTTTGTTAGATGATTTGATCAGACATTTAAGTGCTTTGCTTCTAGAAGAATAACCAAGAAATGTTCCTTCTTCACTTTTCTGATCAAACTTACCATTTCTGTCATCTTTGTAAACATAACATCTACTTCCAAAGATTTTAAAATAACTTACATTAGGTTTCTTGTCACACCAGATTTCATATGGTATCTTCAAAGTTCCTTTCTTTAGTTGTACTCGGTTCAGGGTGTAAACTGCAGTGCTGATTGCTTCTCTCCAAAATGTTTGAGGTACCTTATTTTCTATCATCAAGGTTCTTCCATAGTCCACAATTGAACTATTTCTTCTCTGGGCTATCCCATTTTGCTGGGGTGTTCTCAGTGTAGATACTTGCCTCTTTATACCATGATCATTGTAGTATAAGTTAAATTCATTAGACGTAAACTCTCCTCCTCTATCAGATCTAAGACATTTCAGTTGTCTTCCTGTTTCATTTTCAACTCTTGCCTTGTACCATTTAAACATTTGAAAAGCTTTTGATTTTTCTTTTAAAAACATTACTGACATCATCCTTGAGTAATCATCCACAAATAATATAAAGTACTTATCACCATAATAACTCTGAACTTTCATAGGACCACAAAGATCAGTATGCACAAGTTCTAAAATTCCCTTAGAAGTCTAGGACTTACTTGTAAAGATTGATCTTGTCATCTTACCCATCTAGCATCCTTGACACATAGCATTCTCAGGTTTCTCAAGACTTGGTAGACCTCTTACTTAGTGCTTCTTGCTTATTTTGATCAGATTATCAAAATTTACATGACAAAACCTTTTATGCCATAACTAGGTATCATCTATCTTTGCAGATAGACACTTATTTTGAGTTGAGTCAAGGTGAAATGTGTTACCTTTTTTTTGTGTCCCAGTAGCTGCTAACTTTCCATGCTTGTCATGAAATTTGACAATTCTTTTCTGAAACTCTATTCTGTATTCTATATTGTTTAGCTGTGCTACACTCAACAAATTGTATTTCAAACCTTCAACCTAATAAACATCATTACATTTAGCATTGTCAAGAAGTGTTATAGATCCTTTACCTCTCACTGGACATGGTGCATCATTACCAAATCTTACATAACCTCCATCATAATCTTCTAATATAACAAACTTGTGTTTATCACCTATCATGTGATGTGAGCATCCACTATCTATGATCCAAGAATCATTAGTATTTATGTGAGATATTAAAGCTTTTTCTTTGTACCTTTCTTCATCTGATCCATCTTTGATAGCCACATAAACAACTTCCTCTGTATTAGTTTCATTTGATTTATCATCATTAGATTCCTCATCACCTATTAGACATGTCTTTTTATCTTTTCTTTTGAAGTCTCGGTGTCCTTTGTAATGGTTATCTTTCTGTCTGTCATCTCGGTAATCTCTTTTTTCACTGGATTCTTTGTCAGGACAATTAGAAGCCATATGCCCTATTCTATCATAGTGAAAACATTTCAAAGGCAAATTTCCTTTGTACTTACCTTTTCCTCTTGGTAGCCTTCTGGCTAATAGTGCTTCAAACTCTTCTTACTTTCTGATTTCTTCATAAAGTTTGTGTACCTCCTCCATGTTTTTATGAAATCTTTCACTTGCTCCACTGTGATTCCCTTCAAAGTACTTATAGTTTCTATCATTGTAATCATCAGATTCATCAAGATTAAAAGAACTAAATGCAAACTCAATTTTATTTACCAAAGACTCGCTGTTATCAAAGTTACTTAACTCAAATGCATGTAGCTTACCAATAGTAGCATCCAAAGAAACTGGCATATTGGGTACAAACCTCAATTCATTGATTGTAGAGACTCGGATTGCATAAGCAGGTAGAAGGGTTCTTAATAGCTTACTTGTGACATCCTTCTCTTCAATGGTTCCTCCTGCTCCTTTGATTTGATTGACAATCTCCTTTAACCTTGTACTGTATTGGGTTATGTTCTCACCTTCATTCATTCTCATAGATTCAAGTTGTCCTCTTAGACTGTCCACTTTTGCTCTTTGAACATGTTCATCACCACCATACACAGATATGAGCTTGTCCCACATTGCCTTAGCATCATTGCAGCCTTCTAGATCATTAAACTCTGAGTCAATCAATGCAGATGTTATTTCAATTATTGCTTGAATATGTTCTTGCTTTGCCTTTATCTCTTCCATTGTCAATGGATAGGTGCTAGGTGTAATGAAATAATTCTCTAGATAATATACATCATATTCTCCAATTCCTAATAGGTGCAGCTTCATCCTTTTTTGCCATGTAGAGAAACTTGATTTATTCAACTTTGGTGCATCCCTCTTATACATCTTTGGATCTTTTCCTCAAGTACCTTTAAACTTTTCTTCCGGAGTCCATAGCTCTGATACCAATTGTTAGCTCTGATGCCAATTGTTAATAAGATGAGAGGTTGGGGGGGGGGGTGAATCATGCAAACTTAATCTCCAATATATTCAATAGATTCAACCTTGGTAGCTTTAACAGATATATGTAACCAAAAATGTAAAACATGCAAGCTTAAGAACACATAACCATAACAACACTCATAACACCAGATTTAATGTGGAAACCCAAATAGGGAAAAACCACTGTGGGATTTTGGACCCACTAAGATATACACTCTTCTAGAGTATGCTCGGCTAAAAACAAATCCTATTAAAGATTACAAACACATTGCTAGATGTGACCTGATTAAGGGATTTCCCTCAGATCTGTTAGGATCTTCACCTTGTTAGAGGTGACCTTGTTAAAGGGTTTCAAGCATTCAATCAGAATGTCACCTTGCTAGAGGATTTACAAATAAGACTGTTAAGTCCACTCAATTAAGAAATTTTCTGTCACTTACAAATAAATAACAGTAATGAGTATGTCTGCAACTTTGCATCTAAAATGCTAAAGCAGATTCTTATTTGCTCAATACAATCTAGTCATAGGACTTATCTTGTCCCTCTATTGGGCTCCTTATTCTATTATTCAAACAAGTCTTCAATCTTCTGTGCTCGGTAATCACTATGTAGCATCCCTATGCTTACACTTGCCCACATCCATTGTTTATCAATAGTTCCTTATTTATAAACAATTTGCTAACCGCTTAATCTCTTTGATCACATTTCCCATGATCAATCATAGCCATCAGATCTTCAATCTTGACTAGGTTCAATGTATCCTTTGATTGGAAAATGTTTTACCTTGCCTTGGAGCTCGCATACATTTCTTGGAACTTGTGCTAGGGTATTGCGGTTCAATATGAGCTATAGATCTTCCTGCCAATCTTCCATTGCCATAGATCCTTAACAAACTTCTAACACATTGTATCAATCTTTTAATCATAACAAACTTCATACACGTTGCCATAGATCCTTAACAAACTTCATATACGTTGTATCAATCTTTTAATCATAACCAGCTCATCAGCTTCCATCATTAAATAATGCATGTATTCATCCAATGCATTCTGTTATTACTCGGTTGCAACTTGGTAAACACTAAACTTCACTTGGTAGACATTCTGCCTTCATTAACCAATAGCAATAACCTTAGGGTTTATCGACTAGGTTCCTTAGGGTTTACCAACTAGGTTCCTTAGGTTTTATCGACTAGGTTCCTTGCTCGGTAACATAGTATAGTATTAACCTTACAAACAATAGCATATGTAAGATATCAGAACAATCTAAACAACATGATCTCATCATTGTCTAACTTGGTAATAGTTGCCCATTGAATAACTTATTCCTCCCCTTATTCATCACATTCTTTTCGTGTCTTTTACTGACATCTTAATTCTCTTCAAAACATACTTCTTAAGATATGGCAACATCATACTAAATTAGAGAATCAATTTCTTGACATCAATGACAAAATAATATTGTGAAGACAGTAAACATCCTTAATCAGTTATATCCATAATTATCAACAACCTTCTCAATATCCTAATTGAAATGCCAACAATCTCTTATTGTCTATTATAATGCCAAAACTATATATATAGATTTATCCTACAAATTTATAACATGTATACATATCTTTTAAAAATTTAAATGCACATGTACATGTTCATACCTGTGTATCATCTTGAGTAGGTTGTATAGTTTGATCCTATCCCGTGATCATATCAACAACATCACTCATGCGTGCATATCTCTCTCTAGCTGTATGTATGACTGAGGAGTGCAAGGGGCTAACTAGATGAGTGGGCATCGTGGATAAAGTGTCTGACTATAGTAGCATGTCCATAAACCTAGTATGGCTCAAATCTCTCAGCTGCTCCTCAAATGAGTCCAAACCCTCATCTGTGATATGGACTTGATCAACTCATATCTCCTCCTCAAATGAATCCAAGCAGCCCTCTTCTATGATATGGACCTGATCAGCTCATAGCTCCTCCTCTGTAGCAATAGAGTGATCTGTAGGTGGGTTAGTTCCTGGAGCATGCATAGAGTGATGAGAATGTTGTGACTTCCCTGGGGTATGCGTCAATGCCGCTGTAGCCTGACCATCTCTAAGAATCTCCTTTCTAACATCAGCCAATGGTATCCCAAGTCGAGATGAAATAAAACTATAAGCATGTAGTAGGTCCTCAGCTAAATACTGTGACATCTGTACATGTCTACTACCTCTGACTATAGCTGCTACCTCATTTGGGGAGGGGATTCCAGTAGTAATATACTGATCATTTGAATTTGAAGCCCCCCCATGACTAAAAGATGCATGATCTGTGGATGATCACGAACATGGTCGACTCATCATATATCTGCCCAGCCTATTAGAAGATATGGTGGCTACTACTAATGCAATATATCCAATCCTATCAATTGCTTCTCTTTGAGAAGCAATCACAATGTGTTCCATTATGGGGGCCATGGTTGGGACTACTGCAAGAAATCTCTGGCCAACAAGGTCCCTGTGTCTAGGTGGAGCTCTATCATGCCTACGATATGCATCTCTATCAGTAATCCTACCCCTCCTCTATCCATAATATCCTAGAATATCAAGGTAGTTTGGTTTCATCTGACAATGAGACTCAACAAATACCTATTGTGCAAAGTATAATGGTATCTAGTCATTATTAGGATAACGACCATGGGCAGCTAAGAAGCGTGGGTAAATCAATGATGCAGCCTATGGGTCGATACATCTTGTGACCTGATATCCCCTCATCTTACTCTTTGCTTGATATTATGGAAAGCATCTCTACTTGATGGTCTCCTTCGAGACCACCCCCACCACATCAACAAAATAATGAGAACCCCTCACCTCACTCCTCAACTGTCTATATATATCCTCTATAACCTTAGGTGAGAATGAAGTGTGAGAAACTAAATGATCCCTCAATATCCGCAAACTATAAAAAATGGATGTTCATGTACTCTTGTACACACCATTAGCATGGGGGTCATCTAATATGGCCCTCAACCTATTCAACTCATGATCACTGTATTGGAAAATAGTAGCAATGTTGAGCAAGGGGGAATCTTGCTGTGCAGGATCAACATCATCAATGTGTGGCTCCTAATCAGGAGCCTGTACAGGTGGATCTTGATCAGGAGCCTGGAAAGGTATATCCTAGGATGCCATCTATCTAGGTATATGTCATAAAGTTAAAATAAATACGTAAGCAGAGAGAGAGATTATACATATAAATCTTCATGAGAGAGAGAGATCATTTTCATTTTCAAAAATTTAAATCTTCAAGAATACATAAAAAATTCAAATATTTCATAGAGAGAGAGAGAGATAACATATATTTAAGAGAGATGGAGAGATCTAACCATGTGTATATTTAAATCTTTGAAATACATAAAAAATTCAAGAACATGATATATAACATGGAATGCAATAAGTCTCTAAATTTTTTAACAATTTTTTTTTGTTGAACTCCATATCTAAAAAAAATAGAGGTCATTGTATTTTTGTAATTTGGGCCCATATAATTATTAAATTATTAAATCTGCAATATGTGAGCTTAAGGGGAATGTCATACGACACCTTAAGACACTATGTAATGGACTAAGGGGTATTTCGTTGACACTAGGATTTTATAAGGGGTCATATGTGGTTCTAAGGGGTTATAACACATGCGTGACCCCTTAGGACCACATATTACCCCTTAGGACACTATGTGATCCTAAAGGGAATGTCATATGTGTCATACGTATACTAATATATTATAAGGGGTCATATCTGACCTACTAAATGGTCACGCATGTGTTAATGTATGTGTGACCCCTTAGGACCACATACAACCCCTTAAGACACTATGTGATGGACTAAGGGGTATGTAGTTCAGACTAGGATTTTATAAGGGGTCATATATGGTTCTAAGGGGTCATGCATGTGTTATAACACATGCCTGACCCCTCAGGACCACATATGACCCCTTAGGATACTATGTGCTCCTAAGGGGAATGTCATATGTACACTAGGATGTTCTAAGGGGTAATATGTGACCTACTAAGGGGTCACCCATGTGTTAATGCATGCATGACCCCTTAGGACAACATACGGCCCCTTTAGACACTATGTCATGGACTAAGGGGTATGTCGTACACACTAGGATTTTATAAGGAGTCATATGTGGTTCTAAGGGGTCACACATGTGTTACAACATGTGTGACCCCTTAGGACCACATATGACCCCTTAGGACACTATGTGATTGTAAGGGGAATGTCATATGTAAACTAGGATGTTATAAGGGGTCATATGTGACCTACTAAGGGGTCACACATGTGTTAATTCATATGTGACCCCTTAGGACCACATACGACCCCTTAAGACACTATGTGATGGACTAAGGGGTATGTCATTCACACTAGGATTTTATAAGGGGTCATATGTGGTTCTAAGGGGTCAGGCATGTGTTATAACACATGCCTGACCCCTGAGGACCACATATGACCCCTTACGACACTATGTGATCCTAAGGGGAATGTCATCTGTACACTAGGATGTTCTAAGGGGTCACGCATGTGTTAATGCATGTGTGACCCCTTAGGACAACATGGGACACCTTAAGACACTATGTGATGGACTAAGGGGTATGCCATTCACACTAGGATTTTATAAGGGGTCATATGTGGTTCTAAGGGGTCACGCATGTGTTACAAAACATGTGTGACCCCTCCAGACCACATATGACCCCTTAGGACACTATGAGATCCTAAGGGGAATGTCATATGTACACTAGGATGTTATAAGGGGTTATATGTGACCTACTAAGGGGTCACACATGTGTTAATGCATGCGTGACCCCTTAGGACAACATACGACCCCTTAAGACACTATGTGATGGACTAAGGGGTATGTCGTTCACATTAGGATTTTATAAGGGGTCATATGTGGTTCTAAGGGATCACGCATGTGTCAAAACACATGCGTGACCCCTTAAGACCACATAGACCCCTTTGGACACTATGTGATCGTAAGGGGAATGTCATATGTACACTAGGATGTTATAAGGGGTCATATGTGACCTAATGAGGGGTCACACATGTTGTAATTCATGCGTGACCCCTGAGCACCATATACGACCCCTTAAGACACTATGTGATGGACTAAGGGGTATGTTGGTCACACGAGGATTTTATAAGGGGTCGTATGCAGTTCTAAGGGACCACACATGTGTTATAACACAAGCGTGACCCCTTAGGACACTATGATTCTAAGGGGAATGTCATATGTACACTAGGATGTTATAAGGGGTCATATGTGACCTACTAAGGGGTCACACATGTGTTAATGCATGTGTGACCCCTTAAGACAACATACAACCCCTTAAGACACTATGTAATGGACTAAGTGGTATGTCATTCACACTAGGATTTTATAAGGGGTCATATGCGGTTCTAAGGGGTCAGGCATGTGTTATAGCACATGCATGACCCCTTAGGACTACATATGACCCCTTAGGACACTATGTGATCGTAAGGGGAATTTCATATGTACACTAGGATGTTATAAGGGGTCACATGTGACCTACTAAGGGGTCACGCATGTGTTAATGCATGCATGACCCCTTAGAACAACATACAACCCCTTAAGACACTATGTGATGGACTAAGGGGTATGTCGTTCACACTAGGATTTTATAAGGGGTCATATGTGGTTCTAAGGGGCCATGCATGTTCTATAACACATGTGTGACCCCTTAGGACCACATATGACCCCTTAGGACATAATGTGATCCTAAAGGGAATGCCATATGTACACTAGTATGTTATATGTGATCGTCTATGGTTCTAAGGGAACATATAGTCTCATCAGGGGCATATGTGGTCTTAAGGGGTCATGTTGTGCATGTAATAGGACGTGAAAATGGGTCACATTGTAGAAGATTTATTTTAGCTAATTTGTTTAAATTTTTATCTAAATTTTCTAATGTTTTTTAAATTAAAATTTATTAATTTTTCTAACGTTTAATTTATTATATTTGGGTTTGTGACATTTTTCTAATTTTTTTTTTTGCTAATGTTTTTTTAAGTTCTAATTTACTACCTTAGTTTTCTATGTTTTTCATAACAATTTTTTAAAATGTTGAAAAAAAAATACATATATACAGTTATGTAATTTTAAAAACTAATTGACACATTTTAGTGAAAACATTAAATTATCAAACATTTTTCTAAAACAATGAAAAAAAAAAAATTATCAAACATTTTTCTAAAATGCTGAAAAACAATAACTATACAATTATTTAATTAAAAAAATAAATTAACAAACAAATTATTTATTAATTTAATAAAAAAAGACATTATTAAACCAAACAAAGGGTTATTTTGTGCACCTGATATAATAAAGGTCGAAAACTAAAATATGAGGGATGCTAGCTACAGCAGACAAAGCTCGGTGATGTGATGCTGACGACTGGTTCGATCCAACCCCCACTGAACAGAAAAAGACAAGTTTGACAATGACTCTTTAACTGTCACATTCACTATTTATAAAAGTTTGAAAAAAACCTAACCGAAAATGGGTTCGAGCGAATGGCAGGTTCGAGTGAACCCCTTAAAATAATAATATTATGGTGGGTTCGCTCGAACCAAAAATCCACCCATGGTTTGAGCGAACCCACGACCGCAAGCCAGTTCACTCGAACTCGGAGGGGTAGTTCGATCGAACCCCTCAAAAAATAAACTTCCCACTTTCGCCAAATTCCTTTTTTGGCAAAAGTGGGAACCAACTTTGTGAGTTCACCCTATAAATTTTGACAATTTTTTCTTTGTCACGCCTTCCATCCAATATTTTCCATAATGTCTTTGTTAAATTCTTTCCAATATGCACAATATCAAACAAATCCACAATTTGTAGCTGCTCGTAGTAGGACAACCTACTAAATTGTCTGGGATAACTTTTTAGTCCCTTTGGAAGGTTGTAATCCATGCCTTGATGACCTTCACTATCATCAATTACATCATTAGTAAACAAAATACAATAGAAAAATAGAAATTCCAAACATAAACCATTAGATGAAATGATATTACCTTGACAATTAATTCTATTATATTCCAACTTCCATAGGTGAGGTGTCATTCTTTGTGGCTTTTATGTAGTCTTGTCTTTCCCATTGAAAAGATGTTTTTTAGTATTTTGATACTTATGATTTTTGTGGAGGAAGTTCCTATACTCATCAAACACCTGCTTTTCTAAACTTTTTGATTGACAAGATTTCATCTTTGGACCAAAAACTGGAGATGAAAATTTTCCCTTTGTTTGAAGACCTAGAAGATAATGTATAATTCGATTAAATATGTAATTTTTTATAATTATAATTATGATGTGCAACTTGAACACTATAACATACCACACAAATGTGTTAGCCCTAGGGCATCATGTATTGTCCATACAAGCATTGCATGGAATTGAAATTGTCTTTTTCCTATTGGTCTAGACACATCATACATGGTGACACCATTCCATAACTCCAGCAACTCGTGGATAAGAGGCTAAAAATATACACTCATATATTTAACTTGGTACTTACCTAGTTGAATGAACAAAAACATTACATAATTATTATGACCATTTTGTTCCAATATTTATAATTAAATGTAGATGACTATTAAATGAGAAAATACGTGGAACAATCATTGCCAACATTATGTGCTCCCTCTTTATTGACATCCATGGAGGAATGTTAATATTGATAAACAAAACAGACCACACCAAGTAAACAAATCTTGACTCTTTAAATGGATTGACACCGTCTGCTGCCAATGAAAGCCCGAGATTACAATGTTCTTCTTTAAAGTGTGGCCATTTTTCCTCTATGTCCATAAATGTTGAACCATCTACAGACATTCGACTAATGCCATCTCTACTTCTCTTGCATGCATGGTAATCCATAAATTGTGCCAAGTTAGTGCACCTGAATAATCATTGCATACGTGGAATAATGGTAATATAATGAAGAACCTTGCGAGATACCTTTTTGTTATTTGATCTATTCAATATCTATTGATATGACATTCAAGGCATTATGTTCCAAATTCATGTTGTTTATGATATATAATATGATCATTGGGACAAGTATTTATTGCTTGATACTCCATTCCAATATCTTTCATAATGGCACATAATTCTTGGTATGAACGAGGTAGAATATTTGATGGTGGTAACATAAACTCACCTATCAATCTAAAGCAAAAAATATAATTTATTAATATAAAGAATTTTTTTTTTTATTATTGGTAATTGGCCGAAGCCTGAATAGTTTTTGACTAGAGCTATGAACTAGTGGGGACACAGTAGGGGGCCCCATCCCCATTACATATCTTTGAATTATTATTATTATTATTAATGTTTTATTAGATTGACCCCAAGACCTTCTCCATCCTATGGAAGGCCAAGAGTCACAACTTAGAATTCCATTAGATTGACCCCAAGACCTTCCCCATCCTATGGAAGGCCAAGAGTTGCAGCTTAGAATTCCACTTCAGATGTCCCTATTGGGATTTGAACTTGGGTCTCCACAGTGAGAACCCAATGTTTTAGCCAGTTAAGTTCAACCCCTTGGACTTAATATAAATAATATTAATGGTACATGATTTTCCATTTATTAACGATAATGATATATATGACATACCTTAACACATGTCAGATTGTTATGTTGGATAAATCATTTGTAACCTTCAAGTTCACTAACAACAATACAATGGAGAGAAGAGTTATTTTAGAACCTTTGTAAAGGGCCTCATATGCCTTCTCAAGTAGACATAAATCATGAACAACATCAAGGTCATCTTGATCATCATGATCACGTGTGCCCGTACTAAATGTGTCATGGATCAATGTATTTGTACCATAATCTTCAATTACATTTTCTGGCACATGATCAACATCTTCCATGGAGTCATTATCTTTAGGTTCGATATTCACACCTCCATTTTTCTCCACTTCGAAAACCACATTCTTTGGGTTGTGTTGGTGCATAACATGTGCCCTAGGGTGCACAACCTATATAAAAATGATCAACCTAAATAAACCATGATCACGATCTCATCATCAAGTGATTTATTAAATATAAAAATTGTTAAAATGATATAATGAACAACTTACCAATGGATGATAATCATGTCCCCCTTTAATGTGACCATGTTGCCTATAATGTTACTGTTGGAAACCAATAACACTCAAAGGGGGGATGAATCAGTGTTATACCAGAATAGTAGATTTTAGCCTTAACAAAACATTCATACATCAACCGATATACCGGTATAAAAAGAATTGAAAGAATTAATGCAACCAAAAAGCCAATCACATAAATGAGAATCATAACACACTAGTTTATACGTGGAAAATATCAAAGAGGAAAAACCATGGTGAGATTTGTGACCCACAATATCAATTCACTGGCCATATGAAAAGATATTACAACATATGATGGACCTGTACTTGTAGGAAGGCTTATAGCCTAGAGTACACTGCTCAATCACAATAGGAGCCTCACTGACTACATAAAATTCTAGCCAACAATTCGGAGAAGTTTGAATTGCTAAGATATCATCTTCTATGCCAGAATACAATTCTGATTTAAGCTTTGTCTATTCCGGTTAAAACCTTAAACCCTTTTACCAAAATAGCCCTTACAATAAATTCTTCACACACATAATCTCTCAGAATGATTTCACATCATATTACATTTACATATCTATTCCAAGTCCATCCATATCCTTATTACAAAAATTATCTATCAAACTGACCTATATACCCTATACAACTTTCATGCTTTATGTCGGCTTACAAAGATATATATAATATCATATTACATGTCAGCCAAATAACATAAATGAATAAACTGTAAAATAAATTGCCGATGCCGGATCCAAGATATGTCAGCTTCCAATACCAATGACCTTTACTATACCATGTTGGTCTGCATTGCCGGTGACCAAAGAAATCTTCTATCTTGCCGATGTTGGTGTAGAGTCTGCGAAGTTCCTGCCGGTACACCATATAAAGCTATAACCCCAAATCATGTTGCCATCAATGACAACATAGTGAAACCAACCAATAGAGTGTTAATTTACAACAATCTCCCCCTTTGGCATTGATGGCAACACTCATGTGAAAAATGGTCATGGTTTCATCTATCAGTTTCATCCTGCCCTACTCCCCCTGAGCTAAATATGCAGAATACTCCAATACACCAAAATTCCAAAAACTCTATAATACCCCCTAATGTATGCAATTCTTTATTATTTTTCACATGTATACTACTCCCCCTTTGACATAAATGCCCAAAAATTGTAAAAATAATGTCAAAGAATAAGAACTGTACACTGAATACCTCAAAAAATGTCTTACCGGAGCTTGACCAGTTTCAAAATTTCTGGATAAGCTTTCTCCAGTAATTCCACATAAGTATCCTAGCTGGTTTTGAATGTGCCAGAGATGGATACAAGTCCACTAAATAAATATGCAAGAGATTATTTCTCATTGAACTCTTCCAGTGTGGGCTTTCCCAGCATATCCATGTATTCCTTCTTATGTACATAGAGTGAATCCAATCTTTCACTCACCAAACCTCTAAGACTTCTGGCTCTTTGACTGATTTTATCTCTTTCCTTTTCAAGAGAAGAAATTTGGTTCTCCAAGGTCAAAATTTGTCCATCAATTGATGTTGTCAGTGAAATTAGTCCATCAAAAGAGTTAGCAATATTACAAATTTTTTGCTATAACTCCTTTATCTTTTTATCTACATTTGCTGTAAGAATTTCAGTATTGCAACATACCCTGTATATATTAGTACACTGTTTCAAATAATTTTCAATTAGAATTAACTTCTCCTCAATCTTCTTCTTCTCTATCTTAGTGATCTGATCAAAAGTGGTTCTCTTAGCCAGAGTGAATCTTTCAAGTGCTTGTTGGTTGGAGATCTATTGTAAGGATTGAAAGCCTTTTGATATGTTCTATGTGATTACCTTAAGCTATCTGAAAGGGCTTGCTTCACTTTCAATTTACATTCCGAGACAAATCTATGGAATACAATTACTGACTGATCTATTATCCCCTTGTCTGTGGATCCCTCCTTCATCATTTTTTGAGCAGCCATCATCATCAATTATGTGGTACTCATCTCCATGATGGTTTTCTTTTCTACTAGAGAAGTGTCAGTTGTCAACAATGATGGGCTTGCAACTGGTACCCTACCAGATTCCCCTATTTTCTTTGGTGATTTATCCTTTATTACCTCCTCACTTGCACCTGTGGCTTCGCCACTAGGTGTAGTATGTGCAACTGTCGGTTCCTCTCTAGGAATAGTATCCTTAACGTGTACATTAGTATCTGGAGGACAATTGTACTCAATATTAGTATCTTGTACAATATTCTTAGTATTAACCGATGTCTCCGTATGTGTCTATACATTTGTGTTAACCGGTGGCTCAATTTCTACTATCTTGATATTTTTCAAAACTATGGGTGGAGTACCCATAATCCCTTTTCCTTTCCCTTCAACCTGTGTATCTACACTATCAGTTTTGGTCTTTGATGAAGTAAAGAATCCTCTGTATTCTACAAAAAATTTGATCCATTTCTTCTATGTTTCCTTTATTACTTCATTCATTATTCCTACCATCAGTCTAGTTATTCAATGTTTTCTATTAAAAATATTTCTATCTGCAACCTCAATTCTCTTCTCCATTTCATCTGGAGCTATAGTAACACATATAGCTAAAATTTCTTGCATTATAGATAACATTCTAGCATATAACATGTTATATAACTCAGCCAGTATTTGATTCTCTATCCCTATTAATTCTTTTTTATAAATATCTAAGTATAACAGGACTGCTTCCTCTACCTCTCTCTATTCAACAACCTCTAATTTGTCATAATAAAACTTGACATTCTTCATCATGCCATCTTTAGTTATTTCATCAACAATTTTTGCACAATTTTTGGGTGGTATAATAGTTACATTACCAGTTGTATATGGTGAAAATGGTTAACAATAATAATGATATTGAAAGGCTAAATGAATTCAACCACAAAACCCTAACCTAACAACAACAAAGATCCACCATAACATATGAAGATTACCTAAGACAATGCAAATCAAATGAAATCACAAAGATTATACCATCACATGTCCAATAGGGTTTGGATCTCCATTCTTCCTATCTCCATTGATCTTGCTTGATATATTTGCTCTCAGATTTTATGTGCACAAGAGCTCAACAAAGAACCGAATGTGGTTGCTAGTAGGATCGTAGTGTAGTCAAGTGCATAAGATTCATTCGAATGTCTCATTAGGGTTTGATAATGAAGGAAGCATCTCCTTATATAGAAGACACTATATGAAATGGAGGGATAAGATTGAGAGGTGTAAAAGGAGGTCGGCTATGATTAGAGGGTAGGTAAAAGAAATAATAAAATAATAAAAGGGGTAGGTAGTGTATGAATTAAGAGATGAATGACATGTGTCATAGGTAGAAAAGGCTAATGAATTAATTAAATAAATAAAGATTTATTTAATTAATAGAAGGAGTGGGATCAATTAAATAAATAAGAGTATTTATTTTATTTAGGAAAAGGATAATTTATATAAATAAATGTATTTATTTAAATGAGAAATAAGGCTAGAAGAGGATAAATGAATTAATTAAATAAATAAGGATTTATTTAATTAATAGAAGAATTAGGCTTAGATAATTAAATAAATAAAATATTTATTTAATTAGACATGACAATTTTAGGTGTCTACATTTTGCCCCTCTTTGAGACAATGCGGCTTGTCGCGTTGTTTCAAAGAAGATAATATGAACTGATACAGAGTTGCCCCAGAATGGGAATGATATGCCCCCTCGAGAGATTGGATGAAAATGTCTGAAAAAATCACAGACAATCTCTCGATAAGAAAGAAAGGCTAGAATGGACTGACCGGATAAAGTGACAAAGTCACGGGATAAAGAAGACTGACTCGGGAAACGAAGGCTAGGAGTAGTCTATAAGATAGACCACGGGGGAAAATACATCCTCATTGTCATCTACACATTCACAAGAGCATATTGCAGAGCGAAAATAGAGTAGGAGCAATCAGCAGCGATGGCTTTCACTCACAAATTCGACCGCATTCGCCGATTTCAGAGGCCAGCAGAGGCAGGAGAGCCGGTAAGTTCCACCAAACCTCCTCGTACTTTGACACATTTAATTTTGTCATTAATGCATGCTAGATAGGGTCATAAATGCGCTTAGACTAGGGTCCAAAAAGTGTCAAAAAACATTTAGGCATGTCTGCGTTGGTGCCAGGCACGTCTGTGTTCGCTAGGCACATCTGTGTTTGTGCCAGGCATGTCTATGTCTGGACCTGCGTCTCTGTCAATTGCGGCCGCATGTATGATGGATAGGCACGTTTGTGCCAAGAAGGCACGTCTGTGTCACCCAGGTGCATCTGTGCAGAGCATAGGCACGTCTGTGTCAAGCAGGTGCATCTGTGTTTTTCAGGTGCGTCTATGCAGTTTTTGAGCGCGTTTATGTCATGTAAGCGCGTTTGCGTTTGAAAAGTATGAATTTGCATCTTCTAGGTCAAATCGACAGTTTTGTGATGAACATATGCTGTCGATTGGATAAGCTGCTGAGAGGATACACTCAAGCAAGTCCTCTAGGAAGACTAGGATAGATCAAGGCACTTTGTGATGAACAGTGAGTACCAAGATAGAGTACTTTGTGATGAACAGGGAGTACTGAAATATGAGCAGCACTTTGTGGTGAACAGGGAGTGCAAATGTGAGTAACACTTTGTGATGAACAGTGAGTGTCACACACGTAGTACTTTGTGATGAATAGGGAGTACCACTAGGATAAATAGCAACACTTTGTGATGAATAGTGAGTGTCACTAGGGTAAATAGCCATATACATTTAGATAAAAAAGTAGCATTTTGTGATAAATAGTGAATGCTACTATGACTGACATGATTTGATTTGCTTGATTGCAGGAGTATTTGCCGATGCTAGAGTCACGGGAGAGATTCCTGTCGACGCAGAGGTTGTGACCTGAGTTGTCGTTTGAGGACAGAGCTACCATTGAGGAGATGGGATTAAGACATGTACTGTATGTGCCTGAGTTTCGGGCAAGCATGGGTTTGCTGACTGCGCTAGCTGAGAGATGGCACTCTGAGATGTGCACATTTCATTTGCCGATGGGTGAGATGATAGTCACCCTGGAGGATGTCTACAGGATTCTACGGGTACTGATCGATGGGGAGCTGATCCCATATGATTGAGATGGAGACAGGGAGGCATTGAGATGGGTATTTCAGGACCCTGGACTAGAGATGAGGGCAGGACACGTGGCATGGGACACCATGACAGCCACAGGACTAACACTGCCAACAATGATAGGAGGAGCTATTAGTGGGTTCCTGTGTCCGGATAGGGCGACACGGGGTTTGGCTGTGGGCTGGGGAGGAGCACTGGAGACACTGGTGACATAGCACACCAGATATGCTTGGTGACCATGTGTGCTGGCCCATTTGTATTATGAGCTTCGTCAGTTTTTTTATCATGGATCAGTGGGATTGGGCTGTGGAGTGACACTGCTGTAGGTATGGGCCTACGAGCATCTGCCGGTTACCCGACCGATACACTTTAGGGGTAGAGGTCATGGACACAGCTTTGTACATTTGTATGATATGATCACATCATAGCCGCGGATTGGCAGGTTAGAGCATTGGCGGCCAGTGTTGGACGACATTGATGTGGTCATATGGAGACCATATCTGGGCTGTGAGGAGTGGGAGGATGATGCAGTTGAGCTACCCTACACCTTTCAGAGTAGGTACTTGATTGGGCGAATGCCCTATGTATTAGAGAGACAGCTGGTGGACAAGGTTGGCTGATAGTTTGGCTGGATTCAGAGGATGCCCCGGGGCTCAGGCATGTAATGCCGCACAGTTAGAGATCAGGCATAGTTTGGGCCGTTGCTGTCATATGATCAGGCAGTGACATAGCTAGTAGAGATGATGCCCCTACCCTAGGACATGTGGCTAGAGATCGAGGACACCGACATGGATGCTGAGTATACAGCTTATTGGGCAGAGCATCCGTTCCCACAGTTGATAGATCCAGGAGAGGCATTGGAGGGAGATGGGGGGGGAGATGATGAGGAGGGTGGAGGTGATGGGGGCAGAGGCCGACGGAGGAGGAGGGGAGTAGTTGGAGAGAGGCGGGTTGCACCTTGGAGGGAGGGTGGAGAGGAGGGGTAGGCTCGGGTGGTGAGGGGTCACGGTGGATTGCCTTTACAGGTGCTAGCAGCACAGGGTCCCAGGTAGGTACAGATACAAGGACAGGGACAAAGATAGGTACCAGTACAGGCACCAGTATAGGTACAGGTACAGGCATAGGGGCAGGCAGGATGTTCCTGGGGTGGGTCCTTCAGGGGCTCAGATTCTACCGAGGCCAAGCAGCTCCGAGGGAGGGAGTTCATCATAGCCATAGAGGGCTCCCTTTGTATCAGTTTTGTACCATTTTTGTATTGTAGACACCTGCGGGTGCTTTTGTAGCCATATGATTTTGACATCATTGTATCATGACACTTTTTATATATATATGAGATGATTCATTTTTGCAACAGCTATATGCATGTGTACCTATGTAATGAGATGTTCTTATGTGATGTTTGTTTCATGCCATGGATGCAAATGTTTATATGATGAAATGCCATAATTTTGTTCTTTTATGTGTTTATATGTGTATGCATGATGCAAATGTGAATGTATGTAATGCAAATGTCTATTTACATGATGAGAATGTAAAATGTGCTAATATGTGTTGTGTGTAGGATCTGATGCATTTATAATATCTATCTGTATGTATGAAATGCTTATATGTGGTAATGCAGGTGCAACTACATGACATGCAAATGTTTTTGGTGTGTCATTATACTCAGTCATGTGATAGAAAGCTGTGCGGACTGGAGGAGGACGATAGAAGTCAATCAAGAAAGGGGGATGGAAGACAAAAGATATGAAAGTGAAAGAGCTTCTTGTGCATTATCATCATTGAGCTTTATTATGGAAAAATATGTTATGACAATCGAGGCATATGTTCGACCCAGAAAGTCATTGTACCCGTTTGCATGGAGATAAGACAGTCACAAACAAGGAATGCCCCAGTTCACACTAGACTCACAGTGTCCTCATATCCTTGGACAAGTCATAGCATTACTAAGAGACAATCCACAGACAGCAAAAGAAAATAGGTGACAATACCCCATCCTCGCCTTTCCAATCAAAGACATCCTGGAGATAGAATCTCTAGTCAGAGACATCCTGGAAAAGCTAAAAGACATGTCACCAAAAGATAAAATCAAAAGAAAACCAAGACTTGACACCAACATCCACTGTAGTCCTCAAGTTTAGTGTCTCTTGTCACTTGTATAAGTCTTATTTGATTGTGGTCACAATGTTTACTTTCACAAAAAGGATAGATAGCACTGAACCATAATGTTATCTGAGTTTGTTGAAAGATTTGATTTGTTGAAGCCCATTGTTGCTGCTGTGTCCCATCTAAAACTGACTGAATCCATGAAACTGATACTTTATTATGGAGAAGATGAAACTTTATTGGGGATCTGTGATGCAAATGTTGCTTTATTGCAGATTGTGCACAAATAGACTGAAGAAAGCTGGAAGAAACTGTACTCCTCGAAACATGTGATGTTCTTAGTTCCACACCCATCACTAGACGTAGGATTTGCCTTAGCCACAGATAGGATCTGATTTATTATGGATGGAAAGGGAAGTGAAAAGGGAGGTTTATTATGAATGGCGAACCAATCTTGGGTAGATCAATAGCAAGCCATGATGGAATGGGTAAGTTTATTATGAACGAATTGGTCATGAGTGTGTGCAAAGTGAAAGGATGAAAGTGAATCCTGAAGGAGGGAGGAGCAATGTCTCTACACATGGCCTGGTGACCCAGTTTTCACCATGGTACTTGCCCAGGGTGCCATCGAAGTGGTTTTCACCGTTGGACGAAATTATTTCTCTTGACTTTTTTCGATTTTTCAATGTTTTTTGTGTCACAAGGCGCCTGTTTGCTAGGTTTTCACCGAGTAACAATTTTTTTTGTTTTATAATTTTTTTGTATTTTTGAAATTTTTGATTTTTTTTGTATTTTTGAATTTTGAATATTCTGAAGAGCTATGTGTAGAACCTGCGAAGGTGCATGCTGTTGATAGGATCCTCCAAAGGTTCACCTTTTGTAGTTGAGAGCTGATATGCACCAGATCCATATGCTGCTGTAATAATGTAAGGACCAAGCCAATTTGGTTCGAACTTGCCCTTCTTCTCTCTATCTTGTTGATTTTTAGGATTTTCTCTGAGAACCAAGTCACCTACCTCAAATGTTCGAGGCTTAACCTTGTGATTGTAGCTACGACTCATTCGTTGTTGGTAAGCCTTGAGATGATTAAAAGCAGTTTGTCTTCGTTCATCTAGTAGTTCCAGCTCTTGTAAGCGAGAGACCCTATAGTCTTCATCACTGATGATGTTTTGTAGAGAAACCCGTAAAGAGGGTAGCTCAACCTCAATAGGAAAGATAGCTTCAGTGCCATAGACAAGTGAATAGGGTGTAGCTCCTGTAGGTGTGCGGACACTTGTGCGGTAGGCCCAAAGTGCAGGATTGAGTTGGATATGCCAATTATGACCAGCATCGTCGATTGTCTTCTTTAAGATTTTAAGCATTGTTTTGTTAGACGCCTCAGCTTGGCCATTACCTTGGGGGTAATATGGTGTGGAGAAATGATGGGAAATATGAAAGCGGTCATAGAGTTCATGAACATCCTAGTTTTTTAAGGGACGCCCGTTATCAGTGATAATGGAAACAGGAATACCCTATCGGCAAATGATATAGTTAAGGATGAATGTAGCAATCTATTTTCTAGTAAGTTGTGTGAGAGGCACGGCTTCAATCCATTTTGTAAAATACTCTGTGGCAGTGATAATGAATTTATGACCATTGGAAGAAGGAGGGTGAATCTTGCCTATGAGATCGAGTCCCCATTGACAAAAGGGCCAAGGAGACCCAAGTGGTTGAAGTTCTTGTGCTGGCGCATGTATGAGATCTCCATGAATTTGACATTGCTTACATTTCTTGACAAACTGATATGAGTCTTTCTCCATATTGGGCCAGTAATATCCAGTCCTGATGAGTTTCTTGGCCAAGGTAGGACCACTAGCATGTGGACCACATATTCCTTCATGCACTTCCCGTAATGCAATCTGAGCTTTGTCGCTTTCTAAACATCTAAGAAGAGTGCCATCTAGACCTCACCGGTATAGGATATCAGCTAAAATGACATATCGAGAGGATTGGCGAATCAAAGTGTGACGTTGGTTATTTGAGAGATCAGGAGGTAGAGTATTGTCACGTAGGTATGTGAAAATGGAACCATATAACTGGGACTCGGGACTGACAACGCATATTGTCGCAATAGGCATGATCTCATATGAAGGGACCAAAAGGTTATCCACTAGGAACTCATAGCGGGTCTCGTTTGGAGGTAGATCAATTAGTGAAGCAATTGTAGCCATGGCATCTACGACACAATTCTGCTCTCTTGGTATCTGCTCAAAGTCTATCTTTGTAAAGTGTTGTTTCAAGTCATCCACCAGTTGTTTATAAGGCGTTAACTTTTCATCTTTTGTTTGGTAATCATCAGTTGCTTGACAGATGACAAGTTGGGAGTCCCCAAAAACATGAAGCTCCTGGATCTTCCATTGAACTGCAATTCGTAATCTTGTTGTTAATGCCTCATATTCCGCTATATTGTTAGTGCAAGGAAATGATAAGCGGTATGATTTTGGTATAGAATCTCCTTGAGGAGTTATAAAGAGGATGCTAACTCCTACCCCATGCTATGTGTATGAGCCGTCAAAGTATAGTTGCCATGGCTTTGCATGCGACATTGTCAAAATGGATTCATTTGGAAATTCTGAATTTAGAGGAACATCATATATCATGGGAGCATCTGCTAATTGATTTGTGATGCCTTGTCCTTTTATTGCTTTTCTGTCCACATACTCGATGTTGAATTCACTCAGTATCATTACCCATTTGGCTAGTCGCCCAGTAAGTGTCGCTTTGTTAGGAAGGTATTTCAATGGGTCTATCCTTGCAACTAACTTAGTCTTATGAGTGAGCATGTAATGTCATAATTTCTATGAAGCAAAGACCACAGCAAGACATGCACGCTCAATTGGTGTGTAATTTAGTTTGTATCCCACCAATGTGCGACTGATATAGTATACCGCTTTTTCCTTGCCCTCAGCAATTTGTTGTGCTAAGAGTGCCCCCAGTGCTGTTGGAGTGGCTGATATGTATAGTAATAGAGGCTGATCTGGAACTAGTGGCATCAGAACTGGCGAATTCAGAAGATAATCTTTGAGCGTCTGGAAAGCCTGTTGACAGTTATCATCCCATTTGAATTTGATGTTTTTATGTAGCAGGTGCTGAAAAGGATTACACTTATCTGCCAGTTGGGCTATGAATCTTCAGATAGACTGGAGTCTGCCTTGTAAGGATCGAAGTTGACTGATATTTCTTGGTGGTTGCATTTCCAAGATGGCCTTGACTTTTGCTGGATCAGCTTCAATTCCTCTTTTGGATACAATGAATCCTAGGAGCTTCCCAGAGGTTACTCCAAAGACACATTTCTTGGGGTTTAATCTTACTTTGTATTTTTCCAACAGATCAAAGATGACTGAAAGTATGTCCAAATGTGTATTTCTATCTATTGATTTGCCCAAGAGGTCGTCAACATAATCTTCCATGGTGACGTGCATGAGATCATGAAAGATAGTAGTCATGGCTCTTTGATATGTAGCACCTGCATTCTTTAGCCCAAAAGGCATGACATTCCAGCAAAAAGTTCTCCACGGACAAGTAAATTATGTTTTGTGTTGATCCTCGGGTGTGATCCTTATTTGATTATAACCAGAGAATCCATCCATCAATGATAACATTTCATGACCTGCTGTGAGATCAACAATCAAGTCAATATTTGGCAATGGGAAGTCATCTTTTGGGCAAGCTTTGTTGATGTCTCTGAAATCTGTACATATTTTGATGCTACGATCTGGTTTGCTAACAGGTACCAAGTTGGAGATCCATTCAGGATAATCGATTGGGCGTATGAATCCAACATCCAGTAACTTCTCAAGTCCTGCTTTGGCTAGTAACGCCACTTGTGGATGCATTTTTCTTAATTTTTGTTTCACTGGTTTTGCCCCCGGTTTGACTGTCAGATGATGCATTACTAAATCTGGATCTAATCCAGGCATATTAGCGTATGACTAGGCAAGGTTAATTTGTCGTTCTTTGAAGAAACTTATGAATTTTGACCTTTCGGACTCTGTCAATGATTGAGCTAGGAATATGTTGTGTGGAACCTCTTCTATACCAATGTTTGTTTTGATAGTCTCCTCTACCAACATGGATGACTTTTCCTCATATGATGTTGGGAGAATGTCGAGCCTTCCATCTTCGGGTACCTCAGAGAGGTTTTCGCCCTAAGATACGTCCTTTCTTTTTACTTTTTTGGGGTCAGACAGTGCCATAGTGTGGTTTTTGCCATAAGACCTTTGATTTGTTCTTATTTTCACATTTTTGCGACTGGAAGGTCCGACACCCTCACCAAAATATGCCACGCTATTAAGTTCTATAGTGTATCCCGCTTTATGGTCTCCAGGGGGAAGATCATCTTGTATGCCCAGATAGTCTATAAAAGCTTCATCATTTTGGAATGTATCAAACTGTGTAGGTCCTTCATGATCCCAGTCAATGAGTTGGTGGTGAACAAGGGGAAGGCCGTTAATGTCTTCGAAGTTAGTGGGGCTAAGAGTGAAGATGTGGTTATATTCGGTTATGTCAAGGTAATTATCGAGGTCATCGATGGCACTCTCCTCATCAGTCTCGATCATGAGCGAATCCAAATTATCATCACTAGTAGCGCATTCTGGGACAGGTGTTCTCATCCTATGTGATTTCAACCTAGAACCTTGAGACAAGGACTATGTGGAATCCTCATGGGTTGTTTCTTGACCAACTCTGAACTTGTTATAAAATTCCTCTTCTTCTGTGGGTTCATCTGGCTCTCTGAATATCTTGGTGAGCTCGTAGTCACTGGAAGACTTGTCTAAACCCCATTCCCATTCGTTAGAATCTGTGGAATAGCGATCCTCTTGTTGCATTTTGGCAACTTTGATTTGTAAAGCTTCTTCTGTCCTTTGGGTGTGGACCTTGGAAGTTAAGAAACCAAGTCCTTTTGAGCATTCCTTCTTGAAAGTCAATTCAGGTTGTAAAGGTTCAATGATACCTTCCTTTCGTAACCCCAGAGGGCTTTTTCCATCATACCTGAATTTTTGTAGAATTTTGAAGCCTTTGCCATATTTCTCACATGGTAGAGTGATGTGGTCTTGTGTTTCCTCTTCATTGTCCCTGAAAAGCATTTGGTATAAATCTTCCTCTTCTAGTTCTCCCCATCTTTGAAAGGTAGTAGGGTCCCATTTGAGCATCATGATGGACACTTGCTTGTTAGGATGTGGTCTCCCATATTCTTTTGGGGAACTCATGACTTGTCTTAAGTACATGGTCTGACTGAAAGTATATTCCCCCATGCCTTTGTCCTGAAACTTGCCTTTAAGCTCACCTTGTTTTCATGTCGAAGGTTTTAATGACTCAGGATCAATGTATGCCGACGAAGGAACAACCTCATGATTACTGGGAATGATAGTCTCAGTCTTTGATTTTAGGTTATTGCAGTATATGAATGGATTAGGATCACCATTAACTGTTACTTTTGTGCCATTATGAGGAAACTTAATGCATTGGTGATTGTAGATGGGACTGCCCTCATTTCATGAATCCAAGGACGTCCTAGCAATATGTTATAAGTGAGATTTAAATCTAGGACTTAACAAACCATATCCTTTGTAACTGGCCCAACTCTAAGAGGTAAGGTGAATGTGCCCTTGGATGAACGCTCTTCATCATCATATGCTTTAATGGTGATTTTGTTTGTAGAATTCACAGCTTTATCAGAATATCCCAATTGTGTGATAGTGCTTAATGTGCAAATGTTTAGACCTGCTCCTCCATCTATCAGGACTCTTTTTATTCGATGTTTGTGTATGAAGGCTTCAATGTGTAAAGGTGCATTATGTGGCTGACTTATGGAGGCGTCATCGGCTTCTGTGAAAGTAAGGGAGTGTGGAACGGAAAGGTATCCCACCATGGCTGGAAACTGGTCCACGTTCAGATCAGTAGGAATAGCAGTATCTCTCAAGATTTTGTCAAGAATGGCTTTATGTGGGGGAGATATGCGTAATAGCTCAAGGATCGAGATGAGCACGGGCGTCTTCCCTAGTTGTTCTACAAGGTCATATTCAGGTTTGGTTGATGAAGCAGTAGTGTTTTTAGTTGGAGCACCTTGCAAATTGAATTTACCCCGATGGATTGTAACATGACATTCAGAGGTAGGTTCGGAAGAAGATCCAACACCTTTTAGGACAATCTTGGGTCTCTGAGTAGGATTCTCAGGGTTTTTGTCCTTGATGGTAATAGTAGAGACATAATTGTCCATCGAGATGTGATTGATGGTTGAATCATAGTTGTAAGATGCTCTGGTATAATTGGTTTGATCATCTGTGGCTTTAGCTTTTCCCTTGTCATGTTTTGGGAATGGTTCCTTAAACATTTCATGTTCTTGATTAGATGAATGTCCCTCAATCTCAATGTCACCTCTATCAATGAGATCTTGTATAATGTTCTTCAGTCGATGACAATTTCCTATCTTATGACCTTTGCTCTTATGAAATTCACAATAATCATCATCATTCCACCAATTTGGTTTGACCTTTGGTTCATATGGAGGAAAATCTGGAACTGTGATTACCTTGTTTGCCACTAGCTTATTGAAAACTGACTCAAGTGGTTCTCCCAATGGAGTGTATTTCCTTCGTGATCTGGAAGTTGTTTGAGTATTCACTTGATTGTTTGTAGAACTTGATCCTAAAAAGATGACTTTGGGTCGCACTGTATTGGCATCAACAACACCATCATTGACTATATTTTTGTTTTTATTCCAAAATCTTGGCTTGTCTTTTCCTTTAAAGTCATCTTTGTTTTCCTTGAATATCTTGATGACTCCTTGTTCAATTAGGACCTTTTCTGTCGCTAAGCCTTTTTCAATAACATCCTTAAAGGTGGACAAACAAGCTTTCCTTAAGTCATAGCCAATGTCTTTGTTAACATTTTGTGTGAACATCTCTACCATTTGTTTTTGTGGAATTTCACAAGAGCATCTGCTGGCTAGATTTCTCCATCTTTGTAAAAATGATGAAAAAGATTCTCCATCTTTTTGTTTGGTGTTGCACAAAGTAGTGACTGATATATCTGTCTCTATGTTGTAGGAGAAATGTTGGATAAATGCCTCTGCTAAGTCACCCCATGACTTAATTCCAGGTGGGAGTTGAGAGAACCATTCCATAGCTTGATCACCTAAGCTTTGTGGGAATAATCTCATCAAATATGTCTCTTCTGCTTCTACCTCAATGCAAGCTGTGAAAAATTGTCTTATGTGTGCCTTAGGATCCCCTTTTCCTCTATACTTATCAAATTTAGACGTCACAAAGTGTGTAGGAAAAGGAGGCATTGGAATGCTTTTGTCAAATGGATAAGGACATATGTCTCTCATTGTGTATGTTGGCTTTGGTGTATTTATGTCCTCATTTTCTTTTGTAAGTCCCTGATTTGTTGCTCCAAATTGCTCTTAGGTGGAGATCGACTTCTTGGACCATATCCTATGTTTGAGGTACCCATTGGAGGAGGAGCATGTTGCATATATGGATGATATTGATCATACACATGTTCATATGGAGGAGGTCTGTAATGATGCTGCGTATATGGACCACTTGGTATAGATTCATGTTGAGGGACACCATATCTATTTTGCGCATGTATACCATACTCTACAGGCATGTCATGTTCTATTGTATTGCCCCCAAATTTGACGCAGGGTTTCCTTGTGTCCAAATTTTGAGCATGCCTTGGAATATCCCATTGATATGTGATTGAGCATATTTTTCTCCATAAGACTTCCATAATGGTCTGCGAAGGTGAGTATCATATGTTTGACCATGTGTATGTGGGACCTCTGGTTTTTGAAGCAAAGCTGATGGTGATTCAGGTACCATATGTGGTCCTCTATTTCCTCCACTATTAGGTCTCCTTTGATCCATGTTGGAGTGAGGTTGTTGCAAAGGTTGATTTTCCATTATTTGAGATATGTCAAAATCATGAGGTATCTTGGCTCCACTTTGTGCCATCATTTGTAAAAAGTATTGTCTATCCCTCCTCATTATTTCCTCAACCAATCAATTGAAATGGAGATTCATAATGGATTCTTGCACATCTGCTGAATGTACGGAAAAGTTGTCCATATTGTCATTGTGTGTAGCATTGTTGTTTATAGTGTCCATGTTCTCAACATTTGGAATGTTTCTATAGGCATCCATGTTAGGTAATTTAGTATGATCAGAATTGAAAAAGATATCATTGTCATACTCATAAGAACTCATGTTTGCGGACTCTTGAGCCTCTTTAGTTTCTGTCCTAGATTTTTGAAGACAGGTTTCAACCATGAACTAGGTATTGACCAAGTTGTGTGAGACTAGATGAAAAATGGAAAAAGTATGGAAGACCAAGAGTTGGATGGAATGTAAATGAATCTGAAGTGTACTTGCAATGTCCAAAGTGTAAGACCAAGTATGTATGTAGTAGAGTAGGTGTGACTTCCAAAGAGAGGATAGTTTCTCTTGATGAGGTAAGTTGACCTTTGACTCTAAGTAAGACCAAATGAGACCCAAAGGTAAGAAACCTTGATGAGGGACCACTTAGCAAAGTGTTGTTGTATGTAGTGTGTTGACAAAGTATGATGAGGACAAGCAAGTGACCTTTTGACTCAAGTTTAGACAATTGTGAACGTAATGTGAGATGTAAAGCAATGATGAACTTTGTGAGACCCAAAGATAGGTTGAATGCTAGATGAACCCTGGAGAAATGACCTAGGAAGCTGAAGAATTTTGAAATTGACTGTGTTTGTTTGCTGGACTGTAACAGTTTTTCAATTCTAAACAGAGACGTGCCTGTATACTTCACAGACACAGTTTCTCGACACAGACGCTGCTCTATTTAACACAGACGCGCTTCTGAGATTTTTTTTTGCAAAGTGTAATGTTGATTTTCATGGACACAGATGCATTTCTGCCATTCACAGACGTGGCTAGACAACACAGACGCTATTATGCCTGACACAGACACGTTTCTGCAAATTTTGTGCAATTTTTCCAATCTGTGAAGTTGTTTTGTTGTGACCAAATCTGACTGTTTGACTGTTTTTCGTGACAAGAGGACACAGTGTTGATGGGGACTCAATATTTGCAAGTGTCTAGACTCCAAAATGACTCCAAGAAAAGTGTGTTGTTTGATGTAAAAATGTTTTGCATACACTTGAAGACACAAAAGACACAATGTTTTGTTGTTTGGTCTTGAATGTTTTGAATGTTTAACATAAGTCAAACACAATTCTTATGGCTGGCCAAGACAATAGTTGTTGATCCCACATGGGGTTTTACCCTTGAGGCTACACTATTCAGAGCAGATACTTAGATGCTTGACCTTACTGGCTCCACCCTCGGCACTCACTTCTCGGGTCAGCCAAGCATCAGTCCCCACAAAAACTCCCCATGGCGAACTTTGTATCTCTACTAAGAACCGTATGTGTGTGGGCCTCTACCAGAGGTCTGACCTCCTGCCCCAACAACTAGAAGGATTTGGGCTTCTAAAACAAAATGGTGCTAGTAAGGGCATCCACTCATGTGGCCATACATGCGGCACTTTCAACTTTGTAAATACAGAAGGCTCCCAGCCAGTAGGGGTTACTCCCTACAACTGATCAAATAAATTTGATCAAACGGGTTTATGGGGAGACATAGTGTCGGTATGAACTAATCAACACACGTTATTCATAGTTTTCACCATGAATACATTTGTTTATAGTGGTTCGAAAGAGGTGGGTTTTCCTTGCTACCACTTGGGTCGTTCTCTTCTCACTAGTAGTCCTAATGACCACACAGGAAGACAGGACCTCTAAAGATTAAACAAAAAGAGCCTATTGCTCAAGACACAAAAGACAATGATTCAATTTTAGTGCACCAATGGAAATGTTTGCTAGTCTATGAAAAAAAGGCACACAATAAAAATCCAAAAACCCTTGCAAAGGACCTGCAACAAAGAGTTGTTAGTAGTTTGGATTGTTTCAAATAATCACCCCTTCCTGCAAGCACACAAGTTAGGTAAATTTTAAACCCAAAAGACTTTGTGAAAATAGGGGCCTTCAACCGAATGATTTAGCTTCTAAGGCAAGCTACACCAATTTCATTAGCTAGATCTGAAAATGTTAGCTCAAAATAAACTGGATCTGAAACATTAAATGCAAGACAAAATGGCAAAAAATGAAAACCTAAATTTACTTTTTTTTTTTTGAAAACACAGATGCGATTTTACCTTACATAGACGCGATTCCGCCCTACACAGACGCGATTCCACAACACATACACATTTTAACACCTCACAGACATGTTTCTGCAAAAAAATGCAAAACAGAAAATCCTGTAGAGCACAGATGTGATTAAAATGATCACAGACATGACTAGATCTCACAGACGCGATTAAATTGCCCACAAACACGATTCCACAACACAGATGCGTTTCTACAAAAAAATGCAAAACAGAAAATCCTGCAGAGCACAGACGTGATTAAAATGATCACAAACGCGATTAGATCTCGTAGACACGATTAAAGTGCCCACAGATGCGCCTATAATGAAAACCTACAATTTGGAAAATGAAAATATTGCCAGAAACACAGACACGGTTCAGAGGTTCATAGACGCGATTCGGGAACACAAACGCGATCCCACAATCTACAAAAAAAGTGAAATAATTTCAAAGATATAGACATGGTTCCAAATGTCACAGACATGGTAGAAAATCAAAAACGCGACCCGAAAGTGTGCATACGCAAAAATGTCAAAAATGTTGTCAAAAATGCCAGATCTGCAACTTCAAACACAAAATCTGTAACAAAATGTTAAATGCAAAAGGGACAAGAGTCCCACCGGGTGTGCCAAAATGTATATGGTGAAAATGGATAACAATAATAATGATATTGAAAGGCTAAATGAATTCAACCACAAAACCCTAACCTAACAACAACAAAGATCCACCATAACATATGAAGATTACCTAAGAAAATGCAAATCAAATGAAATCACAAAGATTATACCATCACATGTCCAATAGGGTTTGGATCTCCATTCTTCCTATCTCCATTGATCTTGCTTGATATATTTGCTCTCAGATTTTATGTGCACAAGAGCTCAACAAAGAACCGAATGTGGTTGCTAGTAGGATCGTAGTGTAGTCAAGTGCATAAGATTCATTCGAATGTCTCATTAGGGTTTGATAATGAAGGAAGCATCTCCTTATATAGAAGACACTATATGAAATGGAGGGATAAGATTGAGAGGTGTAAAACGAGGTCGGCTATGATTAGAGGGTAGGTAAAAGAAATAATAAAATAATAAAAGGGGTAGGTAGTGTATGAATTAAGAGATGAATGACATGTGTCATAGGTAGGAAAGGCTAATGAATTAATTAAATAAATAAAGATTTATTTAATTAATAGAAGGAGTGGGATCAATTAAATAAATAAGAATATTTATTTAATTTAGGAAAAGGATAATTTAAATAAATAAATGTATTTATTTAAATGAGAAATAAGGCTAGAAGAGGATAAATGAATTAATTAAATAAATAAGGATTTATTTAATTAATAGAAGAATTAGGCTTAGATAATTAAATAAATAAAATATTTATTTAATTAGACATGACAATTTTAGGTGTCTACACCAGTCTCAAGTGCCAAATCAATGTCACCCTTCTTCCTTCTCGTGGTAGTACCAGATACAGCTATAGGTGTGGCCTTAGGTGCCTTCTTCGTTGCTGGTAACTTGATAGTGACCTTTCTAACTAGTTGTTTCTTTGCTTCCACTTTAGATTCTTCTAGTTTCTTCCTTACAACCCTCTTGAAGGCTAATGGTGTGCCATCCTCTAACTCAAAATCTGCAGTAATAGGTTCAATGTAAATTATTGGATCCTTCCTCTTTCTCCCTTTCTCCAAGACAACATCAATAAGTGCCTTAATATCCTTTGAAACCTCCTATACAAATTTGCTTGCCTTTCCTTCTTATTTTTCCCTTTTCTTCCAGTTGAACTCAGTTTAAATCTCAAGAGTCTTTTGTTGTGCAGTTTCACATGGCTTCTTAGCCTCATCTATTTCTGCATCAAGTAGGATTTTTGCATATGCATCAAGGATTAATGCATCGACCTCATAGCCCATTTTTTCTATCCAAATCTTCTTGGGCTTGACAACCTCCATGAGAGTCTAATCTTTCTTAACCATGAAACATATGTTGGTAGAGTATTTCTCTACTATATGCTTAGGTACTCTTATTCTAGACCTCATAGATTTTTGAAAATCCTTGAAGTAACCCCATACCTTATCATCTCTTAGACTTCACAATGAAGTAATGGATTGTTTTAGTTTCTTTCCTACTGGAATGTCAAAAGCCCATTGTTTCCTACAAAAACCAGGAGTATCATTCAGAATGTATAACATTAAGCAGACTAGCAGGTTTCCACATCAGAAGGTTCCCTTCTTCTCACCTTTAATCTTTCCTAAGTTGATTAAAAACTCTTGAAGCATCCAGCCACAAAGATATAACTTTATATTATCTCTCATCATCCTATATGCAGCCAAAGTACATGAACTAGAAATAAAATTCAATTGGTTTGATTGAGTTACCTTGTACCCTATAACCATGCTTCCAAATTTGATGTTGGTGTCGGTGATTGTTCTCACATTCCTTTGACCTCTAAAGCTACTAGGTCCTCTATATGATAGTGAATGTATGCCCTAACATCTTCTATATACACCACTCCCTCTGGGATGCGAGAAAATGCTCCAACCAAATCTTCCTTGGTAGCCACATGTGGATACCTTTTGAAAATCATCCTGGGGCGGTCCTTATCCTCCACTACAGTTAGATTTGCAAAAAAATAGGAACAAAAGATGATCCCACTTCCATGATTAAAGAAAAATACCTTTGATCACTGTCGGTAAAAATTTTCAACAAATCCTTCCAGACACTAGTGTGATCGCTAAAGAAGATATCTGATGCCTTAGAATAACCTTTGATCACACTAAGTTGCTCAGAGTAGCTCTGAAATCACTCTGAATGTAGTCTGATTAACAATGAAGTGTATTCGACCTTTTATCCATCTAAACAAACCTTATTCTTCCATTGACACAAATGACTACCGGTGAAAGATACTGGATCTCGCTCTAAACATATCAATGCTGGATAATCCTCTCCAATATCTGGAACATCTTCTAGAACCTCTTCCCAGGGCATATGCATCATCATCATGATTTTTTCCTAGCCCTAAGGCATCTGCCTTAGTTATCGGATGAGCTCATTGTCGGTGCAGGAGCAATGTCTTTTGCCGAATAGGTAACTGGGAAATTCCCATCTAATGATTACTCTTCAGTCTTCCTAACCCATCTCTGAGTGTGACCATGTCAGATTTTACTAACCTTCTCTTTAACTTTTTCATTTGATCCTCTATTATTAACCGGTGGATTTCAGCTTCTACAAAACTTAGAAATCTGTCCAACTTGATTGAATGCATAACATGTAAGATTTCTCTTTTGAATTGCTTTACTAAAACTGGTGAAATTGCTTCACCTGCACTGAATAGCTATATATCCAAATATTCAACAAGCATAGCATTTTACATTTATTCTGCAATCTTTTGTCTTATGACCAAGCTTATTGCACTTATAATATTTTACGGGAGCAGAATCAAGGTTCTGATTTGCTTTGTTTCTACACTACCTATCCATGTGTCCAAATCTATTGAAAATAAAAAATCTACCATTGAATTTATAAGAATTGAATTGTCTTACTGATGCCTTAGAGTTTTGATCATCATTAGCGGTATCGGAACTCTATCCTTGCTCAAATCCAAGTCCACTAGAAACTCCAATCTGTCTTTGTCTCTTCAATAAGTTATCAAGCTATGTTGAGCTGATTTTGAATTTTTCTTTGTACTCACTAGTAGCAGTTAAATATTCTCTTAGTATCATCATTTGTCTCTCAAGCTTTTTCTTATTGCTTTGGGATTGTACCAAATTAGTTCTCAACATATTATTTTCATGAATCAACCTACCACATTCTTCAAATTTGTTCTTCAAGGGTACATCAAAATTTTCTTTTTGTCCTCAATCTCCTTAGACATCATCATAGTTATAGTTTTCATTTCATTCTTCATAACCATGTTCTCCTGACTCAATTTTTGACATTGTTCCTTAAGTGCATTTTTCTCTTCATCATCTTGATTTTGTAAAAGTTCCTTCCTCCTAGCTTGAACAAATGATAGCCTCTCTTGTAGGACAATAATGAATTCCTTAGTAGAATTCAACTCATCTTGTAGCTTTAATTTCTTCAACCTTTCAACATCATAATCTTCAAGTTCCATCTCAAGCTGCTTCTTGCAAGCCATATTCAATGATTTCAGCTTCAGGATCTTCCTCAAGCTGTTAAAGTTCCTTTGAGGCATAAGGATTTTATACCAATTATTGGAAACTAATAACACTGAGAGGGGGGGCGGGGGTTAATCAATGTTATACCAGAATAGTAGATTTTAGCCTTAACAAAACATTCATACACCAACCAGTATACCGGTATAAATAGAATTGAAAGAAGTAATACAACCAATAAGCCAACCATATAAATGAGAATCATAACACATAAATTTATACGTGGAAAAACTCAAAGAGGAAAAACCACAGTGGGATTTGTGACCCACAATATCAACTCATTGGCCATATGAAAATATATCACAACATATGATGGGTCTACACTTGCAGGAAGGATTATAGCCTAGAGCACATTGCTTGATCACAATAGGAGCCTCACTGACCACATAAAATTCTAGACAACAATCCAGAGAAGTTTGAACTACTAAAATAGCATCTTTTATGCCAGAATATAGTTCTGGTTTAAGCTCTGTCTATTCCAGTTAAAACCCTAAACCCTTTTACCAGAATACCCCTTACAATAAATTCCTCACATACATAATCTCTCAGAATGATTTTGCATCATATTATATTTACATATCCATTATAAGTCCATCCATATCCTTATTACAAAAATTATCTATGAAACAGACCTATATACCCTATACAAGTTGCATGCCTTATGTCGGCTTACAAAGATATATACAATATCATATTACATGTCAGCCAAATAACATAAATGAATAAACATTAAAAAAAAATTTGATGCCGGATCCTAGATATGTTGGCCTCTAATACCCATGACCTCTACTATACCATGTCGGCCTCAATTTCTGGTGACCAAAGAAATCTTCTATCTTGCCAGTATTGGTATCGGTTCCGGTGTAGAGTCTGTGAAGTGTCTCTTGGTACACCATGTGAAGCCGGAACCCAAAATCATGTTTCCATCAATGAAAACATAGTGAAACCAACTAATAGAGTGTCAACTGCCAATAGTTTCTTAGCTATTTTGATTAGAAGTCTTCTAGTCTTTAAGCCCTTACAAATTTTGTAGGGACAATAACATTTTTCATCACCTTTTCTTTTCAAGTTAGACCACAATCAGGCATATATATTACAACAATGTCAAAGCACTTTGATAGCATCTGATAGCACATAATTTTTTAAATTAATTATGCTCTTAAAAACACTATTCTCTTGTATTTTTTCTTTTGATTTTTTACATTGAACACTTTCTATCATAACAATAGTCACTGCTGGGTTTTATGTGATGGTTGACATGGATGAGCTTTCACTTTGACAAGTCTTGGCAAAATATATATTTCAAAAGCATCTTAGGGAACATAATGAGAAAAAACAAAGATCCTATGTATGTTAGAGGTTTTGTTCAGTTTATATTGAATCCATTAACCAAACTATTAATATTCATATTCCTAAGAAGAAGTAAAAGTTCCAAATAATAGAAAATTGCATTATCAGGTTAAGTTATCCCAATAAAAATACTTGAACAAAAAAGACCAATATTCAATGAGGATATCATAAAGAGATAAAGGAAATGAAGAAAATCTATCGATGAAGGTTATAACAAAAAGAAGGTAATCAACATAACCAAAGGGATCAAGATGTGTTATTTTGAGTTACCCCGATGCCCAAAAAATACATCAAGAAAGCATGTACTGATGGAACATACTTCATTTGGAAATCTTTTCCTATTGTTGTAATTCATTCCAAGCTATCACTATACCCGATGGAAGAGTTGGTCGATTAAGTGGAATGAGAATGTCATCGAGAAGACCTATAACGATGAAACTAACTACAACAGGAAGAGTTGTGCCAAAGGAGAAAGTCATTGGGGAAACAATTCTCATCACTATGACATCTAATGATCTAAACTGACGCTCAAGGGGAGTATTGGGTTAACTTACACCAGTAAAAGAGAAGATAAGTTATCGGCTAAGGATATCTCGATAAAGGAGAGTAAAGTACCAAAATAAAAGAAGGGTTTTGTAGGTGGCACCAAAAGGAAGTTTACATCAGAGAGACACATGTCGTTGAGCCATTGCCATATCTGAATTCAAAATTTAAATAGTGATTTCTTATTCAACGCTTCCAGCACGTACATCTATGGTTCACATAATGCAATTTTATGAGAAACTCATCAATGCAAATCTGTATGTAGATGCATTGGGCATATAACCTAAAATTGTCTAATCGCAGTGTCACACAAGCGAAAGATAATTTACAGAGAGAATACATTGAGTTTCCCACAACTAGAGCAAAGAATTATGATTACAGAGATGGACACTTCAAGTTCAACTAGAAAGAAAAGGGCGACAAAGAGCTCAGAATATAAGGAAAAGAAGACTAAGACATAGGATGTGCCTCCTATTAGAAGACTGAATCAAGACATGATTCAGAAAATGCAAGCACTCGGCCCAAAGTCTAGAAGGTCGAAGCAACACATGCCTGAAAGGGACCAGTTGGAAGATAGATATAAAGAGGTCAGGGATGTCTGGACTAAGGTGAGGGGACATAAATTGTTCCTGTTCCATTATCTGAGAAGAAACAAGAAAATGTCGCTTTGTAATCCTTGGATGATGAATTTGGCTAAGTTAACTATCCCAAATGTCTTTGTGAACATAAGGCTTCTTGAGGTTCCGGTTATAAATTTCAATTTCATGAAGAGATACATTCAATTTCCAATTGGTGATGCATTCATTAGGTTTTTAGAGGAGTTAGAGGAAGAATATCTTAGGATGGACACTACATACACTGGTTGGAAAATTGCTATTCATAAAATGCAGCTAGGGAGAATGATTGAGGAAGATGGGCCACCATTTAGCATTGATTTATCTAGACACTACTTGCAGTATACATACATATCATGTGGGAATGTAGGAGGAGTTTAGGTGCTTGATTTGGCGAGTATTGGTCCTTTGATTTTAGCTTCTGACATACAAATGTATGAGCCCAGGCCTTTTGACTATGCTGCATATCTGGTAGAGAAGTTACATGAAGGTTTTCTAAACCTTAAAGATAATAGGAACCCTACCTTCAAATCCTATTCATTGTTAATGCATTTGGTTTTGTTCTATGAGTGTGTGAAGGGTTTATGGCCAGAATATTTAAAATTGAATACAACTAAAAGGGAAGGTGAAGAACAGCCTATGCAATTATGGACATCTCTTTGGAATTCTCGGTATATGAGATCCAATTATATTAAGTTTTAAGAACTTATAGTGAAACCACTATATAGGATATATGGGGTTCCATGTGAAGGATCTATCTCTGATGGAATTAAGAGATTTTTATGGCCTAAAGATTGTGATGAAAGGCGAATTGTTGACCATAACTGGGGATACTAGTTTGTACACAAAGATTTCACATGTTTCAGAATATATTGATTTTAGGGAAGCCCTTATATTTTACCTAAATTAGTTCTAGACAGAATAGCCTACTTAGAGATTGTAAGGTAGTTGAGTGTGTCAAATGCTAAACATTTTGTGGATCAACGCAAACAAGCCTTGCTGCCTAAAACACTAAGTTTTGGATATTTTACAATAGTGTCTACAAAATCTTATGATATAATTGATAGAAAATTGATGGAAGAATACAACTTATTTGAGCACTATGACATGAAGAATTATGATGTTGAAGGTTATATTCATTCTTGCATGAAAAAATAAAACTTGGGAGACTATATGTACTCGAGTCTGGAGGCTGAAGATATGTTTAAATATATGGAGGATGTAGAAGCCCAAGAGGTAATTGATAGACTCAACGAAGAATTGGCAAAAAAGAGACAAAGATTGAAGGAAATGGAAACTGAGGAGGAAGTGGAAAGTGAATGAGATGAAAATGTAGCTGCCATCTCTAGGTATGAAGTACTAGAAAGGGAAGAAGAGCCCAATGTGCAAGAGAAAATTATGACAAAGTTGGAGGTTCATGTTGATTCCAGTTGAGGAATATTCAGCCTTTGTTGCAGATGATGTCTTTATACAATAAAATTAATTTAAATCATTTTTGTACAATTTCAAAGGAAAGAAGTTGAGGGATTATAGTCCCAACATTACACCAGAAAATGAAGCTGAACTATTGAGGAAGTTAAAAGAACAAATAGATGTTGAATTGGTCACAATGACTCCTCAAAAGGAGAAACAACTTCTTCCAGAGGTTGGAGTGATCTTATTTCTTTGATGGGATCTTAGTGCTTCATTTATTTTTTGTATTTTATTACATTCAGAGAACAAGGAGTTTAAATTAGATATACAAGGTGTAAATGATGTGTTCATTGGGTCAAGGTTTGATCAAGATGAGGAAGTCTTATTGTTATGGGCTTTATATCCTCCTAATAAAAGACCTAGGATTGCTAATATTGATAAGGCATTTGGCCAAATGATGAAAAGTTTAAATTTGGGGAGATTGATCCCATCGTTTCTGCAGATATTGGAGTAGATATCTCAAAGTTTAATAAGACACAAATGGTCATTACAGTAAGAGAAAGAAACCAATATAAAGGATTGTCTAAAGAAATGCAGAGAAGAAGTGGGCAACCGGTGCCAATGGTTCTTTCTCCTAATAACACACAGTGGAAGAAAAAGTGTGAGGAATTATAACAAGAAAACAAGAAGATGCTTAAACAGATGCAAAGTATGAGGATAGATACTGCCTCTATATTGTTAACCAAAATATTCGAGACTTTACAAGGCTTTTTGGAAGAGTTATGGATAGTTTTTCAGAAGAACATGGATAATGCAGTCTCACACAACAAGATTCAAAACAGATTGGGGACTAGACTACATGATAGAACAATAGCCAAACTAAATGTCAATGAGATTTAAAAGATAAAGAAGTTGTTGGCAAGACACAATAAGTTTGATGAATAGTTATAGATTGAGTATAATGAGTGCAAGGACATAACTCATGATGGTTTCCCATAATTGGTTGATTAGAAAGGTGAGATTAAAAATAAGGATAAATGGATCTCAGAATTCCAGATTCTTCTCAATGTGGACCTTGATATTGTCCAGACTGATGGAATTGAATTATAAAAAGTTATAGAATATATGGAGAATTTTGTCAGACTCAAGATCATCGTCAGGGACATAATTCATGATGCAGATACATACAAGTCGACAAAATACGTGGAGCACATTTAGAAATGTGGAAAGATGCTAAGAGATGAGACTTGATTTTTTAAAATATCTCAAGGACATGTCAGTTTGTAGGTAGTTAGTCTTTAGTTAGTCTTAGTTAATTTTAATTCCAAATGAAAGGGTATGCCCTTTCATTATGTAACCAAATCTCATCTATATTTTTTTTTACTCTGTGAAGACAATCTTTTATGCGGTGCTTTTGCAGTTTGATTTTTAGGAAAGATAATATCAAGTTGCTGGATGACAATATTTACTGAAATCAACTCATTTTATTATCTATTTTCAATATAAAGATAAAGTGTTCTTCATCTTTGATGGTATCTACTTTTTCAATTGATTATTAGTTCATTGTGATAAATCTATTAAATTAGATATCTTCAATGTGCTATCTTATTCTATTGTGATTGAGATTAATTTTTCAGTTTGAATATCAGTTTGAAGGATTGGTTGGGAATCTTCAAATTGTCTTATTGGTCTTTCAGAGTAAAGTTAAATTAATTAAGACTAATTACATATTACATTTTGATTACAACTCATATAGATGCATTTGACATGATGATCTTGGTTTATTTTGTGGAAATGCCAAACTGGTGAAAAGACATTGTGCTATATGTAATTAGATGATTATCTTATGTTTATTTCAATACAAAGATCAAGTGTTTTCCATCTTTGATGGTATTTATTTTTTTGATTGTTTTATTAGTTACCTATGATAAATCTATCCATTTAGATTATTTCAATGTGCTATCATGTGTTATTATAGTTTGGGTTAAGTTTTAGTTTGATTATTAGTTTGAAGGATTGGATGTCAAGCTTCATTACGTCTTATTGGTCTTTCATAGCAAAGTTAAATTCACTATGACCAACTGTAACATTATGTCAGGGGTGAAGGCATTGGTATACTATTGTTTGAAGATAATTTAATCAGGTGTTTTCAGAGTAATCTCAATTAAGAAATCATATTTATAATAAATTAACCTTTTATTTAAAGCATTCATTTACAAGCAAGCAATTCAAAATTTACAGTAATTATTTAATTGAAGTGACAATCTAAGGAATAATTTGCCCTCTAATTCACATAAACCTTGGAAACATTCAATTCCAATCAAGCATACTTGACAACAATGGGATTAATACCCATCAAAATTCTCTTCTCAATCTTCAAAACACCCTTACAAGACAACAACTTAATAGACACCAACCATACTTTGAGGAAGACAAACATGACAAAGGCTTCCCTTACCTTGTAATGAAGCCAAGCACTCCAATACGTCTTTTGATATCATTTTTACAGACTTATCCTCCAATTTATAGGAAGATCCAATGGTTCAAATGAAAGTTATGATAATTCTTCCAAAACTTTTGTCATATGACCTAGCCAAGAAAATGGCTAAGGATGTATATTGTGAAGATGCGGGACATGATATAGATGATATGGATGAGGAAACAAAAGAAATGCAGTTGAACGTGTCAAAAAATATCCCCATGTGTTCAAGGCCCCTGATATTGATGAATATTCTAGAAGTGTGGGACAATGGACATCCAGTAAAAAGCGGGAAACTCTTACTAACATAAAGATTGAATCGGCAATATGAATGCAAACAACAAAAATTAATTTTCTACAATTCATCGGTCAAACTCTATTTTAGTTTCTCTTTATATCTCTATGCTATGGAAATTTCCTCAAGTTTTTTAAAAAAATAGTTTTTGTCTCTATGCCTACAATTTGTTATGTTTTTTTAAAATATGATTTTTTTCCAAATTTTATTGATGCACATGAACAAGCCAAGAAAATGGATGAGGACGTATACTGTGAAGAAGAAAGATATGATATAGATGATATAGATGAGGGAACAAAATAAATGGCATTTGAACATGTCAAAAAATATCTAGATGTGTTAAAGGCCCTTGGTATTGATGAATATGCTAGAAGTGTGGAACAACAAACATCCATTAAAAAGTGAGAAAGTCTTGCAGCCATAAAGATTCAAATAGCAATATGAATGTACAAAAAAATTTGTGTACAATTCATCGGTCAAACTCTATTTTAGTTGCTCTTTATATCACTATGCTACGGAAATGCCCTTAAGTTTTTTTTTAAATAGTTTTTGTCTCTATGCCTAAAATTTGTTATGTTTTTTATAAATCTATTTTTTTTACGATTTTTATTAATGCGCATGAACTATCCCAAAAAATGGCTAAGGATGTATACTGTAAATATGCAAGACATGATATAGATGATATGGATGAGGAAACACAAGAAATGATAGTAGAAAATGTCAAAAATATCCCCATGTGTTAAAGTCCCTTGATATTGATGAAATGCTAGAAGTATGGAACAATGGACATCCAATAAAAAGTGGGAAACTCTTGTTGACATAAAGATTCAATCGGCAATATGAATGTAAACAACAAAAAATAATTTTATACAATTCATGGGTTAAACTCTATTTTAGTTTCTCTTTATATGTCTATGCTATGAAAATGCACTTAAGTTTTTTTTTTAAATGGTTTTTGTCTCTTTGACTACAATTTATATATTTTTTTTTAAATCTGATTTTTTTCCAATTTTTATTGATGCACATGAACTAGCCAAGAAAATGGTTGAGAATATATACTGTGAAGATGCAGGACAAGATATAGATGATATGGAAGAGGAAACACAAGAAATGATAGTTGTACATGTCAAAAAATATCTCAATGTGTTAAAGGCCCTTGATATCGATGAATGTGCTAGAAGTGTGGAACAACGAATATCCAATAAAAAGCAGGAAACTCTTGCTAACACAAAGATTAAATCAGGAATATAAATGTAAACAACAAAAATTAATTTTCCAGAATTAATGGGTTAAACTCTATTTTAGTTGCTCTCAATATCTCTATGCTATGGAAATGCCCTTAATTTTTTTTTAAAATAGTGTTTATCTCTATGCCTACAATTTGTTATGTTTTTTTTAAATCTAATTTTTTTCTAGTTTTTATTGAGGCACATGAACTAGTTGAGAAAATGGCTGAGGATTTATACTGTGAAGATGCAAGACAGGATATAGATTACATGGATGAGTAAGCACAAGAAGTGGCAGTTGAACATGTAAAAAAATATCCCCATGTGTTAAAGGCCCTTGATATTGATGAATATGCTACAAGTGTTGAAATACGAATATCGAATAAAAAGAAGGAAACTCTTGCTAACATAAAGATTGAATCACCAATATGAATGTAAACAACAAAAAAATAATTTTGTACAATTCATGGGTTAAACTCTATTTTAGTTTCTCTTTATATCTCTATTATATGGAAATGCCCTTAAGTTTTTTCAAAAAAAAGTTTGTCTCTTTGCCTACAATTTGTTATGTTTTTTTTAAATCTGATTCTTTTCTTGTTTTTATTGATGCAATGAACTAGCCAAGAAAATGGCTGAGGATGTATATTGTGAAGATGCAGGACAAGCTATAGATGATATGGATGAGGAAACACAAGAAATGACAGTTGTACATGTGAAAAAATATCTGAATTTGTTAAAGGCCCTTGATATTGATGAATATGCTAGAAGTGTGGAACAACAGATATCCAATAAAATGAGAGAAACTCTTGTTGACATAAAGATTGAATCGGCAATATAAATGTAAACAAAAAAAATTAATGGGTTAAAATCTATTTTAGATGCTCTTAATATCTCTATGCTATGGAAATGCCCTTAAGTTATTTTTACAAATAGTTTTTATCTCTATGCCTACAATTTGTTATTTTTTTTTTAAATCTGATTTTTTTTCTGTTTTTTATCGAGGCACATGAACTAGCTAAGAAAAGGTTGAGGATGTATAGTCTGAAGATGCAAGATAGGATATAGATGATACAGATGAGTAAACACAAGAAATGGCAATTGAACATGTCAAAAAATATCCCCATGTGTTAAATGTTAGGACCCAGAGGCAACTGAGAGGGGGGGGGTGATCAGTTGTTAATTAATTTCAACCCAAATATAACTTAATCAAACTTGATACTTAATATGGGTAAACCAAACTTAATGTCGGTTGACAAATTAGCAGTTAATATTAATACCGGTGAAACTCAATGCATAAAATAGAAAGAGAAACAACATCCACAACACATAACACAAATATTTGTACGTGAAAATCCTATAACGGGAAAAAAAATGGTGGGAAATCTTACCCACAATCAGATGATTCTACTGCAGATAGTATATGTATACAAATGGAGTCTACACATGCAGAAAGGTCAACCGCCTAGAGCTCACTACTCAATCACAAAATAGGAGTCACACTGACTACAATTGGATGGTTAAATCCAATGATAATGTACTACTCAAAATATCATCTCTAATGCTAGATTCAATACTGGTTAAGCTCTGATAATCACCTTCAAATCTTCCTTGAACCTTCTCTATGGTCTTCTCATATGATCTTTGTTATTAACACATACAATGTTACAAAACAATATACCATATACCGTTATCTTCTTTATGCATCATCTCATAAATGAGATCTTGCATATATACAAAAACCTAGGACCAAATGTGTAGGTTGGCTAACTAAGAATATTACAATAAAATCAATTACAAAAAAGTCAAGATGTGATACATCATGTTAGCTCAATACATTTACAATAATATCTAATTAATAAGTCATCTCCATAATGTGCTATGCTAATGTGGAATAGATAATGCATGTTGGTCCATAACCTAGACCAATTTGTGTAACCGCAAACATGTCAACTTGATTAGACCAATAACCAAAATACCAAAACCAAGTATCCAAACCATGTCTTAGACATAACCAAGTGATCTCAAGATGATAACAAGTCATCCTTAGTGTTGGTGAACAATATAACCTATCGGTGAACAATATACCGGTGACTATGCATAATTCATTGAACATGCCAGTGAACATAATGTGTCAGTTCAACATAACCAAATATCTCCAATAAAAAGTGGGAAACTCTTCCTAACATAAATATTGAATCAGCAATATGAATGTAAACAACAAAAATAATTTTTTACAATTCATGGGTTAAACTCTATTTTAGTTGCTCTTTATATCTCTTTGCTATGGAAATTCCCTTAAGTTTTTTCAAAAAATAGTTTGTCTCTATGCCTACAATTTGTTATGTTTTTTTTAAATCTGATTCTTTTCTGGTTTTTATTGATGCAATGAACTAGCCAAGAAAATGGCTGAGGATGTATACTATGAAGATGTAGGACAGGATATAGATAATATGGATGAGGAATTACAAAAAATTGTAATTGAACATGTCAAAAAAATCCCCATGTGTTAAAGGCCCTTGATATTGATGAATATGCTAGAAGTGTGGAACAACGAACATCCAATAAAAAAAGGAAACTCTTGCTAACATAAAGATTGAATCGGTAATATGAATGTAAACAACAAAAAATAATTTTCTACAATTCATGGTTTAAACTCTATTTTAGTTTCTCTTTATATCTCTATGGTATGGAAATTCCCTTAAGTTTTTTTTTAAATTAGTTTTTGTCTCTATGGCTACAATTTGTTCTATTTTTTTAAAATCTGATTTTTTTGCAATTTTTATTCCTGCACACGAACTAGCCGAGAAAATGGTTGAGGATGTATACTGTGAAGATGCAATATAGGATATAGATGATATGGATGAGGAAACACAAGAAATGATAGTTGAGCATGTCAAAAAATACCCTTATGTGTTAAAGGCCCTTGATATTGATGAATATGCTAGAAGTGTGGAACAACGAACATCCAATAAAAAATGAGAAACTCTTGTTGACATAAAGATTGAATCGGCAATATGAATGTAAACAACAAAAAATAATTTTCTACAATTCATGGGTTAAACTCTATTTTAGTTGCTCTTTATATCTCTATGCTATGGAAATGCCCTTAAGTTTTTAAAAAAAATAGTTTTTGTCTCTATGCCTACAATTTGTTATGTTTTTTTAAATATTATTTTTTCTGACTTTTATTGAAGCACATTAATTAGACAAGAAAATGGCTGAGGATGTAACTGTGAAGATGCAAGACGAGATATAGGTGATATGGATGAGGAAACATAATAAATGGCAGTTGAACATGTCAAAATATATCCCCATGTGTTAAAGGCCCTTGATATTGATAAATATGCTAAAGTATAGAAAAAAGGACATCCAATAAAAAGCGGGAAACTCTTATTGACATTATGATTGAGTCGACAATATGAATATAATCAACAAAAAATATTTTTCTACAATTCATGGGTTAAACACTATTTTAGTTTCTCTTTATATCTCTATGCTATGGAAATGACCTTAAGTTTTTTTTAAAAGTAGTTTTTGTCTCTATGCCAACAATTTATTATGTTTTTTTAAAATTTGATTTTTTTTTCTGATTTTTATTGATGCACATGAACTAGCCAAGAAAATGACTGAGCATGTATACTGTGAAGATGCAAGACAAGATATAGATGATATGGATGAGGAAACACAAGAAATGGTAGTTGAACATGGCAAAAAAATTTCCCCATGTGTTAAAGGCCCTTGATATTGATGAATATGCTAGAAGTGTAGAACAACAGACATCCAATAAAAAGTGGGAAACTCTTGCTGGCATAAAGATTCAATCGGCAATATGAATGTAAACAACAAAAAATAATTTTCTTTAATTCATGGGTTAAACTCTATTTTAGTTTCTCTTTATATCTCTATGCTATGGAAATACCCTTAAGCTTTTTTAAATAAATATTTTTGTCTCTATGCCTACAATTTGTTATGTTTTTTTTAAATTTGATTTTTTTCCAGTTTTTTCCTAATTTTTTTGAAAAAAAATCTAATACTTTTGGTTTGCTGATTTTTTTACCAAATGATTTTTGCTACTATGATATAAAGAGCCATCCTAGGATGAGTAATTTTATCTACCAACTGGAGAAAATGAAGAGACCCTTTCAGTGGAAAAAACTATACAACCAACTATGGTACATAGAGTCCTATATAATCATATAAAAGTTGCTTCCATACAAAGAGCTATTTTGAGGGCTGGAAGGGTTTACAATTGTAGAGAATTATCGAATAGGCAATGGTTACAATACCCAACCAAGTTGGTTTTGACAAAAACCTAGCAGTATCACATGAGTGGATGTTTTCTCCTCTGCAATTTGTAGCTAGACTTGGACCTAGAAAAGCCCCTTCCATACAAAGGGCTATTTTGAGGGATGGAATGGTTTATAGTCATAGAGAATTGTTCACCCCTCTAGAAGCTATGAAGCAACTTGTCTTTATAAATGGCAGCCACATAATGGAGAGGTTAAGAAGGTTGAGGATCTATATTATTATAAATCATATAACATTAAACAAAGTGAACAAGAGAATACAAGGAAAGAAAAGGAACTTGCAAAAAAATCTTGATGACAAGAATGAAAGGACCAACCTCTTGTATAGTTATTGTCGAGCATCTATCTGCAACAATTGTGCCCTAATAATTTCCCTAATTTTAAGTTTATCTTTTCTAGATCAGCACGACACACTATGGAGATGATTAATTATTGTTGTAAATGCATTAAGCTGTCATGTTGAATTGGTTATTACATCATATATTGTATTGTTTGTAAAATGATTTTATTGTAATATCTTGTAGAGCCAACCTACTAAAATTGGTCTTAGGTTATGGTATAAATGTAAGGCCTTATTTGTAAGACCAGATGTGGAATGCGAAAAGGATTTGTGTGAAGGTATATGTGAGATTAAGCAGAAATATACATGTAGAAATCATTTGAAGGTGAAGCTAGGTTTTTGTGAAAGCATATCAGAACTACACCGGTGCAGAATCCAGCATATGAAGATGCTATTTTAAGTAGTACATTCTTATTGGATTTAACCATCCAATTGTAGTCAGTGTGACTCCCATTTGTGTTTGAGCAGTGAGCTCTAGGCGCTTGGCCTTTCTACATGTGCCGACCCCATTTATGTACACTTACTATCTGCAGTAGTATCATCTGATTGTGGGTAAGGTTTTCCACCGTGGTTTTTCCCCTTATAGGATTTCCACATAAAAATATTGGTGTTATGTGTTGTGGATGACTTTGTCTTTTTGTTTCATGCATTAATCTTTACCGGTATTGCAATTATCTATTAAATATGTCCACCTGTATAATAGACTAGTTCACTAGTATTAAGAAGTAAACTGGTTAAGTTGTTTTTGGTTTAAGTTTAATTGACAACTGATTCACCCCCCCTCTCAGTTGCTTCCAGGAACTAACAAATGGTATCAGAGTTAAGTCCTCTTTTGCAAATGTTTAACAGCTTGAGGAGATCCAATGTCTACTAACTATTTCAGGAAGGACAGTCCTAAACTTGATGGAACCAACTATGGCATATGGAAGATTAGAATGAAGACACATCTGAATTGCATTTGAAAGGACATCTAGGATGTTACAAAGAATGGCTATACTACTCCCACTTCCAATCAGCCTAATCCATCTAACTTGACTAAAGATGAGGAAAATGATTGCAAAGCAAGAGAAGCACTTTTGAGCGCATTAACAGGTCAAAAAATCATGGGATTATCAGATAGATCAAATAATAAAGCTATTTGGGATCAATTGGAAACACTGAATGAAGGAGATTCCACAGCCAAAATTGCAAAACTTGAAAGCTTCCGGGTCAAGTATGAAAATCTGAAAATGGAAGAAGATGAAAGGATTTATGCTTTTATGGAAAGAGTTAATGAAATTGTTTTGGGTATTAAATGTTGTGGAGGAACCTTAAGTGAAGATGAAATTGTTCCAAAAGTTTCAAGAGGATTGCCACTGGCATATAAAATGAAGGTTACTGCTATAAATGAATTAAGAACAATGCCTAACACATCAGTAACTAGGGATAAAATGATTGGAAAACTTTCAGCTTTTGAAATTGAGGAATTTGGTCCCGTTGTTACTATAAAGATAGATTTAGACTTCAAAGCATCAACATCATCAGCATCATTTGACAAATCTGATTGGAAAGCCTTTTATGCAAAAGAACTTGAGGAAAGTAGGAAAGAAAATGAAGAACTTGAAGCACTATTTGCAAGAAAAATGCCTAAAGGTCCAGTTGGAAGTAAGTATGAAGGTAAAGAACCCTTTAAATGTTTTAACTACAATAAGATTGGTCATATGGCTTCAAGATGCCCTGATAGACATGCTAGACTAAGAGAAGAAGCTAGAAGGACATACAAGGCTAATCCTGAATATCAAAGATACAGATTTAAGAAGATTAAGGACAAGTCTTGTTATATTGTTGATGAAGGAGTGACTGATGATTCTGATGAAGATACAGTAGACAATGGATGGGTTTGTGTTTCTATAACAAAAGATCAATTGGCACCTGCAGTGCAATCGGTAGAACAGGCCTTGGCAACTAAAATTGAAGTAAAGGATGAATGGATCATTGATTCTGGATGCTCACATCATATGACAGGAGATAAAGGTAAATTCTTAAACTTTCAAGAATATAATGGAGGCTTAGTGAGAATTGGAGATGACAAAGCTTGTTAGATCAGAGGTAAGGGTTCAATATCTCTTGATGGTAAGCATAACACTGACAATGTTTACTATGTTGAAGGTTTAAAGCATAATCTTTTGAGTGTTGGTCAATTAGTTGAGAAAGGATTTTAGTTACAATTTAAAAATGCAAAATGCAAAATCATGAATAGAACTGGTTTAGAAATTGCAACCGGTAATCAGACTAGAGGTAATATCTTTCATTTGAATAACAGTGAAAAGACATGCTTGATTGCATGTATAGATGAAAGTTGGCTATGGCATAAGATCTACTCTATCATGTAAACTTTGATTGCATGGTAAAAATCAGTACTACTAAGGCTGTTAGAGATTTACCTAAAATTATCAAACCTCACAATACAGTATGTAAGGAATGTCAATTTGGAAAACAAGTTAGAGCTACTTTCAAAAGTATTCTAGAAAAATCCAACAATGTTCTTGATTTAATTCATACTGATTTATGTGGTCTAGCTAGAACTAAAAGCTTACAAGGTGATAGATATTTCATTTTAATCATTGATGACTATTCTAGAATGTGTTGGGTTACTTTTCTCAAAGAAAAATCAGAAGCACTTGGAAAGTTTAAACTATTCAAAGCAATGGTTGAAAATGAAATCGGTAAGAAAATCAAATGTTTAAGATCAGATCAAGGAGGAGAATTCACATCTAAGGAATTTAATACATTCTGTGAAGTAAATGGAATCAGAAGACAGCTATCAACACCTCGGACATCACAATAGAATGGAGTTGTTGAAAGGAAAACCAAAACTATCTTGGATGCAGCTAGGAGTATGTTATCAGAAGAAAATCTACCACATGTATATTGGAGAGAGGTAGTAAGTACAATGGTCTATACATTCAACAAAGTTCACATCAAAGGTGAAACCGGTAAGACCCCTCATGAACTATGGTTTGGTATTACTCCTACTCTTAAATATTTCAGAATATTTGGAAGCAAATGTTACATTAGAAGAGATGAGTATATTGGGAAATTTGATCCTAGAAGTGATGAAGGAATATTTCTTGGATATTCATCTAAGAGTAAAGCATATAGATGTTTTAACAAGAGATTGCAGAAAATTGTTGAGAGTACAAATGCAAAGATTGATGAACAATTTAGAGGAACTTCAAGGTATATAGATTCTGAATTGACAACAAAAATTCTAACAAATGAACCTACACTAAATCCACTGGTACAGAGTGAAGATCCAGTTACACTGATATCATCTGAAAATTCCACTCTGACTGAGGAACAAACTGTAGACAAAGACACCCCAGTATGTAAGATAGAATCATTCTAAGATTAGATAATTGGAAACAAATACAAAGGAGTTATGACAACAGGAAGATTGGAAAATGAAGAGGTATGTATTATTTCTCAAATTGAACAATCATCAGTTAATGAGGCATTTGAAGATAAATATTGGACTAAAGCTATGGAAGAAGAATTAAAACAAATAGAGAAAAATAACACTTGGACATTAGTTCCCCAGCCTAAAGATAAAAATGTAATTGGAACAAAATGGGTATTCAGAAAAAAACTTAATGAAGATGGTAAGGTTATCAGAAATAAAGCAAAACTAGTGTGTAAGGGATATTCTCAAAAAGAAGGAGTTGACTATAATGAAACCTTTGCACCGGTAGCTAGAATTGAGGCAGTTAGATTGTTTTTGGCCTTTGCAGCACATAAGAACTAAAAAGTATATCAAATGGATATTAAATGTACATTTTTGAATGGAGATCTTGAAGAGGAAGTTTACATTGAACAACCTAATGGACTTTCTTTGACAAATGACAAAGATATGGTTTGTAGGTTAAGGAGAGCTTTGTATGGATTGAAGCAAGCTCGAAGAGCTTGGTATGCAAAATTCGATAAGTATCTTTTAAAAATTGGTTTTTCTAAAGGTAATGTTGATAGTAACTTATACTATAAAGTGACTAATGATGACATCTTGGCTATAGAAGTTTTTGTTGATGATATAATCTTTGGAGGAGAAGATGGATTGTGTAAAGAATTTTCTATTAAAATGCAGCAAGAATTTGAAATGTCTATGATTGGTGAAATAAGATTCTTTTTACGATTGCAGATCTCACAGACTGACAAAGGTATATTCTTGAGTCAATCAAAATACTTAAAAGAGTTACTTAAGAAATTTGGGATGGAGAACTCTAAACCAGTAAGCACACCTATGACTACAAATGACAAACTATCTTTAAGGGATGAATCTACACCTATTAATCCAACAAGGAACAAATCTATGATATGAGGTTTACTGTATTTGACACAAACAAGACCTGATATTATGAATGCAGTATGTATTGTTTCAAGATTTCAGAGTAATCCTAGAGAAAATCATGAATCAGTAGTAAAAAGGATTTTCCATTACTTAGAAGGCACTACAAATCTTGGATTATGGTATCCTAGAGATGAAAACTTTGACCTGTGTGCATACACAGATGCAAATTGGGCAGGAGATGTGGATGATAGAAAAAGAACCACTGGTGGAGCATTTTTTCTTGGAAGCAGATTAGTTTCTTGCTTGAGTAAGAAACGGAGTTGTACATCTTTATCAATAGCAGAATCAAAATATGTTGTTGTTAGGTCCTGGGGACAACTAAGAGGGAGGGGGGTGAATCAATTGTCTAATAATATTAAACAAAAAACAACTTAATCAAATTACTGCTTAATACCCATGAGACAGTCTATTATACCGGCTAACAGATTTAATAGATAAATGCAATACCGGTAAAGATTAATGCATGAAAATAAAAGACAAAGTTATCCACAACACATAACACCAATATTTGTATGTGGAAAACCTATAAGGGGAAAAACCATGGTGGAAAACCTTACCCACAATCAGATGATACTACTGCAAATAGTAAGTGTACATAAATGGGGTCTGCACATGTAGAAAGGCCAAGTGCCAAGAGCTCACTACTCAAACACAAATGGGAGTCACACTAACTACAATTGGATGGTTAAATCAAATAAGAATGTATTGCTCAAAATAGCTTCTTCATATGCTGGATTTAGTACTGGTGTAGGTCTGATATGCTTTCACAAAAACCTAGCTTCACCTTCAAATGATGTCTACATGTAAAGCTCGACTTAATCTTGCATATACCTTCACACGAATCCTTCTTCACATTTTTTCATCGATCTTATAATTAAGACCTTACATTTATACCATAACCTAAGACCAATTTTAGTAGGTTGGCTCTACAAGATATTACAATAAAATCATTTTACAAACAATACAATATCTGATGCAATAACTGATTGAACATGTCGTCTTAATGCACTTACAACAATAATTAATCATTTCCATAGCGTGCCATGCTAATCTAGAAAAGATAAACCTGTCGGTGTAACCCTGGACCTATTTGTCGGTAACAGGCAAATATGAAAACATGAATATAGCAATAACCAATTCTTCAAGACAAGATGTCCACACAATGTCTTCGATACTACCAGGTGTCTTCCATGCCATTCCAAGTGCCGGTGATCATTATATCCTGCTGGTGTACCATATACTAGTGATAGTGCAATAGTTCCTTGCTTGCCAGTGAATGTTGTTGGATCTCCAAAGTGCTAGAGTTTTAGTAGGTATTGACATCAATGGCAAAACCATACCAAAATACCAACAGTTGCAGAAGCAAATAACTGTACATAGGTACTATGGCTTAAACAAATGTTGAAAGATTTAAAGGTAAAATGAAAGGAACCTATAACTATCTATTTTGATAACACAAGAACAATTGATATATCTAAGAATCTGGTATTACATTCTAAAACAAAGTATGTTTCCATCAAACTGAATTTTCTAAGGGAAAATGTTGAAGCAAAAGAAATAAAACTCGTTTATGTGAATACTAAAGAATAGCTTGCAGATATTTTCACTAAACCTCTACCTAAAGAGACCTTTGAATATCTTAGAGAACAGCTTGGGGTCATACCCCCATCGGTAGATACTTAGAGAGTTGATGTCTGTCATCAACCGATAGAATTAACAGAGAAATATTCTTACTCTGACTTTGATGAGGAAGCTACTTCTTAGGGGGAGTAGTTGGTATATTGAAATTGGTTGGTATTTTGTATATGAACCTGATTTTGTTGTAACTTTGGCATTTGATGTCAAAGGGGGAGTGATATCTATGGAAAAACACATTATCTTTTGGGAAGAGATTGGTACAGAAAAACATAAGGAAACTCATATTACTCTCAGGTGGAGAGATTGTTACTTTAGGGATATTGTTGGTTTTTGTATTTGGCATTTCTGTTTTGGCACTTTGATGGTTTTTCCATCTTGTGTTGCCATCAATGTGAAAGGGGGAGATTGTTGGTATTTTGGTATGGTTTTGTCATTGATGTCAACACCTACTAAAACTCTAGCACTTTGGAGATCCAGCAACATTCATCGGCAAGCAAGTGACTTTTGCACAGTCACCGGTATATGGTTACACTGGTAGGTTTATCTTTTCCATATCAACACAACACGCTATGGAGATGATTAATTATTGTTGTAAATGCATTAAGCCGACATGTTGAATTGGTTATTACATCAGATATTGTATTGTTTGTAAAATGATTTTATTGTAATATATTGTAAAGCCAACATACTAAAATTGGTCTTAGGCTATGGTATAAATGTAAGGTCTTATTTGTAAGACTAGATGGTGAATGTGAAAAGGATTTGTGTGAAGGTATATGTGAGATTAAGCAGAGCTATACACGCAGACATCATTTAAAGGTGAAGCTAGGTTTTTGTGAAAGCATATCAAAACTACACCGGTACTGAATCCAGCATATGAAGATGCTATTTTAAACAGTACATTTTTATTGGATTTAACCATCCAATTGTAGTCAATGTGACTCCCATTTGTGTTTGAGCAGTGAGCTCTAGGTGCTTGGCCTTTCTGCATGTGTAGACCCCATTTATGTACACTTACTATCTGCAGTAGTATCATCTGATTGTGTTGAAGGTTTCCCACCGTGGTTTTTCCCCTTACAGGGTTTCCACATAAAAATATTGGTGTTATGTGTTGTGGATGACTTTGTCTTTTTGTTTCATGCATTAATCTTTACCGGTATTGCAATTATCTGTTAAATCTGTCCACCCATATAACAGATTGGTTCACCGGTATTAAGCAGTAAATTGGTTAAGTTGTTTCTGGTTTAATTTTAGTTGACAACTGATTCACCCCCCCTCTCAGTTGCCTTTGGGACCTAACATCGAGATAGTTGAAGGTCTATCAGAATAGACATGCAAAGTTGGCTAAATAGGTTTTAGCAATTCTGATAGTATAATTTATTATGATGACACTTTATTGGGTTAACAATATTTTGCAATTGCGATGGAAAAAATTATCATGATGACACGTCATCAGGTTAAGTATTTCGGTGCCAACTTTTACCACAAAGAGGCTTTATCAAGTTAGCTATCTCAATGACAACTTTATCGATTATTTATAATGATGTCACTTTATCAGACTAACCTCTTGATGTAGTAGACTTCAGTTATGCCAAACCACATGCTCCATTCTCAGGTAATAATGATAGGAAGTTCAGGAAAAAAAATCAACATCTATAGTCTTTTCGGTAAATTTATGACAGGAACAAAATAAAGAATGACAAAAATTTGATAGGGGCAAAATATTTAACTATTTTCTCAGTACCTGATTACATAGGAACATAAATAATCAACAAGCAACATATGAATGTCAAAATCTCAACTTTATTATTACTCAACACTGAGAGGGCAGGGGGGTGAATCAGTGTTCTATCAGTAACATATGATTTTACTCTTTTACAATATACACATAAATTGGTAAAAGAAGAAACATATAACTTGAAGTAAATAAACCAGCCACATGAATGAACACCACAGCACATGATTTATATGTGGAAAACCTCAAAGAGGAAAAACCACGGTGGGGTTTCTGACCCACAATATCAATTCATTGGCCATATGAAAGATACTACATCGTATGGGGGTCTGGACATGCAGGAAGACACACTACCTAGAGAACACCACTCAACACAAAAGAGTCTCACTTCTACCAGTATCTCCTCTCCTAAAAGAATATTTTCCAAACCATCTATAGATCATAGCATGATATAACATTCACATACAAAATGATCTACATACATATCCTTCACAGCATATAGTTCTACTGCCTTTTCATACACACTTTCCTATCCCATATATCACAATGAATTAGTAAACTGACTTATATACCCTTTACAAACAATATTCCTTATGTCAACTTACAATACATTGCAAAAGATATACAATGTTGGATCAATAAAATAATTACAAAATGATTTTACAAATAAATCTTCCTTCAGATCCTAGACTAATGTCAGTTTCACTAGTGTTGGATGCCGGTGTCAATGTTGGTTGTGGCCCTAGATACTCCAATGCCAGTATCTATAGGTGCATACCTCATAATGCTGGTATCTATCTTCTATAGAATCTTGACCTTCCATCAATGATAACATATGAATCCAATGAGTGTCAATTGCCAACAATCTCCCCCTTTGGCTTTCATTGCAACACTCATGCGAAAAATGGATTCCCTATTCATTTAACTAAAATATGAAACATGCTCCCCCTAAGTTGATTGAATATGTTTGCAATACACTCTATCTGATATCCTCCCCATATTTTTCACATATATATACACCCCCTTTGGCATCAATTCCAAAGACTGGTGAAAGAATTGAAGGAATTTTCTTAAGAATTTGTGCAAAATAATGAATAAGTACAAATTACTTTACCAGAGCTTGATCAATTTCAAGATGTCCAAATAAGATTTCTCTAGCAAATGTATATAGGTATCCCAAATGGTTTTGAAAGTTTCTGATTTGGATACAAGTCCACTTAGTAAATGTGCAAGTTTTTCTTTCTCAGTGACTTCTACCGGTGTGGGCTTTGCAAGCATATCCATACATTGCCTCTTATGTACACCAAGTGAATCCAATCTTAGACTCACCAAACCTCTGAGACTCCTTACTCTCTGAATGATCTTGCCTCTATCTTTTTCAAAAGAAAAAAATTGGTTCTCCAAAGAAAAAATTTGTCCATCAATGGATGTAGTGAGTGAAGTTAGTCCATCAAAAGAATTAGCAATATTAGCAATCTTTTCATGTAACTCTTTCAACCTATTATCTATATTTGTTGTAAGAATTTTTATATTACAATAGACCTTGTAGATGTTAGTACACTGTTTCAAAGAATTTTCAATATGTATAAGTTTTTCTTCAACCTTCCTCTTCTCCATTTCAATAATCTTGTCAAAAGTGGCTTTCTTAGCCAAAGTGAATCTCTCAAGTGCTTGCCGATCGGAAATCTACTGCAATGATTGAAATTTTTTAGATATGCACTCTGTTAATACCGTAAGCTTGCTGGAATAGGTTTCTTCATTTCCAATCATACAATCAGGAATCAATTTGTGCAAAATTGTTATTGACTAATCTATTATTCCTTTGTCTACAGATCCCTCCTTTATTAGCTTTTGAGTAGCCAACATCATTAGCTCTATGGGACTCATCTCAGTGATTGATTTTTTCTCAACTTGAGAAGTATCAATTGGCAAAAGTTTTGTTGTGGAATCAAAATCGACTGCCGATATGGTATTGGGAGTCTTATCAGTCCCCTTTTTGTTATCCTCTTTTGCATCGGTGGCTTCGCCACTTGGTGCAATATCAGTTACTACAGGTGGAGTATTATCCACAATATTGTTAGTACCCTGTAGATTATCTATATTTCCTTTCTCCAATTGTACGAATATTGTCTCTACTGGTATAGGCTATACACTCTCATCAATTTTGGGTCTACCTACCGATGGTGTGTGTACACTCTTATTTATTGCTAGTATATCCAAAGATAGATCTGAACTTCTTAAAATCCCTTTCCCTTTAGATTTGTCCAAAATGGTGGAAGTTGTTGCCTTAACAATTCTTCTTAAGAAGTAAGGAAATAAGGATTCTTTTGGAAGAATTTAGACTAACCATCTTTGGTCTCATTTATTATCTCATTTACTTTGCCCATCATTAGGCTTATTTGTCGGGGTTTGCTGCTAAAAGTTGTTATGTTAGCGAAATCTATATATCATTTCATTTTTTCATTATTTATAGAGCCACGCATATTCAAAAGTTCAACTTCCTTACTTTTCCTATCCCTCTTGATTGCATCTAATCTTCTTGCACCTAACTTATTATACAATGATAAAGGAATTTCCTTCAAAATCTCTACTAAATCCTTCTTATATATCTATATATAACAAAATTGATTCTTCAATTTCATTTTTCTCATTATCATCTAAATTTTCATAGAAATTTGACACATTCTTCAAAATACCATCTTTTCTTACCTCGTCTATCAATTTTGCACAAGTCATTTGGGTAACATTACCTGATTTAATTGCCTCATCACTCTTTTTCTTCTTGTTGGGGGTTGCAGGAGTGGATGAAAATGGTTCCCTTTTCTAAGTAGGTTTCCTTATTGGAGGTGTGGGAGTAGTAGGCTTTGTCACTTTTCTTACAAGATTCCTCCTTGGCTCCACCTTATTCTCCTCTACCAGAGGCTTGCCAACTTTCTTCCTATGTACCCTTCTGAATGCTAGAGGCTGATTATCCTTTGGATCAGAGTGAGAAGTGATAGAGAAAATGAAAGTCTCAGGCCTCTTTACCTTAGCAGCACTAGCCACTGTTGGATCATCTACCAATTTAGATCCAAAACCTAGTTCTGTACCTATCCTATGAATTACATTTTGAACAAATGCAAACATTTTATCTATTTTCTTTTCTCTCTTTTTCTTGTTGAAGGCAATTTTGACTTCAAGCTCCTTCTCCTCCAGAGTGCCAAAATGTTTAGTCTTGTCATCTAATGGAGCTTCACGTAGCATTTTTACATAAATTTCCAAGATGTTGTCATCAACTTCATATCCTAGTTGAGTGACCCATATGGCTCTAGGTTCCACTACTTCCATGAGGGTTTCATCAGTTTTTACCATAAAGAAAATATCAATGGAGTATTTCTAAACAATGTGCTTAGGGATCCTCTCCCTTTGTCTCATGTTCTCTTGAAAAGCTTTAAAATAGCACCAAAGCTTCTCATCCCTACCGGTACCAAGACTGGTGATTTCATATTTGATTTACATACCTATTGGAATGTCATGAGCCCAATTTTTCTTCCCCAAACCTGGTAGCTCATTCATGAAGCAGAACATTAAGCAGACAATAAGATTACCAAACCTAAATGTAACTTTCTTGACACCCTTAATTTTTCTAAGATTAAACATTAATTCACTTCTTAACCATTCACATAAATCATATTTTCCATCATTCCTTAACATTTGGTGTGCAACATGGATACATGAACTAGCAACAAAGTTCAATCGACTAGATTGAGTTACCTTGTAGTTGATGATCATGCTGGCAAATTTCACATCTGTGACTTTGATGGTGTTGATGCTCATCAATCTTCCATCATGGTTTGCATTGGTGAGTTTTTAAACCTCAGTGTTGGAAATATTCATCCTATGTTTTTGTTTGACTTTGGGTAAGCTGATGACCACCTGAATTCCTTCCTTGATGATCATGTAAGATTGGCCCACCTAGATGAATTCATTGTGGACCTTGGTCAAAACATATCTGATCAGTTCATCCTTGAATTCGGGAATGTGTACGATTTCGGTTAAGCCTAGGTCTTCAATGACTTGATATTTCGGCTTGATTATTTCGGATCTACCCAATATTACAGATTCATACATTCTCTGGATCTCCTTAGTGCCGAAATCCTCCAAGGTGCGGTGAATATAGGTCCTGACATCTTTTACATAGACTATGTCATCGGGAACACTCAAGAATGCGGCCACAGAGTCTTCCTTCCTTGCTATCTAGGGAACTTCCTTAAAAATGGGTCTGACCCTATCCTTAACCTCAAAAACCATGAGATTTACAATGAAAGTAAGAGCTAATGATAATTCAAATGCCATTTCAGATAAATAATTGGAAAATGATTGTTGATTTGAAGATTTGATTATTTCTAGATAACTACAGGAAATCCTTTAGAATTCCTTTGCTCTCTCTTGATCGCCTATGATTTGGCTTTGCTTCGCTCTAGTTTTCTTGGGTTTTGGGTGAGTGAAAATGAGTCCATTTTCCCTTTTTATTAGTGAGTAAACCCTAATCCTTCACTATCATAAATGCTCAGCGATGTACCCTACCCTATGCGAGTTTCATAGTTTTATGTCGAGTAAACCTTTATCAATTATCAATACAACTCTCCAGATCTCTTTCAGGGAATATGCAATATTTGCAATGAATTTTCCAACCCCTAAGGCGTATGCCTCAGTTATTAGTTGAATTTCCTATTGGTGCAGGAATGCTCTGTTCTACCGGTGGAGTTACTGGTACAGTTATCGGTGTAGTTGCATCTCCACTTGGTTCCTCACTTTCTAACCCATCTCTTGGTGTGATCTTGTTGTATTTTATCTACCTTCTTCTTTCCTTTCTCATTTTCTTTATCATTGCTAATCGGTTTAGTCTTGTTTCTACAGTACTTAGCAATATGACCTATTTTGTTGCATGCATAACTTGTAACATTATTCTTTTGAATTTGTTTGACATATCCGGTCTCAGTCCTTAACCTACATTGATTAGCCAAATGTTCAAACTTTCCACATGCATGACATTTAACATTGATTATGCAATCTTCTGACTTATAACCATATTTCTTGCAATTTGTGCATTGACCAGGAACATAATTGTAGTTTTGATTTGTTCTATTTCTACATTGTCTAGCCATATGCCCAAATTTATTACAAATAAAAATCTACCATTGAATTTATAAGCATTATATTTCCTTACTGGTTTCCTTTGTTCTGATGAGTTATGTATACCAGTTGTGTGATCTTCATTTTCAGTACTAGATCTTTCACTTTGTAAAAATCTAAGTCGTCTAGAATCTTCATTCTGCCTTTGTCTTTTCAATAAGTCATCCAAGTCATCCAACTGTGCAACACTAATCTGAAATTTTTCTTTATACTCACTTGTAGTAGTCAGATAATCTCTCAAAGTTATTATTTGTCTTTCAAGCTCTTGTTAATTATTCCAGGATTGTACAAAATTAGTTTCAACATATCATTCTCATGAGCCAATTTGTCACATTCTTCAGATTTGTTCTTCAGAGATATATCCTTCACATCATATAGTTCTACTGCCTTGTCATACACACTTTCCTATCCCATATATCACAATGACCTAATAAGCTGACTTATATACCCTCTACAAACAATATGCCTTATGTCGACTTAGAATAAATTATAAAAGATATATAATGTTATCCCAATACAATAATTACAAAACGATTTTACAAACAAAACTTCCTTCACATCCTAGACTAATGTTGGCTTCACTGAAGTGTTGGATGTTGGTGCCAGTGTCGATGTTGGTTATGACCCTAGATACTCCAATGCTAGTATTTTTCAGTGAATGCCACCTAGTTCTAGTAGATGTCTTCTATAGAATCTTGTTGCCATCAATGGCAACATATGAATCCAATGAGTGTCAATTGCCAACAGATCACATACAAAATTAGATGATCACATATAACAATCATCTAGATTTCTCTAGTTCTACGCCGATTAGAGACTTCGGCCTACATGGTTTGACCTAAATGCCAAACCTCCTACTAACACCTACTTTATTAAACCTCTCTCTCCCTTTAAAAGCCATTGTTTGCCTAGTCGATTCAATTTCTCCTTTGGTCATTTGATTTCTCCTGATTGTTTGGCTACCGACCATTACCGTGATTGTTCAACTTCTTTTGACTGATTCAATATCCTCGCAATGCTCCTACATCAAACTCCCCAGAAGAAAAAAGAACATGTTCTCCTACACATGGGATTTTGATCAACACTTGCCTCTATATTGTTTCTTCATCCTTCATAAATATTCATTTGCCTAGCCTTGTCTATATGTTCTTGCATTTAGTTTTGTCTTGTCTTCATGCCTTTGTCTTTGCCTCCTTCAATAGGTTCACAATATCATCTTCACAAGGACACTAGGCTATCCTTTCAACTACACTCATCAATGGTGTAATAAAAAATCTCTCACAGTTATAAACTTAAAGATTTCAAATATACATCACTCCTTCTGCTGCTTCCTCACACAATCACCAACATACTTCTATCTACCCATCCAGGATCCTGGAAGATGTACTACCACCCTTCCTCAGTGGTCTCTCTCTCTCTACACCTTCTACCCAACTTCATCTTGTTGGAGATAGTACTATAGACCTTTTTCATGTCTACCACACATACCTTCACAAACCTCTTCCTTACTGTAACCTTGATGGATCAAGCTACAAGAAAATAACTTATCAACAAAAAATCTCAAACCTTTTAGCAAGGTCTTGGTGTGGATTGCCTCCATTGGTGATCAATATACACACTCAAGATCTTCTTTCTTTGATACCAATTGATGCAAGATACGTTCAACTTCCGAATTAGATAAACTACATTTGGACATCTATATTGAAACAACAACTCTGATCGTGACTTTTGATCTATCATTGAAATAACTCTTCAAGGTAGAGAAATAATTTCCAGTATTCCTGATAGATCAAATCTATCCTGATGTCACTAATCTTGGTATAGCTATACTGATCGAGAAAGTTGAGGGTCTATCAGAATAGCCATACAAAATTGGTGAAAAAGGTTTTAGCAATCTTGATAGTGTAATTTATTCTGATGAAACTTTATTGGGTTAACAATATTTTGCAATCTCAATGGAATAAATTATCTTGATGACACGTCATCGGATTAACCATTCTGACGACAACTTTTACCACATAGAAGATTTATCAAGTTAGTTATCCCAATGATAACTTTGTCGATTATTTACAATGATGACACTTTATTAGACTAAACTCTTGATGCAGTAGTCTTCAGCTATGCTCAACCACAAGCTCCATTCTCACGTAATAATGATAGGATGTTTGGGGGAAAACAAATCAACATCTACAGTCTTTTCGACAAATTTGTGACACAAATATAATAGAGAATAACAAAAATTTGATAGGGGCAAAATATTTAACTATTCCCTTAGTATCTGGTTACATAGGAACATGAATAATTAACAAGGCAACATATGAATGCCAAAATATCAACTTTATTATTACTCAACAAATGGTGATGATTACATACAAAATTGGATGATCACATATAACAATCATTCAGATTTCTCTATTTTTGTGTCAATTATAGACTTCAGCCTTTGTGGTTCGACCTAAAGGCCAAACCCCCTCCTAACACATACTTTATTCAACTACTCTCTCCCTTTATAAAGTCTCGATTTTCCTAGCTGACTCAATTTCTCCTCTGGCCATTCGATTTCTCTTGATTGTTTGACTAATAACCGTTACCCTAACTATTTGATTTCTCCTCACTGATTCAATATCCTCATGATTCTCCTTCATCAGTTGGGTGCTACGGTTGTTGTTGGGAGATATTGGTTGGAGGAAGATGGTGCCCTATTTCATGGAGGTATGTGTTCAATGGATAGTTTTTTTATTGGTTCCTCTTCATTTTCACCTTTTGAGGTGGTGATATTGGAGGGTTTTTTGTGATCTTCTCTGCTCATTCCCAAGCTCAAGGTTATGGGAGCCTTTCAAAAACCCATGGTTTTGGGTTGTGGGAGCCATGTTTAACCCATTTTCAATGTGCATGCTTATATCTACAGAGAACAAACTCAAGTATATGGTTATGGGAGCCTAATAAAACCCATGGTTATGGTTGAGGGAGGCTTGTTCCCTATGTTCATGTTTATATAAAATATTTTGGGGTTGTTTAGGCCTTATTTTTTCCACCAACACTGTAACCTCTGATCCATCTTTTTAGGTTGTGTCTCAGCTGCTATATCTCTCTGATGCATGTTTTTTGAAGTGTTCCTTTGATGGTTCTGTATCTGTGAAAAATCTGAGGGTTTTAGGTCCCTTCAAAATTTGTTTTATCTGGGTTTAGGTCCTCTCAAAACATTTTTTCCCCTCAATCAAAACCTTGAGATAGCATCACTTTTTAACTAGTATATCATTTATTGACCATTTGTTAAATATACCTTGGCAAATAATATATTATTTGGTCCATTGAGATATGATTTTTTTTCATTGAATGGTGGCATCTTGATTTTGGATAGCTTTATTGGCCAAGATATACATCGATTATTTCACTAGTCTAGTTTTATTTGTTAGAATATTTTGATACGGGAGGAAAACTGAGAGAGGGGGGGGGGGTTAATCACTTTTCCACAAGTTTAACAGTTAAAAAAAATAATAAACCTTTTACTAGAATAAGATAAGAACAACACAATGAAAGATAAAACATGAAAGAACAAATCACACAACACCAGTATTTTTTATGTGGAAAACCTGGTAAAGGGAAATACCACGATGGGAAACCCTACCCATAGTCAGATAATACTTATGCAACAATATGTGAAATAATTACAATGAGGATTGCACTTACAATTAGGCCAATTGCCTACTAGGGATAAATTTAAGAAACCACCCCTCGAGCAACTGTGTAAAATCGAGGCAAATCGAACATTATTTTTAGGGGGGAATTTTCATATTGATGGCGAAATTTTTTTTTAAAATAAGGAAAAAAATTATTTTTTATTGGCGATTTTTTTCTAGGGTACGAAAATTCCATAAATTTATGGCAAACAATACCTTGTTCTATGGGAAAAATATTTATTGTGGGAGGCGAATATTTTTTTGTTAAAAGGAACAAATATATAATTGTATGAGTGAAAATTTTTACTCCAAAGGAAGAATTATTTAAATGTATTGGCGATTTTTATCCACCACTTGAAAATTATTGAATTTGTTTTGACGAATATTTTGTTATTTATGGAAAAATATATAATTTATTGGCGATTTCATGAATTCATTGCCATTAATAGAAAAGGCACATCACATCAGATTAGTACATCACATCAAATAAATTCATAATACATTGTGTCCAGCCTCTGCATGATGTATCAATAACCGCGGCCTCTTTGACACATGAAGGGTGACACATACCTAAAACCTATTAATGATTTTAAACCATTCGATGATCGTAGATCAATGGCTGAAGTTTTATTTCGGCCCAATTTTCTGAAGAGAACATAGCTCACCAGAAAGTGCCCAGAATGGAATTGGATTTAATAGACACGTATCAAATGTCATGAATCACGATCGATAATTTTGTTTATTTAATAAATATATTTTTAGTAATTGCAATCCACTCTGTCCCCGCGACTTCCAATGTGATACTTGCCAACTTGGAGCTAGTTTATAGCTATTTCCATTTTCACACAATAGTGCATTTATGAGAAAGATTTGCAGAGATAAGAAATATTTTAAAAAATTTAAAGCAATTAATATAGTTAAAGAAGTAATTATCACAATCAAGAGACTCAACTATTTATATACAATCTCTCCTTTTTCATATTCAATTAGCCTTTGGCATTTGGTAGATAAATCATCGGAGCTGTATTTAAATTCTTCCTCTGGTTTAGGTTTATAGGCTCATATTGTTTAATTTGTTAATCTATTTTCTCAAGATGGACATTCCCATCTACTTGAGAAGCACTTCTATAGAGGACCAAAGGACCTTTCAAGGCTTAGTTAGAGACCCAACCCTCCAATCAGTCTGCAAGGAGGTTGGGTTGTTCACCAATGAGGCTTTGTTGATGGTGTTGGGCAGAGAGTTTCTGCAAAACAAAAATAGGTATTGTGTTAACACAAACATTACATCCCATTTCTTAGCATCTATTCTAGACTTCGGAGGAGACAAGGTGGATATGCTAATGCTCTTGAGGAAGGTTTTTAAGGAAGACTTCTTTGGAGATGAGATTACTATTGTCATCCTTGTAGAAGTAGGGGTGGGGATCCCTTGGGCGATTGAATTATCCAAGCTTCTCCTCCCTAACCAAACAGTGCCAGTGGCCAGGCAACTATTTCTCCTGAACTTGAATGTAGATCAGTTGACGCATCATAGGAAATGGGTGCGGATTGGCAAGGACTTCCTCCAGAAATAGTTGCTCCTGGATGACTTCCCAAACTACAATTGGCTTGAAGAATTGTCTCAGCTTATGTTGTCTAAATAATTCTACATGGAAGGAGGGTCAGATTCTTAGTACAAAGTTGTAAACCATCCACTACATGTGCCATAGCCCCACCCCCCTGGGCCCCTAGTAGTTTTTTTTTCCTATGTCCTTGAAACCTAACAGGTTCAGTGGCTCACTCAGTTTGCCTTTTAAGTTTTTAAGGGTCTCAGACTTGAGATAAAAAATATTATAAATTTCCAAAGCATAAATATTAATGATAATTTTTCAAATTCCAGTTTGATTCAGTTTGCCTCTTATAGTCTTATGGATATAAAAATGCTTTCTATAATTCTATTTCATTTTTATTAATTAATTTCTTTCAAATTCTTTTTGTATATGAGCTACATTATTTCAATTATTTTTTAAACAATGGAAATAAATTTAATACTATAATATTTTTTATGTAATGCTATAAAAAAAAATTCAATTCGTTCCATTAATTATTAATTATAATTTTATAAATATATAGTCATTCAAAATACAAAATTTCAAAAGTTTCAAGATACAAAAGTTTATCAGTAAAGGTTTTTCCATTCTATTAACTAAAAAGTTTCAAGATACAAAATTTGCAGTCATTCATGCATAAACGCAGATAGAGAAAACCATACTGCCCACAACTTATAGCAAGCAGAAACAAAAAACCAGTTCATTGCTAGATATCCATAACAAATGTTCTAGCAGTAATAAATCATTTGGAAGCAAATTAAAAAATACTGGCAGATATGATAGGCCACTCACTCACTAGTCACTATCCCCCTGGATCACCTCCTCCGAACCCCTTCCCTCCTCGGAGGTTGATGCTTTCCCTTTTGTCGCTTCAGCTTTCATTTTTGGAATGCAGTTTAGGCACCCGAAGTCGGGGTCACCCTCCAAGCTTGCTAGTAGTTGTATGGCCCTTCCTTCTTCAGCCCTATCTCTCAATTCCCTACCAACCTCCATCCTTGCCACCACATGCAAAGCCTTTAGGACTTCATCCACCCTGGTTAATTTCACAAATAGTTTCATCGCTTCCCACCCCACTCAGGCACGTTCATGGCACTGGTGTTTGATTTCATCCTCTGGGCCACAAATAAAAGGAAACAACTCCTCCTGGTTGTCCCCTTCCTTAATTCGAATGCCAACTCCCAACACTACCCACTCCAAGATTGAATCCAGGTTAATCAAAAAATTCCCATCAATCAATTTTACCAATGTGAGTTTTAGCTTTTCCACCTCCAGTTCCAATTCATAGGACCATGCCAGAATCAGAGAGTAAACATCCATGTTAGTTCGATACCGGTGACTGATATGTGCCACCTCCTCCCCAAGCATCAGTCAAGCTATCGGCCACAACTTCTCCTCCTTAAATCTGAAAAATCCTTGCATTCGTTTATCAGATACTTTTCCCAAAAAGGGCACCAACTTCTTGTCTATTTGTAGTGTGAAATTGGCCTCCATGGTCACCTACAATTTCAAAAGCACTTTGTGCAAAAAATGTACTACAGAAGCTACAAACTATAGATTTATTCTGCCTCAAAGCAAAACTGGCACATAGATCAAAAGGTAATAAATTATGCCTTCATCGTATAGGCTGGGTAATGAATGTGTACGATAAGGCATTAATGCCATGAGATCAAGAAAAATATTTCATGCCATCCTCCCCTTCCTCCATTCGTGCGACTTGTCGTAGACAACTCCTTCTGCAACAATTAATCGCCACCTTGGCATTTGTACTTTCCAAATTTTCTCGCCTTAACAGGTTGAGGATTGCACATTTTTAAAAATTAATACACTAAATTTATGTTGAACTTTTATATATATTTTTAAACTATTTTTTAAAATTATATATCGTAAACATATTTTGAACGTTTTCTTGTTTATATTAAACTTTTACCTTTCAAATTATATATCAAAATTTATAGTTTTATTTAGTTATTTGTTTTATTCTACAAACTAAGTTTCATGTTTTATACTAATTTTGAATTTCAAATTTTTACTGTAAATAATATTAACATTATATTTAATAGTTATCTCAAACTATAGTCTATTGCACATCTTTAAAATTTAAATTATGGGACTGACGACATCTGACAACACTCAAGTTCTCAACAAGTATCATCGTCTGTCAGATGAGAAAAGATCAATGGCTTAGGGTGGATTTTGGCCCAAATGTGGGCAGTGAACACATTGGTGAGGACTTCACTCAGAATTGAAAATTTTAAACTTAATTAAATATAATTAAGTCTATAGTCTATAGACTATAAATCTCTTTTTTGGGTGGAAGTTTAAAATGATTAAATAGATATAAAAAATAGACTCAAAAAGTGATTCGTCACACGAGTATGGTGACGTGCCAGAAAAATGGCAGAACTCATGGGACCCCCTACATCTGTAAACAGGTACCATCGTCCATTGGATGAACAAAGATCAACATCTTAGGGTGGATTTTGGCCCGAATGTGGAAAGTGAACACATTGGTGAGAACTTCGCCTGGAATTGAACTTTTTAAATTTATTTAAATATAATTAAGTCTATAGTCTATAGACTATAAATCTCTTTTTCGGGCGGAAGTTGAAAATGATTAAATAGACTTAAAAAAACAAACCTAAAAAGTGACACGAGTATGGTGACGTGCCAAAAAAATGGCAAAAGTCATGGGAGCCACTACATCTATAAACAGGTACCATTGTCCATTGGATGAACAAAGATCAATGACTTAGGGTGGATTTCAGCCCGAATGTGGAAACTGAACACATTGGTGAGAACTTCACCCAAAATTATTATTCAACATTTTTAAATTTAATTAAATATAATTAAGTCTATAAAGCTCTTTTTCAGGCAAAAGTTTCAAATGATTAAATAGACTTAAAAAATAAGACCCGAAAAGTGACACGAGTATGGCGACGTGCCCGAAAATTGGCAGAAGTCATGGGACCCACGACAACTGACAACAGGTACCATTGTCCGTTGGATGAGGAAAGATCAACGACTTAGGGTGGTTTTTAGTCCGAATGTGGGAAGTGAACACATTTGTGATAACTTCGCCCGAAATTGAAACATTTTAAATTTTATTAAATATAATTAAGTCTATAACTTTTTTGGGTGGAAGTTTAAAATTATTTAAAAGACTTTAAAAAAAGACCCATAAAGTCACAACAGGTACCCTGGTCCCTCATCCGTTGGATGAAAAAAGATCAACGGCTTAGGGTGGATTTTGGCCCGAATGTGGGAAGTGAACTCATTTGTGAAAATTTGCCTAGAATTGAACATATTATATTTAATATCCTTATAATTTATATTGAAGTAGTGAATGTTTTGTCCTTCGGCATCAAATAGTTATTAATAATAATTAATAAAATTACAACATGATTCTTAATGTCCTTGGAATTTGTATTGAAGTAATGAATGTTTTGTCCTTTGGCATCGAATAGTTAGTAATAGTAATTAATAAAATTACAATAGGATTTTAGATATTTTGCCCTTTAGGTATTACTTTTGTACTTTTTAGATTTTTCAAAATAAGAGACTCATAAATCATAATCATATTTCATTTCATGGACAAACCTGTAACTCAGGGGATATCCAGAAACAACTACTAGATTGAGGAATACAAGTTGCAATAGAGACTGTCTGCATCAATCTAGTTAAATAGAAATTCTAGGTAAAATCTAGAACACCTACCACCTGCTTTTTTTTATTTTGGTAATCTCATGGTCCAATTTGAGGGTTAGCATTCTCGGGTTTTTATCTAGCATTATTTTGAATTATTAACAATAATAGTGATGGGGAAAATGGGAAGCAATAGTTCAACAAGAAGCCAAGTCAAAAACAAAATGTACCTAACCGAACTGGTAAAAACACCAAGTTTCACTGATGAATACCATGATATTTATTACCCTTCTATCCATGGTGAAAAGTGTATCATAGATATTAGATATGCATTGTCTAGTAAGGCGACAGATCCATGTAGAGAAATTTTTTTTGTTTTCAACCCAATGTTACAACAAAGAACATATAAAATCGCATCATGGGATGTTGGATTGGGAAGCATGGTGTTACCTGAAGTATTCCCTTGCCCTAATTTTGTCATGGCCTGCACCGAAAATGATGATGAAGATAAGAAAGCAATTGTCAATAAAAATACAAAAGAGGAAATTCTATCCATAAACGAGGAAGAATTTTCTCATTTGTTGAACCGAGGATTTGAAGCCCAAAACTCAAACGTCTAAATTGACCTTGAAAAGCTGGCATGGAATTATGAGAGTCTCGATCCAATTCACAGAGATTCATTTATCAAAGGTCTAATAAAGAGCGGTACTAGTATTGTGTTGGGTCAGAATCATAAGCCTCCTTATTATTCTAAGATTTTTGTTCCATGGGTTGTGGATACTATTTCCTTGCTATCATTTTGCCTGGGATTGGAAAATGATAGGCAAGTGGGTGCAAGCCTTCTTGAAATGATTAATAATATCCATTATGTAGGTTAGCCAGTAAGATATAATTTTATTAAGCTCATTGTAAAATCCATGCAAAAACAATTACTAATGATAAAAAATGTTCGTGTAAGACATTTAGGTTCTCATCCTACTTGTGCTATCTCCTTCTATCCAAGTATCATGCAATATTCGAGACTAACAAGCTTCAAATTGTGAGCTATAAGATTGATGAGAAGAATGGGAAGAGAATACAGTGTTCAATATATGATTGGACACCAAAGATAAGGATGCATGATAAGAGAAAGAACTACAACTTACAAGCACTCCAATGCCTAGGTTGCTTGTGTCTTGTAGAGATTGCATTCAACTCGGAAGTCAAATAGAATTGGCTGACTGGTTCTTCATGGAAGAATTCAATGTGTTAAGGTTTTACGGATCAACAGTAAAACCATACAGACTTCCAATACATGTGACAGAGATGGTATTTTCATTAGAGTATGTACGGGAATTGGAGAGCATAGATAGGCACTTCCATGGTCAGCAAAAGAAGAGCATATTTCCTTCGTTGCCTTTCTCATGTGGAGGGTTCACATTTGAGAGAAAAGAATTAAATGTGGCACATGATTTTTTGATAGTTTTTAACTTTGGTGATGAGGGTCTCTGGCAGTATGATCCAATTGGTGTAGTTCAAGCAAGGCTAAAGAAAAATGGGAACTCTTTAGCGTTATGTTAACATGAAAGTAAACCATTGCTAGAAAAGCTTAGAAACATGGACTCCTAGGATGAGGTTTAAAAGAGATGGAGAAAATTGCAGCTGAGAATAACATTTCAACAAAATAAATTTCATCGCAAATGATGGCCTTGCACACACAAAGAACAATAGAGGAGGGCCAGGGCATCCAAAATAGGAGGTCCTACAATTTCTACCTAAAATCTTCTATTCCATCTAAGAAAACTATTCCCAAATCAATTCTTCATGAATGTAAAGACAATGATTGGACTCAAACCAAAATAAATGATTTTTGGACTATGAGGAGGAATCTCGGTGAACCAAAGACAAGTGCAGAATTTAAGACCATCGACGAGGATGAAGAGTTTAGCAAATTATGGAATATGGAGCATCCCACAAAAACACATGATAGGAGTGAAGATGATGATCAGTATGAGGTTGAGCCCACTCAAAAAACTACTACAGTCCCTAAAATATTAGGTGCAGTCCATGAGGCAATGAAAGAAAAATATAGCAAAGGGGCAAGCATTGTGAAAAAAATAGGTTTTGAAGGTAGTGGTCTAGGTCCCAGAGGAGAGGGCATTTGGTATCCACTTCAAGTACAACTTCCATCAGGTTCAAAATCAAAGGGTCTTGTTAAACCAATCATTGAACTTGATTCTTCAGATTCAACACCGATAGGTACTACTCATTACGCTGAAGGTCCACCTACATTTGTTTCAAGTTCAAATCTACAACCACCACCATATCATGGTATTCCCATTGGTGGTGAATCAAGTGCCACTACCACTAGTGGGGAATCTGGGGACAGTATTCCTATTATTGTTCAGTCAAGTCCTGCTGTGATTGGTGGGGTTGGCATGGGTACTACTACTGATACTAGTTGTCTTGGTGTTGGGCAAGGGAAACAACAAAAAATCTCTCGCAAGAGGCCACTAGTGGTAGATACTCAATCTCATACTATTGAGAATCCTATATCAAGTGCCACTGGCACTACAAATCAATCATTTACAGCTTCGGATCACACACCTCAAAAGATCATGAAAAACTACACATGAAAGTGTCAGTGAGAGTGGCATAGGATCAAGAAGTGTTGTTGGTAATCCTAATCAAGCATTAGTTAAAACCATAGTAATAAGTGGAGCTAGAGCCTATCATATTCCTATGTCACCTTTCAAACATTCAATTGCTTCAGCAAGCCCATATTTTCAATTTCATGATTACTATGAAAAATATGAACACACAACAAAAGAAAATAAAGAAAAAAAGAAAGCATTTCATAGGGTTTCCCTGACTGATTTTGTAAACGAACATCCTGCAAGGAACGGGGTATTTCCAACATATGACCCACAGAAATATATGATGGAGTTCATGGTTGTTATGCCCTCAGCCCCAACTAAAGATAAAAATCCACCACACAGTCAGATAGATCCCTCTAAATTTCAAGTTAGCACCCTCCAAATGGATTTTTCCCATGTACATAATGTGAACAAAATTAGTGTGTCAAAAAGGACTAACGAAGTGATCTACACTTCACTACTAAAGGTGGAGAGAGAAAAAAATAAACTGGAGAAACAAATAGAAAAGTTACAGGTAGATCAAGAAAACGAAAAAAAAAAAGGAGGAAAGAAACATATAGCAAGTGCAATGATTTAGAAAAAAGGATAAAAAATTTGGGCTCTACAATAGAAATTGCAGAGCAGGAGAAGATGGATGTAGAATTGAAGGACCTGACAGAAAAACTGCCTAAAAGCAGTAAAAAAATTGATGAGGAAAGAGCCAATTTTAAAAATTTATACAAAAGTTATGAGTTTGTTGCTGCCGAAATGAGAAAATTACAAGACCTATTGGATCATGGGAAGGAAAAAGAAAAACATTTGCAAGGGGAATTAGAGGAAGAAAGAAAAAAATATGCACAAATGAAAGAAGACCTACACAATGCAAATGATAAAATAAAAACTTTGGAGGATAGATTGAAAGATAATATGAAAAATACAACGAAGTATATATAAGAAAACATTTGGCAGAAAATAATGTAGACGAGTGACAAGTTGTGTGAATGGTTTCAATTGACTGAAAGTCTGAGACAAATTTATATGAAAATCAAAGGGCACTATGAGAAGAGCACAAATGTTTATTCAAAAGAGGATATGGCAAAAATGATTCTGAAATTAGTCTATAGTTCTAGTGACAGCTACTTGGCATCCAAGGGAATTAAAAGCCACATTGATGCCGCAATTAAGATATCATCTATCATTCAAAAATGCCAAAAGCTAAGTGAAACATCAGAAGTTATAAATAATTGTGGAAAAAAGATCTTGAAGCTACAAGAAAAGAAAAATAATTTGATTAAACTTGGTTCTCCTAAGACCGTTGGCCCATCAAATAAATTCATTGGAGAAGAAGCTTACAAAAAAAGCATGGAGATAAAAATGAAGTCTCATTTAGACTTGCTTCCAAAGGACACAACTCCCCAAAGCTTCCTGGAATTCATCCAACCATTTACAACTCTAAATTCAGTATTGGATGAAACAGTGATGTCAAGTAAATCGTCTAAATACGGAATGTTGATGAAGTTGGAGTTGACTTTCCATAGTTTATAGAATATTGACCTTCCATCAGACGAAGAGTGGAGCACCCTACAAAAACTGGCACAAAAATCTTAAGAATCATAGTATGTATTGCACAATTTTCTTCTTTTACTCTTAATTTCAAGGTTTTATGTTTTTTTTGTTTTCTATTTTCCTAATCCCGCCTATGAATCTATGATGCACTCGCTATTGCTATTTTGCTAATCCAGCCTATGAATCTATTTTATGAATAGGAAAAAACGAGCACTCGATATTGCTATTTTGCTAATCTAGCCTATGAATCTATGATGCACGGTGCAAAAATTCAGCCAGTTAATTTGTATTCTCAAATTCTCCCTTGCTTTAACATTTGTTCATTTCTCTATTTATGATTAGTAGGTTTTAGGCACTGCTATTATCTATGTTTAATTTTCCATGGCGTGAATTAATATTTAATTTTGAACTCTGTTTTTTGAACGGGAGACATAAAACATGTAGCAGAATCAACAGATGTTAAATTGCTAATATGGCCTATGATGGCCATATAAATCTATGTTGAGTTTGTGATTTTGATGTTCAGTCTTCACATGTTGCAAACTTGCAATTCGACCTAAAGCTGATGTTGCTCCCTTGTTTCTATAAAAGGGAATTAAGGGTCATTTGCAAAGGGTTTCGAAACTTTGTATTCACTTTTGCATGGACATTGGAGAATCACACATGAGCTTTTGTTGCTCTCTTGTTTCTATAAAAGGGAATTCAAGGTCATTTGAAAAGGGTTTTGAAACTTTGATTCACTTTTGCAATTTACATGGAGAATCACACAGATTGGTGTATTACTATTGAATGAATTATATCATATGGTTATATTTTGAAAGAATTAATGAAAATCTAAGTTCTCGACATGTGTATTACTATTAGATGAATTGTATCATATGGTTATGAAATGTATCACACAAATTTGAGACTCAAACATGTATAAATAAACAATAAACATCTTTGTATCAATAAACACATTATGGTTTTTTTTTAGTATGCTATTTTAAATTAGGAAATAGAAAGTTGAAAAATACAATTACAAATCAATATTAAATTCTAATTGCAAAAAGTAATATGATTTTGTAATATGAATGATGAGATACAATAATAAGATTAATAAATACCAATCTCTTAGAGTTGCCATTCATCCTCATCAAATTCAGAGATTTCTTGATTCTTGTCTATGGTTTGGGTTTCTTCACTTTGAGTCTGCATACCTTCACCGAATTGCATCTTAATGCTACCACTACCAGTAGGTCTAGTACATGGGGCAATAGTCCCACTGGCACTTTGGTTTGAAGTGTTTCCCAAACCTCTTCTTTCACATTTGGACCTCCAGATTTGCAGTGCCCTATCAGAAGGAAAAGTGTGGACATCATACCTAGATGTATAGAACCTCAAGCAATTTTCCAAATTTTTGTCTAGTTTGTTTCTTAGCTTTGATTTTAGGAGCCCCAAAGAACTGAAAACTCTCTCATCTTCCACCGAACCCAATATCATGGTAAGACATAAATGAGCAAGCTTCACATATTCTGGCATTGAATCACGCAACATTTTGTTCTCAGCTATAGTTTTCCAAAGCCTTGTTACTGATCCCTCTTTGTGAGGGTTCTCCTTTTTGGCATATTGTTCTCTCATAGTGTAAGAAAAATGAGATGATTTCTCTCAAAGATGAGTTTCATCTAATATTCCATTTATAGTTACTCCATTCAATTCTCTGGATGTGCAAAATTGTTTTATCAAAATCAGTAGCTTACTTCAAAAATTAGATGCAATGTTGAGGCTCCAATAATGAGGAAATAAAATAGACATGGCTTTGAGAAGGTTGTCAGGAGGGAATCTGCTTCTAATTTGTGAGGAAAGATCATATACAATTTTCTTCACAGAAGTAGTTACAGTCTCAACAATCTTGTTGAAATTTTCCCTTGTAACTCTTTCTAGTTGTTTCCTAGGGCGCTTTCCTGGTTCCTCAGGGTGGATCATGGCATATAAGTGCATTGGTATCTCAACTCCTCATACATTGGCACATACCTCTCGTTCTGCATCGATTTGTAAAAATTTATCAGGACTGTTCAAATCTGTGAGTGTCTACCACTTAACAAAATTTTCATCAGATAGTGTTGGTTGATTTCAATAGAGATTGTCGAGGGTCATGCATGTCATCTAACATAGCGTAGCATATTCTACAATATACAGAGCTCTTTTTTGGGAAGCCTTCATAATATTCCTCATTTCCTCTAGCATGGGCAGAAGAGCTGCTAAAGTGAAGAGTGTCTCTAAATTACTTAACCTGCGAAGAAGTTTAAGAAATTTTGGTTAGTTTGATTCATCATGAGTTGTGTGAAATAGTCCAATCAAGGATGAATATTCTGAAAACAATCAATGCGATGGACCATCCAAAGAGATCCATCTAGTATCATTATCCTTGAGAAGCTTGTTCCCATCAGTTATTTCATTAGCAAAGTGTTGAAATTCCATAAATCGCTTGGGACTTCGACAGAAGTGTGAGTAGAGCTCTTTGATTAAAATTTCAATTTTTTTAACCGAAGCAAACTTGCTCACAATTCCAAAAGCTAGATTCATTCTGTGAACCATGCCATGAATTGTAGTAATGTACAGTGCAAATGAAGTTTCAATCTTAGTACAAAGACCATTCCTGTGACCTTGCATTACTGAATCTCCATCTGCTCCAACACAAACCATTTTTTTGGTTACCGTCATGTCATCCATACCTCCATATTCAATTAAACTTCTCTTTACTAGTTGAAATAAATTTTCCATTGTCGCACTCTCCTTCATTTTAGCAAAAGATAGTAGATAAGGTTGGTGGGTATGATTCTCTATAGTATAAACATGCATGCATACCCATGAAATATTTTCTACTATCGTAACTTCGTCTAAAGAAAATGCAATAAAGTTTGACCCTCTTATTTTTTCCTTTACATCTTCTTTTTCAACCTCAGCAAGACAACTTGCCCATTCCCATTCACTGTTTACTGACCAGTGTCTATTAGGATAGTTAGGAACTTTCAAAAAGTTTAATAAATCACTAACTAATGGGAGATCTGTTATAGCATGCTCTTTGCTCAAAATATAAAAAACAATGCTTAACTGAACAACTTTTCCTAGTTGTTCAATTTGCATTGCTTTTCCAAAAACAACTTCAATAGAACCTTTAACTTCAGCAGCCTTCGTCTATATTTTCTCATGAAAATAATACTCTTTGGCATTCCTCACATGCTTACATTCCTCCTTTGTTTTCCATCTTATCACTGATGTTTCAACCCCTGTCTATCATTTGTTTTTCATAAACTTTACCCATATGCTTTTCTATGGTGTCAAATTTTAGCTTCAACCTAATTTCCTTGTTATGTTTCCAAGTGAAAATCTTACACCTACATTCTATTGGAGGCTCGCCTTCAATTGGATTCTCCACCGGTTCAATGAATGGATACTTTGATGCCCAATTAATTTGAAAATTCCTCACTGACATATCCCACTCCTGATCCTTTTTTGATATGGCTTTTCTTTTCCCCTTTCATGCATTATCATCAATGACATTATCACCTAGGTCGATTATATCATTCCGGCTAACTTGGGTATCTACCATATAATCTTCTTGAAGATCATCTTGATCTGAGATATCAAGTTTGCCACCATCTTCAACTTGCGGTGTAGGAGGTGAATTTTGTACTTGTACTTGTGGTGATGTACCTTCCTGATTTTCACCACAATATTTTCCAATGCCAAAGTACAAAGACAACATTCTTCTTTTTGTTGTGTTGGCATTACGGTAAGAAAGATTGTTGATATTCAATAAGGATATTAAGAAGGTTGTTGAAGATTATTGATATAATTGAAGAAGGATGATAACTATCTTTATAACATTATTTTGTCATTGATGTCAAGAAACTAATTATCTGATTCAGTATGATGTTGCCATATCTTAAGAAGATTGATTAGAAGAGAATTAAGATGTCGGTAAAAGACACAGAAAATAATGTGATGAATAAAGGGAGGAATAAGTTATTCAATGGGAAACTATTACCAAGTTAGACAATGATGAGATCATGATGTTTAGATTGTTTTGATATCCTACATATGTTATTTATTGTAAGGTTAATACTATACTATGCAACTGAGCAAGGAACCTAGTCAGTAAACCCTAAGGTTATCGATATTGGTTAATGAAGGCAAAATGTCTATCGAGTAAAGTTTAGTATTTACCGAGTTGCAACCGAGTTATGACAGTGCGCATGGGATGGATAAAAGTATTATTTAATGAAGGACAATGATTAGCTAGAAATGTATAAATGATTGGTATGTCATGTATGAAGTTTGCTAAGGATCTATGGCAAAGGAAAATTGACAGAAAGATCTACAATGCAGATTGAACCGCAATAACATTATGCAAGTTCCAAGAAGGGAATGCAAGTCCCAAGGTAAGGTAAAACATTTTCAGATCGAAAGGATACATTGAACCTAGTCAAGTTTAAAGATCTGATGGCTAAGATTGATCATGGAAAATGTGATCAAGGAGATTTTGCAGTTATCAATTGTTTATAAATAAGAAATTGTTAATAAACAATGTATGCGAGAAAGTGTATGTAAAGGGATGCTACATAGTGATTACCGAGCACGAAAGCTTGAAGACCTGTTTGAATAACATAGTAGAGAGCCCAGCAGAGGGACAAGATAAGTCCTATGACTAGATTGTTTTGAGAAAATAAGAATCTGCTTTAGCATTTTAGATGTGAAGTTGCAGATAGATTTTATTACTGTTATTTTGTAAGTGACAGAAAATCTCTTAACCGAGTGGACTTAACAGTGTTATATGTGAAATCCTTTAACAAGGTCACTTCTGACAAATTGAAGATCCTAACAGATCTAAGGGAAATCCCTTAATTGGGTCACATCCAGCAATGTGTTTATAATCTTTAACAAGATTTGCTTTTAAACGAGCATACTCTAGAAGAGTATATTTCTTAGTGGGTCTGAAATCCCACAGTGGTTTTTCCCTATTTGGGTTTCCATGTTAAATCTCGTGTTATGAGTGTTGTTATGATTATGTGTTCTTAAGTTTGCATGTTTAACTGTTTTTGGTTAAGTTGCTGAAGTAAAAGTTACCAAGGTTGAATCTATTGATTTTATGGAAGTTTAAGTTTGTATGATTCACCCACCCCCCCTCTCATCTTGTTATCTATTGGCATCTGTGCTTTACATCAAGTATCGGAACTAACAATTGGTATCAGAGCTAAGGACTCCAGAAGAAAAAGTTTAAAGGTACTTGAGGCAAAGATCCGAAGATATATAAAAGAGATGCACCGAAGCTGAACAAGTCAAGTTTCTCCACATGGTAGAAAATGATGAAGCTACATTTATCAGGAATTAGAGAATATGCAACATATTATCTGGAGAATGATTACATTTCACTGAGCACCAACCCTATGACCTTGGAAGAGATTAAAGCAAAGCAAGAACATATTCAAGCTATGATTGAAATAACATCAGCATTGACCGACTTAGAGTTTAATGATCTAGAAGGCTACAATGATGCAAAAGCAATGTGGACTAAGCTCACATCTGTGTATGGAGGTGATGAACATGTTCAAAGAGCAAAAGTAGATAGTCTAAGAGGACAACTTGAATCGATGAGGATGAATGAAGGTGAGAAAATAACCCAATACAGTACAAGACTAAAAGAGATTGTCAATCAAATTAAAGGAGCAGGTGGAACTATTGAAGAAAAGGATATAACAAGTAAGTTGTTGAGAACCCTTCTACCAGCTTATGTTATTCGAGTTTCTGCAATCAATGAATTGAGATCTGTACCTCACATGCCAGTTTCTTTGGATGCTACTATTGGTAAGCTACATGCATTTGAGTTAAGTAATATTGATAACAGTGGGTCTTCAGTAAATAAAGTAGAATTTGCATTCAGTTCTTTTCATATTGGTGAATCTGATGATTCCATGATAGAATGAGTAAGTACTCTAAAGGAGATCGCAGTGGAGCAAGTGAAAGATTTCACATGAACATGGAAAAAGTGCACAGATTGTATGAGGAAATGAAGAAGCAAGAAGAATTTGATGCATTATTAGCTAGAAGGTTACCGAGAGGAAAAGGTAAGTATAAAGGAAAGCTACCTTTAAAATGTTTTAATTGTGATAAAATAGGACATATGGCTTCTAACTGCCTTGAAAAAGAATCTAGTGAAAAGAGAGAATATCGAGATAACAGGCAGAAAGATAACCAATATAGAGGACACCAAGACTTCGAAAGGAGAGATAGAAAGACATGTCTAGTAGCAGATTAGGAATCCAACGATGAAAAATCAGATGAAACTGATACTGAGGAAGTTGTTTATGTGCCTATTAAAGATGGATCTGATGAGGAAAGGTATGAAGAAAAAACCCTAATATCTCACATAAATAGTAATGATTCTTGGATCATAGACAATGGATGCTCACATCATATGACAAGTGATAAACACAAGTTTGTTAAATTAGAAGACTATGATGGAGGCTATGTAAGATTTGGTAATGATGCACCATGTCCGGTGAAAGGTAAAGGATCTATAACACTTCTTGACAATGCTAAATGTGATGACGTATACTAGGTTGAAGGATTGAAATACAATTTGTTGAGTGTAGCACAACTAAACAATACAGGATACCGAATAGAATTTCAGAAAGGAATTGTCAAAGTTCATGACAAACATGGAAAGTTAGCTGCTATCGGCACACAAACAAAAGGGAATACATTTCATCTTGACTCAACTCGGAACAAGTGTCTTTATGCAAAGATAGATGATACCTAGTTATGGCATAAAAGGTTTTGTCATGTAAATTTTGATAATCTGATCAAAATAAGTAAGAAGCACCAAGTAAGAGGTCTACCGAGTCTTGAAAAACCTGAGAATCCTATGTGCTGAGGATGCCAGATAGGTAAGATGACAAGATCAAGCTTTACAAGTAAGTCCTACACTTCTAAAGGAATTTTAGATCTAGTACACACTGATCTTTGTGGTCCTATGAAAGTTCAAAGTTGTTATGATGATAAATATTTCATATTATTTGTGGATGATTACTCAAGGATGATTTCGGTTATGTTTTTAAAAGAAAAATTAGAAGATTTTCAAATGTTCAAATGGTACAAGGAAAGAGTTGAAAATGAAACAGGAAGACAAGTGAAATATCTTAGATCTGATAGAGGAGGAGAATTCACTTTTGATGAATTTAACTTATACTACAATGATCATGGTATAAAGAGGCAAGTATCTACACCGAGAACACCTCAGCAAAATGGGATAGCTGAGAGAAGAAATAGATCAATTATGGATTGTGCAATAACCTTGATGATAGAAAAGAGGGTACCTCAAACATTTTGGAGAGAAGCAATCAGCACTGCAGTTTACACCCTCAACCGAGTTCAACTAAAGAAAGGAACTATGAAAACACCATATGAGATCTGGTATGACAAGAAACCTAATGTAAGTTACTTTAAAATCTTTGGAAGTAGATGCTATGTTCACAAAGATGACAGAAATGGAAAGTTTGATCAAAATAGTGAAGAAGGAACATTTCTTGGTTATTCTTCTAGAAGTAAAGCATTTAAATGTCTGATCAAATCATCTAACAAAATAGTGGAAAGTGGAAATGTGAAAATTGATGAATTTGCAGAAAGAAATGATGAAGGAAATTCCAAAGAACTAGAAGATTATGAAGAATTTGTTTATGTTCAACCGAGAAGTACTACCGAGAATACTGCTGAAGAAAATGAAGATATTGTCCAGCTACCGAGTGATGAAGAAGATCATATAGAACCTACCGAGCCTATATTATCCAAATATGTCAGAAGACATCATGCATCAAGTCAGATTATAGGAGATAAAGATGATCCAGTGATGACAAGAAACAAACTGAGACAGAATGCATGTCTAATTTCTGACTTTGAACCAAGAATAGTGAAAGAAGCATTTAACAATGAAGATTAGGTAAATGCTATGACATAAGAGATTGATCAAATCAAGAAGAATGACACATGGACACTAATCCCAAGACCAAAGGATAAAAATGTAATCGATACTAAGTGGATTTTCAGGAACAAGGTAAATGAAAAAGGTGAGGTCATTCGCAACAAAGCAAGACTAGTTTGCAAAGGTTATGCTCAAGAAGAAGGAATAGATTATGGTGAAACTTTTGCACCTATGGCTAGACTTGAGGGAGTAAGAACATTGTTGGTATATGTTGCTTTCAAAAATTTCAAGGCATATCAAATGGATGTTAAATCTGTATTTTTGAATGGTATACTAGAAGAAGAAGTTTTCATTGAATAACCTGAAGGATTTGTTGAAGACAAGAGTAAAGATTAGGTATGCAAACTGAACAAAGCTTTATATGGTCTAAAACAAGCACCTAGAGCATGGTATGAAAGATTGCACTCTTATTTAATCAAGATTGGTTTTATAAGGACAAGTGAAAACAACAATATGTACATGAAGAAAGATGAGGACAATGGAATATTGATCTCATCCATATTTTTTGATGACATTATATTTTGTGGTAATGACTCCTTATGCAAGAACTTTGGAAATGAAATGTGTAAACAATTTGAGATGTCACTAATCGGTGAGATAAAGTATTTTATATGTTTACAGATATTGCAAATGAAAGATGAGATTTTCATTACTCAATCCAAGTACATAAAAGAAATCTTGAAGAAATTTGGAATGGAGGATTCTAAACCAATAAGTACTCCTATGACTATTAATTGTAAATTATCAAAGAATGATGAATATACATCTGTTGATGAGACACTTTATCAATCTATGATTTGAAAATTGCAATATGTTGTGCATAGTAGATCGGATATAGCACATGCAGTAGGTATTGTAGAAAGATTCTCTGCAGATCCTAAGGAAACCCATATGACAGCAATCAACAGAATTTTTGGATACCTGAGAGGCACTGAAGATTATGGCTTAGTATATGGAAAGAGAAATAATTTTGATTTAAAATTTTATACTAATGCTGATTGGGCAGGCAACATAGATGATAGGAAAAGCGTAAGTGGTGGAGCTTTCTTTTTGGGAGAAAGACTAATAAGTTGGCTTAGCAAGAAACAAGAATGTATTTCTCAATCTATATTAGAAGCTGAATATGTTGCTACAACATTGAATTGTACCAATAAAGCATGGATCAAACAACTGTTGGAAGGTATAAATGAGAAAGTTACCAAGCTAGTAACTATATTATGTGATAATACTAGTGCCATTAACATTTCAAAGAATCTAGTGATGCATTCTAAGACAAAGCATATATCTATAAAGTATCACTATCTCAGAGAAGAAGTTCAAGAGAAGAAAGTTGTGCTGGAATATATCAGTTCAAAGGAGCAATTTGCAGACATCTTCACAAAGCCACTGGCAAGGGACACTTTTGAATATCTCAGAAGCAACTTAGGGGTCCTACCCCTATCTTCTACTCACTGACCGAGTTTGGTGAAAGCATCAATTCGATGAACCTACAGAATATTATGTGTGGATTGATGCTGATTTATGCACTTTAGAAGGTTTTCTAAAGGTGTGCAAAAAAAAAATGAATAGAGACAAGTCGATCTGATCGAGACTGAGATGTTACACAACAAGGCAAATCACTTCATAGAGGAAGGAATCATGATTTAGTTCTTTTACTTCTTGGCATTGTTGTCAAAGGGGGAGAAGACTAAATGGTTGACTGCATGATAAAGCCCTGAATGATGGAAATAATAGAAGACTAATGACAAGGGGAGTAGATTGCAGAATGGAGAAGACTAAATGCAAGTCAACAACTCAGAAGCCTATTGAAAATGGAGAAGACTTCAGACGACAACAGATCAAGGATAACAGGAGAAGTCTAACAACAATCTGAATCCGAATCAATTTGAATATCTTGTTGGTACTACCATTTAATTGTTTGTTTTTCCATCAATGCCAAAGGGGGAGATTGTTAGCATTACAGTAAGAAAGATTGTTGATATTCAACAAGGATATTGAGAAGGTTGTTGAAGATTATTGATATAACTAAAGAAGGATGATAACTATCTTTATAACATTATTTTGTCATTGATGTCAAGAAATTGATTATCTGATTCAATATGATGTTTCCATATCTTAAGAAGATTGATTAGAAGAGAATTAAGATGTTGATAAAAGACACAGAAAAGAATGTGATGAATAAAGGGAGCAATAAGTTATTCAATGGGCAACTATTACCGAGTTAGACAATGATGAGATCATGATGTTTAGATTGTTTTGATATCCTACATATGTTATTGATTGTAAGGTTAATACTATACTATGCAACTGAGCAAGGAAACTAGTCGGTAAACCCTAACGAACCTGGTTGGTAAACCCTATGGTTATCAATATCGGTTAATGAAGGCGAAATGTCTACCGAGTAAAGTTTAGTATTTGCTGAGTTGCAACCGAGTTATGGCAATGTGCATGGGATAGATAAAAGCATTATTTAAAGAAGGACAATGATTAGCTAGAAATGTATAAATGATTGGTATGTCGTGTATGAAGTTTCTTAAGGATCTATGGCAAAGGAAAATCAGCAGAAAGATCTATAGTGCAGATTGAACCGCAATAACCTTATGAAAGTTCCAAGAAGGGAATGCAAGTCCCGAGGTAAGGTAAAACATTTTCAGATCGAAAGCATACATTGAACCTAGTCAAGTTTGAAGATCTGGTGGCTAAGATTGATCATGGGAAATGGGATCAAGGAGATTTAGCGGTTAGAAATTGTTTATAAATAAGGAATTGTTGATAAACAATGTATGCAGGCAAGTGTATGCACAGGGATGCTACATCGTGATTACTGAGCATAGAAGCTTGAAGACCTATTTGAACAATAGAGTTGAGAGCCCAGTAGAGGGACAAGATAAGTCCTATGACTAGATTGTTTTGAACAAATAAGAATCTTCTTTAGCATTTTAGATGTGCAGTTGCAAATTGATTTTATTACTGTTATTTTCTAAGTGATAGAAAATCTCTTAACCGAGTGGACTTAATAGCCTTATATGTAAACCCTCTAGCAAGGTAACATTCTAAGTGAGTGTGTGAAATCCTTTAACAAGGTCACTTCTAACAAAGTGAAGATTCTAACAAATCTGAGGGAAATCCCTTAATCAGGTCACAGCTAGCAATGTGTATGTAATCTTTAATAGGATTTTCTTTTAACCAAGCATACTCTAGAAGAGTATATTTTTTAGTGGGTCCGAAATCCCACAGTGGTTTTTCCCTATTTGGGTTTCCACGTTAAATCTGGTGTTACGAGTGTTGTTATGATTATGTGTTCTTAAGTTTGCATGTTTAACAGTTTTTGGTTAAGTTGCTGAAGTATAAGTTATCGAGGTTGAATCTATTGATTTTATGGAAGTTTAAGTTTGTATGATTCATGCCCCCCCCTCTCATCTTGTTAGCTATTGGCATCTGTACTTTACATCAAGTATCAGAACTAACATGTTGGACTCTCCTGGCCTTCCCGACAGTCAAGTTTCCTACCCCTCTTCCTTTTCGACATCTCCAATGAAATAAAGGCTGTCAAAAAAATATCAATTTGTTGAAGAAGCAATAATAGACTATAATGTATAATATACCACTTCAAAAATATGATAGCTCACCTTTAGGATTTAGGTCACTAGGAGTCGCCAATGCATTCAATAACAATGATTTTCCTTGGTCTAAAACTTTTCTATTGATTAGAATTCAGATCCTAGAACCCACCAGATTGTGTTGAGATAGATCTAATCTTTGTATGTATTTATACCAATCCTTATATGGTGAATTCTGCGAGAATTTGATATTGTATACAAATATTTGGCGAATCCTGCGTAACTATAACACAACTTATATAATTTTCGAGGCTATTATAGGTCATCCAAATAATTGGCAAATACAATATAGTTGGTGAAAGTTGGGGTGAATGGAGACACGTGTCGACAAAATGTCAAGCGAATTGGGTCATCATGGCTAACAAATCTTCACATGCCTATAGGCGAATTATGGTCGTCTATTAAGGAAAACTCGAAGAGTATAGGCGAAAAAATTAAATTTACCATGAGTCCACCATATATTGTATTGGCAAAATAAAAACATAGAAACATTTAATTTCATAAAACATATGGCAATCAGGCCGTGAATTTGATGGAAATTGATAATGTTCTGGCAACATGGTCACCCCCAGTCGGTACAAACTATTCACCATTGGCAAATATTCACCACTAAAGTAATCTTTGCTGGCTATAGCTCATTGTTCATGACAAAAAGAAGTCTCATTGACTTACATAAACATCAGACTACAATTTGAAGAAAATGAACTGTGAGAGTAGCATCTCCTAATACTTGATACAGTTCTAGTTAAGCATTGATGTTTGCCCCGCAACACTAGTTTCTTCACAACCTTTGCTAAATGATCTAACCTTGTTCGCACATAAACCTCTCTCTAATAATTTAGACATAACTATACCATACTGAATTACATCGAAAGGTCACCTATAAATGCAAATCATCAACCTTGATAACCAGGTCGGCTAAACCCTAAACCCATAAACCTATAACTACAAAAAGTGCATCACATGATACTACCAGACCAATATTATGATTTACATTACATGGCGTGGACCTAATTCAAATTACCAAATAATTATATCCACCAGAAATCATGTTAAGACCAATCTCCAACATGTTTCACCAATCAATAGAAACCCTCAGTGAAATAATACAAAATAATCAACCGGATCCAAATAGGACCACCAAATCATCACACCAGCCAATACAAAGCCACCAAATAATTAGGACATGATCAAGAGGAACTTTAAACATGTTAGGAACCAATACAGTACGCCAGACCAAATCATTAAATATCACCAACCAATAAAGCCAACCTATGCTAGGAAATACCAACTGGTAATCCAGAACATAATTGATATCTTTCAGAGCACCAAATCATGAACCAATTGAATATGAAAATCATGTAACCATACTGAATAACCATCCAAAACCAAATCCTAGGATCTAATCAAACCATATCATAATCAGCCAAAACAAAGTCCAACGGGGACTAGGAACCAATTGGGATAGTAGTAACCAACCGAGAAAGAACCATATCCAACCAGGATACAACGTTGACTTCAATGCAAAAACATAGTCACTATTTCCAATAGTATTCAAACTTGGAATTGTCTTATTATGTCTTCTTTTATTGGTTGAGGGTTGTATCATCTTCGTGATTCATGTTGGCCTTGACCCCTTCACTGCACTAGGTTAAAGCGCTTATACATATCATTGGTTGATTGTAAATATTGGAGCACATAGTCAATCTCATAGAGGATTTAATATATTTGGAAATACATTTCATTTGAAGCTGAGTAACATTTACTACTTTCTTTAGTGCTTCCCAACAATCAATCATCCTAAGATCATTTTTTATACATTGAACATATTTATTATTAGAACTTGGTAGAATTTTTTTAGGTGCATCTAACAAGTTTGAGGTAGGGATGGAATTTATTTTTTAAGAGAATATTTTATGCTGGATCGACATTATATGCTTTGTGCTACACATTTTAGAGCTTGAATATTGTAAGGTGGAAGGTTCAATCACCACCACTTAGTGAGCAATTATGCCCCAAATATTTTACTCATGCCCTTGCATTTATATATGGTTTTGTTTATTCCTAAGTGGATACAATTTGTTTGCAAGCATTGGATCATGTTTTTCCTTTAACCACTTACAATTCTTGTAGGTGATTATTCATTATGCGGGGCTACATAGTCTCTAATTTTCCTTCGTAAGGGGGAGATATCAATTGGAATTTTGTGATGGATGTATTTCTTGGGAGGTATTAGTATTGCAAACTCTATTCATCACTCATTCTATTATCTATTCATTAGCATATCTATTTTTTGGAGAGGAGTTTTGTCCCATGAGGTTTTCTCTTTTTCTCAATTTGTGAGAGATTAGTTGCATGATTAATTACACATGGGTGCGTAATGTGGCCTAGTAGTTGTTACCCATATATTGCATCATCATATCATATTGTATTTTTCATAATAATCTTCTCCAAAAGTTTCCCTTAAGGGGGGTGTTGGTGTCAATAAGGACATATCCTAAACAATTCTTAGTTAGCACCTTTTTACACATGTTAAGCTTATTTAGGATAGTTTAGTAGTCACATGAAACTCTCAATTAATATTGCTCATATTAGTTATCCTAAATGTCATTCTAGATAGAGATGATTCATAACTCATTATTAAATATTAGTATCATAATGCATCATGCATTTAATTTTGTATCAAGGGCAGTTGTAACTACTCCCTTCAACTCTTTCCTATATAAGAAAGACTATTATACATTTGTAAATCATCAGTAGAAATATCATTTTATTTCCTTGTAAAATATATTTGTCTCTTTATTTGGAAGTTACTTGCACTCATGATCCTGGCTCAGAAATATAGCTCCAAAGTTTATATTAGGTGATAAATAATAAAGATTTGGTTAAATAGGCTAATAGTTATAGGGTGTGTCTTGTTAGTGTTATTGTTAATTTAAATTATGGTAGAATTGTGGTAATATAAGTTCATGTAAATCAATGAAATTGAATCAAACAAAATCTCTTATGTAAGGGGTTAGTCTTGAGGTATATACATGATTGTTTTTATTGTGTAGGAAAATGGGCTTCAAGAAGGAAACTATGACAAGTAATGTCCCAAGAAATACAATATAAGGTACTATTTCCTAAATATTTTTGAATCAATAATAATATATCACATGAATCAGTTAATAAGATATAGCCAGCCAAATATTTTATAACATATACACTAACTCATTTTGAAACAAAAGAAATTAAAGTCATGATACCTTTTATAATAATATTCAAAAATTGATTTGATAGAAGATATTCTATAGTATGAGAGGAGATTCAAGTAATGTAGACAACCATTATGGTATTAAGTGAGATGAAGGCCTGGTAAGTGAATAGAGTAGTTGAGGGATTTAAATCTAGACTTACTATGAGGCGATTGAAATAATACCATCATAAATAAGTAAAGGTATATCTTCCACTAATTGAATTGTGCTACATTGTTCATTCCAAAATAATTTATTATGGATTTCATGTTGTCCTTACACTTTTCTCGCACCATAGCCAACTCAAAAGCTTCATTTATTTCCATTCATGAAATTTCACATCCTTCCACATCAAAGACTACTTTTTCTTTTAATTTTTTTAAAGTGATTCATTTTTTAGTTTATGTCTCCTTTTTCACTTTACTATGACATTCTACTACATATAAGGTACCTAGTTTCCTGCCCCAAGAAATTGCCAAGGCCCCTTTTTTAACTTCCCACCTCTTAGATTCAAAACCGATTTCACATTTTTAAGAATCCAATTGACCAACAGAGATTAAATTTTGTTTGAGTTGGGGAACATATCTAACATCTCTCAACATTCAACGATTTCCATTTTTAAACTTTAATGAAATATCCACTTCGTCAATAATATCATAAGATCTATTGTTATAAAGAAAGACCTTACTAAAGTAACCCTTCTCTAGATTTTTGAAATACTCCTCACATAGAGTGACATGAAATGATGCTCCCGAATTAAGAACCCACACATTAGACACAATTTCTTCTTCAGTTAAGATAAGAATACATACATCTTCTTGATACACTACATTGGTTTCCTCTTCTTTTGGCTAATCTATTGTTTCCTTATCATTCCAACAATTCTTTTTGATGTGACCTTGCTTGCCACAATACTAGCCACCAACATCTCTTTGTCTAGATTTTGATCTTCCTCATGATTTGCCATGATCTCTTGGAATCTTCTCTTTTTCTTTTGATATTCCCCTATCAATACTAGTCACCAACTCTCTTCCTCTAGATTTGGATCTTCCTTATGATTTGTCATGATCTCTTGGAATCTTCTATTTTTCTTTTGACCTTCCCATATCATTTTCAATCAAAGAAGTACTTGAACTTGGAGTCTCACCTGTTCTCTTCCTTTTCTTTTCCTCACTTAAAATTGTACCAACAATATCATCAAATTTCAAAGTACTTGAACTAGAAGAGTTACTAAGTGCCATAATAAAGGTATCCCAACTTTTTGGTAAAGAGGACAAAATTGATAGAGCCCAAACTTCATTGTCAAAATTTATTTTAACAAAAGTTAACTGAGTATACCATACCTTATTCGATGCTAAAGGTTTATCAGATAACTTATCCAAAAGGATCATCAAGTAAGTAGCTATTGTTGTTTTAGACATGTTAAATACCACAGAAGGAGATAAGGACAATCGAACCACTCCTAGTTCTTTCCTATCCAAAATATCCCAATATTCATCTAATATAGATGCTAATTTCTTGTATTTACCTGGTAATGGTGATGTAGAGAGAGGATGAACTCTCCTAATAGGTTGGCTTACCCTTGATGTTTCCTCAAGCTATCTCTTGAACCATCCAATGGTTCCACACTTTCCATCCCTCCAAGGGTTGTAGGGCCCACTCTTACTGACCTTACCAAGGTCCTTAGTCTAAGGTGACCATCTCTTGTTTTGTGAGTGTCCAACACTCCTTAATAGAGACCTTCCTTCCTAACAACTTCTCACACCTTAACCAAGAGCCAACCTCCTCTACTATAGGATCTTCACTCACACAAGAACAACATACTTAGGGATGATTTGACTTAGTTTTCCAACCCTATCTCTTCCTTTAGGACATTGGATTTTACTGATTCCAAGTTTAAGGGCCGATCTGCTCTTTTAGGCCTACTAGGAGACCTAATTCAATTAGCCCTACTTGCGAGGTGTTTTGTAGTTATATGTAAGAGGTCCTGAACACCCCTATGAGCTCTTTAGATTTTCAGATACCCTTTTGGAAGCTTCATACAATATCTCATAATTGGATATGGGTTTGGTCTCTAACCATCCTAACCCTTACTAGGCCTAATTCTCTCCTTTTAAGCCTACAAAATAGGATTTGCTTGAATGTCTTCACTAGTCCAATTGTTCAAGGATTCTGGTTATTGTTTTAGGTCTGCACATCCATGAGGATGTCCAATCCAACCTTGTCTCAATTCGATCCATTAGATTTACCCAACGAGGGCTTGCTATCCATAATCCCCAATGCTTGCCAACTCAATGTGCCAAGCCTAGGGTATGGTGGCAAATCTGAAGTTTAGCCTCCCCTGTCTTAAAACCAAAAGGAAAACATAATATACAAGGCCACCTAACATTCCATAAGGCTTAAATTCATAAATCTACCATGGAATGCTAGGTAGGGGCCATAGAGTCCTCAAACCTTGGTTTTTAGGTCTTAAGGACCCGCCTCCAATAAAATGCCAAAAAAATGCAAACTACAACCTTTCAAAATGTCAAACCACCAACAAATGAAAGATATGACACTACACTATTAGTCCATGTCTTGGTCTGGGATTGATAGTCCGTACAGACCGTACAAAACCAATCAAAAGCAACAGTACTTGCTGAAAACTCAAATTTGGAAAGGCTAAACTTGCTCTTCTTGATTCAATTCTTCAACCAGCCTTCTCATCGGTCTTCCCAAGCCTCATATCGGCCTTGGGTTAGTTAAAAATTATTTTAACTAAAAAAGATAACCAACTAGCCATTAGTGTATGAAAGTTCAAATGTTGCAAAGTTGCCATGAGCAACTTTTGCAACTTTTTACAACTTTTTACATAGGTGAGCAACTTTGCTCAAATCCAACCCAAGTCACTTCCAAATGATTCAAATTACCTTATAAACCTCTAAAAAAAATCAAACCAATCTATTTTAACTCAACAACAACTTATTCTACCAAGTGCCCTACCTGGCACCCTTAAGAGCTCATATGCCAAAATTGGCCAAACAGTAACTCTTAGGGTCCTTACAAATATTTGAGCACTTACTTAAAGTCCTCTTGACCTTATTACAAACCAAAATAACATGATTCCAATCTCCTAGAACCTACACAAAAAAGTTTCCCAAGTGCCTCTGCACCAAATGGTTGTCATAAATCTTTCTAGTACAAGAAATTCTCAATCTGCATTTTCCATAATGGGTAATTTTAGCTATTAAACTTTTTTCTATTTCCCTCTTTAGTTGTCATTTCTCCCACTCAAACTAGAATCTCTCTTGCTAATCACAACCACCTATGATATCAATTGTTAAATGAATAAAAGTAGATTAGAAAAAAAAATAGAATTAGAAATTCAAATACAACACAAATGTATAGTGGCTCACCAAAACTAGTTACATCCACTCTCAAGTAGGGCAATTTCTTAATCATTAATATGTTCTTAGATACATCATGGAGGCAACACTAATATGCCTTATATAGAGAATTACAATGTCTAGAATGTGAAGGACCAAAGGTTATATGACTATTGAGTTTCACATTCACCGTTTTTTTTTTTTTTTTTAAACTGCATTTCTTCTATTAGCTACTTGGACTTTCATTTTTTAAAACAATTTTAGTTATCTACATTATACTCCATCCATTATGAAATCTAATTACTAGATATAGGCCATTGCATTGTTCAAAAAAAATTGGGGCTATTATTGTTTTGAATGGATCTCATAGGTTTAACAAAATAATAAAAAGAAGCATTTACATAATTCCCCTTTACTTGTATAAAATTCTTACTTATCTTAGTGAGATATTTGGAATATTTGCATAAGGATATAATAAAAGCCCACGGGTATGCACAACATGCACTTTAAAATGGCAAATGTTTATGTTACACATACATTCATATGACTGCATTTATTTATATATATATAACATCCATGCCATTAAAAAAAAACCCACATATATATATATATATGTGTGTGTGTGTTAGACAAGCCGACAAAATGAAGGTTTTTAATGAAAAGTCATATCTTTCCGATTTGATAACGTTTCAACCAAAAATAATTAAATAAATACCTAGTGAAAGAAACAAGCTCAATGCAATAGGAGAACACAATTACCCAAAGCAGATAAATTAAAAGATGAGAAAATAAATGTATAGAAGACAACTCTTGAATTAAAATACTGTTTTTGCATAAGTAAGCTCCATATCAGAACAATTCTCAAGCAGAATAATCCAAGCAAGAAAAAGGATACCCACTTTTTTTTCTTTTGTGGAAATGTCTAAGGAGGAGAGGAATTCTTTTATAAGAAAATGGACTGCTAGTGTTAAAAATAATTTTGAAACTAATGCTCTCTTATCTTCCATCTCCCCGCTGAATTGCCTTTCTGAAAGAGTCTGCGGTGAAGGATCCAGAAATGATGCAACAGCCAATCGAACTGTATCTCATGGAAAGGTGAAGTTGGCACTATTGAGACGTCGAGGTACTCACCAATCTAGATATGCAGCCAATCGAACAGTATGTGATAGAAAGGTGAAGTTGGCACTATTGAGACGTCGAGGTGCTCATCAATCTAGATGTGCAGCAAAAACAGATTTTGATGGTACTGTTGTAGAGCCAAAGGTGAAAAACAGTACAGGTGATGGTGAAAGCAAGAATGATGGTGCAGGTGTTCAATCGAATTCAAGAAACTTGAATGTACAACGCTTCTGCCAAACTTGTTATGTTTTGAAAAGATGGAACATTCATCCCATTCCTTTTCACTGTTGTGTTGAAGATAAGGTTGCTTTGGGTTTTGGAGGGCCATCTCCGTTTGGACCAATAGAAAGGCCAGGCAAGCTAGATGTTTAATTTGAAAGTTAATATCATTAATCTACGAGTAGATGTAGGTAAATTCTTCTCTTGCTTTTATAGAGGTTTCTGATGGATGGTGCTGTAATCGTTTTGGGCCTATCGGCTCTAGAGAAATATGTCTCACTACTGGCTGAACTTCTTATAATGTTAATATCTTTTTTCATCTGCAAATATCATTTGCATGATTTTGATATTTCTATTAACCTGTCAATCTAAAATGTTTTCTTCCATTTTTTTGTGCCATCTCTGTTTGACGGAAGCTGATATTATAATGTAGAAGGAAAGTGGATCCTTATCTTGACGCTTTGAACATTATTTAATAATATTAGTTTTTTCGTCATCTATTATTATCTTTTAGCATTCTCCATCTGAATGTTCTCCATTCCGATAATAGATTATAATTAAACATGTCAAAAGTTAAATGATATTTTTATAATTAATATTAATAAAAATATTTAAATGTACAATATCTTCAATGTCCTAAACTCCGAACAAGTTTTTGGGAACTTGAAGGTGAAAAAAAATAATCCAAATGAAATATATTCCCTTGTTGTATATTATACATCAAATACTTCTCTCCGTTACGGTTCCGATATATCTCAATCTAACCCATCAAATGTAAACTTTCAAAGATCATCGTCATCTTCTTTTTAATACTTTTATTCTGAATTTGCTGTTTTCTAGCTCATAGATTAACGTGCGGCTTTGTTATTCTATTATCTTGGTAGCTATAATTCCATAAAATGCTGGGTAAACTGATATTAGAGGGCCGTGCTTGATTGTGTGAGAGGCCATATATTGTTATATTTTTTTCACCTTTCCATATAAATTGATCATTCATATGATATAAATCATATGAACTTAGTTATTAACATTATAAATTATTTATTATATAATTAAACCTCTCATTAAATATCCACCGTAATTACATTGTCTGATGAAACACCAACTCTTGATTAATCGACATAAAATATGGAAGACATTATCTGGAAACTATTGAGGTAATATATTTTACAAACGTGGCTCATAAGATTATTTAATTATAAGAGTTCTACATATATACTTTTCTCTGAAACGCAAATTGTTATGAAGTTCACTTTCTAATCGAGGAAGATTAGAGAAAATGTATCTTTATAGTAACAGCGGATGCTATTAGACAAAATTTGTGTTTTTAGATTTCAATATAATATTTTTATTTTTGAAGCTTCTAATCTGAGAGGCCGACCTCCATCATTAATGTGAATGGACTGGTCTCATGGAGGGGGCTTTCTAAAAAAAAAGTTGAAGCTGGAGATAGTTTTTAGAAATATTTTAATATTGACAGTTTCATGTATTTTGTATTGCATTTTAGCTTGCAATTTTATGTTCTTAAATTTAAGATATTCACAAAGTTTAAACTTTAAAAATTAAATAAGTTTGTTGTAAATTTCCAAAGTGACATAAAATATTCCTAAAGTAATGGAGCAATTTCTAGCCACACCCATTTTCACCTGATTAAAATTACATGTCTAAAAGGCATGAACTCCTTTTTTTTTAGAAAATTATAAATATCCTAACAGAAAAATATTTTTTTCATAAGACCACTTCTTAAGCCCCTCCATAAGACCACCTGCCTAAACATATATATGAATGCTTTGTTATCTCATTAAAAAAAATTGGAATACGGAAGAGCAATATCATGGCGGAAATTTGAATCTGGAATAACAATATCAAAGAAAACTGACAGTTCCTCTGAGGTGCGATAATGCTGGAGTGACTATAGTTAAGGACCTCCATCATATTTAGGAGTGCTTTAGACATAAAATTACTTTGTTTCATATGGGACTTCCATTATATTTAATAGTTTTGCCAATTTTTAAATTGACGTTGCATTCCGGAGGAAATCTAACGGTTTTGCAATTTCTCTGGGGTGAGAATTCGCTGGAGTAACTATATTTGGCGAACCTCATTAACATGGTTTGCGTAATGACTCAATTCGTTTATTACTGATAATGTATAGTTTTCTGAAAACATACACATGCATCATCTGCACTACAACTGCATTTTATAATGGAGAACTTTCCGACACCGTAATGATTAAAAAAGGTCAATTTTGTGTCTATTCTGCACCTTCAGACTCAGATAAGCCTTAAAAATTTGAGATTCCTTGCAACTACTTATCAGTGTCTCTATAAACACACTGGGGGATATCAAGAAGCGGAAGTGTAAGGAAAGCTACAGTGCGGAAATGCCTTTCAAACTTTAAATTTGCATAGGAAGTAAGTAAGAGCAACTTTTAAATCTATTTCAGAATATTAAGATGCACATTTAATCAGGAGAAGAAGAGCACATTTAATCAGGAGAACAAGAGCATAAGAAAAACAACAAGCACACAACACACACAGAAACACCAAATGTTACGTGGCAAAACCCTTTCTGTAAAAAACCTACACACCAAAAAATCGAGCGTCTTCTTTGTATTACCGTAAGCAATGTTACAATAATTTGACAACGGATTTTTTTCACAGGTTCAGATTGTGTACAATCTACCTGACTTTTTCACCATAGCTTTCTAATGAATCCTGCAGCAATTTATACACTACAATTCGTTATGGAATTTGGTATGTCAACCGTTACTTCACAAAACGGTCAACAAACTCAGTATGCCACTTGTCCAACCGGTAGTCACTGAACTATGTGCAGGCATCACTACTCGGTGGGTGCTCCAATGCGGGCATCACCGTATGCTATTGTGCGGCTGGGTCTCACCATGTGCCACCTCGCTGGGTCTCACCGTGACATGACATCATTTCTCACTGTACAATGAGGAGCCACTGTATGGTGGACTCACGACATAGCACGGTCAACAACCACCGTACAATGGTCTCACCGTACACCTCAGTATGTACGATGTAGCCACTTCAACAATCTCCCACTTGACGAGGTACTTACTGATATCCACAGAGTTACTCAACAAGGCTAACAGGAGTCAGGGGCTTTAAGCTCCTTCGAGCTTGCGCACCATTTGAACTTAACTGTGCTTACTAGCTTTGTCAATGCATTTGCAACATTCTCCTGAGTGCCAATCTTTTCTAGCTTTACCTTGCCATCTTCAACCACGTCACATGCAAAGTGATATTGCACAACAATGTGTTTTGTTTTGGCACAGAAAGTAGGATTATTTATTAAACATATTGCACTCACTCTGACTATCATAGAAAATTGTAATTTTTTCTACGTCATAACCAACATCTGAACACAAGCGCTTAAGCCATACAACTTCTTGACATGCATGAGTAGATGCCATGTACTCTGCCTCAGTTCTCAATAATGCGACTACAAACTATTGTTTACTCATCCAACTGATAGCACCAGCATTGACCATGAACATATACCCACTGGTGGATCTTCTTTTGTCAATGTCCCCAACCCAATCAACATCCACATAACCTTGAATGCTAATAGATCTATCTAATCTAGTTTAGTTACATTGATAGCATAATGCATATTGCGACGTACCCTTCAAATATCTAAGCACCTTTCTCACAACATCCCAATGTGGCTTGCCCAGATTTTCCATAAACTGACTCAATACTCCCATTGCTTGGGTAATGTTTGGTCTAGTACTAAGCATTGCATACATGAGGTTGCCAACAACACTTGCATAAGGTATCTGATTCATGTCTTCAACCTCATCCAAAGATTTTGGATTGTCATTAACAGATAGCTTCATTCCTTTTAAAACTGGAACTACTTGTTGCTTACAATCAATCATATTTAACCTCTCAAGAACATTAGTAATATATTTGCTCTGGCTGAGCCAAAGTTTCCTAGAATCCCTATCGCTTCTGATTTCCATCCTCATTCTCAGACACAATCGGGTTTTGTAATATCTCATTTTTAGAAGCTAAAGGGATTTCAATTGCTTGTTTTCCTTTTTCTATCTTCTTTGACTGTGGATGTGTTAGCAATTGACACTCATCTGGCTTAGTTTTGTTTTCATTGATGGAAACACACACCATTTTGGGTTGGTCACTTAACCGGTACTCATGGGTATACATTGTTTGGCTACTGGCATTCACATCAACTGGCACTGACAGGAAAGGGAAACTGGCAAACTAGGAATTTGTATACAAGGCCAACATAGGAGATTGATCTGACAAGTTTACATGGCAATGATCAAGGCATCGGTCTTGAAGTTTATTGAATTTATTTTTTCTTAGGCTGACATGTAAATAAATTATAATATCATTGTAATCTGACATAAGGAATCTATGTTTGTATTTGGGAAGGGTATTTAAGTTAGTCTAGTTAGGTTATTTTGGTAATAAAAAGAGTGTAATGGGATATAGTGATGTGATGTTGTGTGAGCAATCTTGATCGATAGAATGTGAATGTAATATTTTATAGTCGGTCCTAGATATTGGTTTAAATGTTTTGGAAGCGAAGAAAGATACTAGTAAGGAAGGACACAATGTAAATTGGTACAGAGTGTGCTTTAACCAAAACTCATCCAGCATAGCAGATGCACTCTCAGAGTTTAGAATTTTGTTTGTAACTCCATATGCGGTGTTTGTAGTCAATGAGGCTCCTTTTGTGATGAGGAGTGTGCTCTAGGTTGTTGGTTGTCCTACATGTGCAGACCCCTATTGTAATATTTATTCATTCGACTAGTAGATAGATATTGTGGATCCCTAATCCCACCGTAGTTTTTCCTCTTTGAGGTTTTCCACGTATAAGTCTCTGTGTTATGGTGTATTCTCTTGTGGTTGTTTCATTTCTATTTGTTGTTATATTCTTTTATGGTTACTGATTACTGAATTACATTGCTAATAAGGTTAAAATTGATTATACTGATAGAACACTTATTCACCCCCCCTCTCAATGTTCTTTGATTCCAATAGTTAGTATCAGATCTTGGTGACTTGGAGTAAGTCTAACAGCTTAAGCAAGATCCTGAATCTGGAATCCATGGAGATGAGTCTATAGAAACAACTTGAAGTAGAACTTGAGGACTATGATACTGAAAGGTTGAAGAACTTGAAGTTGCAAGGTCAATTGAACTCTACAAAGGAATTCATTCTTACCCTGCAGGAGAGGTTGTCATCTATTCAAGCTAAAAGGAAAAAACTTTTGCAAAATTTAGATGATGAAGAGAAGGATTCCCTTAAGGAACAATGTCAGAAGTTGAGTCAGGAGAATGGTGTGATGAAGAATGAAATGCAAGCTATGACTATGAGGCTGTCCAAGGAGATTGAAGACCAGAAGAAGAATGAAGAAAATCTTAGTAGATCTCTGAAAGACAGATTTTAAGAATGCATAAGGTTGGCACATGAAAATGATGTGTTGAGAACTGAGTTGGTACAATCATAGAATAATGAGCAAGAACTGGAAAGGATGATGTCAATCTTATGAAGTGATAAGGATGCTGCAAATAAATACAAAGAAAAGTTCAAGGTCAATTCTGCGAGGCTTGATGAATTATTGAAGGACCAAAGAGACTCTGGAGACACTAGACGTCTTGGATTTGAGCATGGAGAAAGCTCCAGTATTGCAAATTAGGAGAATCCACCAGATAACTAAAATCAGAAATCACTGGTAAGGCAACCAAGTGCACATAAATTAAATGGTAGATTTTGTTTTTGTAATAAGTTTGGTCATAGAGAAAGTCAATGGAGAATTAGAGAAAATGAGAATAATAATTTTGTTCCTGGTTAGTGTTCAAAATGTAATAAGTAAGGTCTTAGGATAGAGATTGTAGAATGAATATCTTAGCAATGGCTTCAGGATCATCTTCCGCTACAACAGGTGCGGCTACCCCTGTTGTTGTCGACATCAAGGATCGTCCACACCCTATTTTCAAGCAACTCCCTCAGATGGAAGAGCTCAATGATTTAGTTGGCGCATTTTTTATAGTTCCTGAAGGAGTTTTGTATGTCGAATATGTTCATGCATACATTCACTGCACTTTGTCCAAGATTTGAGTTCTGCTGAAATCAAGAACATTTATATTAGCACTTTGCTGAACCAGGAAGAGTCAATAAAATTGGAATTTCAAATTCTTAAGGCTCAGGGTTTTAGTGACATTTTGGAGATACCAAAACTTGAAGATGAATTGATCCGATATGCACTAAGTCGATTCCATGGAGAGTTCATATGGCTAGACTGACCCCACAAGATCACCAAGGAGGCTATTTGTGCAATCAACGGTTTACCCCAAATTGGTCCAACCCCTAGAAGGAAGAAGATATCTAACAGTGAGGTGGAGAAGTTAATTGGTGCGACATTTGACAACCAGTCAATGAGAATTAGCACTATCAGAGACAAAGCAGTTCAATTTGAAAGCATGATCATCGGTTACAAGGTAACCAAATCAAATCAGTTAAACTTTGTTTCTAGTTCATGCATTTATTGTGCTCACAAAATGATTAAGGAGAATTAAAAGCTAGATGTATGTCAGTGGATGTGTGATGAATTGATAATAACCTAGGAAAGATTAAGGGTGAGAAGAAGGGTATTTTTGGTATGGCAACCTTCTTCTATGTTTAATACTTTTCTTTTTGAATGAGTTACCTTGAACCAGTAAGACCCAATGGGCATTTGATATACTGGTAGAAAAACAAATCAAAGATTCTATAAGGAATATGGGATAGAATACGAACTCCATTCTTTGAGGTTATTTCAAATCACCCCAAAAGGCAGTGAAGAAGAGAGAAAGAGTTTCAAAGCATATAGTTTACAGATACTAAACTGAAATCTATTTTATGGTGAAGAAGGATGAAAAAATGATGGAGGCAGTGCAATCAACGAAGATCTGGATAACAGAAATGGGCTATGAGGTATGTGTTAAGATCTTTGACTTGTATGCCAAGACTATTATTGATACCCCGATTGATGAAGTAGAGAAAGCTTTTGGGACTGCAAAGAAAAAAGAAACTGAAGTTCAAATTGGATTCAGTAAAAAGAAAAGGGAAGGAAAGATCAAGAATATTGGGGAAGTTATGTAGAAGATGTCCTTTAAGACAAAATAGATCATAGGACTAGCTAAAGGGTCATATCTAGCACTAGTGCAGGCATCATCGACAACTACAACTGGCAAGGGTGTAGTAAAGAGGTACAAACCGGAGACTTATATTGCCCCTATTACATTCCCAAAAGTTTCATTAGGATACCAAGGAAGAAGATTGAAGAAGTAAAGAAGTAGAAGGTGAAGGTTACCCCTTAGGCAACACCAAATGTACATACTGAAGAGGTTAAGGATGAAAAGGCTACTACACCAAGTGATGGAGCCACTAGTGCAAGTCATGAGGTTGAATCTTCCCAAAATATATTGAATAGTCATTCATTGTTGGCACTTGACTCATCCGGTCAAGTTGATTTTGCATAGAAGAATATTGAGCAGCTGAGCAGTTTTGAATTGATGTATGTTGTACCTCAGAAGTTAAGGAAGTAAGGGATTGAAGATAAGCAGGTTATTGAGCAAGTCATTTCGGTTTTGTAGCATCTTGCACTAGAATATAAGGTAGATCATATTGGAAGTCCCTCTAGCAAACTGAAAGGTTTTATTGGGCATATTTCCAAAGACTTTAAAACTCTTCAATAGGTATCAAACCTAAAATTGATTGAGTGGTATAATGCAGCCCAGAAGTTGACTTGTGACAGCCCGATTTCATCTCACAAGGCTAAGCTGACATATGAGATATCAAAGATTGATGTGGCTCTAAATGAGTGTAGTAGTATATATAGGTCTTGTAATAACACCGACAAACTGACAACAATCTTTGAGGTGAAATTAAAGGTGGCAAATGCCCAATTAGATCATTTGGCTAGCAATTTTGATGGTACTCAGACACTGACCAATACCATTGATGGTCAGGTTTTTATTATAGAGTCAAAAAAATTTGGATTAGAGAAGGACATGGATAGGGTAATCCGATGTGCAAGGGAATTAAGAGGTTTAGTGAGTCCCCGATTGAACACTTTGTTACTTCACAAGAGGAAATGCATAGAGTGAATGAATAAACCTACTTCGAAAAACCTATAAGAAGAAGAGCATCATGCATATAGTCTTAATGGTTTTGTATCCATTTTGAACATATTGAAGATGGGTTGGGATGCATACTTATGATTTTTGAAGAGTAATCAAATTTTGGTTTGTATAGAATTTCATTTCCTTATTTTTGCCCCGGTCTTTGGCATTGTTGTCAAAGGGGGAGAGGTTGATGTGAAAAATGATTGCGACATGAGAAGTAACATATGGCTTAGGGGGAGCAGTCTTCCAACAATTTTTGAGATTAGTTTTGGATTTTTTGGTTGGGAGCCAAAACAACACTTCAGCGATCCATTTTTCACATGAGTGTTGCCATAAATGCTAAACGGAGAGATTGTTGGCAATTGACACTCATCCAACATAGTTGTGTTATCATTGATGGCAACACAAACCATTTTGGGTTGGTCACTTGACTGGTATTCACCAGTATACATTGTTTGGTAACCGACATTCAAGTCAATCGACATTGGCAACAAAGGGAAATTGACAAAATAGGAACCAGTAAATGAGGGTGACACAGGAGATTGATCCGACAGGTCTACATGGAAATGATCAAGGCATCGGTCTTGAAGTTTAATAAATTTATTTTTGCTTAGGATGACATGTAAATAAATTGTAATATCATTGTAAGCTGACATAAGGCATTTATGTTGTATTTGGGAAGGGTATTTAAGTCAATCTGGTTAGGTTATTTTGGTAATAAAAGGAGTGTAATGGGATATAGTGTTGTGATGTTGTGCGAGCAATCCTGATTGACAAAATGCGAATGTAATATTCTGTACTCGGTCTTGGATATTGGTTTAAAGGTTTGGAAAGCAAAGCAAGATACTGGTAAGGAAGGACATAGTGTAAACCAATACAGACTGTTCTTTAACGGAAAGTCATCCAACATAGTAGATGCACTCTCAGAGTTCAAAAGTTTGTTTGTAACTCCATTTGTCTTGTTTGTAGTCAGTGAGGATCCTTTTGTGATGAGAAGTGTGATCTAGGCTATTGGCCTTTTTGCATGTGCAGGCTCCTATTGTAATATTTATTTATTTGGCTAGTGGATAGATATTGTGTCCACAAACCTACCATGGTTTTATCTCTTTGAGGTTTTCCATGTATAAATCTATGTGTTATGGTGTATGCTCTTGTGGTTGTTTCATTTCTATTTGTTGATATATTTTTTTATGGTTACCAGGTACTGAACTGCATTGTTAATAAGGTTTAAATTGAATATATTGACAAAACAATGATTCATCGCCCCCTCTCAGTGCTATGGGATTCCAATAGGATCCACTAAGATAGGTTTCATCTCATGGAGGATAACACTCCTGCTGTACAACACTTTTTCCATGAGAGGGTTCCATAATTTGTATCCCTTCACATCAATGTCGTAGCCAATGAAGATACATTTCACAACATTGTTATCTATCTTTGACCTACTCACATCAAGCACATGAGCATACGTCTCACAGTAAAAAATGCATAAATGTCTTAACAAGGGCTTCTTACCAGACCATGCTTCCATAGGCGGTTTGTCAACTAACATTGTAGTAGGAGAACGGTTCAACAAGTAACACAGTATAAACATTGCTTCAGCCCATAAATTTTGCTCCAAACTAGCACTTCTCAACATGCTTCTTGCTTTCTCCATCAAAGATCGATTAAGCCTTTCAGCTACTCTATTTTGCTATGGAGTATAAGGCATAATCTTATGCCTCTTAATACAATGATCTATGCAAAATTTATCAAAATCTGCATTGCAAAACTTGCCACCATTATCTGTTCTTAAACATTTAATCTTTCTCCCATTCTGATTTTCAACAAGGCTTTTAAATTCCTTAAAACGATCGAACGCTTCTGATTTACTCTTTATAAAATCAACGAATGCTCTTCTTGAATAATCATCTATAAATAACACATAATATCTTGACTTAGACAAAGAAGGAATATCCACAGGACCGAATACATCAGGGAAAACATAGTCCAGCAAACCAGAAGACTTTTGAGTACTGGAATAAAACTAAACACGACTTTGCTGTCCATATATGCGATGTTCGCACAAATCGAAATAAAGATTGCAGTCAATCATTCCCTCAACCAAGGTTTTATTCTTCAAGGTTTTTAAAACTTTCTAGCCAATTTGGTCAAGCCTATAATGCTAGAGCATTATTTTTCTTGCTGGAAGTTTAACTTCCATTGAGTTTACATCATGTGTTACCATAGTAGGTTTATCATACTTTATAGAGACGCTATTATAGCACATGGGTTTGGGATCTAATCTATACAGTGTTCCAATGCATTCACTCTTAGCTAAAACAAATAGAACCTCTAGTCATCTTGCAACCATCATACACAAATGTTACCTGAACTCCAACATCATTCAGCTTATTGACAGAGAGTAAGTTTCAAGCCAGACCAGGTATATGAAATGCTCCATCAATTACTTTTACTCTATCACTAGGGAATCAGATTCTAACTCTTCCTCTTCTAATGATCTTCAGTGTGGAATCGCTTGCTAGAAACACCTTTCCACCATTGTATAGTTCATACTTTGAGAACCACTCTTTATGAGACGTCATGTGGAATGATGCTCCCAGATCGACCAACCATACATCATTGGATGCATGCACTACCAAGGCTGCTACAAAGGCATCAATGTCACTCCTAGAAGATTCAGTTTAAGAAGTACATTTATTATTCTTATTTTTATCCTCTTTGCAATCCTTCCGGATATGACCTTTCTGCCTACAGTTCCAATAGGTTCCCTTGGAATTCTTTCCAGGAGTAGTGGATCTCTCCTATGACTTTGACTTCGTGTCCTTCTTACTTTTGTCCTTTGATCTGCCTCAGACAATGAGAGCCTCTTTAGCCACCTTTGACAGAAGTGCAAAAAATACTTCATCCATTTTAAATTTAGTAGTAGTACTTCCTATGGCCATTACCAAGTGATCCCACGAATCAGGCAAAGAGCTCAGCAATAACATACAATGCTTTTCTTCACGAATGGACACACCAACAAAAGTTAACTGTGTAATCACCATATTGAACACATTTAGATGATCTACCACAAACATTCCTCCATCTATCTTCAGAGAGTACAACTTATTTCTCAGGAAGAGCTTCTTTACCAAGGATTTGCCCTAATAAATTTCTCCCAACATCTTCCACAAAGAATGTGTGGTTTTCTCTTCATGGACATTCAATAGAATAGAATTTGGAAGGCTTAATCTTATCAGTCCTCTAGCCTTTCGATCCACTAAATCCCAATCTTCATGCTTCATGCGTGGAGGCTTGTTGCCAAACATAATGATCCATAGATCCTAGTCAACCAACATATCTTCAATTTTAAGTTTCCACAACTCAAACATTGTGCCATTGAACTTTTCAATGTCTATTCTTGTTGATGTGCCTGCCATCTCAATTTGCAGACGAAAACTTTGCAAACTGCTACTGAAAACAAATTTGGCACAAAAAACCAACCCTACCCAACAAGGATACCAACAACTGGACAGGTTCTGATACCACTTGTAAGGAAAGCTACAATGCAGAAATGCCTTCCAAATGCCAAATTTGCAAAGGAAGTATGCAAGAGAAACTTTTAAATCTATTTCAGAATATTAAGATGCGCATTTAAACAGGAGAACAAGAGCATAAGAAAAATAACAAGTACACAAGACACAGAGAAACACCAAATTTTACATGGGAAAACCCTTTCGGTAAAAAAACCACACACCAAAAATTGAGCATCTTCTTTGTATTACTGTAAGCAATGTTACATACATTCAACAATAGATTTTTTTCATAGGCTCAGATTGTGTACAATCTACCCGACTTACGCCGCATTTCGTTATGAAATTTGGTATGTCAACTGTCACTTCACAAAATGGTCAACAAACTCAGTATGCCACTTGTCCAACCGGTGGTCACTGAACTATGTGCAGGCATCACTGCTTAGTGGGTGCTACATATGCCATTGTGGGGCTGGGTCTCACTGTATAGCCCATGATACGACACTGTCTCTCACCGTAGGGTGGACTCACTACACAACGCGGTGAGCATATACCGTACAGTGGACTCACCCTACACCTCAGTATGTACGAGGCACCCACTTCAACAGGAAGAAGCTCCATATCGGAACAATTCTCAAGCAGCATAATCCGAGCAAGGAAAAGGATACCAAGTTTTTTTGTCTCTTTGAAAATGTCCAAGAAGGAGATAAATTATTTTGTAAGAAATTGGATTGTTGTTGTTGAAAATAATGCTTTCTTATCCCCTTGTCCCCAATGGATTTGATTTCTAAAAGATGCAACAATACTGAAAGATCTAGAATTGATTCACCAACGAATCGAACAGTATGTGATGGGAAGGGTAAATTGGTACTGCATAGACATCGAGGCGCTCACCAATCTAGATATGCAACAATGAAACCAGGTTTTGATGGTACTGTTGTAGAGAAAAAGGTGGAAAATAGTTTAGGTGTTGTTGAAAGCAAGAAAAATGACGCCACTGTTCAATCTCATTCAAGAAACTTGAATGTGCAAAGCTTCTGCCAAGTTTGTTATGATTTCAAAAGAAGGAACATCCAACTCATTACTTTTCACTATTGTATTGAAGATAAGGTAACTTTGGGTTTTAGATGACCATCTCCTTTTTGACCAATAGAAAGACCAGGCAAGCGATATGTTTAATTTGAAGCTTAATTTCATTATTGGATGAGTGGGTGTAGGTAAATTCTTCTCTTGCTTGCTTTGATGGAGGTTTCTAATAGGTAATGTCGTAATCATTTTGGACCTTTTGGCTCTAGAAAATTGTTTCGTACTATTTGCTGAACTTTGTATAATGTTAATATTTTTGTTCATCTACATATCATATAAATGATTTTGGAATGTTTTCATTAACCTGTCATTTTGTGTGGATTCTGGTATTCCAACTTCTGTTAAGTTTTTCAACAAGAAAATTTATTTTTTATAAAGTTTTAGGTTTGTGTAAAGATTGGTAAGAGGGTAATGCCTTTACATAGTAGACCATTCCTTTGCATCTTTGGTGGTTGGCTGCTTAGTTTTTAGTTTTTGTTTGTTGCTTTTGTTTCTAGTCTTGATGTAGTTGTTAGTGAAGGCAAAGATAAAAATAAAACACCAATAATAATATGCTACAGTACAACACATAAATTTCTCTTTATTCATTCATAAAATTTGATTAAAATGTCTCCTTTATTTATAGAGCTTTTCAGCTGTATGGAAAATCAAGAACAAATATAGAACTAACAGTCCACATACGTAATTCTTTGCATGACTATTTTTAGATTGTTAAAGAGCCAATTATAATTAGGTGAGCATATAGTGGTGCATGCGAGGACATATAAGAAAAGAGGGAACTGATTGTTCCTTATTTTGAACTATTCACCTAATTCTAAAATGTGACTACATGCAAATTCATGCAAACTAGTAATCGACCCATACATGCATATGAGATACATAGGAGTTAACTAAATGTGAAGCACTGACTTAATAGATTGCATACATGAAAGGAGTGAAGAAATTAGTTTTCTTTTTCTAACATTCCTCTTTAATTTCTTTCACTGACAATTTTAGTTTCAATCATTCTCAAATTTTCTCATAGATATTCAAAGTTTTCTCCAGGTAGTGCTTTAGTAAAAATATCAGCTAACTGATCTTTAGATCTGCAGAATTCAAGATAGATTTTTCCATTATTGACCAATTCTCTAATGAAGTGATATCTCGTATCAATGTGCTTTCTCCTCTGGTGAAAAATGTGGTTCTTTGATAATGCAATTGTTGATTTGTTGTCACAGAACATTGGTGTAGGCTCCTCTTGTGCTTGTAATAAATTCTTCAATATTCTCCTCATCCAGATTGCTTGAAATACTCTGCTACATATTCAGCTTCAGCTAATGAAAGGGTCACTATAGGTTGCTTCTTTGATGACCATGAGATTTCACCTATACCAAAATGAAAGATATATCTGAAAGTACTCTTCCTATCATCAATATCACCTGCAAAATCACTGTCAGTATAACCAATCAAATCAAAATCATTAGTGGTGGAATATAAAATTTCATATCCCTTGGTTCCTGCAATATATCTCAATATCGTCTTTCCAACTTGCTAATATGAGTCTTTTGGTGACTCCATGAATCTTGAGATTAAACTAACACCATACATGATATCTGGCCTTGTAGCCGTGAGATACATGAGACTTGCAACAAGCCTCTTAAACAAAGTTGGATCAACATTTGACCCCTTGTCCTCTCTACTTAATTTTGTTCTTGTTGCAACTGGGGTCGGTGCTGATTTAGAATTTAACATATTAAACTTCCTCAATACATCCTTGGCATACTTAGATTGACAAATAAAAATTCTTTTATTAGATTGAAAAACTTCAATACCTAAGAAATATCTCATCAACCCCAAATCTGTCATTTCAAATTCTTTCATCATTGCTGATTTAAAAGTGTCTACAGACAAATTTCCAGTGAAAATCAAATCATTTAAATATAAGCAAACACTCAAAATCTGACCTTCTTTGTTAGTCTTTGTGTATAGAGTGGGCTCATTACTGCTTCTACTGAAACCATTGCTAATCATGTATGAATCAATCCTGCTATACCATGCTCTAGGTGCTTGTTTGAGACCATAGAGAGCCTTCTTCAATCTATAGACCTTGTCTTCATGTCCATCCACTTCATAACCTGGTGGTTGTTTCTCATACACTTCTTCTTCTTCCGGTAGATCCATAAGCTCCCATGTATGATTTCTTTCAATAGAATCAATTTCTTCATCCATGGAATGGATCCAATGTTCCTCCTTAATTCCTTCTTCTTTTGGAGTGGGATGCTCTGCATGATTCAATGATTGACCTTGCACAGAATTTATTGGTGGAGTGCTTGGTCCTCCTTGATTTGGGTGATCAACATGTTCTTATTGTTTTTCTTCATTATTTGGTATTGGTGCTCCAATTGTGACTGATCTATATATATTTCCATCCCATGCTTCTTCCTCCTTAAATATGACATCCCTGCTTGTAATCATCTTCTTTGAAACTAGGTTATATAAACTGTAAGCTTTTGATTTCTCACTATAACCAATAAAAATACATTTTTCACTGTTATCATCCAATTTTCTCCTCATTTTAGTTGGAGCTAAAACATATGCAACAAATCTAAAGATTCAAAGATGAGATACATAATGTTTCTTACCACTCCATGTTTCTTGAGGGATTCTATCTTTAACACTCTTTGTGGGACTTCTATTCAAAATGTATAGAACACATGCTACTGCTTCAGCCCAAAAATCATTAGATAAATTTTTAGCTTTTAGCATACTCCTCGCCATTTCCATTATGATTCTATTCTTCCTCTCTGCTACACCATTCTATTGTGGTGTGTACCTTGTTGTGAATTGTTTCTTTATCCCCTAATCTTTGCAAAAATCCAAAATTTTATTAGAACTATATTCACTACCTCTATCAGATCTAAGTACCTTGATGAAGAGTCCACTTTGTTTTTCCATCATTGATTTGAACTCCTTAAATTTATAGAAAGCATCAGACTTCTCCTTCAAAAAATATAGCCAAGTTTTCCTAATGAAATCATCAATAAATGTCAGAAAATATAGACTTCCTCCTAAAGATGGGGTTTGCATTGGGCCACATATATCAATGTGGACTAGCTCCAAAGGCACACTTTCTCTATTTGAACTTCCTACAGGAAATCTTTCTGTATGTTGTTTTGCCATTATACAACTTTCACAAGAATTAGTAGGTTGCATGATAGGTGGCAAACCTTTTACCATATTCTTCTTCTGCAATAAACTCAATCCATCAAAATTAAGGTGTCCATACCTCAAATGCCAGAGCCATGTCTAGTCTAAAATTTCTGCCTTGAAATTAGCCTCCTCTATTCCATACATCTGAAGGGGAAACATCATGTTCTTCATCATTGGACCTTGCCAATCAACATGTCACTAGGATTTCTATCCAAGATTGTGCAAACATCATTCTTAAAGAGAACTCTATATCCTTTTTCAATTAATTGACCAACACTCATTAGATTGTCTTTTAATCCAGGCACATAATAAACATCAGGAATAAACCTTTTTTTTCCATTTTTAGTCAACACATTTATTAAACCTTTCCCCATTAAAGATACTACAGTATCATTTCGCAATTTTATTTCAGATTTTACAGAATCATCCAAATTAGAAAATAGTTCTCTATTACTAGTCATGTGGTTACTACATCCACGATCTAAAAAGCATACATCCTTAGAGCTTTCATGTGCCACATTGTATGTTATAAATAAACTACCTGAATTATTATTAGATACGTCAAATTAATTTTCTCTAGGTTTCTCAATTTTTTCTTGTTTCTTTCTACATTCATATGCAAAATGACCATATTTCTTACAATAATAACATTGAATATTGGAGTTATCAAACCTTGATGATTGTTCTTGAAATTGGTTTCTACCTCATCCTCTATTATTGAAACTACAATTGGACTGATTGGTCCTTTCTCCTTGATCTGTACTTATCTGTCCACCTCTGCCTCTTCCTCTTCCTCTGGAATTTGATCTTCCTCTTCCTCTTCTTGATGAACCCTGTGCTCTGAAAAAATTCTCAAAAGAGATATTTTTCTTTCTATTCAATCTTGAATCATGTGTTATGTTGGGTGAATATTTTGTCACCAGTGTACTAATCACAAAACATAAAATTCACACAATGCTATGCTAAGAAATTAATCTCTCCTCTCATCAAGGGGAGGTTCCCTATGAAATTTCTCCTCTAATTAACAAAAAATTAAATTGGTGGGTTGGCATTGGGAATATAACTCTCTTTTTTAAGAGTTTATGCATTCTCCCTTCGCCTAGTCACAGTTTCTCTACCTCTTCAGATATTCAAAGAAAAGAACTATTAATCTAATAAACTACACTAAGAGTTACTTTTAAGCAGTACAAAGTCTCCTATATGGTAACATTGATTCACACTGATCATTACAAATTAAACAAGTAGAAACTTAGCTTAAAGCTCAAAGTCTTTAAGTGCAAATTTCTAATCAATTAAACTACTAATAACCATAGCAATACAAAGCTTACTACAAGTTACTTCCTTTATCAGCAAATTTCTCAAGCATGCTAAGAGCACAAAGTCTATTGGTAGGATTTGAGAGCTCTTTAACCATGTAGCAATATCTTAAGATAAAATACCTAAAGATAATATGTATTCAATGGACATAAGAACATTAAATAATATAAAAAAATTTATTTATACAACACAAAGTTTGCAATCAACAAAACCATTTTCTTTATTTGTTTGAATGAATTCTCATCACAAAAGCTCAAAGTCTAAATTGGGATAAAAATCTAGTAGAGTTTTGCTAAGAATGAAAAGATGAAAATATTTACAAAAAGGTCCTCCTTATATAGGAAAAGAAGTTGAGAAAAAGGTGGGCACAGTTGACTTATTCAACTGCACAGTCCCATTTTACTACAACTACTACATAAAGAAAATGTGCAGCTGCATAAAAATTTACAACATCTATTGGTGCAGCTGCATGAAGGAAGAGTGTAAAAAAGGTGGAAATTCATTCTTGATTCTCTTCTTCGTTAGATTTCTGAAAACCTTCGAACTTGGCGAGGATAGCTTTGACCTCTACTTCGTTTGGCATCAAGGTAGAACTTGCGATGATTTGAAAGCAGGATATCACATCTTGGATCTTCACTTGATTCTTCTTAACATCCTTTAGCATAGATGCGAGTACTTCAAAGCTAACTTGAATTTCTAACAATTTATCAAATGTATGAAGGGAGAAGTCTTGTCCCGTGCACTGGTCCATCAAGGAAAGAAATTCTTGGGTGACGACCTATGCAGTGACAAGATTTTGATCACCATCATACAAATAGCAAGGGATATCACCTACTTTAGCAAAACTAAGGTCAACCTCATCATCACCTTCTTTCTTTTCACGATCCAATTTTGCAATCATTAATTTCATTGTCTCTTGTTTATGAGACAATAATGACAAGATCTGAATATACTTCTCTCTTGTGGGAATTACCTTGTTCTCTGCCAGGACATCTATCCTGAAATCCTCCATTTTGCTCCAAAGGGTAGTGGTTTTCACAACTTCCTTAATTTCCTGGGATAAAGAGGTTTTGAGTCCTTGCATCCGACTCTGGGCCACTTCATAATCAGACAATAGCTCCATCATTGAACTTAGGAGATGAGAGCCTTCTAACCTTAGCCGCGAGATCCTTTTGTCCATTACTCGGCCCTTAGCTCCTACCTGCTCAATCTTCTTGATAGCTTCAGTGTCTATTGATGATCCTATAGGTTCAACCTCTTGAGAAGATTGTGTTACCTTTAAGAGGACATTGGTTAACTCTTCACACTTCTGCTTCAGGATATTTTTCTTATCCCTCTCCTGATCCAGTATTCTTAACAAAGAATTAAGGGTTGTCTGAGAATCTAATTTTACACTTTCATGTGTCTCAACTTCGAACTCCACAACCTGCATGGTATAATCTTCTGATCGTATGCTACCTTTGTCCTTATCTGACGATGGCACCATAACTTCAGCGTATTTTCTTTTGGAAGCTAGGTCTACTACCACTTGAGATACTATCTTTGGCTTCTTTATTCCCTTAGGCTTTGGAGGAACAAAAAGTTCAAAGTCAAATTCATCAGGAGATATTACCTGTTTCTTCCTTTTAGGGGCCACTACTTCCATCCAAGGGGGTAGTTCTAGATTGGATGATGGAGTAGTGGCTCCTTGCTGACTTGGGGTCAAAGATTCTAGAATAGGTTGACTAGAACTTGGAGCAGTTGCAAGTGTAACTAATGGTGTTGATATTGAAGCATCTAATGGAACATTTGTTGCTGGTACCTCTTCATTTATTGGTGGAAGAGTTGAGGGTGTCGTCAGTGTAACTTCAGAGCTTACCAATGAAGGGATGGTTAAGATGGTGGTAGTAATGACTAGTAAATCTACTAACACCTGTTCTGCAAGTTCATCTTGCAAAGTTTCATTAAAGTCCATCATGGTAGATTCAAAAGTAGATGAAGGGATATCATTTAAAGTAGAGAAGTTGGTTACTGTAAAAAATTGACCAGCAGTCTTTGATTGTGGCATGCACGTACTTAGATCTCCATCTTCATGAACATCTTCATCTTCTTGATCAGAATCAGAGTCAAAATTAATAGAGTGAACGACTACTTGTGAAGTGGTTGTCATATCAACTTCAACTGAATGTGGCACTTCTTCTATCAATACTTCCTCTTGTTGAGGAATTTCACCTTCTTCGACCTCTTTACCCTTTCCTGCTTCATTGATAGGTTGTTGTTCTGGCTCTTTTGCTACTGCCTCCTATGACACTGATGATGATTCGCCTTGTTTTGACCCTTTAACTATAAATTTGATTTTTGGCCCTTTACCTTTTAATTGTACCACTAGAGTTGAAGATAGTGCTTGTGAGTCTGCCCTGTTCTTGGTTCTAGTTTCAGCTATCACTATCTTGCCCAATGGACCATCACTATTGTCATCATCTCCCGAACTAGTGGGAAACTATTTCATCCTTAGATTCTTCTTTAGCAACCAAGCATTGGTGTTTGCTAGTATAGGAGAGATCCTTTGAGTAATGGACTTTCTTTCCTTCTTTGACCATTGCACAAGTGGGAGAGGGGAGTCAGAAATCTTCTTCTCATAGTAAATAGGATCCACTATGTCATCTGTGTCTTCCATAGTCATTGGGATCTTAGCTAGATCCAGATTCAAAATTTGTTCCAGAGTAAGGCAGCTGAAGTCCACCCTCCTTATATCATCCTCATCCTGACAGTCCTCCCAAACATCTTCAAACCTATAGACATGAGTGTATGTCCTTTTGAGCTTGCTCTTTATACCTCGAAAATGAAAATCGGTTTGGGCCTTTGAATCTTCGCATGGTATTCAACTACATGTCCTCCTCCATATTTTTGGCTTTGGGATTAGTTAGCACGGAATACCTGCCAATTGACTCTGGGAATTTCAGCCCAGTCTTGTGTGCTTGTGATTGTTTCTCATGCACACTAATTAGTTGTCTGCACAGCTCCATTAGGACAATTTTATCTAAAGGAAACCTTGGAAGAATAAAGGGCTCACCTAAGAAGCATCCAATCTGGATATAGGTAAATGTGGGGAATTGAAGGAAGACACACCCAAAGTGGGAAACCCTACTGTAAGCGGCCTCTGATATTCTTCTCTTCTACAAGCCTTTATCAAAAATGCACTTCCAAATAGCAAAGAAAGAATCATTAGCCCTCCTGTAATGATTATCTTTTTTTTTGATAGTGAGTTGATCATAGTATTCCCAAACAGGAACTATTCTTCTGTCACCCTTAGTTGACAAGCCTGGATATTGCCTCATAGAGGCAGCTGTGTAAACTAGGTATGAGGTCATATAAAACTTCAGTGTTACCTTGACCTCTTTCAGTTGGGCGCGAAGTGCATCACTGATTTTTTCTCCCCAATCAATTCTTCCAGCTTCCTTTCTGATTATATTCATATAATAAATCATCCAGCTTTGGAAATAATGAGTCTTTTAATCCTCACTCTGGATAACATGGTGACCATGTCATTTTATTCTTCATTAAAATCACTCCTGTGGAAAGACTTAGGCCATCGGGAGGTGAGGGAGGATCTAACAGTTGAGAGATAAACAATATTGATCACCTTTTTCCATTTATCTTCATGTTTCTCATAGTACTCTTGAGCACTCTCTTGAGAAATATCAGCCACTTCTTCTGCCAATGAGCCTTTGAAAATACTATTGAAGAATATGTTGTCTAAAGTCATTATGACCTTCTGATCATCATCCTTTACCTGTCTTGTGATTGGATCAAAGTGATCAGCCACTGCTAGTACAAATTCAGGATCATGAGCTGCAACTAGGAAAGATGCATACTTATGCAGCTCAGATTTGATTAAACTAGTCAGGTGTGTAGGAGCCTTCTGAACCCGGTCAAGAAACTCTTGTATGTCAACGTGGCCAATTTTAGTGTCCCTGATCTCCTTAATGTTAGAATCCACTGAACTTTCAGGGTATATATTCAAGTACCTATCGTACTTGTATTTCATCTTTTTTGATGATTCCTTACTCGAAGAAGGTTGTCCTGAGGAAGAATCGGGCTTGCTGTGGGAGAGCTTTGACATTCGTGCATAATGACTGCATTCAACACTGATCATTAGCCATTCATCATTATCAAAAATCAATTTTTTCTCAAACGGATCAAAAAACGGGACTCAAAACAGGCCAAGGAGTAAAAACTGCTAAAATAGCAGGTCGGAGAAAAAAGTCCGACATGTTTCCTTACCAACAAAAATTTGCACATCGGACTTTAAAGTCTGAAGTGCAAATTTGTAAAAAGATATCAATATATTGGACTTTAAAGTCTGAATTGTTAATCTGGGGAAATACATTTACATATCGGACTTTAAAGTCTGATATGTTGATAAAAAACCTCAAATGACCACATCGGACTTTAAAGTCCAATATGCGGAGGAAACAAATTTTTAGCTACATACCGGAGTTTAAACTCCTATATGCAGCTTAAGATAGGGGAGGTTTTGGAGGACAGTCGGGTTTTGAAGTCCGATTGTTTCTCCAAAGGAAAGGAGGTAATCGGACTTCAAAACCTGATCATCCTCCAAAAGGGAGAACCAAAAACAAGAAAATCAAACAAAAAGGAAAAAAGAAAGTGAAAACACTTAATCAATAAAAACCCGAAAACAAGAAACCTACATATTTCGTTGTGGTCTTTGAAAAATATGGATATTGAGCATGGTGATTGAGCAATGAAGAGGAGAGATCTGGGTTGCAACGAAGGAAAATGGAGGTGGAGACGCGCGATAAAAACTAGGGATGAAGATTAAAACGCAAAGATTAACCTTTAAAAAGCTTTAAGAAAAACCCTAATTAGCAATAAATGCTAATTAATATAACTCGCAGTTGCATGTTGGGTTTTAAAGTCTGACATGCAACCTAGGGATACTTGCATGTCGGGCTTTAAAATTTGACATGCAACTGACACAAAAGCCCCATCTAGTTCAGACTTTAAAGTCCGAACTGCAATCCAAAACAAACTGTAGTTCAGACTTTAAAGTCCGAATTGCAATCTTAAGCAAACAGCAGTTCAAACTTTGAAGTCCGAACTGCAGTCAAAACAATATGCAGTTCAGACTTTAAAATGAGAACTGCTAACTACAACAAAACTCAAATACATTTTGGACTTTAAAGTCCAAAGTGTATTTGATTTACAAAGACCCCTACAGTTCAGACTTTAAAGTCCGAACTGCAGGTTAAACTACAATTCAAAAAAGCAAAGAGAACAATAAAAACGGAAAGCAAAGAACAAAATGAACTAACTGACCAAGTCGATTAAGCTCTCCCGGAGACCATAAGGTACGAAATGGACTAGTTTCGTAGGGTTGCCTCATGATTTTGGCCAAATTGAAATCAAGGACAACAGCTGGCTCTGACTGGGGAACAAGCTACACCACTTGAAGCTTGTAGAATCCAGAACTTCGAGTGCCTGTATCCATTAGGCTATAGAGTCAAGAAACAAAGACACGGACAACAAGACTGGCACAAAGCAACCAATTGAAAACAAGACAAAAACTTATGCAACTACACTTATTAAAAATGGAAACTAATCTAACCTAAACTAACTGACCATAGAAACCTTCCTAAATGAAACCATTCATGGGCTCACAAAAGTAGCTACCTTTCTTTAGCAGCTTGCATTTCCTTGCATGATCATTAGCAGCCAAAACCAATAGAAGCACAAACAATTGTACTAGGACTTGATGCAATACTCCTTGGAAGAGATGAACAAATTCACCTTCCTCTTTAAATGAATCATATGTATTGCTACTCCAAAGTAGATATTTGAAACCAGATTGCTCTTGCTTAGCTGAAAATGCATGTTTGGCCACTTCCTCAAGTGTATCTTCAACCTCATGTACAAGTGCAACCTTTGGTTCTCCATTTACTTCCAACCAAGCAAGATGTTTGATTGGACATCCTCTTGATGAAGCAAAATCAAAATTCTTCTTATTGATTACACCTTTATTAGTTGCTTCTTCAATTACAACCTCATGTTGAAAAGAATGAGTTTCTTCATGTGAGTCAATTGAAAACATGATTGCATTGCTTACCTCAACATGTTGTTCACAAACTTTGGATTTGAGAGGATCATCAACAAGACTTGAACAAAACTCTTCTATGGTACTCATGAAATGATCTTCATGAAGTTGCAGGGTAGGTCTCTTATGCATGATATGTCCAAGTTCATGACCTTGGAGCATGAATGCATTCATTTCAACTTGACTAGGATCTTCATGCATGTTCACCTTTTCACATCTCATGATGTGATTGTCCTCCTCCATGGTACCTAGCATGGTCTTTTCTTTTTGTTCAATAGCTTTCTGGAACTGCATAAACCAGATTTGAGAGTCACCAACTATGTCTACTTCCTCCTCTTGGAATAGACCAGCAAGATCACTTTGTTGAGATTCAGAGTCCTCCACTACTGCATTTGTTGATGGTGCCTCAAGTGCAAGCCCTTCTAGTGGTGAAGGAAGATTGTCTTGATTTATAGCTAGATAACTAGGAGCAGTTTTTGGATATGGCCTCCTAGGAATGTCTTCATAAGGGGAAGAAAATACACCTTGAGCTATTTGCTTTTTGAGGGCAAGAAAGTCATTAGCCAACCTTTGCACCATGGTATCTTCTCTCTTGTTAGACCATGGTCCCAAAGAAGAGTTGTCTTTGGACCCATTTGGCTCTATCTTTATCTTACCTACAAGGATAAGATCATCTTCAACCTCAACTTCTAAGGTTTGTGCAGTTGCAAGGTCTCCTAGAACTCCTCTTCTCAACAAGAAACTCACCTCAGGTGATTGAGCATTCATGAAGAAGCACTTCAAATTTGCAGCGGTAGGTTGAGAAGCAACTGGGATACAGTTATGCAGCTTGTTGAATTTAGAAACAAATTCCCATATGGGCTCTTACGGTTCTTTCTTCATTTGAGTCAATTGCACCAAGAGCGCATGCTCATCTTCTATAGGTTTGAACCTTGCCTCAAACCTTGTTTTGAGGCTAGCCCAATATGTGATAGAATTATTTGGCAAATGGTAAAACCAATCAACAACTACACCTTGTAAGGTTTCAATAAATAACCTTATAGATATATCTTCATGTTCAACTCCCAAAACACCACATGCAATATAAAATGCAGCGATGTGTTCATCAGGATGCTGAGCACCATCACCCAAAAACTTGGTAAAATTCTTCTGCGAACCATCAGGAAGAACATGTAAGGGTAGAGTCAGGGTCAATGGACCAAAAGCATTCCCCCAGGGGCCTTGAGCTACCATTTTACATATACATGGTGAAAGTTTGATAAATTATAAGGAAATGAATTACAATGAATAGGATACCAGTGTACTTCAACCAAAAGCATGAGGCTTTTGGATGCGTATCATATCCCCAGGAGAGTCACCAAAAAACTGTTGGGTGAATACTTTGTCACCAGCATACTAATGACAAAACATAAAATTCACACAACGCTATGCTAAGAAATTAATCCCTCCTCTCATCAAGGGGAGGTTCCCTATGAAATTTCTCCTCTAATTAACAAGAAATTAAATTGGTGGGTTGGCATTGGGAATATAACTCTCTTTTTTCAGAGTTTATGTATTCTTCCTTCGCCTAGTTATAGTTTCTCTACCTCTTCAGATATTCAAATAAAAGAACTATTAATCTAATAAACTACACTAAGAGTTACTTTTAAGTAGCACAAAGTCTCCTACATGGGAATGTTGATTCACACTGATCATTACAAATTAAACAAGTAGAAACTTAGCTTAAAGCTCAAAGTCTTTAAGTGTAAATTTCTAATCAATTAAACTACTAATAACCACAGCAATACAAAGCTTACTACAAGTTACTTCCTTTATAAGCAGATTTCTCAAGCATGCTAAGAGCACAAAGTCTATTGGTAGGATTTGAGAGCTCTTTAACCATGTAGCAATATCTTAAGATCAAATACGTAAAGATAATATGTATTCAATGGACATAGGAACATTAAATAATATAAACAAATTTATTGATACAATACAAAGTTTGCAATCAATAAAACTATTTTCTTTATTTGTTTGATTGAATTCTCATCACAAAAGCTCAAAGTCTAACTTGGGATAAAAATCCAGTAGAGTTTTGCTAAGCATGAAAAGATGAAAATATTTACAAAAAGGTCCTCCTTATATAGGAAAAGAAGTTGAGAAAAAGGTGGGCATAGTTGACTTATTCAACTGCACAGTCCCATTTTACTACAACTACTACATAAAGAAAATGTGTAGCTACATAAAAATTTACAACATCTATTGGTGCAGCTGCATGAAGGAAGAGTATCAAAAAGGGGGAACTTCATTCTTGATTCTCTTCTTCATTAGATTTATGAAAACCTTCGAAATTGGTGACGATAGCTTTGACTTCTGCTTTGTTCGGCATCAAGGTAGAACTTGTGATGATTTGAATGTGGGATACCGCATCTTGGATCTTCACTTGCTTCTTCTTAACATCCTTTAGCATGGATGCGAGTACTTCAAAGCTGACTTGAATTTCTAACAATTTATCAAATGTATGAAGGGAGAAGTCTTGTCCCATGCACTGGTCCATCAAGGAAATAAATTCTTGAGTGACGACCTTAGCAGTGACGATATTTTGATCACCATCATACAAATAGCAAGGGACATCACCTACTTTAGCAAAAATAAGGTCAACCTCATCATCACCTTCTTTCTTTTCACAATCCAGTTCTACAATCATTAATTTCATTGTCTCTTGTTTATGAGACAATAATGACAAGATCTGAATATACTTCTCTCTTGTGGGAATTACCTTGTTCTCAACTAGGACATCTATCCTGAAATCCTCCATTTTGCTCCAAAGGGTAGTTCTTTTCACAACTTCCTCAATTTCCTAGGATAAAGAGGTTTTGAGTCCTTGCATCCGACTCTGGACCACTTCATAATTAGACAATAGCTCCACCATTGAACTCAGGAGATGAGAGCCTTCTGACCTTAGCCACGAGATCCATTCATCCATTACTCGGCCCTTAACTCCTACCTACTCAATCTTCTTGATAGCTTCAGTGTCTATTGATGATCCTTTAGGTTCAACCTCTTGAGAAGATTGTGTTACCTTTAAGAGGATGTTGGTTAACTACTCACACTTCTGCTTCAGGATATTTTTCTTATCCCTCTCCTGATCCAATCTTCTTAACAAAGAATTAAGGGCTGTTTGAGAATCTAATTTCACACTTTCATGTGTCTCCACTCCGAACTCCACAACCTGCATGGTATAATCTTTTGATCGTATGCTACCTTTGTCCTTATTTGATGATGGCACCATAAAATTAGCGTATTTTCTTTTGGAAGTCAGGTCTATTACCACCCAAGATACTGTCTTTGGCTTCTTTGTTCCCTTAGGCTTTGGAGGAACCAAAATTTCAAAGTCAAATTCATCAGGAGATATTAAGTATTTCTTCCTTTTAGGGGCCACTACTTCCATCCAAGGGGGTAGTTATAGATTGGATGATGGAGTAATAGCTCCTTGCTGACTTGGGGTTGAAGATTCTAGAATAGGTTGACTGGAACCTAGAGCAGTTGCAAGTGTAATTGATGGTGTTGATATTGAAGCATCTAATGGAATATCTATTGCTGGTACCTCTTCATTTATTGGTGGAAGAGTTGAGGGTGTCGTCAGTGTAACTTCAGAGCTTACCAATGAAGGGATGGTTGTGATGGTGGTAGTAATGACTGGTAAATCTACCGACACCTATTCTGCAAGTGCATCTTGCAAAGTTTCATTAAAGTCCATCATGGTAGATTCAAAAGTAGATGAAGGGATATCATCTAAAGTAGAGAAGTTGGTTATTGTAAAAAATTGACCAGCAGTCTCTGATTGTGGCATGCCCATACTTAGATCTCCATCTTCATGAACATCTTCATCTTCTTGATCAGAATTGGAGTCAGAATCAATAGAGTGAACGACTACTTGTGAAGTGGTTGTCATATCAACTTCAACTGAATGTGGCACTTCTTCTATCAGTACTTCCTCTTGTTGAGGACTTTCACATTCTTTGACCTCTTTACCCTTTCCAGCTTCACTATCAGGTGGTTGTTCTGGCTCTTTTGCTGCTGCCTCCTATGACACTGATGATGATTCACCTTGTTTTGACCTTTTAACTATAAATTTGATTTTAGGCCCTTTACCTTTTAATTGTACCACTAGAGCTAAAGATAGTGCTTGTGAGTCTGCCCTGTTCTTGGTTCTAGTTTCAGCTATCACTGTCTTGCCCAGTGGACCATCACTATTATCATCATGTCCTGAACTAGTTGGAAACTGTTTCATCCTAAGATTCTTCTTTAGCAACCAAGCATTGGTGTTTTCTATGATAGGAGAGATCCTTTGAGTAATAGACTTGCTTTCCTTCTTCGACCATTGCACAAGTAGGAGTGGGGAGTCAACAATCTTCTTCTCATAGTAAATAGGATCCACTATGTCATCTCTGTCTTCCATAGTCATTAGGATCTTAGCTAGACCCAGATTCAAAATTTGTTCCAGAGTAAGGCGGCTGAAGTCCATCCTCCGTATATCCTCTTCATCCTAACAGTCCACCCAAACATCTTCAAACCTATAGCCATGAGTGTATGTCATTTTGGGCTTTCTGTTTATACCCCAAAAATCAAAATTGGTTTGGGCATTGAATCTTCTCATGGTATTCCACTACATCTCCTCCTCCATATTTTTGGCTTTGGGATTAGTTAGCACAAAATACCTGCCAATTGACTCTGGGAATTTTAGCCCAATCTTGTGTGCTTGTGATTGTTTCTCAGGCACACTAATCAGTTGTTTGCATAGCTCCATTAGGAAAATTTTATCTGAAGGAAACCTTGGAAGAATAAAGGCCTCACCTGAGAAGCATCCAATCCGGATATAGGTAAATATGGGGAATTGAAGGAAGACACACCCAAAGTGGGAAACCTTACTGTAAGTGGCCTCTGATATTCTTCTCTTATACAGGCCTTTATCAAAAATGCACTTCCAAACAACAAAGAAAGCATCATTAACCCTCCTGTAATGATTACCTTGGTTTTTGATAGTGAGTTGATCATAGTATTCCCAAACAGACACTATTCTTCTGTCACCCTTAGTTAACAAGCTTGGATATTGCCTCATAGAGGCAGCTGCATAAACTAGGTTTGAGGTCATATAAAAATTTAGTGTTACCTTGACCTCTTTTAGTTAGGTGCAAAGCGCATCACTGATTTGTTCTCCCCAATCAATTCTTGCAGCTCCCTTTCTGATTATATTCATATAATAAATCATCCAGCTTTGGAAATAATGAGAGTCTTTTAATCCTCTCACTCTAGATAACATGGTGACCATGTCATTATATTCTTCATTAAAATCACTCTTGTGGAAAGACTTAGGCCATCGGGAGGTGAGGGAGGATCTAGTAGTTGAGAGATAAACAGTATTGATCACCTTTTTGCATTTATCTTCATGTTTCTCATAGTACTCTTGAGCACTCTCTTGAGAAATATCAGACACTTCTTATGCCAATGAGCCTTTGAAAATACTATTGAAGAATATGCTATCTAAAGTCATTATGACCTTCTGATCATCATCCTTTACCTATCTTGTGCTTGGATCAAAGTGATCATCCACTGCTAGTAAAAATTTAGGATCATGAGCCGCAACTAGGAAAGATGCATACTTATGCAGCTTAGATTTGATTAAGTTGGTCAAGTGTGCAGGAGCCTTCTGAACCCGGTCAAGAAACTCTTGCATATCAACGTGGCCAATTTTAGTGTCCCTGATCTCCTTAATGTTAGAATCCACTGAACTTTCAGGGTACATATTCAAGTACCTATCGTACTTGTATTTCATCTTTTTTGATGATGCCTTACTCAAAGAAGGTTGTCCTGAGGAAGACTCGAGCTTTCTATGGGAGAGATTTGACATTTGTGCATAATGATTGCATTCAACACTGATGATTAGCCATTCATCATTATCAAAAATCAATTTTTTCTCAAACGGATCGAAAAACGGGACTCAAAACAGGCCAAGGAGTAAAAACTACTAAAACAGCAGGTCGGGGAAAAAAGTCCAACCTGCTTCCTTACCAACAAAAATTTGCACATCAGACTTTAAAGTTCAAAGTGCAAATTTGTGAAAAGATATCAACACATCAGACTTTAAAGTCCGAATTGTTAATCTGGGGAAAGACATTTACATATCAGACTTTAAAGTCCGATATGTTGAGAAAAAACCTCAAACGAGCACATTAGACTTTAAAGTCCAATATGCGGAGGAAACAAATTTTAAGCTGCATACCGGAGTTTGAACTCCGATATGCAGCTTAAGATAGGGGAAGTTTTGGAGGATGGTTGGGTTTTGAAGTCTGATTGTTTATTTAAAGCAAAGGAGGCAATCGGACTTCAAAACCCGATCGTCCTCCAAAAGGGCGAACCGAAAACAAGAAAATCAAACAAAAAGGAAAAAAGAAAGCAAAAACACTTAATCAATAAAAACCTGAAAAACAAGAAACCTACCTATTCCGCTGTAATGTTTGCAAAATCCAGATATTGAGCATGGCCATCAAGCAATGAAGAGGAGAGATTCGGGTTGTAATGAAGGAAAATGGAGGTGGAGGCACACAATAAAAACCAGGGATGAAGATTAAAATGCAAAGATTAACCTTTAAAAAGTTTTTTAAGAAAAATCCTAATTAGCAATAAATGCTAATTAATATAACTTGCAATTGCATGTCGGGTTTTAAAGTCCGACATGCAGCCTAGGGATACTTGCATGTCGGACTTTAAAATCTGACATGCAACTGACACAAAAGCCCCATGCAGTTCAGACTTTAAAGTCCGAACTGCAATCCAAAACAAACTGCAGTTCGGACTTTAAAGTCCGAACTGCAATCTTAAGCAAACAACAGTCAAAACCATATGTAGTTCGGACATTAAAATCTGAACTGCTGACTACAACAAAACTCAAATACATTTCAGACTTTAAATTTTGAAGTGTATTTGACTTACAAAGACCCCTACAGTTCGGACTTTGAAGTCCGAATTGCAGGTTAAACTACAATTCAAAAAAGCAAAGAAAACAATAAAAATGGAAAGCAAAGAACAAAACGAGCTAACTGACCAAGTCGATTAAGCTCTCCCGGAGACCACAAGGTACGAAACGGACCAGTTTCGTAGGTTTGCCTCATGATTTTGGCCAAACTGAAATCAAGGACAACATGTTAATAAAGAACCCATTAACTCATCTACTGATAACTATGACAAATCTTTTGATTCTTCAATTTCTACAACTATAGAGTCAAATTTACTAGTCAAGCTCTTGAGAATTTTTTAAATCACCTTTTGATCTTTTAATTCTTCTCCATTAGATCTAATTTGATTCAAAACATTCAATACTTGATTCATAAATTGGTCTACAGACTCAGATTCTTTCATTTGCAAATTTTTAAAATTTCTCCTAAGAGATTGTAATTTAGCCACTTTCAGCTTTGTATTACCTTGATAGGTTGTCTCTAGAGTCTCCCATTCTTTCTTGGATCTTGTTGCTGCCCAAACCTTAGGAAAGATTGTCTCATCCATTTCTTGTTGAATTAAAAACAGGGCTTTTGCATCTTTTTTTCTATTATCTTTAAGTTGATCTTTTTCTGCTTGTTGTAATTTCTGAGAAGGTGCATCATCCTGTGGTTCTGCAAAACCTTTCTCTACCAAATCCCAAATATCTTGTGAGAAAAACAATCTCTTCATTTTAATTGCCCAAAACTCATAATTCTTACCATTGAAGATTGGAATTTGAGGCTGAATTTGAGTATTATTTGTTGCCATGACTTGCTACAGCAATCTCCTTTCTCTCTCATAAAAATTTTGCACCAAAAAATAACTTAGATTTGCAAAAACATTTAACCTTAGCCCTCATACCAATTTTGAAGGCAAAGATGAAAATAAAATAGAGAAATAAGAACCAATAGTAATATGCTACGACACAACACATAAATTTCTCTTTATTCATTCATAGAATCTGATTACAATGTCTCCTTTATTTATAGAGCTTTTCAACTGCATGGAAAATCAAGAAAAAATATAGAACTAACAGTCCACATATGTAATTATTTGCATGACTATTTTTAGATTGATAAAGAGCCAACTATAATTAGCTGAGCATATAGCGGTGCATGCGAGGAGGACATATAAGAAAATAGGGAACTAATTGTTCCTTATTTTGAACTATTCACCTAATTCTAAAATGTGACTACATGCAAATTCATGCAAACTAGTAATCGACCCATACATGCATATGAGATACATAGGAGTTAACTAAATGTGAAGCACTAACTTAACAAACTACATACATGCAAGAAGTGGTGAAATTAGTTTTTTTTTTTCTAACAGTTAGGTAGTTCCTCATTGTTCTGGTGTTTTTCTCTTTAGCTAGGTCTGCATTCCTCATGCATCTTAGGTGATAGTATTCAGCAGTTATGTAATGGTTGGGATCAATCCTTCTTTTTGTTAATCAGTACCTGTCAATCTATAAGATTTTTTCCATTGTTTTGTACTCATTTGTTTGACATTATGAGAGTGGTCATATATGATTGTAGTTTTTTATTTATTTTTAATGTATTACATTGGTATCAAAAGAAGACCTTTCTTTACTAGAAAATTGTGGTGCACATGTATGAACTATTGTTGTAATAGTGCATATGCATGAATTTGTATTGTTGTTAAACTTTAATGGTTGATACCCATTTCCTAACAATATGTTAAATTATTTAATCTTATTTATCAAATGGTTAGAAACTAGAAATCCCTATGGTAAGAAGAAAACTTAGTAGGCAAAGTGAATGTGAAGTAAGGAAATTGAATGTGAAAGTAAAGAGATAAAAGAGGGAGTAGATTATTAATCAAGGAGATTAAGGAAATGAGTCTTAATATGTTTGAATTAGGTAGAGGAAATATTATAGAGGCACAACTTATTGGTACTAACAAGTACTTTTCATTTATACATAATGAGTATTTATAGAATCATTGTTATTATTTTAGGGAATGATGGTTTTTTTGTGTGTGGAATCATTGAAGAAAATGGATAAATATGATTTTACCACAATCTATTAGGAAAATTTTGAAAAGAATTTGAGGAAAAAAAACAAGGAAAACGAAAGAAAATTGTAAACATTTATAATTTGCAGCATGATTTTTCTTCTATCTCTTAGTATAATACCAACTTCAAGGGTATAGTATGTAATTTTTCCAAATATAAATATCTATTTTATATTAGAAATGTCAAGATGAAATACAAATTCTTGCAAGTTTTGATTCATAGGACATTATTATCTAAGGTGAAAGAAAATTGGAAACTTAATCTAAATCAATAAAATACTAATATCTTCTCTAAAAACATTGCATTCTAGCATTGAAGAGAGATAAATTAGGAATCACTATTTAATCTATTGAAATTTTTTATACATTATTTAATTATTTGAAATATCATTTTTAGTAAGATTGGCTAATAGTTCTTAAAACTATGAAAAATTGTTGATAAATCTTTAATAGTAGCTACAAAGTACCACAAATCCTCCCAATTGAGTTGAAGTAGCTAGGATAGCTCAATATTTAATACATCTTACACTTTCCTAATCTACTTGATCTCTAAACATTCATAATGACCCAAATAAAGATCTCTATCATAAAAAAATTACACATGTATGCTTTGGCAAAATGTACTTATATTTTTAGAATTCTAATGGTACCCACCCCACTATATATACCCAAAACCTACCTATATAAAGGTCATCATGAAGAGAAGATAGGTTTGTTTTGATAGAAATAATCCACACAAACACTAAAGAGGTCCTAAACTCTTTTTGTGCATCAAATATTTAGCTACAAGGACACAAAAGTAAGTTTCAAGTACCCAAAACTATTCTACAAATAGGATAAACTAAGCTATGGGGAGGTAAACTATTGTTATAGAAACATAATCACATGCTATATGAATAATAATAATCTATGTTGCATGAATATAAACCTATATTGTAGGGATTTGAAAAATGACTAACAACTCACATATATTCAGATATTCATTGATACAAAATAATTCACTTTTTAGAGAAGAAAACTCACATAAGTCACCATTCACAAGATACACATAGTATAAGAATGAAAATATTTTTAAAAGAGTAATACTTTATTATATTTAACTTATATAGTCATTTATACACCGTTTACTCTCCTTCCAAGTATTGGACCACAATTTTGGACACTAGCATTCAATTCTAATCCACTTTCTCTTCCCTTTCTCTAAATTTTTGGCTTCTTGTTTCCCATTCCTAATTTTTTCTCTTTTCTTCTCTCTATTCATATTTTTTTGGTTCTTTCCTTTCCATCACAAAAAAAATCAGAAAATATAAAAAACTCTCCAAAAATCTTTCGTAAACCAGGTCCTTGGATAAAAAATTCCATCCTAAATGGTCATAAACCAATTTTTAAGTACAAAAATATTCTCAAACTTGTTATAATTTTTTTTTTCCTTTTTGTGGGTTTCATAAATGAACTTGGGAGTAGGTAGTTACTATTGCCAAATAGATGAAGGTAAAATTTCCAAGTGCAAAAAATATGTAACTTGGTGGTTGCAAGAAATATTAGAGGTTAAAATTTTGGTTGTTGGAAGATAGGTTTCGTGTTAAAGGTTAATGTCCTTGTTATAGGCTAGTAACTTTGTTGCTACATGATAACTAAAAAAAAATCAAATTCTATTGGAATTAACTATGTGGAATCATCCAGTAGTCTATTGTGTCATTTTATCAAATATTCACTATATTCTTTTCCTCTATCTTTTTAACCACTCTAGAGTTCAAAATTTATTCAATCTATTGTAAACTTGAGTTGTAGTGTTATGTTGTCATTTATGTCAACCTTTCTTATGTTATCATTGATGTCACTATGTGTTGTACATGTTTTGGAAATGTATGTCCTAATGATTGTTTCGTATGGTTGTGTTTTCAGAAGGTTGTTGTAGTGGAATATTTAATATGCAACAAACAATATCTATGCAAGAAAGAGTTTTTAATGTCTTAATGAAAGAATGTTTTTCATTCCTTCAGTATGTGAAGGTTTTGGAGTATGATTTTAGATATAATGCTTATGATCTATGCATGTTGTACTATCAATTTCATAGGTCCTTTGTTGCACAAATGGCTCAATAAGTTGTTATTTTTGACAATGGGCTATCAGTAAGAATTGGTCTAGAGAATGCTTTGTAGTTCTCTAATATCTAGTTTTTAGTGTTGCATCTTGGACAACATGTCCACTTGATTTTTGTTGTGTTCCAAATTAGTTTTCTAGTGATGGTTTGGTTGGAAAGTTAAGTTATGGTATTCTAAGTTTAGTGTCGTTAGCTAAGTTAGTTTTTGGTTTAATGAGATGGTTTATCCTATCTGGATCATACCCTTTTGGTCTGGATATACTTTGGTGGTTGATTTTTTATTTTGATATGGGTCTCACCATGGTGTGTGTAGATCTACATTATGTTTGGTGCATTGGAGAATGGTTTTGGGCCAATTGGATGGTGTGCTACATTGTTTATCTACGTGTTTCATTTGTTGCCAACCTTGGAGAATGTGTTAGAATGTGCAGTTCATTGGAATCATCTATAAAGGATGTGTTGTGATGTGTTTGGGTTCTCTCTATCTCATGGACTGTAATACATTTGATTTTTTTTGTTTAGGTAGCTTAATTTATATAATTTTGTATATTTTGTCTCTAGCCAACCTAGTTAAGAGTTATCTTGCATCTATAGGAGTACAAACATATGAGTTGAGTATGATATATATATAGACTGATGTGAGGTGGATATCAATGATGTGCAAATTGATTTTGTATAACATAAGTGTGAAAGGCAATTTGTGAAGAGCTTTGAGATAGAGTTTTTTTATAGATGTGTTCGCCATGATATTGGTCATTTGACATAGTAGTTCAAAGAAAATTTTATGATCAAGAGATTTTATTTATTTCAATTTATTTGATCATCTGCATCTATTAGAAAAAGGTGTGTTCTTTTTGATACTTTGTGCATGTTTTTATCTTTTTGTAAGGTTGTGTGCCTTAGCCTTGCAAGTTCTTTCAGGGGTAGTGAGCTCCTTGGCCTTGAGACTAAGCATGTAATTATTTATTCATATTATGAGTGCGATTCTCTACATGGTTTTTCCATGTTTAGTGTTTTCCACATAAATTTGGTGTTCATATGTGTTGTATTGTGTGCTTTCATGTTTCGTAATTGCAATAATAAGTTAATTGTGATTTCAAGTTCGATTGATAAAAAAAGGTGTTTTGAGGTCAAGATTGATTCACTCCCCCTATTAGTCCTATAATGTGTTCAACAATTAGTATCAAATCTTGGTTCCTCTTAGAGAAGCTTAAATACTTGAGGAAGATCCAAAAAGGTGCAAAAAGTTAATTTCAAAGCACCAAGGTTTGATGGCACAAGTTACTCTTATTGGAAGGAAAGAATAGAATGTCATTTGGAATCCTTACTAACTAGAATATCAAAGAGTATCAAGGATAGATATAGTACTCTGACAAATAGTCTTCATGACTCTAGATGAGGGTAAGACACATGAGAACAATATAAAGGCTAAAGTTACAATTATTATCTATGTAAGAGATGTAGTGTTTTATGAAGTTGTTGGTTTTAAGTCTAATAAATATGTCTAGGAGAGGATAAGTAGTGTATATGAAGGTGATGAGAATAGTTGAAGAAAGCCAAGTTGACAAATATTAAGCACAAGTTTGAGAACCTGAGAATGCCTCATGATTATAATATTGAAATCTATATATACTAGGTAAATGAAATTGTGTGTGAATTTAAGGGTATTGGTGGTAAATTAGAGAAAAGTGAAGTTATGAGAAAGATGATGTTGACACTACCTAAATGCTACAAACTTAAGAAGTATTCCATTAAAGAAAGATATGATATGGACAAAATACACCTTGGATTGGCTAATCAAACCTTTCATCATCCTTATCTTTTATGGCTAAAAATAATGTTTCATCACAATATTCTTCTTTAGAGAAATGGACCTCAATTCAACAAAAAGTCTTTTTAGGTTTCTCTATCATCTATTCTTTTATTTTTGTCATCTCTTCTAAGGTTATCCTTTCTACTGTGATCACCATTAGATATCTTATAGTTATCTTTCTTGAAAGTACAACTAACAACACAATAACCAATTATTTTCCAATTAAATAATTTCAAGTGAAAATTACCTTTATATTTTTTGAATTCTTTATTTAGTCTACTCACAAATTTCTTCAACATTATTCAAACCGTTTCTTTTTTTTCCAGGTACATCTTCAATATTATTGCTAGCTTTGAATGCTACTTCATTCTTGATATTATTTTGATCTTAAAACTTTGATATCTCAAAAGAAAAGAGAAATCCATAAAGTTGATCCAGGGTATATGTATCCATGTTATGGATTTCTTCAATAGCATACAACTTAGGTTTATAAGATCTAGGCAGTATCCTCATTACATTTCTTACAACTTCATTATATTCCAAATTTCCACTAATACCTCTAATTATAATTAAAACCTCATTTGTTTTATAATATCTAGGAAGTGTCCTCATTAATTTTATCACAACTTTAATTTCATCCTGTGATGGTGAAAACTTGGATCGAGTAGTTTAGGACCTAACCCCACTTTCCTCCATATACTGGAACACGAAAGTGCCTAAAGAAATGATTCACTTTGACTGCTTATTGTTAAAGAGAGTTGAGGAATACTTTTAGGGTTCCTATTCCTTTTCTTCTATGAAAGGGAAGTGAGCTAAATGTGCAATAATGTTGAACTAAGCTAGGGAGATGAATGAAAGTGATGATATAAAATGAAATAACAGCTAAATACATAACTAAAACTAACGTACAAAATATAGAATTGGAAATGAAACTCAGATGTGCACCTGATATCAAAAACTTAGCTTAAATGAGTCGAATTATAGCACTAGGTGCCTTGGTCCCTATTACCAAACTACATTGTTCTTCTAGAAACTCCAAACTAAGATCCTAAAATGTTGAATTGCCAAAAGAAAATTTGCAAACTTAGAGGACCATGGTGTTGGGCACTGTGGTCTTGGACCAAGGCACTGGGTTCCTGGGTCTCAACAAACTAAGGTATGTTCTTGGCTCTAGGACTAGACCTATGAGTTCTAGCTTCTCGAAAGTCTACAACTCAGTTGGAATCCTGTAAATGTACCTACAGGATAGAAAATGGTGTTTGGGTGGCTATATAGGGTTTTTCCTTAGTCAAACCCCTTGTTTTGGTGCTTTCCACCTCCACAAATGGCTAATAATGTATTGAAAATGTGTGTGCAAGATCCTGAATGAGCTAAAATACAAGAATTAGAGTTATATCCTACGATATGAGTATAAAACCCTAAATAAACATAATGTAAATTAGAATTCTTCAAATCAAAAATTCAATAACGGATGTAAAAAATTAATTTAGATCTAAAAATAAGTGTTATGAAACTCATATGAAGACATGAAAATAACATGAAACCATACCAAACCATAAGGGAGAGGTACAAGTCAATCAATAGTCAGTGATCTCCCATTATTATTCAATATCTCCAAAGATTCAATTGGTGATGAAAATGGTTGATAAGGATTTGATAGATTCTTGATTTTCTAGTTGAAGACAACACATAACTTGTACTTTCACTTCATAAGAGGCTCCTTCAATTTCTTGTAGATGGATCCTTCAAATGAGGAAAGGTTATATGTATAAAACTCTAACTTTTCTTTTGATCATAGGCCAACCTAGAAATGATATAATTTTGTAAATATCTAGGTTTAAATATTATAATACCACCAAAACATGATCCTAAAATTCAAGGAGAAAACATTGGGAGCATTGTGAATTACCATGGTCCAATCAAATTTTTTTGAATTTTTTAGGGATGTGAGGTAACGTGATTATAAAGTCAACTCTAGGTGGATGCGATGATTCAAGATGTTTAGATATGTGAAATCGAGCCTTGAATGTTGAAATAAGACATAATTTGGGCTTTGATGAATTAATTAATTGAAAGAATAAAATAAAAAGGGGCACACTTAGGATTAAGGGCCCAATGTTATGATGTGTAGACAGATGAAAGTGGACTTTAGATTTAATTAAATCAATTAATTGAATGCTTAAAGGGAAATTAAAATGCAAGATGCAGCACACTAAGGTGGGTGCTAACCCAAGCGTAGAATTGTACCACCCAATTAAGGGTGTACAATTTACAATGCTACATTTAGCCCCCACCTTAGCAGTCATATGACACTAAGTGCATATGCAAGCTAAAGTACATAATGGTAAACATTTCATGCAAAAAGGATATATCAATAAGGTGTCAAACGAAGCCCCCGATGGTATCTACAGTACACTGTTAGGAACCACATCCTACAAAACCACATTGTTAGATAAAACCACAAAATTACCTAAAGGCTTACTAAGGAAATGATTAAATTCACTGTTAGCTATATGCCCCCCCTATTTTGGCTTGCTAATTAGTGAGTTGGAAAAGGGTATCATGTTTACCACATCGAATTGTAAAGAAAACTTAATTACAAATTCTCACAACAAGGTCTAGTATAAGATCAAAACTAATGGAGAATCATTTGATAAGAAAAATAACTAAGACAATATTCCAACACAACCAAGAGTGTGAGAACTAGAGCTCTCTAACGCAGGATGAATGATCAAGCAAAAAATACAAAATCAAGGTTTGAAAAAGAATTACCTTTTAAATTATATAAAAGGTGTTAGAACTAGTATTGAGAGGGGAGGGGTGAATCAGTACACTACTAGTAAATACTAATTAATACTTTTACTTTATTTGTGAACTAATTTACCATTCATTAATGTATACATTTATTGCAAAAGATTAAGCATACATGGAAAGATAAACAAAGACACACATATTTATCTCATGGAAGCCTAATAGGGACAAAACCATGGTGTGAGTAGGAACTCACAAAACTTGTACTATTTTGGAGTACGTTTGGTGAAGAGCCATCCCTATTAGGAAATTACAAAGACACTATTAGCTACCACCCGGTTAAGGGATTTTGATCAAGGTCGATTAGTGCCTTTACCCTATTAAAGGTAGCTTGGTTAGAGGACTTATAACATCAGTTAAGATGTTACCCTGTTAAGGGATTTATACAATGGGACCTGTTAAAGTCCACCCAGTTAAGGGATTTATGTTGTAGTTATTTGAAAGCAATAGATGAATGATCAAATACAAGAAGCTACACATTAGCTTGATCAACTCACCATTAAGCATCACTCTAGGTTTGTATCAGTTGATCATGTTCTTCACAAATTTGCCTTCTACCAGTTTTCTGGTACTTGAATTATACACTATCGGTCCTCTATCACTTGAGTCACTACTCGGTGAAACCCCCCACTCTATCGGTCTTCTTTCACTTGGCTCTGCAAGCTTTGAAAACTCCCCCTATGTCCACTTTCACATTATCTTAATCCACCTTGACAACAATCATTTCAAGAATAAGATATGCTAATTTATAGACCCTTAAGTCTATCATCAACTTTTCCCTCCAAAACATACCTTTCAAAATTTCATTGTCAGGCCTTAAATTACGCTTCTGAAATCATACATGAATCTCTGTCAATATAGTTAAACATGTCGATAAGTTCATCGGTTGACTGAGAGAAGACTCCTAATTTAGCTAGTTGTAACTAAATGTTACCATTTTATCGGTTACCAATTCTTTCGGTGTACTGGTCAAAATTTGTTTAGCCGATTTCTACCTGTGTACCGGTTTAGTCTTTTCTTAGTCGATGGTCATCTTCCTTGGTGATCTACTTACCACTACCCAATCTCCTTACTGCTTGTCGGTATATCTACTATCTACTAGTCTACTACTCATCGGTATACTTACTGTCTTCTGGTCTACTACTTGTCGATTTACACACGACCTACCAGTTTACTCACTACCTAGTTTGCTTATTGCCTAAGGATTGTGAAGACTAAGGAGATGATATTTCCAACAATCACAACCATATCATTTACTGGTCATACAAAATTGCATTAGAATGCCAACAAACTCCCCCTTTGGCATTGGTGGAAAATTAAATAAACTACTATGTCGGTTACGTGGCCCCTGTTCCTGACAAGATTCAAAAGATCCAAAAAAAACCCTTTTTCCATCAATGGAAAAGACTATACAAGAGGATTTATCAAAATAAAGAAAAAATCTCTTTAAAGTTTTCTTGAGCCACTTTTAAAGAAGAATCCCATGAAGATTGAATTTGTTTCATGGTAGTGAAGTAGCCATGTAATACCACAAAGAAGACCTCCATATCATCAACTATCTTATAGTAACGTGCATGAATTAGGCAGTCTACCTCATTAATGTTTAGTTGCATGAGGTCAATAATTGGTGCTAAACAGAACTAGAGCTCTAACAATCTAAGACTTATTTTTTCTTCTTCATATTTCAACTTTTTGAGTGTATGATTGAGTATTTTGACTTTTCCAGTAAAGGTTGAAGCTGAAGTGCTAAGGGGATCAAACAAGCTTACTAGATCCCGAATCTCCTTTTGAATGTGACTTCTTTCATCGTCTAAGTCTTTGATTAAAATAGGAAATTTAAAGATTTTAGTAGTAGTTGACCAACCTGTTGTAGTATGGTCTTAACTTCTTATGGTCTGGTTAAAAGAGAAACTTTTCCAGCTATTATCTGCTCCATTAGGTTATCTCCGCATTTTGTTTCATATTGCCTGACTACAACCCTCTCCAGATTGGTTGCCTATGAAATAATTACTTTAACCAAAGTATTCAATGATCAATAATGGGTGAAATATCATTAACTAAAATATCTGGGATGAGGTCAGAGGATTGTTTTGGTAGAAGTAAGGATTCTTTCCTTCTTTCTCTTCTCTCTCAGTTTTACCTTTTCAGCTTGGATTCTCAATTTATCATCAACTGTTTAGGGTCATTTTCTTTATATCAATGACCAAGTCACCTTCTTCTTCCTCCTTTTTTCCTTCTTCCATCTCTAAAATCTCAACTTTTGAGCTATTTTCTAAGATGATTCTTACCTTTTGTCTTTTCACTTTCATTGCCTAAGTCTAATTTTCTGTTTATCAGAGGGGTATCCATCACTACTTTGTTAACCTTTATCTTCTTCTCATCCTCTTTTTGGTGCAGGAGAACAAATGCAAAATTTGTTTGTTTTTGTAATGATTTTTATTTTAATATGTTTTAATCCTTTTTTTGTGTTTGTAATAAGGCCCATAGGCCATAAATTGTTTCTCATGAGTTGTAATGGCCATAAGAGACCTTTGTCATAGCCATGTACGCATACAGGCTCTTATGAGTTCCAGGTAAAGCAAGTTGATGAAATTGTGAATTTTGGCTTGGAATAGTTTGTTTGAGGTGTTTTAATGTTTCCTAGGTTGTTTTGGGTTATTTTGAGGTTATCAAATGTGGTTTGGAGCAAAGTTGCTCAACCTAGAAAAAATTGTCAAAAATTGTCAAAGTTGCTCATAGCAACTTTGCAATTTTTCAACTCTTGAAGGAAACAAACATGAAAGGTTGATTGAGTAAGTTGTAACCATCCCCAATTATAGTATAAATATTGGGAAAACCTATTTTTATTGGTGGGTAATCATTTGACAATAAAAATAAGTTTGGTTCCACACATTTCTTGAGTTTTTTCACCTTTTTTTCTACTATATGTTGTGTGTACGGATTGTACGGATTTTTAGACACAATATAGGGGAATTTAAATGTAGATATTTATTTACCTTTCATTTTATTCAATTCTGAGGTTTTGAATTTGTATAGTTTGAAAGTTATTGCATTTCTAGTGCAGGTGGCTAGAAAATCCCTACAATCTAGGGTTTTGAACAAAAATGTCTTTTTCGTAATATTCCACGGTTGAAACTTGCTAAAACTTGTTGGAATGTTAGAAGCAACTGTAAATATTATTTTTTAATTTTTTTTTAGTGCAAGGGAGGCCATACTTTGGTCATGACATCAAACCCTAGCTTGGCTTGCGAGCTTGGCAAATATAGGGAAAAGGTTGAAATTGTGCCCTAGATGATAAAGGGTGATGTATAGAGGTAGAATAAGGGTGGAGAATGGTGGAGTATGTGTGTGAAGACCTCAAACAATAAAAATCTCCTTGTTTGATCAGGTTAAAATGTTGTTGCTCCAAGTTTGGGTGTTGAAAGAGCAAACTAGGCCTCCTTAGCTCTATAAGAGTTAGATACACAAGGTTCAAAACCAAGATACAATTTTTTGATATTGTATAAAAGCTCCAAAAGGGTATCTGAAAATCAAATTTTTTCCTATTGTTATTGGGAAAATCTTGAAAATTTTCAGTTTTACCATTTTGAAAAGGCTATAAGGAATAGACCTAAATCTAAGCCTAAATACCAATAGTCTTGAAATCAGTAAGCAGAAGATGTATTGAAAAGTGTGTAAGGGTGTATTAGGGGTATGAGACCACCATTAAAATGTCAGGTTTTGTAAAGGAATCAAAGATCTTGGGTGGAGTGTTTGTGCTCACGGTGTGAGAGGGTAGATTGAACTTACTCAAGGTGTGACCAAGAGAGTTAGGAACTCTCTTCAAGAATTAGAACTTTCCATAGTCCACAGACCTTAGTAGAGGGTTAGGGAGGAGTTCTAGAAGACCCTAGGAGTGTGATTATCATTTAGCCATTGGATAATTCAATAGAAGCCTTGAGTAGAAGCCAGTTGGTACCGGCTGGAGAAGTGAGTACATTCACTCTACATCAGAGTGGTATCAAAGACATTTTATTTGAACAAGTGGTGTATGTCAGACCTAGAGGTAGATTCTGGAGCTAGCAACATGCCTCCAAAGGCAATGAGAAAATATGCAATTAGAGATATAGTACAAGAGATGTTGGAAAAGGCCCAGGAGAAAGAAACCAAGAAAGGGAAAGGCAAGATCATTGAGTGGGGTGATGAAACTGATGATGAAGATGTGATAGGGAGATAAATGAATAGAAGGAGTTGGAAAAGGATCAACAAATCATGGTGGACATCTTTAAGACACTCAACAAGGATATCTAGGAAGGGTTACCAGTCTATAATGGAAGTCTAAATGGAGAAGAATTGCTAGAGTGTATTGAAGCTTTGTCCAATCATTTGAATACAAAGAGATTGCAGAAGAGAAAAGGGCCAATTTGGCCAAAACTAGAGTAAAGGGATAAGCCCTAGTGTGGTGTAACATGATGCAAGAGGAAAGAGAACAATCTGAAAGAAAGAAGATTACTTCTTGGGAAAGGATGAAGATTAGAATCAAAACACAATTCTTGCCCATAGACTATGAGATACAAATGCATAAGAAGTTGTAGAATCTTAAACAAAGAGAGATGGATGTAAGCACCTACATGGAGGAGTTCAAAAAACTAACTTTAAGGGCTAGAAAACAAGAAGAAGAGGTGCAAAAAGTTGCAAGGTACTTGAATGGACTTAGACAAAACATCCAGGATGAGATAAGCATGTTGGTACCTGATACAATTCACAAATGCTTCCAGTTGTCTTTGAGAGAAGAGGACAAGATCAAAAGGAAGGCTAAGCATAATGAAAGAGGTAGAGGTGGTAGAAATTTTAGAGGGAGAGACACTTTGGAAGGGGCTACAATTCTAATAGAAATGAATAAAGCAATGAGCCAAAGAAAAATGGTGATAATTTCAGCAGAGGAGGTCAATTCAAAGGCAATTCAAGAGGGAGAAACAACTTTAAGGGTAGATTTGGAAATCAAGGAAGAGGACCTATAGTCTTCACTGGTAAATGCTTCCATTGTCATCAAGGGGCACACTATGAACTAGTGTCTTGAGAAGACCTCTAGTTCTCACATGAGAGAAAGAAGGACACAATTTGTGCAAGAAGAGGATCGTCAGAGTATCACATCACCAATCAGCAAGGCTGGACTTATTCTTGATGGAGAAAATATGATGTTGAGGATAACTTTGTTAAAAGGGCCTCAAGCGAAAGAGCTTGCGTAGAGAAAGACACTCTTTAGAACCACCTGCAAGTCACATGGAAAGATTTGTAAAGTGAGAGTGGATTCAGGATCTACTGAAAACATAGTAACAGTTGAAATGGTAAACAAGTTGAAACTGAAAAGGTTGCCACATGCCACACCCTACAAGGTATCTTGGTTGAGTAAGGGACAACATGTGCTTGTGGATGAGCAAGCTTGGGTATATTTTGAGATTGGAGACTATAAGGATAGGGTCCTTTGTGACATCTTACCCATGGATGCATGTCATTTTCTTCTTGGCCGCCCTTGGAAATTTGATGTCAAGGCTATGCATGATGGTGAGAAGAATTCCTACCTCATCACCAAAGGAGGTAAGAAATTTAAAATGGACCCCTTGGTTGAACAAGGTGAAGAAAGGCATGTCTATTCAAGTGTCATGTTGCTTAGTGGAAAGGAGTTCTTGAAGGTGCTAAAACATGAAGGGAGTCAAGGTTGTGCAATCATAATGAAACCAAAGAAGAGGTAAAGGCTGCAAACAAACTAGTTGTACCTCAAGAAGTGAAAACTTTTCTAGACCGTTATAAAGACATAGTGGTCAATGAAATACTAGATATGATACCTCCTTATAGAGATGTGAATAATCAAATAGACCTCATAACTAGTGCAACTTTACCAAATAAGGCTACCTACAAGATGACATTGGCTCAAAATGAAGAGATAGCCAAGAAAGTGCAAGAGCTACTAGATAAGGGGTTGATAAAGAAGAGTTTGAGTCCATGTGCAGTACCCACAGTGTTGGCACCTAAAAAGGATGAAAAGTGGAGGATGTGCACTGATTCAAGATCCATAAACAAGATTACCATAAGGTACCATTTCCCAATGGCATGGATTGAAGACTTGATGGACTACCTAGGTGGAGGTTGCTACTTTTCTAAGGTAGATTTAAAATCAAGCTATCACCAAATAAGGATCAGACCTAGAGATGAGTGGAAGACATCCTTTAAGACCAATGAGGGCCTATATAAGTGGTTGGTGATTCCCTTTGGGCTCACAAATGCACCTAGCACCTTCTTCAAGCTCATGAATGAAGTGCTTGTTGAGTTTATTAGTAAATTTGTCATTGTTTACCTTGATGAAATTATGATTTTTAGCAAGTCAAAAGAGGAGCATATCAAGAATTTGGACCAAGTCTCGAGGAAGCTACACCAAGAGAAGTTGATGATCAATCTTGACAAGTGTGAGTTTTTTAAAACTGAATTGGTATATCTTGGTTTTGTTGTTTCTCGAGGGTGTTTAAAAATGGATCCATCAAAGGTAGAGGAAATAGTGAATTGGCCCACTCCTAAATCAATAGGAGATGTAAGAATATTTCATGGTTTGGCCTCTTTCGATACAAAATTTATTAGAGGTTTTAGCCATGTGTGTGTACCAATTTTGAACACCATTAAGGGAGGGGTCAAATGTCAGTTTAATTGGACTAGTGCAATAGAGAAGGGGTTTGAGGTGTTGAAACAAAATGTTGCTAAACTTCCTTATCTTAGACTACTTGATTTCAATCAGCCTTTTATAGTGGAGTGTGATGCAAGTAAATTCACCATTGGGGCAGTTTCGAGCCAAGATAATCACCCGATTGCATTCTTCTCTGAAAAGATCAATGAGGCTACTCCACTTATGATTTAGAATTGTATGCTATGGTACAAGAACTAAAAAAATGAAGGCATTATCTCTTACCTAAAGAGTTTATTGTATACACTGACAATCATGCCCTTATCTTTTTGAATGGACAGGAAAAGTTGAACCAAAGACACCTCAAGTGGGTTGAGTATTTTGAAGCCTACACTTTCTCAATTAAGCACAAGAAAGGAACCACTAACAAATTAGTTGATGCTCTAAGTCGGAGAGTTCTTACCATTCAAGAAGTGTAGCTCCAAAGTGTGGGCCTAAATGATCTCAAATATCTCTACCAAGGTGATAGAGATTTCAATGAAGCATATGATGTTTGCTCTATTTTCTAATGCTTGACATGTTGCATATTCAAATTGCATGTTGCAGGAAGGTTTATTGTTTAAAGGACACCTATTTTGCATCCCATATTGTTCCATTAGGGATAATATTGTCAAAGAGAAACACCAATGCAGCCTAGGTGGACATTTTGGTCTTGACAAGACCTTGGAGCAAGTTAGTAGTACTATTAGCCTAGACTACAATCAGATGTTAGGAGGTTTTTTGAGAAATGTGCCATTTTTCAGAGGGCCAAAGGAACCTCAAGTAATGCAGGTGTCTATTAGCCATTAGCCATTCCAAGAAGGCCATGGGAGTGCTTGAGCATGGACTTTGTTCTTGGTTTTTCTAGAACACCAAGGGGGTATGATAGTGTTTATGTTATTGTGGATAGATTCAACAAGATGGCACACTTTGTGCCTTACAAATTCACTCATGATGCCAGCCACATAGTTGGTTTGTTCTTTAAGGAGGCTATGAGAATCCATGGTTTGCCACTTAGCATAGTGGGTGATAGAGATACAAAGTTTGTGAGTCACTTTTGGAGAACACTATGGAAGAAACTTGGCACTAACCTCTCTTTTTCTTCAACATACCATCCACAATTAGATGGTCAAAATGAAGTGGTTAATAGGTCCTTGGGAAACTTACTGAGATGTCTTACTAAAGAACATGGTCATGCTTGGGATCTAGTATTGGGACAAGAAGAGTATGCTTATAATGATTCAGTTAATGGGAGCACATCAAAGAGATCCCTTTTCAAATTATGTATGGATGTCATCCAAGTGGTGTTTTAGAACTTAGAGATCTCATCTCTATGGACCATAAGACTACCCAAGGTGAAAACTTTGCTAAGAACATGAAGGAGATACATGAGCAAGTGAAGAAGACATTCCAACAGTCTAATGATAAATATAAATAAAAGGTAAAAAAAATAAGAAGAGAGGCTCATTACAAAGTTGGAGACCTAGTCATGGATTATTTGAGAAAGGAAATACTTCCTAAGGGTCAACCAAATAAACTTTGCATGAAGAAGATAGGACCTCTCAAGGTTGTTCACAAGTTTGGCAACAATGCCTATGAGTTGGAGTTACCTCAAGGCTTGGAACTTTCTCAAATATTTAATATATGTGACCTATATTCCTACAAAGGAACTCAGACTAATGTAAATCAAGATTGTATAGCACCTAAAGAAGTGGATTGTCTTCAATACTTGCCACCTAGTCAACCGATTTCCTTGGAATACATACTAGATACCAAAGTGGTCAAGAAAACTAAAAAGGGTGTATACAAGGATTATCTAGTCAAAAAGGTAGGTATACCTAATTCTGAGACAACTTGGATGTCTAAGAAAGACATATTTCATCATGGTTCTTCCATTCAAGCCTTATTTTCTCAAAGGACTTGAGTTCTTGTCACCCAAGGAGCATGGTACAGGAGCACAAATGCAAAAGTTGTTTGTTTTTTTAATGATTTTGATTTTGGTATTTTTTAATCCTTTTTATGTGTTTTTAATAAGTCCAATAGGCCATAAATGTTTTCTCATGAGTTGTGATGGCCATAAGAGACCTTTGTCATAGCCATGTAGGCATACAGACTCTTATGAGTGTCAGGTAGAGCAAGTTGATGAAATTGTGAATTTTGTCTTGGAATAGGTTTTTTGAGGTGTTTTAATGTTTCCTAGGTTGTTTTCATTTATTTTGAGGTGATCAAATGTGGTTTGGAGGAAAGTTGCTCAACCTAGAAAAAATTGTCAAAAATTGTCAAAGTTGCTCATAGTAACGTTGCAATTTTTCAACTCTTGAAGGAAACCAACATGAAAGGTTGGTTGACTAAGTTGTAACCATCCCCAATTCTGGTATAAATCTTGGTAAAACAGATTTTGATCAGTTGGTAATCATTTGACAAAAAAAATAAGTTTGGTTCCACACATTTCTTGAGTTTTTTCACATTTTTTGTTGCTATAAGATGTGTGTATGGCCTATACGGATTGTTAGACACAATCTAAGGGAATGGAAATGTATATATGTGTTTTACCTTTCATTTTCTTCAAGTATAATGTTTTGACATTGTATAGTTTGAAAGTTTTTGCATTTTTAGTGCAGGTGGTTGGAAAATCCCTACAAACTAGGGTTTTGAACAAAAATGTCTTTTCCCTAACATTCCACAGTTGAAACTTGCTGAAACTTGTTGGAATGTTAAGAGAATCTATAAATTTATTTTTTATTTTTTATTTCATTCAGGGGAGGCCATAATTTGGTCATGACAACAAACCCTAGCTTGGCTTTTAAGCTTGGCAAGCATAGGGAAAAGGTTGAAATTGTGTCCTAGATGATAAAGGGTGATGCACAGAGGTAGAAGAAGGGTGTACAAGGGTTAAGTATGTGTGTGAAGACCTAAAACAATCAAAACTCTCCTTTTTTGATCAAGTTAAAGTGGTTTAAAGTTGTTGCTCCAAGTATGGGTGTTCAAAGAGAAAACTAGGCCTCCTTAGCTCTCTAAGAGTTAGATACCCAAGGTTCAAATCCCAGATGCAATTTTTTGATATTGTATCAAAGTTCCAAAAGGGTATCTGAAAATCAAATTTTTTCCTATTTTTGTTGGGAAAAGTCTTGAAAAGTTTCAGTTTTACCGTTTTGAAGAGGCTAGAAGGAATAGGCCCAATTCTAAGCCTAAATACCACCAGTCTTGAAATCGATAAGGAGATGATGTATTGAAAAGTTTGTAAGGGTGTATTAGGGATATGAGACCACCATTAAGATGTTAGGTTGTGTAAAGGAATCAAATATCCTAGGTGGAGTGTTTGTGCTCATAGTGTGAGTGAGTAGATTGAACTTACACAAGGTGTGACCAAGAGAGTTAAGAACTCTCTTCAAGAATTAGAACTTTCCATAGTCCAAGAACCTTAGGAGAGGGTCAGGGAGGAGTTATAGTAGACCCTAGGAGGGTGAGATAGCATTTAGCCATTGGATAGTTCAATAGAAGCCTTGAGTAGAAGCCACTTGGCACTAGTTGGAGAAGTGAGTGCATTCACTCTACATCACTTTTCCTTCCTCTACTTTCTTCTCTTCCTCATTTTCTTTTTTTTCTTTCTTTTCTTCATCTTTTCCTTCCTCTGTTTTCTTCTCTTCCTCACTTCCTTCATCTATTTTCTTTTCTTCCTTATTTTCTTCTTCTGTGATCTGTTCTTTCTCTTTTCCTTTCTAGAGAGAATAGGATTTGGTGACAATAAGGTTCTATGAGGTGTATCCTCATAAGGGATGTCTTCAACTAACACTTCATATTGATCAAAAGATTTAGTTTTATTAGCTTCCTCTACCGGTGAAGTATGAACCGGTTGTTAAATACCAGTTGTCGGATTGGGGATGTCTGACACAACATCTCCTATGATGTCCTCAATAGTGAATGTATCAAAACCTTCAGTGGAGTCTTTTTCTTTAGCTTTTCCTTTACCAAGTACATCTACTCCTTTATCTAGTTTAGTTTTTTGTTCAATTTCTTCTACAACCTTCTTTTACTGGTCCATAATTTCCTTCCACAAGGAAACACCTTCAGCGTGCACTTCTCTAACTTCCCCTATTGCCACTCTTCTAGTTTTGTTCCTTATTTTGAAATGTTGAATGCATGCTTCAGCCACTAGTGAAGCTTGATCAAAATCTAATTCATGTTGCACTTCCATGAGTGATTTTATTTCGAGTTCATTTTCAGTAGCTAGAGAAGTCTTCCATCTGCCTTCAATTTGATCTAGCAAATCTGATGGGATTATGCCATACAATTCACTAGGAGTTCTACAAAAGTTGCATGAGTTCCAAGTTAGAGCTTCCTCAATTTTCCTCATCTTCATCATTACTGAGAGAATATCTTCTTCCAACATCAAACAAACCTCCAAATTCTTTGATGCCATGCACCATCTCATCAATTGTTGGAGCTTTATTCCTTTCACTTCTTCTCACATCTAATATAGTGTCACCTTCTTCCTTATCTTATTTAGGCTTTGGATCACTCTTCCTCTTTCTATTGTAAGTTACTCCTACCGGTCTATCCTTGCTTGGTGAAGATACCGAAGTACCTAGATTATTTTCCTTTGAGTATGATGTCGGTTTAGTTGCTCCAGTCCCCTTTGGTTTTGTTTTTGTCACTTTTTTCTTTCCATTGGTCAGTTCTTCATCTTTGGCAGGTCTGATTTTTATTTTCTCACTCACATTGGTGGAGGTAGTGGCACCAGATGCTTCACCTCCATATTTATTGTCAAGGATATCAATCATTTTCTTTACTTTTCTTTTAATGATAAGCACTTGAAGTTCTTGTTTTATTTTAGAGCTTGCCTCCTCATATGTTCCAAATCTTTTTGCCTTCAAGTATACTAGTTTAGATAGAATTGCATTGATATGAATTTTAACCAGATCTACTACAACCTCATACCCCATAGGTGGAACCCAAAAATTTTGGGCTTCAACTGCTTGGACAATACAACAGTCTGTATCAACAAGAAACCAAATGTTGTTCTTGTATTTCTACACTATTCCTATTGGAATTCTTTCCCTCTTGTGCATTCTAGTTTGGAATTCCTTGAAATATCCCCACCTTGCTTCCCCAAATTTATTTTCCAAATCTCTAGTCATTTTACCTATCTGAACCAAGATAGGTTTCTCTTGAGACCATACTACATTACCCTTACTAGGAAAATATTTTAGCACATAGAAGAATATACATGCCAGTAGAGAGCCATATTTGAAGGATTTCTCCTTATCCTTCTTTATTCTATCCATGTTCACCATGAACTAGCTTCGAATCTTCTCACATATATCATATATTGCATCTTCTTTGATAATCCGGTATCCATCATGGATGGTACCTTTTGGCACACTATTCATCCGGCTTGATTGAAAAACCCTATATCCCAACACTGCAGAGGAAAATCATACTTCAACATCCTCAATATGAGTGATAGTCATTTCTCTACTATCACATTGATATTTGGTTAACCAGGTGACTTCAGTTGATGAAATCATTCTTAGGGTTAATTCTTCACTAGTTATACTAAACCCTATCACTCTCGGAATCATCTCCTTTGTGATCTTGATAGGTGCATGATCTTCTAGCCACAAAAATTGATCATGAACCTTGTTCAATACATATCTAGCCCAGTCACCATGAAAATGGTCAGGAAAGTCTACAACATATGCCAAAGCCTTGGTCTTTAGATGTAGGAAGCTTGATTTCAACTGATCATTATCATAGATCCCTTTAAAATCACTTTGAATGAACTTATCTCCAGGTTCTTTAAGATTGCAATGAATGTAAGATAGAATATCTTCTACCAGCAATACACCAAGTGGCACAGATGATAAGGCACCGTTCTTGTCGATTTCACCATATTTCATCGAGTGAAACTTGGACTTGGGTTGGGGTTCCTTGAAAGCTTGAATGAACACATGAGTTGATATTTTTTCTGCCATGATGACCTTCAATCAATATTTTCTCAGATGCAATTGAAAACCCTTTCCTAGGGAATACCAAACACCACTCTCGCTCTACTTGAATTTTTTTTTTTTCCACACACAACAAAGCATAGCAGTTTTCAAATCGCCTTGGAACACACAGGAGTTTAATAAAATTCACAAGTTGTTAGGTGAATGAAAATGCACTACCATTTCCTTATTTATCCATTGAGATTTATCGATGCTAGGATCCAACGGTCAGATTTGAAGCACACAACTTGAAGTATAGCAATTTGACTACACTAGTTATTTGTTGTCGATACTGATACTCAAATAAATAATTCACAAGAAAAACTTCAATGAAGAACTTTTTAGACAAAATTTTATGCATCACAAGTATGCAGATAAACACATCCTTACATTTGTTGAGGGGATTCAGGAGTAATCTTACCATATGTGCTCCCCTTGGACATTGGTATGTCTAGTTAGAAGTAGAACTGTCATCACTGATGGATGATTACTTGGTTTCAGAATGTCATTTTCCTTCCTTTCCTTCATCCTTCTTGATCCATGTCTTTTTCATTTCATCTCTTATTTCTTCACTTGTCTTGTTTCCTTTCAGGTCATTTTGCTTCTCTTTCTTGCTAGACTAATTCTTGTCTACAGACTAGTTGTAGGATCAACTTTTGCATTCTTTGGCTAAGTGGTCGATCTTATGGTGACCAAAATTACCACACATGGAATAGGTGGTATTCAACTTATTACTCCTTTTGTTGAGACTAACCGGTTTGAACGACCGTCTTTATACCTTTGCCTTGAACCTACATTCTTATGATTTGTGTCCAAACTTATTTCAAGTGAAGCAATATCCATTAAATCTTTTAGCAGTTGATAGGCTGCTTGACTGAGATCTACACTCATAAGTAGTATGACCATAGTTATGAAAATTGTCGCAATTGTATGCGGGAAAAGTGGGTCGATAGAACTCAATATGTGGAAAACAGAGTCTAAGGAGCCTTGCTCACACACCCACAGGACTTCTTGGTGCAAGTTATGGAGTCATGAAGGATGACTCAACTTCCCAAGGATGGTTCCATGGTTCTCTATCTCACAAGGTCCCTCAAACCAATGTTTTTGCTCTCAGATCACTGAGCAAAATGGTTTAGGGATGAGAAATGCAAGAACGAGGGATGCTTTGGTTGATTTTAAGATGAAATGCATCCTAAGCTATGCATGATCCTATAAATGCAATAAACTAGTTTATAAGATGACAAGATTAGTAACAAGACTATCCTAGCATGATATACTAGTCTATGATTAAACTAAATGATAAGGAAAATACTCTAAACATGCATATTTAGATTAATTCCTATTGAAAAGAGAGGCTAAATGATGAGCACAAATGATATATTAAAGATTGGATGGATTTTAGTATAAGTATGATGCTAAAGACTTGGATCTCTCAAAATGGAGGAATGAGAGCTCTATTTATAGCAAAAATAGGGCAATGGATGGTCAGGATTCAAGGAGTTAATCAAGGGCTAAGTTTGAAAGTTGGGAATCCATGTTTGCAAATGGCACCAATGAAATGGTGACAAATGTCAACATAAGACTGGGTTGAGAAGAGAGGTAGGAAGCATTAAATGCTTGAGAAGACTTCATGGTTATCTTAGGGGTAAGGGTTATGGTTAAGTTAGTATTACCCATTGGATAAAGGTTTTACCCAAAGGATAAACTCTTGTGCAAAGGATTAAGGATAACCATGGTCAAAGCAATAAATGCTTGATGAGACCCTTGGGGTTACATGGAGGCTGAGTTTAGCAAAATTCTTTAACCATGCTAGAGGTTTGAGTTAACCATTAATGGTTATGAAGACTTTGGGGACAAATTTGTAAGAGTCCTTCCAAATTTGGGGGTATTCAACAAGTTAGCTTGTTGAATGGGTAAAGGCTTTAATGCTTTTAGAAGACTTTACTCCAAATTTGAGAAGTGACCTCCTCAAATTTAGGGAAAGGGGATAATGAATGGGTTTGGATTAATTTATTAGGATTAGATGGATTCTAGAAGAAATTAGGAAGAGGGTTAGGATGCAAGTGGGATATGTAGGATTTTGCAAGTGGATGAAGGGATAATAGGATTTAATTGAATAAAATGAATTTAATTCAATTTGGTTGCAATTGGGGAAATTAAATAAATTAGATTTATTCAATTTAGGATAACTATTTTAATTAAAATTGAATTTAATTAAAAAGTGGATAGGGGATTTAATTGAATAAAATGATTTATTCTATTAAATGGTAAAAAGAAGCCTAGTGAATTTAATTGAGTAATTTACTTAATTAAATAGAGGAATGTAGGTTATTCAATTAAATTGGATTTAATTAAATAGAGAAATGAACATAAAATATTCATTTAGGAATATGGTCATTTTTATACATCTACAACAATAACCATCAAAAGTAAAAGTCTTCTTTTGATTAACCGGTTTGTTCCTACTGTCATTGGTCTTATGACTCGATTTTCCACAATGATTACAAGAGAATTTGAGAGACTTCATACCTCTTGTTTCTGAGTGATTTCTTTTATCATCCTTCATATTTTTGGATTTAGATGACTCTCTAGTTTCCATAGGACCTGAACCAGGGTAACCAAGACCGGTTGTATCTTTTTTTCTTCTCTGAGCCTTCAACTATCTATCTACCTTCTCAGAGCTTTAGTTGAATTTTTTCAGCTTCTCATTTCTCTCATTTTTCAGTTTTCAAATCACTCTTGAGTTGCTCAATCTCTTTCATCATCCTCTCCTTTTCTTTTGCATTGTCATTCAATTGTTTATGTATGTATTCATTTTCCTGAGTGAGAACTCGGATCTCTCCATCTTTCTCAATCATGATTGCATCATTTTCTCTCAGGGAATCTTTAGCAAGTCTCCTAGCTCTTTCAGCTTTTGACAAATCTTCTTCTGCCTCTCTCTTTCTTTTGTCAGCACTTCTGCCAGCTTCAACTATCTCAGTCATTCTCAGTGCTTGACCTTCATGTTTTCTTTTGAGATGTGTGATTTCTTCAGTTAGCTTCTTGTTCTTTTCCATAAGTTTTGAGATTGCTTCTTCAGCTTCTTTAGATCCACTATGTTCAGAGAGTTTATCTATAATATCTTGGCTCTCATTTAGCAGTTGAGCCAATTCCTTCCTTTTAGCAAAAGATTTTCTCATTCTCTCTTTCAACTGAGCAATAATCTCATTATCTTCATCAATCTGCTTATGATACTGGTACTCTTCCATGATCTTTAACCTCAAGTTGTCAAGCTTCTCACTAGATGAATTCAGCTCTGATACCACTTGTTAGACCCAACTAGTACTGAGAGGGGAGGGGTGAATGAGTACATTACCGATAAATACTAATTAATACTTTTACTTTAAGTATGAACTAATTTACCATTCACCAATGTAAACATTTACTACAGAAGATTAAGAATACACAAAAATATATACAAAGACACGTAGATTTATCTCGTGGAAACCCAATAACGAGAAAACCACGATGTGAGTAGGAACTCACAAAACTTGTACTCTTCTAGAGTACACCTGGTGAAGAGCCATCTCTATTAGGAGATTCCAAAGACACTGTTAGGTGCCACTTGGTTAAGGGATTTTGATCAAGGCCAGTTAGTGCCTTTACCATGTTAAAGGTAGCCTAGTTAGAGGACTTAGAACATCAGTTAAGATATTACCTAGTTAAGGGATTTATACAATGGGACCTGTTAATATCTGATGAATACTAAGAGGGGGGGTGAATTAGTATGCCAAAAAACACAAACACTTAAATAGTCTAAAGATAAACCGGTAAAACAATTTAACAGACAGACCGGTTATCACACATGCAAACCAAAATGCAAATAAAGCATTCACCCACAAAAGCAATACAACCATAACACAAGATATTTGACGTGGAAACCCAAATGGGAAAAACCACGGTGAGATGGAACTCACAAGTCACTATCTGTAGAATAGAAACTACACCGGTTAAGGTTAGACTGGTTAAGGTCTTACAATGTTCTTCACCACAACAGATCCTATTAGGAATCTCAATCTCTGTTAGGAGATAAGTCTAATCAAGGACAACCTTGCTATAGGATTTTAGATTCATAGAGGTGAACCACCTTGTTAGAGGATTTTACAAAAGGCTTTTGGGCCTACCTGGTTAAGGGCTATATACTTGTCAAAGATGTGAGTAATCAACAAGTGTCTGATCTATCTAATAGCACAGATTGCTCAGTTAGATCCTGGATAACTCGTTCTTAATGCACTCCTGCATTACTTTAGTCTTCTACACATTCATATTCTTTCCAACTCCTCAACCTCCTTAAACCTTAGCTGCAACATCGACTATCGCAACAATAATAATAACAACCTAAAACCCTAGACATGATGTCCTTATAAAGGAAACTGATTTCATGTCAGTCCAATGGGATTGCGTTACAATTTCCTAGGTTCAATGAACTTGGACATACTAGGCAGTACATCACAAAAAGCATCATTACAATGTCGGCACCGTCAAACAATCGGTGGATTGGTAACTCATCACAAAATGCCAGTTGGTAACTCATCACAGAGTATTACCAATTCATATAAAATATCGATTGTCGGTTTATTAAAAATGAAGACTGGTAGAAATGTGTTATGCTGCTTTAATCCCCCATACCGCTTGAGGTCAACATGCCACTTTAGATCAGTAAACACATTCTGCAAAACATCAATAGTCTAATGACTATAATACAACATACTTGCAACATATCAGTTGGAACAAATACCAGTTGTGCTCTAACTCATACATATAAAGAGGATCTTAATGCAAGTGTGTGTCCATCAATGACAATCACAACATGAACATCAAGAATGCCAACAATCTCCCCATTTGGCATTGATGGCAACACTTAGGAAAATAAAATTTTGACATCTAAGTGTTTTACAACAAAATTATGCCATTAGCAAAATTGCTCCCCCTAAGCATATACACTATCCCTTTAACAATACAATGAATAGAAATTTTGCATACAGAGCATAAACATTGAGATATCAGAGCAGATAGCATATATCAAAGCATATAGCAAAAATTTTAAATACCAGATACTGCTCCCCTTTACTTCTCCAAAATAGAATACTTCTCCCCCTTTGCCAACAATGACAAAGTACCGCTAAGCAACCCTGTGTCCATTTGATATATATAAATAATAAAAGTTTATGACAATAAGGAATAGTACTTGTCAAAAATAGATTTATAGTCTTGCAAGAATTGCTTCATTGATAGAGACTAGGACTCAAGTAGGGAGGAGGCCACTTCTTTCTCTGTTTGCATCTGGGAGACCTGTTCTTCCATGGCATCAACTGTGCTCATCTCCTGTGTAACTGTCAAGCATCCAAGTTCATATAATACTTCTAAAGAATTTGCAGATGTGGAAGTAAAACTAGATGTAGCTCCTACAAATCTCTAGACTGTGTGCTGATCTCTTGCTCCATTTTGGCTGACTGGATCTGAAACTAGTGAACTATTTGCCCATAAGTTGCAAAGGAATCATAAGGCAGCTTGAATGTGCTCAAGTAAGACTGTAAGTCTGTTTGAAGCTTTTGCTTCTGAGCTAGAACATCATCATAAAATAGATGGGCTGAGTAGCATATTCCCCTCATCTAGAGCGTCCCTTATATCCTTTTGTTCTTTCTTCAGTTCAGACTGGAGCTCATTCAAATTTTTCACCAGAGCTATATTAAGAGCCTTTTGATGCTCCCTCTTGACATTAGCCTCTGTTGCTTCTTCAAGACTCTACACTTGATCATCTACTACTGTGCATAGGAGCTTTAGTCTAGCTAATGAAGAATTGGTGTTTGGAAGATTTGTACCGGGTATCAAACCAATAAGTGTGTCCATAGTCACTTGAATTATATCCTGCTCCTTCTTCCTTTGAATGATTTCAAGGCACCCTTGAGCAACCTTGATGCTCTGAATTAGCTCTGATTCACTTGCAGACTGGAGATCAATAGGACTAGTGATATCTGGTTTGGCTTGACTCCCAGTTGCCTTTGGAGTCTCCATCTGTGTGCTCTTCTCTGCTTCTCCTGTCTTGTCCTTTTCCGCTTTCTTTTCTTCTACTTCCTTCTTCTTTTCCTGTTCCTTGTCTTCTTCTTCCTTCTTCTTCCTCTCAGCTTCCTTCCTCTTCTCCTCTTCTTTCTTTTCCTCTTCCTTCTTCTTCTTTTCTTCTTCCTTCCGCTTTTCCTCTTCTTTATCTTCCTCTTCCTTCTTCTTCTTTTTCCTCTCATCTTCTTGCCTCTTCTTCTCTTCACCTTTTCTTTTCTCCTCTTCCTCTTTTCTCTTCTCTTCCTCTTTCCGCTTTACCTCATCTTCATCCCTCTTCTTCTTCTTTGCCTGTTCCCTAGTTGCTTCCTATCTGTCCTCACCTTGCTCATTGCTCTGTTCGGCCTGATGCTCTTGTCCTATTCCCTTAGAAGGTATTTCTTGAGTGACATCTTCTATGTCTAGGGAATTGACATCAATAGTGTCAATTGGTTCTACAACCAAATTTCCTTCATCATCAAATGCTTCATCCGGTTTGGATATAACCAGTTCTTCTTCTTCTTGCCGGTTGGCCAGATGTGCTTTGTGAGTCTGGATAGCAGTTTGCATAAACAAATGGGTGTCTTTTTCGACATCAGCAATTCTACCTTCTAACAACTAGAGTCTTCTTTTTCTAGTGAAGAAGAGTCCTTTATTTAGATCAATAACATCATATAATTTAGAATTTGACAGGTCGGGAAAGTACTGTGCAAAAACTTTCTCCCTAATTTCTTGTTCTTTCTCTATAGCAATGCACCATCTATTATCTATGACTTATATAAATAATCTAGTGTCTAAGACTTAATCTCTGAGGGTGACGGGTCATTACTACATAGATACTAAATTATTTCCTTTTCAACCGCTTCCTTTTCATCCTTATTGAAGTCATCAAAACACTCAAGTAAATCATTTAACACTTTTCTCCTAATATTCTTTATTGTTCTTTGACAATGTGTCAAAGGTTTATAGGAGAAGATATCTATATTTACTGGTGAAAAAAATGCCGGTTCATTCTTGGTCTTCTTCTTTGCTTGACGTGTTTCCTTTGGCTTTTCCTCAGACAAGGTTTCTTCTGAGTCCGGAGATTTGCTTCTCATCTTCCTCTTTCTCTGGAATACTTTAGCTAGTGTAGCTTCCGGTTTCTTCTTAGCTGGTGACCGCTTGGTCACTTTTGGAGTTGTAGTAACTGGTGCAGATGATGCAAGCACTGCCTTTGCCTTCTTCTTTGTCGGTTCCTTTTCTTTCATTGCTGGTGGTTCCTCGGTCGGTGCTATCCTCTCTAGGTAGGTGTCGGTTCTCTTCGCCTTAGGATCAAGCGGTAAGGCAATAAGGGTAGAGGCATACCCTTCCATCATGTCATACATCACCTCATAGCCCATTGGCTCCACTTCTTCCATTCTAGGCTCAACAGCCTCCATTATGCATTTGTCCACCTGGATGGTGAAATAGATGTCATCTTCATATTTCTTGACAATGTCACCTGAGATCCTCACTCTTTGGCTCATCTTCCTTTTGAACTCATCGAAATACTTGTTTAGAATATCAAGGTAACCGGTTCCAAGTGCTTCAATGCTTTCCTTGATTTTCTTGGTTACCGGTTGGTCACCAAACCACTGAACATCTCCTACTCCTGGGAAGTATCCTTGAAAGTAAAAGAACAAGCCAACCAATAGTTGTCCAAACTTGAACCTCAGTGCATTATCTTGTTTGATTGATTTTAGGTTCAATAGGAGTTGCCTCTGTATACAGGTGCACAGATCAAATGATGCATCCTCCTTTATCATCCGATAAGCGACATTTACCACTGTAGCAGATACAGAGTTGATTCTGCTGGCTGAGAATGTTTGGTAGCCTATCACCATGCAAGCATACTTAACCAGATCAGATCATCCTTGATTGAATTTATAGTCATGCCCTGTGAGTCACTCACTGAACTGGGGTGAGCTTGGGCATCTCAATTTTGCTAACTGTCCTTAGGGCTGGCACATCCCTTGTATTATAGAAATCGGTGATGGCATGAATTTCCTATGGCATAATATCATGTGTTCTATCCAGGTACATCTTGTCACCATGGACCCTGCTCAGAATAATCCTTATATGATCTTCTGTGAAATCCTCTAGGAAGTAAACAACATTGTGGAGTTTCTTCTTCTCCAGAATACTATACTCTGGTTTGATCATCTTATCTTGTCCACAAAACAAACCTAGCTAAGTATGGATAGCTAGAGACCCTAGGTCTTCGAGTTTACAATCAATATAATCTGAGATTCCCTCTTCTACTATCACTCCAGCCGAAACTTGTGATAGGGCATTATATTTTGACTTACGTTGAATAAAACTTTTAGACTCAATAGATGCACTAGAACTGGTATGAGATGTGGAAGCCATTGTAGAGATTTTAAGAACTCAAGAAATACCTTTCAAAACACGCGAATTTAGGGCTTTCTGATTCTCCTTCACTCCAGACTTCGTCGATAGCTGAATCACCGCTTTGTGTTCTCCACTTGACCGTTTGCTATTTGAATTTGAATCTCCTTCATAGTTTCTCAATATCTCCAAATCTCTGCTCAAATCGCCTTTTCATTGCTCTGCTCTTTGAAAACCTCTTCTTTGCTCAAAAATTGATAGTGAGAAATGATTTCAAAAATGCTTTTAAACATAGTCCTCACCTACCATCATTAATGCTCCTCCATTAGGGCATAAACCCTAATTTGTCTTTTCACCATTTCCAGTCTTCTACCAAGCGACAGGTATCATATACCCGTTAAGGTCTTTTGTCGGTATAGACCAGGGGTTCAAAAAAAATTTGCCGTTTGCTCCCCCTAAGCCTTTTGAGGCTTAGTTTGCCAATTCTGATATTTCCACACTAGGTGTAGATACCGGTTCCTCTTCCAACATTACTGGTTTCCTCTTCCAGGTTTTGTTCATGTCTACTTGAACTATATCAACATCAATTCTTCCTTCCTGAGTGACCGGTATATCATCAGATATACTCTTTCTGCTTTTGCAGAATCTTGCAATGTGACCCGATTTGTTGTAGTGACAGCAAACTAGTCCAGGTGCTCTCCAAGGTCCATTGTTCATGTTTCCATTCTTCCTTTTGCATGTTACAACAGTGTGACTACGATCAAGACAGATCATACAATTTTCTCTCCATCTGGTTGCTGCTTGATGGCCACCACTTCTTGGTTGTGATTGAAGACATTAAACTAGTTGTGATTCCAGTTCACAAAAGGTTTAGGACCAACTCCTTGGGTCCTCTTAGGATATCTTCCAGTGTCATTCATGACAAACCTGCATTCAAATTCTCTATGCCCATATGTGTTGCATGCATAACAATGACTATTGAACTTATTGGATCTAGGTACATTGTTAATAAAGTAAGGAAAATTATTGTAGGCTTTGCTCCTACTTACATTGGCAGTGTGTCCTTCTTTAAGACAGTTAAAGCAAATAGGTTTGAATTTCTGCTTACCTTTTCCTTTGAATGCTCGTTGCTTCTTTGATATTCTTTCCTGAGGATTCTCCTTCCTCATGTCCAAAGAAACCAAGTCCATTGGTATTCTTTACCGGTCTAGCCGACTCAAGCTTTTTCTCTAACTTAATAGTACTTTTGCTAAACTTAGCAAGTATTTCCTTTGACTCAGAGAGTTCTTTGGAAATAGAAGCATTTATTTCCAATAGGTTTTCATTCTCAGAGATGGCAGTGTTCAATTCTCCTTGCATGTCTTCCTTTTCCACCTTGCTTGCATGGAGTTGATCATTTAGGGCACTCATCTCTTGTTTCAACTTGGAGATCTCACAATCTCTTTCTTTCACTAGGTCTTCAGTTTTTCTCCGGTTCTTAAGCTCTTGACACGTCCGGATAGTCAATCCTTCCAACTCCTTTCTCAAGTTGGAGTTTGATTCATTCAACTTATTTACTTTGACAATTAGGGCTTCCATGTCTACTTCATCAGCAAAACTATTTTTAGATAGCTCCATCAGCTTTTCTGCATGTTCTCTCCTTTTTGCTTGAGATGCCTTGTATTTGACCATAAGATCATCATAGGCTTTCTCAGACTGAGTGAGCCATTGAGTAAGTTTCCTCAAGGTGTATTCCCCCATATCTCTTTCCAAGTGCTTAAACTTATAGAAAGGTAGGCTCTGATACCAATTGATGAATACTAAGAGGGGGGTGAATTAGTATGCCGAAAAACACTGCACTGAAACACTTAAACAGCCTAAAGATAAACTGGTAAAATAGTTTAACAGATAGACACTTATCACACATGCAAACCAAAATGCAAATAAAGCATTCACCCACAAAATAAATACAACCATAACACAAGATATTTGATGTGGAAACCCAAATGGGAAAAACCACGGTGAGATGGAACTCACAAATCACTATCTATAGAATAGAAACTAGACTGGTTAAGGCCAGACCGATTAAGGTCTTACAATGTTCTTCACCACAATAGATCTTGTTAGGAATCTCAATCTTTGTTAGGAGATAAGTTTGATCAAGGACTACCTTGCTAGAGGATTTTAGATTCACAGAGGTGAACCACCTTGTTAGAGGATTTTACAAAAGCCTTTTGGGCCTACCTAGTTAAGGGCTACAGACTTGTCAAAGATGTGAGTAATCAACAAGTGTTTGATATATCTAATAGCACAGACTGCTCGGTTAGATCCTGGATAGCTCGCTTTTAATGTACTCCTGCATTACTTCAGTCTTCTACACATTCATATTCTTTCCAACTCCTCAACCTCCTTAAACTCTAGCTGCAACATCGAATATCACAACAACAATAATAACAACAACCTAAAACCCTAGACATGATGTCCTTATAAAGGAAACTGATTTCATGTCAGTCCAATGGGATTGCATTACAATTTCCTAGGTTCAATGAACTCGGACATACTAGGTAGTATGTCACAAAAAGCATCGCTACAGTGTCAGCATCGTCAAACAATCAGTGGATTGGTAACTCATCACAAAATGCTGGTTGGTAACTCATCACAAAGTATCACCGGTTCATACAAAATACCGGTTGCCAGTTTATCAAAAATGAAGACTGGTAGAAATGTGTTATTCCGCTTTAATCCCTCGTGCCACTTGAGGTCAACATGCCGCTTTAGACTGGTAAACACATTCTTCAAAACATCAATAGTATAATGACTATAATACAACATACTTGCAACATATCGGTTGGAACAAATACCGGTTGTGCTCTAACTCATACATATAAAGAGGATCTTAATGCAAGTGTGTGTCCATCAATGACAATCACAACATGAACATCAAGAATGCCAACAATATCCACCCAGTTAAGGGATTTATGTTGCAGTTATTTGAAAGAAATAGATGAATGGTCTAATACAAAAAGCTACACATTATCCTGATCAGATCACAATTAAGCATCAGTCTAGGTCTGTATCAGCTGTGCCCTTTCCTCACAAATCTTCTTTTTGGTTGGTCTACTGGTACTTGAATTCTACATTGTCAGTCCTCTATCACCTGAGTCACTACTCCATGAAACCCCCCACTCTACGGGTCTTCTTTCACTTGTCTCTACAAGCTTTAGAAACTTCCCCTGTGTCCACTTTCACATTAACTTAATCCACCTTGACAACAACCATCTGAAGAATAAGATATGTTAATTTATAGACCCTTAAGTCTATCACCAAATTTTCCCTACAAAACATACCTTTCAAAATTTTGATGTCACGCCTTAAATTACAGTTCTGAAATCATGTAGGTATCTATGTCAATATAGTTGAACATGCTGATAAGTCCACTGGTTCACTGAGAGAAGACTCCTGATTTTGTTGGTTGTAACTAAATGTTACCAGTTTATTGGTTACCAATTCTTCCGGTGTACCGATCAAAACCTGTCTAGCTGATTTCTTCTTGTGTATAGGTTTAGTCTTTGCTTAGCTGGTGGACATATTCTTTACTGATCTACTCACCACTAACCAATCTCCTTACTTCTTGCCAATCTACTGCTTGCCGGTATACCTACTCTCTGCCAGTCTACTGCTTGTTTGCATACTTAGTATCTGTCGGTCTATTGCTTGCCTGTTTAGACACAGCCTACCAGTTTACTCATTGCCCAGTTTGTTTACTGCCTAAGGATTGTGAAGACTAAGGAGATGATGTTTCCAACAATGACAACCATATCATTTACCGGTCATACCAAATTGCATCAAAATGCCAACAAAAGGAGGAAGAGATCATTATCCAAAGACATGTAGCTTCGATAATAGAGGGGATATTTGATAAATATAACATATTTAAAAAGAAGAGAAGGAAAAGAAAAATAAACACCTTCTTAAATATTTTGGAAAAGAAGATTCTTAGTGAAGGATTGCACACTTTCACTAAAGAGAGATTATCCATGGAAGATGTATCATTTCAAACAAAGAATAGGTCTTAAACAATGAACACATATTCTATGAAAGAAATGACATTAAATGAAAAATGTAACTCAACGAAGGAAAGGTGATTCATTGAAGAAAAGATCTAGGAGTGAAATATCATTCTTTCTCCCTATGTATAAGACAAGGACACCAAAGAGAGATCATTTATAAACAAAAATTATTCCAAAAGAAGGACATAGATCCTCATCAGGGATAAGTATGTCCATAATATAGAAGGGTTCGTTATAAAATATACCACTTAGCAAAGAAAAGGATTTGATCAATGGTTATATATTTTCCAACACTAAGGAAGAGATCCCAATCAAGGCTATGTATTTAAGATCCTCATTAGGGATACTTGTTCCAATATGAGAGAGATGATTCTTAGTAGGAATACACACCTCTACAATCAATAAGAAATCCTTATATAAGACAATACTTTTAAAAAGGGGAAGTTTAATCTTAAGAAGGAGAGATGTTTGAAATAAATATTGCTGCCATACATAGAGAGAAGAGATGAGACAAGAGAATAGGCTACTATGTTCTTCCAAAGTATGATTACACATGAAATTGTACTATCATGAATGACAATGAGCCCCTAATATGTAAGCTACCAATGTCACATGGTAAAGAGAAACATAATAGCCACTAATGTTATCTAAGTATATGATAGATTGGATGAGGAATTCTAATATGACATGTTAAATTATCTACAATAAATGGGAGAAAAAACATGTATATGATGGTAAGTATTTAAATGTCTTGATTAAGAAAGTAGTCTCTAGTAGGAGAATAGGCCACTAAGGCATACTCCTCTTGCACACAAGATACCTTAGGTGAGGTATTGGTATAATTAATTAGATCTTTATTTCTATAAGGGAGAGTATGAATAGAAGGAAAAGCCTCATAAGAGGGATTGTTAATCTCTTGGGGAGATTCATAAAGAGACTTGTCGACCACCATAATTTCCTTATGAGTGGGGTGATTATTGAGAGATGTAGAGGATGATTTAATTGAAAGGAACTTATCATCACTACTAAATATATAATTGACAGTGAGAGATGGTGTTTTAGAAGCTTTGGTAGCATTTGAAGGATTATATCCAAGTCTAAATTTAGCTTCATGTATGATATTTTCAAAGGGAACCTTAATCCCTTGTTCATTTATGCCACAAGCATTGCCATTATATCAACTTCTAGCTAGAATGTGAAAACCAAAACCATAAAGGGGTGTCATATTAGATAGAGATGGTGAGGCCTCATAGGTCTCAATACTATAACTAAATAAATTAGAAGAAGATTCTAAAGAGTTGTTTGAATTGGAAGCGACCACAAAATTGTTAATTAGTTATTTAGACAATGTTGGTTACTTTTTAGTTTCCACCATATCATCTTCCTTTTTAGTCTTAGGCTCTCTTGGAAGGATTTTAAATTCTCCTACAAAGGCAGGTGTAAAATCAAAAGACACCCAATCATCTTCCAAGAGCACTTGTTTTGGTGGCAAATCATCTTTAGGAGGAGATGGTGATTAAGTGTGAGTCAAAGAAGAATCGAGCGTACTAAAGGAAGTAAGCATACTTGAAGATGTAGGAGTGCTTGGAGAAGAATTGGAAGTATTTGAACAAGTTTTAGAAGATTATGTTTGCAACGAAGCTTATAAACTGGTATCACTAAACAAAGTATACATCTTATTGTTTTAAATGAATTTGAGGCTATGATGAAGAGTAGAAGGGACAACATGCATACAATGAATCCAAGGTTGTCCTAATAAAAGATTATAATGAAGCTTATTAGGGATGACATGAATAGTTGTAGGCAAAATCATAGGTGCCACCTTAATAGGCAAGGTTATACTACCTAAATAAGATCTAACATTATTATCAAAGCCACAAATAGTAAAAGAATCTGGTTGAATAAGAGATGTATCCACATTGATCTTATGCAATAGTTGAATGCTACAAAATTTAAGGCTAGAGCCATTATCAACAAAGATTCTTCTTATAGAATTTCTCTTGATAAGGACAACAATCATAAGAGAATCATATTTGTGTTGGATCTCATGCAAGGGTAACTCATCTTGTGTGAACATAATTTGAGTTTTAGGTGTTGTCTTGGAGTCAATCAAAGAAGCTGCACTATTAGATGTCATTGTAGGTGGGGTATCTAAGTTATTTAAAGAATCTTGTAACATTCCATGATGTATAGATGAAGTTTGAATTATATCCCAAAGACATATCTTAGCGAGAGTAGCTTTAAGTTGTTCAATAAGATCATACTCTTTACCAAGAGTTTACGATATATGAGGTGTTGGTCAAATAATAGGCTGAGAAGGAGGAACTGAAGAAGGAATAACTAGAGGTGGATTAGGTTGCCTATTTTTTTACATATTATGTGTGGTCAACTGAATTATAACTCTCTCATGTGATCTATTTATCATACTCATAAGGACTCTTAGTGGGATATCCACCTTGCATGGTAGTAATTGGTTTGTTAGGACAGAAAAAGCTTTATTAGTATAACCACTTTTAACCACAAAGAGAGGTTTATTAAGAGGTTGAGTATTTGGAGAATGAATAACACCTTGGACTATGAAAAAAGGTTTGTTAGGTGTTTTAGAACCATTCAAATCTATTATATTTTTTGAAGAAGATCTAGTAGAGATTAAATCACGAGGTGGTTCATAAAGAGGATTATCAACCTTCAACATTTCTTCATGAATAGGGTTTTTCTTTGGATTGGATGAAAGGAAAATCCTCATAGAAAGGAGCATTAAGGATACCGATTCCTTATGACCTAAGATCATTATGTTGTTCCAAAGCATCCTTACAAATGGGTGTACATTTTAGGAGAAGGATCAACATCATTCATATCATAGTAATTATTGATAGAATTATTGATAGTGTCTTCTTGCACCTAAATTCTATCATGGATAGGATCAATTTTGGGAAATGGACTAGGAGTAGACATTAATGCTTCATCCCTAGAGGGAAGGTTATTGAAAGAAGGTATAATGTGACAAAAAAGGCTAGCTATAATATATTCTTCTATCACAAAAGGATCCACATGGGGGAGATACTCTCTAGGAGAAGGATCAACATCACTCATCAATGATTCATCCTTGATAGGGAGATATTTGAAAGAAATGTTAACAATTTCTTTTTGAAGTAGGGTATCCTCATGAGTAGAGCACCAAAATGTAATGTGGAATATTTTTTTATGGTTTCCACCCAAGGGAGATGAAAACCACTAAATTTTCACTTAGGGACATTACATTGAAGAGAGGAAAGGGAATCCACTAGATTTAGACATAAATAAGACAAGGATTAAATACTAAATGGATTTGGGTTAACTGTGTGATAGTTTTATTCCTTTGGATCTGAGCAGTATATGCAAATTTGGATTTGATCTTTGAAAGAGCTCCAAAAATGTCAGGAATGTGGTGGTGAGAACCCTAGTCCTCCGCACTTTTTGTTCACCAAAGAGGGATGATTTGTCTCTACAAAAAATACTTATTTGAAGAAGTACAACTTCATACCTATTTCCTGCACACAGAAAGAAGGAGAAATAGGTTAAGAATAGGGTTTTTCCTTGCACCAAACCCTTTTCTTTGAATTAACCATGAAATTAAAATAAAGATAATTGAAATGACTATAATGGAAGATCTCCTTTTGAGGGAGATGCTAAATTATGACTGAAAACTAAATAATGATACCACCTTTTGGAGCTTTGTTTGTCTCCACATAGAATGAGGCCTTATGAAGTCTTCAAAAAAATAGGATGAATAATGTCTTCTTCAATTTTTGAATCTTGACTTTATTACTACTCCAAGACTGACAAAAGATTGATCAATACTCAATTTCTTGAATGCTTAAATGCTTGATCTATTGTGTGCTTGTTTTCATGTGTGGATTATTGCAGATGTTCAAATAAGAAGGGAAATCCTCCTTTTATACTTTCTCATTGGGAAAATTGATTAATTTTCCAACATGGGCTGACACAAAGAGGAGAATCCCACCCAAATTTGAAATTCCAAAATGGGTTTAAAGAGGGCCCAATTTAGGGAGGACCATGGTGTGGCATCATGGTCCCACTAAGGACTAGGGCACCACACCATGGTCCTACCCTATTTTGGGTTAGGATCAAGCTACCCAAGATGGGGGGAGTCAAGTTTTATAACATTTAGGAGTGGATGAGTATAATCTGATATTTTAATAGACCAAGGGGCACAAACACTAAGGTGAAGACCCAAATGCAGTTAAAATCACAAAGTGGTCCAATTTTAGGGGTGGAAGTAAATTTTAATATTCTAATCTTCAAAAATCCCGAGAGTCTCAAATGTATACTTTATATTTTACTGATGGTATGATGAAAGAATAAGTATCCAGTTGATTATTGAGAAGGGGGGGGATGAATCAGTAAATAGAAAAACTGATACAAACTTTCCCAATCTCAAAATAAATCTCTCAAAGTAAACTTCTCAATCAAATACCACTATCAAGATAAAAACTCATAAGATAAACTGGTTGACTGTTACAACAAATTAATAGTAAACAACATAAAACTTATAAACATCCAAATTGGTTTATCATATGTCAACAAACTTCATTTCTCAATGCTTCTAGTTATCATGACTTATCAAAATAATTAAGTAGTTAAGAAATCAACCATAAGATCATAACCACAAAAACATTCACCACTTGACACAAATATTTTTGACGTGGAAACCCAAATGGTAAAAACTATAATGAGATGAGACTCACGAGATAACTATCTGAACTCTTTTAAAGTTCATCCTGTTAGGAGCCAAGCATGTTAAAGCTTTACCAAAGTCCTGTTAAGAACTAATCCTATTAGGAACCACCCAATTAAGGGATTCACTACAAATGCCTTGTTACAATATATACCATGTTAGGAGTAACCTCGGTAGAGGATTTGAAAATCCAAGCTAATGGATCACCTTGTTAGAGGAATTGAAAATTCACCAAGCTTGTTAGAGCTTACCCAGTTAGCGGATTTCAATTCTGATGTAATTATTAGAAAACAAAAAGCGTTTTCTTGACTTGTCTAAATAGAACTACACTTGCTTGATCAGATCCTTTTCATGCTCCTATCTGCCTTTACTCAAACTGCAGATACATCATCTAGTTTGGTAACCACACACTCAACTAATCTCTTCCAACTCTCTAAACTAAACAAATTCATTGACCTTATAAACAAATCAATTAGGTTGATAAAACAACATAAATCTAATTCTCATAGATATTACAAACAAGTCGGTTCAAGTATGATCATTGGATTGCATAGAAATCTCTGCACATCAATCAAGAAAGTCTTGACCGCTCCTTTATCACCTCTTCATCAATCTCAGTAACTCATCACACACTTTGCATTACATGCAATACACTTTGCTCATTCCCTAGACAAAAAAAATTACAACGCACCAAAAACACTTGAAATTGTCTTCATGCAATAATGATATGTGTCATAATCATTGCTCCTCATCATCTGATCATAAACCAAAATAACCAATTCATCAAACTTAATCGGTTAGGGTTTAACAAAAACAATAGCTAGGGTTTACCAGTTACATCAATAGATAGGGTTGTACCGGTTTACAGTTTCCTTCACTTAGCTCTTCCTATCGGTTACAAGATAATATCAACAATATTACTACCCATTAATTGACATCAATGACAGTATAACATATCATTCATTTAATCTTCATGCAAATGCCAACAATCTCCCCCTTTGGCATTCATGGTAATACAAATATCAACACCATTGATTGCTACTGTGATTGTGATTACAAATTCTGGTTTCTATTACCAAGTATTCACCATGCTCTCCATGTCTTCAGCTTGTCACTGATTCTTCTCCTCATAGTCACATAACTCTTGTCCCCCTTTGGTAGCAATGCTAAATTGAAAGTAAAACATGTAATGTAAAATTTCATTATGCAACAACAATAAAAATCTACAACTTGATGCTCCCCCTATGGAATAACTTCCACTTCTTCACTAATCCTTCTATAAAATTTTGCAAATGGCTCAAGGATTGATGTAATCTACATCATTCTCAATTAATCTCATGAAGGGGTACAACCCCTAGCTAACTTATAAGATACTCAAATATAGTCTTAGGTAGAGGTTTAGTAGAAATATTTGCAAGCTACTCCATGGTAGAAGCATGCTCTAAGATAACATCTTTTCTCTGCACTTTTTCCCTCAAGAAATAATACTTCAATTCAATATACTTGGTTTGTGCATGAAAAATAGGTTTCTTGGAAATATTTATGGCACTTGTATTATCACATAAGATCTTTATAGGTTCTTAAATCTTCATCTTAAAACCTTCCAAAATGTGCCTCATCCAAATAGCCTATGTGCAATTCATGTAAGCTACAACATACTCAGCTTCAATAGTAGATTGTGAAGTACAACTCTACTTCTTACTACTCCATGAAACAAGTCTTCCTCCAAGAAAGAATGCTCCACCGATTGTGGTTTTCTGGTCATCAACATTTCTGGCCCAATATGCATCTGTGTACACCTTTAAATCAAAGTTTCCTCCATATGGATACCATAGTCCATAGTCAATAGTACCTTTCAAGTATCTAAAAATCCTCTTGGTTGCTATCAGATGTGTTTCCTTAGGGTTGTTTTGGAATCTAGCAACTATGCCAATTGCATGAGCTATATCCGTTCTGCTGTGAACAACATAGTGCAATTTACCAATTATTGACATGTATTCTTTCTCATCAACAGAATTAGATTCATCTTCCTTAGAGAACTTACAACTTGTAACTATTGGTGTCCCAACTAGTTTACAGTCATTCATGCCAAATGTCTTCAAGGCCTCTTTCACATACTTAGATAGTGTGATGAAAATACCATTCTTCATTTGTTGTATCTGCAAGCATATGAAATTTTTTATTTCTCCCACTAAAGACATTTCAAACTCATTTTTCATTTCATCTGCAAAACTATTGCTCATGACATCACTACCTCCAAATATTGTATTATCTACAAATACTTCACTGATGAGTATTTCATCTCCTTCAGATTTGAGATAGATGTTACTATCATCACTAGTTCTCAGAAAGCCTATCTTCATTAGATGTGTATGAAGCCTTTCATACCATGCTCTAGATGCATTCTTTAATCTATATAAAGTCTTATACAATCTGCATACCATGTCTTTCTCATCAGTCAAAGAATAACATCTAGCTTTGCAATGTATACTTCTTCTTCTAGAATCCCATTAAAAAATGCAGACTTAACATCCATCTGGTATACCTTGAATTTCTTATGTTCTACAAATGCAAGTAAAGTTTTGCCACCTTCCAGTCTTTCCACTGGTGAAAAAGTCTCACCATAATCTTCTCCTTCCTCTTGTGCATAACCTTTGCAAACCAACCTAGTTTTTTTGCAAACTGCAACACCATCTTCTTTCAAGTTGTTCCTGAATACCCATTTAGTACTTATTACATTTTTATTTACCAGTTGGGGTACTAGGGTCCATGTGTTGTTCTTCTCAATTTTGTCTAATTCCTCCTCCATAGATTTAACCCAATGATCATCACCAAATGCTTCCTTAGCAGTTCTTGGTTCAATAGTGGATATCATGCAATAATTTTCTCTTATTCTTCTTCTGGTTAGTACGTCAGCATCCTTATCCCCAATAATCCATTAAGGATTGCAATTCAATCTCACATATCATGGAATAACATGATCATTATATTTAGGTTCAACTTCATCATTATGATCATCTTCTGAATTTATTTGTTCCGGTTGAACTAGTGCATCAGAATTTGCTTTGTTGGTTTCAGATTTCACAGTTTCTAGTTCCAAAAACAAAATGCAATGATCTTGATCCTTCTTCTCCAAACTAGTTTCCCTTGAGACTTCAAGATATTCATCCACTTGAACATCAACACTCTCAATAATTCTTTGTGTCTGGTTGTTAAAACACTTGTAGGTCTTACTCTTCGTGGAATAGCCAAGAAATATACCTTCATCACTTTTAGCCTCAAATTTGCTAATATAATCACCTGTCTTAATAAAACATTTTCTTTCAAATATCTTGAAATAACTAACATCAGGTGATCTTCTATACCAGTATTCATAAGGAGTCTTGTTCTTACCACTTTTCACCAGAACTCAATTCATAGTGTAGATAGCTGTGTTGACAACTTCTCTCCAAAAGGTTTTTGCTACACCTCCTTGTATCAACATTGTCCTAGCAGCTTCAACAATTGATTGGTTGTTCCTCTCTATGATATCATTCTGTTGTGATGTCCTTGGTGCAAAAAGTTGTCATTTGATACCATTCTCTTCACAATACCTAGTAAATTGCTTGGAAGTAAATTCACAGTCTTGATCTATCCTTAGACATTTTATCTTCTTACCACTCTCCTTCTTAGCTAAGGCCCTGAATACTTTGAACTTACAAAATCTTCAGTCTTATCCTTCAAGAATGTCACCCACATCATCCTTGAGCAATCATCAGTGAAGATCATGAAATATATGTCATCTTGAATGCTTTTTGTTCTTATTGCTCCACAAAGATTTGTATGAACCAAATCTAGCAAATGCTCTGCTAAAAAGGATTTTCTCTTGAAAGTTGAGGATTTCATCTTTCCTAACTGACATTCTTTGCAAAGAGCATTAATCGGTTTGTCCAACTGAGGCAAACCTCTCACTGTCATGGACTTACTCACTTTAACAATGTTATCAAAGTTTATATGACAAAACATCCTATGTCAAAGCCAACTATCATCATTTTTTTCAATTAAATAGTTGCTAACTTTAGGATTAAGGTGAAACAGGATACCTATATGGTGCAGGAGGACCTAAGGGTGAGCAAAGACCCTTGTTCAATTTTGGCAATTTTGGCATAAGGAAAGGTTCTAGCCCATTAGGTTGTCTATTTGGAGGCTGTAGTGCATTTTTCTCTTCTTTTTGAAAATTCATGTATCGGTTATACCTACCCCAATAACCCAATGAGGTCATTGATAGCTTAATGATGAGTGAATAGTACCAAATCGGTACTAAGAGGGGGGAGGTGAATCAGTACAGACAAAAATTTAGTCCAAGCATTAACCGATTACTCACTTACCTTTTCACTCAACTCGAGACTACACTACCATTTCACCCTTATGCATAAACAGGTAATCTATCATCAGATCATAATAATAGCTAGTTCAACATGTTTTATTGACAGGCATAAAACACACAACCATCATATGCCTGACAGACAATAGAAAAGCATCACACATGACACACATATTTTTCATGTGGAAACCCAACTGGGAAAACCCACGGTGGGGATGAATACCCATAAGCTATTTTTGAACTCTTTAGAAGTCCGCTCTATTAGGAGCCTTGTCTGGTTAGAGACATTACAAAAGGTTTAGCTAGGAATTGATCCTGTTAGAGATCACCTGGTTAAGGGATGGCCACAATACTTGGTTAAGGGTTAAACCCTATTAAAGGTTACCTTGTTAGAGGATTTCAAGAACTCAATAGCTAAAGGATTCTGAACTTAGTAGCTTTGAGTTACCCTATTAAAGGATTTTCAGCAAGCCGGTTAAGGCTACCCTATTAAGGGATTTTCCAATTGTTGAGGTGGTTAGAGATCAATAGGTATTACAATGATCTAGTAATAGCACTCAATGCCAATGCAGATCTGCTTAATCTCCTCTTCACCTTCTGCACTTACAATCTGCAGGTATCACTTCTCTCCTTTTGGTCTAGCAAGAATCATGTATCCCTTCTCTTGGATACACACACAAATTTTGCCAACAACCTCAGAAAGAGACACAACATCAACCTTATAGGAAAACAGATAGGTCAGTAGCATAAACCCTAAACCCTAAACCTGTTAGGTTACGAAATTCAAACTCTTCAATCCTGACCACTGAGCACACTGTATTAAATGTAGTAGATCTTGATCCAAACTCAAGACATTCTCCATCATCCGTTTCCACTGATTTTATGGTGGCTGATAACCCATCACATGTTATCACCGTTTTACAAACTTTGCACATTCCCGAGGTAGATAGGAAAAATCTCCCTCATGCAAGATCCTTTACTTACATAGGCTTGCATGGCAACATGATCTGTTCTTCTTTACAATGCTAACTCATCACACAATATCATCGGTTGAGCCACACAGGCTTGAAGCACATTAACTGGAAACTCTAAAGTTGAGACTACCAACCGGTAGTCATACAGTACTTCCATATGCCGGTTCCCATAACCATATGTCGGTTCATAATGAACAACCACACCGCTTCACTTTGGCACAAATACCAGTTCACAGTGTTATACCGGTTCTCACATATGTCGATTCACACTCTTCATCATATTGACATCAATGACAACATACAATGTCATTATGTCCTCATACTGGTTCACATAATGCCAACAATCTCCCCCTTTGGCATTGATGGCAATATACAAAGATATCTCTCCGCTTCACATCTTCTCCCCCAATTTTTGCAGATATCTTCTTGGCTTCACATCTTCTCCCCCTTTAACAACAATGCCAAAGTGGAGGCACAAGCTACCCTTTTCAATTATGTTTCTCCCCCTAAGGAGTAGCATCCTTCAACACATCAATCCAAAATAAATTTGACTATGCAATACCTGATTGATGTGGAGCATATGCATTTAGTTCACCTCCTAAAGGGGCAGTACCCCTAATTCACCTCTTAAGTATGTAAATGTAGTCTTTGGGAGAAGCTTGGTGAATATGTTTGCTAACTGCTCCTTATTGGAAACATGCTCCAGTGCAATCTCTTTGTTCTGAACCTTTTCCCTCAAGAAATGGTACTTAAGCTCAAAGTGCTTGGTTCTAGAATGTAAAACCAGATTCTTAGAGATATTAATTGCACTAGTATTGTCACAAAATATACTTATTGGTTCAGATATAGGAACTTTGAAGCCATTTAATACATGCTTCATCCAAATTGTCTAAGTCCAGTTCATGAAAGCTACAACATACTCCGCTTCCGCTGTAGACTGAGAGATACAACTCTACTTTTTACTCATTCATGAGACCAGTCTACCACCAAGGAAGAATGCACCACTGGTTGTGCTCTTTTGGTCATCTACATTACCAGCCCAATCAGCATCTATGAACACTTTCAGGTTAAAATCATTATTGTATGGATACCATAACCTATAGTCAATAGTTCCTTTCAGATACCTAAGAATCCACTTGATTTCAACCATGTGGGATTCTCTTGGACTTTTCTACATTCTTGCAGTAATGCCAACTGCATGTGCAATATCCGGTCTACTATGTACTACATAATGCAACTTACCAATCATTGATCGGTATTCCTTCTCACCAACCAATATAGAGTCATCCTCTTTGGATAGTTTATAATCGGTCACCATCAGTGTACCAATTGGTTTGCTATCTTCCATGCCAAAGGTCTTCCACACCTCTTTGACATACTTGGACTGAGTGATAAAGATTCCATCCTTCATCTGTTGGATCTGCAGTCCAATGAAGAACTTGATCTTGCCTATGAGTGACATCTCAAACTCTTTCTTCATCTTATCTACAAATTCATGACTCATCTTATCATCTCCACTAAAGATAATTTCATCTATGAATACCTCACAGATCAGGATCTAATCTCCTTCAGACTTCAAGTAGATATTGCTATCTTCACTTGTTCTCTCAAATCCAATCTTCACAAGATGGGAATTCAGGCATTCATACCATGCTCTAGGTGCCTGCTTTAGCCCATATAAGGCTTTATGTAGTCTACATACCATGTCACTATCTTCAGATAAGGAAAACCCATCTAGTTTCTCTATATACACCTCCTCTTCAAGTACACCATTTGGGAATGCAGATTTTACATCCATTTGATATACTTTGAAGCCTTTAAAAGCTGCATATGCAAGAAGCATATGAACTCCTTCCAATCTGGCTACAAGAGCAAAGGTTTCTCCATAGTCGTCTCCTTCTTCTTGAGCATATCCTTTGCATACCAATCTAGCTTTGTTTCTAATCACTGTGCCATCCTTATTCAACTTATTTCTGAAGACCCATTTGGTACCAATGACATTTTTATGCTCTGGTCTGGGTACCAGAGACCATGTACCATTTTTCTCTATCTGGTCAAGTTCCTCTTCCATTGTCTTGATCTAGTCTTAATTTTTATTTGCTTCTTTAAATGATTTAGGCTCAAATTCAGAGATCATACATGAGTTTTCTCTGACCTTTCTTCTTGTAAGGATTCCTGCATCCTTATCTCCTATGATTTGATTAGGATCATGATTCAACTTGACATACCAAGGAATGGTCTTGATGGATTCCTCTTTCTTTTCTTCTTCATCCTCATCTCCATCAGTATCAACATCTACATTTGCCAATGTAGGAACACTGTTACTAGTACTTGGTTTACTGACAACCGATTCCTAGAAGGTTGCAACCGGTTCGTTTACTAGTTGCTCACTATCAGTTTCCTCAATTTTCTCAAAGGTTTCATCAACTCTTACATTGATGCTTTCCATAATTCTTTGAGTCGTATTGTTGAAACACTTAAGATCTTTGCTCTTGGTGGAATATCCAAGGAATATTCCCTCATCACATTTCGCATCAAATTTGCTCTGGTGTTCACTCCTCTTGATGTAACATTTGTTACCAAACACTCTAAAGTAGCTAACCACAGGTGTCTTACCGGTCCAATACTCATAAGGAGTTTTATCCTTACCTTTCTTATTGAGTACCCGGTTCATCGTGTAGACTGTAGTGCTCACTACTTCTCTCCAAAAGGTGTGAGCTACCTTTCCTTGAATCAACATGGTTCTTGCTGCTTCAACCACAGTTCAGTTATTCCTTTTTGCTAGGCCATTCTATTGTGGAGTCTGGGAGGAAGACAATTGCCTCTTGATGCCATGTTCTTCATGTACTTGTTTAATTCACCGGAAGTGAATTCCCCTCCTTGATCAGTTCTCAGGCACTTGATCCTTTTACTACTTTCCTTCTCCACTAAAGCTCCGAAAGATTTGAACTTTACAAAGGCTTCAGACTTGTCATTCAAGAATGTGACCCACATCATTCTTGAGCAGTCATCAGTGAGAATCATGAAGTACCTATCACCCTGCACACTTCTAACTTTCATAGGACGACATAAATCAGTATGCACAAGATCAAGCAAGTTGTCAGCAGTGAAAGATTTACCTTTAAAGGTTGAGGAAGACATTTTCCCCAATTGACACTCTCTACACAAGGTATTATCCAGTTTTCTTAGCACCGACAACCCTCTAACTGCCTTGATCTTACTAGCTTTCACAATGTTATCAAAGTTTACATGGCAGAGTCTCCTATGCCATATCTAGCTATCATCAAATTTTGCCATAAGACATGTACTTATATTTGCATTCAAATGAAATAGGTCACCTTTGGTCTACATGCCAGTGGCCACCAATTCACCATTCTTTCCTTTGATTCTGCAAATTCCATTCTTGAATTTCAGAGTGAGGCCACTATCATTCAGCTAGGCAACACTCAGAAGGTTGTGTCTAAGACCATCAACCCAATACACATTGTTAGCACTACTCTTTCCATTCAGAGAGATGGACCCTCTTCCTTTGACCATGCATGGTGCATCATTGCCAAAGCAAACCACACCACCATCATACTCCTCCAAGGATAGAAACTTGCTCTGGTCACCAGTCATATGGTGAGAACAACCATTGTCAATGATCCACTCATTGGAATTATAAAACTGGGAGACAAGAGCCTTCTTGTCTGACAGATCTTCCTTGATAGTAACAAACACAATATCTTTATTTTCTTCATCCTCTGATTCTTCATCTGTGACACCTTCATCAACTACCACAAAATAGTTTCTCTGGTTTCCTCCTTTGAATTTCTTGAACCTTTATGGTTTGTCCTTATTGTCACCATTAGGATAGTTTACAATAATATGTCCTATCTAGTTGCAAGAAAAGCATTTCAAAGGTATCTTACCTTTGTATTTGTTGGTTCCTTTAGGAAGTTTCCTAGCAAGGAGAGCTTCAAATGCCTTCAAAATCTCCTCATCATCCATTTCTCTACTCTGTCTTGGTTCACCACTAGTGCTAGCTTCTTTTCCTTTTCTAGATGGTATAGCAGAAGCTTTAAAAGCTGATTCAGTCTTTTGAACACTGCCATCAAAACTATTTAGCTCATAGGCTGTCAACTTTGCTATGATGGAGTCTAAGCATGCCTTAGTCTTGTCTATTGATCTCAGCTCCTGAATAGCAGCAACCCTTATTGCATATACCAGCAATAGGGATCTTAGGACTTTGCTTACCATAGTGGCATCTTCTATTTTACCACTTGCACTCTTGATATCTCCAACAAAGGTTTTGATCCTTATTCCATACTGTTGAATGGTCTCACCTTCAACCATCCACATATCTTCAAACTTCCCTCTAAGGCTTTCTTCCTTAGCCTGTTTTACATGCTCATCACCACCATAGATATTTTCAAGAGTATCCCATACCTCTTTGGGATTTACCTTATCCTGAACATCAATAAACTCAATGTCAGGTAAACTACTAATTAGGGCTTCCATGACTTGCCCATTCTCCTACATCTGTCTCTTTTGGTCATCGGTAAGGGTACAGGTAGGAAGAGCATAGACAGTCTCAACATAGCTCCAGTGTTGAGCACCCATGCTTCTGATGAATATCTTCATTCTGTCTTTCCATATACTGAAATTTTCTCTATTAAACTTTGGACCTTCCCTCTTCATCATTACACTGGGATCTTTACCTCAAGTGGTTAAGCTTATAGCACAAAGGACTTGGAGAATACTCTAATACCAATTGATAACTTAACGATGAGCGAATAGTACCAAACTAGTATTGAGAGGGGGGGGTGAATTAGTATAGACAACAATTTAGTCCAAAACTGGTTTGATAGTAGACACTTCAAATGACTGGCAGACAATGACACTAGTTTGAAACAGAGTGCAATCGGTAGAGCTAAGAATGTCTGAGACAAGCATTAACCGGTTACTCACTTAGCTTTTCACTCAACTCGAGACTACACTACCATTTCACCCTTATGCATAAATAGGTAATTTATCATCAGATCATAGTTAGTTCAACATGTTTTATTGACAGGCATAAAAGACGGAACCATCATATGCTTGACAGACAATAGCAAAGTATCACAAGATAAAAGCATCACACATGACACACATATTTTTCACATGGAAACCCAACTGGGAAAAACCATGGTGGGGATGAATACCCACAAGTTGTTTTTGAACTCTTTAGAAGTTCGCTCTGTTAGGAGACTTTTCTAGTTAGAGACATTACAAAAGGTTCTGCTAGGAACCGATCTTGTTAGAGATCACGCGGTTAAGGGATGGCTAGAATACCCGGTTAAGGGTTAAACATTGTTAAAGGTTACCTTGTTAGAGGATTTCAAGAACTTAATAGCTAAAGGATTCTAAACTTAGTAGCTTTGAGTTACCCTATTAAAGGATTTTCAGCAAGCCAGTTAAGGCTACCCTATTAAGGGATTTTCCAACTGTTGAGGTGGTTAGAGATCAACAGGTATTACAATGATCTGGTAACAACACTCAATGCCAATGCAAATCCACTTAACCTCCTCTTCACCTTCTACACTTACACTCTGTAGGTATCACTTCTCTCCTTTTGGTCTGGCAAGAATCATGTATCCCTTCTGAAAGGAAAAACAAGAGTAAGGAAAGAAAAAATGAAATCCAAGTAAGTTTATTGATGAAGTAAATGTTACCAAGAGAAATGCTAAAAAACTTGGAGCAATCACCCAAATGTGAAGAAGGAGGCACAAGAACTTTTGAAAGGGGAAAACAAAGAAAAACACCTTGTGATATTATGAATGAGGCAATGCCTAAAATGAGAGAGAGAGAGAGAGCAAGAAGCTCTTTACAATATTGTCATTAAGGAGAAATGAGAGAGGAGACATCTCTTAAATAGAGATGAGGAGAGGAGTTACAAAGTAACTCCCAAATCTATGAATGCCACCATTCATAAAATGTGTGTTTCATGTGTCCACATCCTCTTATGGAGGAAATCTAATATTCCTTAATAAAGGAAAATAAAAAGAAATGACTTGTCCTCACACATGTACTAGAGGACAAATTACATGTAGGAATTCCAAAGGAATATCCTAAACTAAATACAAATAAACCTAAGCTAAGTAAAGATTAAATATTCTAACACCCCCCCTTAAGCTTTACTTGGAGAGTTTACATCAAACCCTTCAATGGGTTGCAATCCAAGATTTTTACAATCAAATTGGAACTTTTATTTACAAAGTGGCTTGGTCAAAATATCTGCAACTCGGTCTTCCCCCTTGCAATAGAGGAGTGAAACTTGCTTGTCTTCAATTTGTTCTCTAATAAAGTGGTGTTGGAGAGCAATGTGTTTTGTCCTTGCATAGAAAACTAGATTTTTAGCCAAGGCAATGGCACTTTGGTTGTCACAATACAATTGATTTGGTTCGTGTTGAGGTAGACCCAAATCTTCAAGTAATATTCTAAGCCACAAGACTTCTTTGGAAGCATTAGTGCATCCTTTGTACTCAACTTCAGTGGATCCAAGAGAGGTAGATTGTTGCTTTTTACTATTCCAAGAAATTGCTCCTGATCCAACAAAAAAACAATAACCACAAGTAGATTTCCCATCATTGGGATCTCCACCTAGATCGGAATAAGTAAAACCTTTTAAAGTAAAATCAGCATTTACATCATAAAACAAACCTACATTAATAGTTCCTTTAATATATCTGAAAATTCTCTTAGCAACTTTAAAGTGTGTTTGTTGAGGTTTAGACATGAATCTTGAAACCAAACCAACACTATAAGCAATATCCGGCCTAGTAAGAGTTAAATAATTCAAACTTCCAACTAATTGTCGATACAAAGTAGGATCAACAAGAGGAGTTTGCATATCAAGCATTAACTTAGTGCCTAATTCAATAGGAATTGAAACATGGTGAGCATCATTCATTTTAAACTTATCTATGAGATCTTGAGCATATTTACTTTGAGATAAGAAAATTCCTTTAGAGGTTTGCCAAATTTGCATTCCTAAGAAATAATGTAAAAGACCTAAATCAATCATTTGAAATTTTTGATTAAGTTGAAACTTAATATCAGAAATCAAAGTATTGGAACTTGAAGTAAGAATCAAATCATCTACATACAAGATAATAATTATAATATCATCTTCACTATGTTTAATATACAAGTTAGGATCATTTTTACTTCTAATTAATCCTTGAAAAAGAAAGAATGCATTAATCTTTGAATACCACTGCCTAGGAGATTGCTTTAATCCATAAATTGATTTCTTTAATTTACAAACTAAGTGTGCATTACCTTCTTTAATAAAACTAGGAGGTTGAGACATATAAATTTCCTCATGTAAATCACCATTAGGAAAAGCACTTTTAACATCCATTTGGTGAATAGGCCAATTCATTCTAGAAGCTAAAGTAAGCACAAGTTTAATTGTAGGCATTTTAGCAACAGGAGAAAAAGTTTCGGTATAATCTAAGCCTTCAATTTGAGAAAAACCTCTAGCAACTAATCTAGCTTTAAATTTACTAACTTGATTATTAGCATTCAATTTGGTTTTATAAAGCCACTTGCAAGAAATAATATTTTTACCATGAGGCAAGGGAACTAAATCCCAAGTTTGGTTAGAAATTAAAGTATCATATTCTTCCTTCATTACTTTTTGCCAATGTGGTTGATTTTTAGCTTGATCAAATGTTCTAGGATCGTTAGAATTCATAATAGTAGTAATTAAAGCATAATTACAATAATTAACTCTTCTAGCTTGAATTCTATCCATCCTAGCTAAGTATTCATCACTATCTTGAATTAAAGATTTAAACCATTTAGGTCTTCTTTTAGAAGTAATGGATTCATCACTTTAAGAAGAGTCATGAGGAGTAGAGTTATTATTATCATCATCACTATCACTAGAAGGAATAGAAAGAGATGCATTAGGAGTAGGGTTAAGAGAAGGAGGTTGGTCCTCCACAAGCACAACTTTGCTTTGAGTAAGTTCATCATCCTCCACTTTAGAACAATCATGAATGCCTTTTTCTACAATACAAACATCTCTTGCAACTTTTAACTTGTTAGTAATAGGATTGTAAACTCTATAACCTTTAGTATTTTCATCATAACCAACAAAAATAAAAGGAGAAGATTTAGCATCTAATTTTTTCCTTTTCTCCTTAGGTTTGTGAACATAAGCTTTGCAACCAAAAATTCTTAAATTCTGCAAATTGGGCTTTCTACTAGACCAAGCTTCTTCAGGAGTTTTATCCTTTAAGGCTTTGGTAGGTGTTCTATTAATTAAATAAGTTGCACAAGCCATAGCTTCAGCCCAAAACTTGTAATCCATATTTTTAGCATGCAATAAACATCTTGCCATTTCCACAATGGTCCTATGCTTCCGTTCTGCCACACCATTTTGTTGTGGTGTATAAGGAACGGTAAGCTCATGTTTAATTCCAAAAGATTTCAAATAAGTATTAAATGCATTATTGACATATTCTCTTCCATTGTCAATATGAAGAATCTTAATTTTAGAACCAGATTGCCTTTCTACAAACATATGAAATTTAGTAAACACATCAAGCACTTGATCCTTACTATCAAGGAAATATATCCATGTTCTCCTTGAAAAATCATCAACAAAGGTAAGTGCATACCTTGAACCTTGGATGGAGGGATTCTCCATGGGACCCAAGAGATCACTATGAACTAAATGCAATTTAGTATATGCCCTCCAAGATTGACCATGAGGAAAGGGTTCCCTATTCATCTTACCACTCATGCAACCATTGCAAACAATTTGAGAAGGAACAATAGTAGAAAATCCATCAACCATATTTGCTTTTTGCATCAATGAAATATAATCAGAATTGAGATGGCCAAGTCTTTCATGCCATATAGTAAAATCAACAATAGTAAGAAAAGAATACTTTTGAGGAGCAAATTCATAGAACTTGAATAAGTTATCACTATCCATTTTAGTAGTAGCAATAACATGATTAGTTTCTAGATCAATGATATAACATATGCCCCTATAAAAGTTAATCTTATAATCTTGACAAAGTTTAGGAACTGAAATCAAATTTGATTTTAATTCAGGAACATAAAGAACATCATGTAATTTCCCATTAGGAACATTCACATCACCAATAGCTTCAACTTTGCAACTATGATTATTAGGTAATTGAATAGGAATATTAGAAGTATCGGGATGCAAAGAATCAAAACATTCTTTATGAGAGGTAACATGTTGAGATGCACCAGAATCAATAATCCACTCAAGCGGTTGAGAAACTTTATAAGTACATGTAAATGCATGACGAGATGAATTACCATTACTATTACCTTTCTTATAATGAGGTTTATATTGTTGATTATTTTGATTATTTTGGTTCATGGGCTTTTTACCATTTTGCTTCTTAAAACAATTATTAGTAATATGTCCATCTTTCCCACAATATGTGCAATGGGGTCTTGTTTGAGAATTATTCCTTTGATTATTGTACGTATTATTATGATTATTATTATGAAAATTGTTATGATAGGATTTAGAATGAGATTGATAATTAGAAGATTTGTGATTATTATTATGATTATTATTATGATTATGATTATGATTATTATTATTGGATCTAAAATTATTATTATGATTTTGATTTTTAGACATAAAAGCATGTTCACTACTTTTAAGAGTACCAAATTGAATTAATTTAGCTTCCTCTTGATGCAATAAATTACAAAAAATATCATAAGTTAATTGAGTAGCTAAGCTAGGAATAGCAAGTTGAGCATGAATATTCATAATAAATTGTTGAAATTGACGAGGAAGACATTTTTTAAGAATAAGATGAATTAAATGTAAATCAGCTAGAGTAACTCCTAAACCAGTTAATTGACTATTAACATAATCAAACTTTAATAAGAATTCATCCATGGTTTTAAAATCTATATACCTGAGATCTTCAAGTTGATCTTGAAGCTAAATTTTTTGGGATTCATTTGAGCTATCATAAGTTGTTTTTAAAATTTCCCAAGTTCATATGCTTTTGTACAATTTCCAATTAGAACATACAAATCAGGAACCATTTAAATACCAATTAAACCAAGTGCTTCCTCATTTTGAGCCTTCCATCTATCTTGGTCAGCTTGAGGAGCAGTTGTAGCGGGCTCAAAGGTTTTATCAGTTGCAACATCCAAAAGATGCTTGAAACGAGAAATATGTGTTTTCCATGAATGATAATTAGAACTATTTAATTTAATTTCTGGAATTAGAGTGGACATTATAACAAAATAAATGGAAACAAATAATGATTAGTTGTTAAAAAACAATTGAAAAAAAATTACCCCCTTTAAAAAAAATATCTTCCTTGATTAAAACTAACCATATTTGATTAACAAAAAAATAATTTATTTTTTTTTTAAATATTTATGAAAAAGTTTTCAAAACTTTATATATATCTAAATAAATTTTATATTAAAAAACTTTAATTAAAAAAAACTATTAAAATACTTTAATTTTAAAAAATAAAAAAACTTGTTAACTTTATTATGTGAAAGAGTCTTAAAATAAACTAAAGGAAACTTTCATATATGTGAAAGAATCTTAAAGTTTTTTTAACTTTTTAATCTATATAAACCTTTATAACTTTGTAAAGAAACCTTCAATTAAACTTTATACGTGTAAAAACTTAGAACTTTTAAGGCTTCTAAAATTTTAAAGTAAAATTCATCTCATGAAAAAGTTCGAATGAATTAAAACTAACAAATTGAATATTAGAATTAAAGAAAAAGAAGCATTTCTTTTTGAAATAAAATAAATGATATTTATTCTACAATGCAATGAATAAATGGCAGAATCATACTTTTATGAATAAAAGACATATACGTTACAAGCTCTTTTTGAAGTAAGTTGTAGAGAGGTCTTATGGCAGAGAAGAATAAAATCAAAAGAGAGCAGAGATTGCAGAAACGATATATGAGAATGCAGCTTTGACTACAGTTCAATGTAGATCATGCAGGAGAAGAAAATAGAGGATATCTCCAATATGAAAAGAGATGATTCAAAATGCAGAAGGTTCAAACAAACAGACTCTATATCTCAAGTTGATAAATATGCTAGAAAAAAAAAAAGAACAACACAGGCAAAGGAGATATCAATACAGAGATAAAATAAATATTGAAATAACAGAGATTGAAGCTTATTTGATATTTAACAATATGAAATTTATTTTTATCCAAAAATCTGCAACTGAAATTGAAACCATAGATCTTTGAAATTAAAGTCTGCACAAGAAGCAGTTAGAAAACATAGAGGTTGAAGTAAATGAAATGGACAAATTCAGATTTAAAATGAAATAAATTTAGATTTAATGGAATTATTTTAAACGGATTTAAACAGAAAGATGAATGATTTAACAAAAGATTGAAATAATATAAAAACAAAATTACTACAATAGAGAGAAACATAAATTTTTATTTTTTTTGAATCTGCAAACATAAATTGTTAGAAAATATATAAACCAACAATAATTTGCAAGTGAAATAAAATTTTAGAACTTGCAAACAAATAGAGAAGCAATGTAATAATAAATTAGATTTGGTAGCAAACCGACCAAACAGATTAAGGACGCTGAGTTTGCCGGTAAACCTGCCAAACTATTCACACTAAAAAAACCAGAAACTTTGGCAGCAAGCCTTCCAAAGACACAAATTTAAACCAGAAAGAAGAAACTTTGGCAGCAAGCCTTCCAATGCCCTTTTTTCTTAATAAAAAAAAATTAGAATAGAAGATTAAACCTGCAGGCAAACTTGTTAACAAGTTTGAAAAAAAAATTTAAAATCTGAAATAAAAAACCTGCACAGTAGAAAATATTAGAGAAAGAACTTCTCCTCTCAAGAATGCCTCCAAGAAGGTGAACTCCATAGAATGGTAACCTTCATCAATGTCAACTTAAAACAAGGATTAGAAACTTACTCTGATACCATGAAAGGAAATACAAGAGCAAGGAAAGAAAAAATGAAATCCAAGTAAGTTTATTGATGAAGTAAATGTTACCAAGAGAAATGCTAAAAACCTTGGAGCAATCACCCAAATGTGAAGAAGGAGGCACAAGAACTTTTGAAAGGGGAAAACAAAGAAAAACCCCTTGTGATATTATGAATAAGGCAATTCCTAAAAAGAGAGAGAGAGAGAGAGAGAGAGAGAAGCTCTTTACAATATTGTCATTAAGGAGAAATGAGAGAGGAGACATCTCTTAAATAGAGATGAGGAGAGGAGTTACAAAGTAACTCCCAAATCTATGAATGCCACCATTCATAAAATGTGTGTGCCATGTGTCCACATCCTCTTATGGAGGAAATCTAATATTCCTTAATAAAGGAAAATAAAAAGAAATGACTTGTTCTCACACATGTACTAGAGGAAAAATTACATGTAGGAATTCCAAAGGAATATCCTAAACTAAATACAAATAAGCCTAAGCTAAGTAAAGATTAAATATTCTAACACCTTCTCTTGGACACACACACACAAATTTTACCAACAACCTCAAAAAGAGACACAACATTGACCTTATAGGAAAACAGATAGGTTGGTAGCATAAACCCTAAACCATAAACCTGTTTGGTTATAGAATTCAAACAGTTCAATCCTAACCGTTGAGCACACTACATTAAATGTAGCAGATCTTGATCCAAACTCAAGACATTCTCCATCGTCCATTTCCACCGATTTTATGGCGGATGATAACCCATCACATGTTATCATCATTTTATAGACTTCGCACATTCCCGAGGTAGATAGGAACTATCTCCCTCATGCAAGATCCTTTACGCACACAAGCTTGCATGGCAACATGATCTGTTCTTCTTTACAATGCTAACTCATCACACAATATCATCGGTTGAGCCACATAGGCTTGAAGCACATTAACTGGAAACCCTAAAGTTGAGACTACCAATCGGTAGTCATACAGTACTTCCATATGTCGGTTCCCATAACTATATGTCGATTCATCATGAACAAGCACACCGCTTCACTTTGGCACAAATATCGGTGCACAGTGTTATACCAATTCTTACATATGTCTGTTCACACTTCTTCATCATATTGACATCAATGACAACATACAATGTCATTGTGTCCTCATACTGATTCACATAATTCCAACAGTCACCAGCGGGTTGGAGCAATTTGAAAGGAGCCATCGACTATTGGTGAGAGTGTTTTTCACCTACCCCGATAACTCGATGGGGTTGCCATTGGATTGGAGCGAGTAGAGTGAGTCGAAGTGGATCCATTGGGTATCAGCAAGACTAGTTTTTGTGCGGCCTGATAACATGATGGGAAAGCATGCAGTTTGGAGCGCACCATCGGCTATCGGTATCACATGTTTGGAGCTAGACCGATAACCTGATGGGAAGGAAAAAGGTTTGGACCACATCATCAACCATTGAAAAAACATGCTTGGGCCTATACCGACAACCCGATAAGGAAGCTTTTTGTTGGGAGCGCATCATCGACCATCGGCAAGAATGTCTTGATGCTAACCTGATGACTCGATGGAAACCAATGTGGAAGTGTGCAATGTGTGAAATTTCATTGGCCATTGGAGTAAGTGTTTTGAGGCTACTCCGATGAACCGAAAGAAAAACAAGTGAGTTGTAAACTGCCATCAGATGTCGGGGTAAGTGTTGCAGTGGTAACCCGATGACCTGATGGAGGTTGGAAGACAATTACAGCAGGAAACCGATTGTGTCGAGTTCAATCTCATCCATTAGGGATGTTTTATGTCATGTCTAGAGGCTATAAAAGACCCAGTGGGAATTATGTAAGGAGGTTGGATAGGTGGAACAAAGAACATCTTTTGAATAACAATTTGAAGATCATTTTCTAGTTTCTTTCACAGAGTTCTATAAATAATGGCTTAAATATTTAAAATGCCAGTGTAATAGAGTAGATGTCCCTTTTCTGTGTTTTGAGTTTCAATTTTGAAGTCGTGCCAAACTCAGCTTTGTAAATAAAGTTGTCTTTTTGTTTCTTGTTTTCTATTGGTGACAAGCAGTCATAAACATGGCTCTGTCTTGATTCTCCATTGTGGGATCGATACGACCATTGGAGGTTGTCAAGAAGAGCAAGTCATACAATAGAGTTATATTTGTAGCAGACTGTCCGTAGGTGAGATTGATGATAGCCTGGCTAGGTGTTAGTGACCAAGAGGAATCACTTGCAGGGTATATTGGAGTCGAGGATATTAGCCTTAGGTTAGGCAAAGATGGGATCAAAGGGAGAGAAGATCCAAGCATGAGGAGGAAAACAAATTAGGAGAAGTTGTAGGTATAATCTATGGTAGAGTAAACCCTGCAAGGTGTCTGGTGAGATCCGATGGATTAGTGATTTGGTGGATTTACGAAAGTGAATTCACAAAGAGGAGAGTATCAAACGTCAATAGTGAGGACCTAGAGTATATTAGGGGAATAGAGTGAAGAATTTCCAGATTAGGCTAGGAAAAAGGCCTTGGAGTGAGTCAAGGTGACTCAAGCAACTACGATCCTCCCTATTAGATTGGTATTAGAGTGAGTTAAAGACAAGGTGAAGAGTGTAAGGCTGATCTAGTATCAGAAGGAGTAAAGATGGTGACCAATGCAAAATTGGCTAAGCAGGTCACTGACCAAGAAGATGAAAATAGATTGTTGAAGGAAAGGTTGGAGCAGTTGGAGCAAAAACTAGGTGTCGTGGAAGTCAAGACAATAGAAGTGAGTGGGAAGATAGATGAGAAGGGTAAAATGTTGGCAATAGAGGATGAAGTCCCTGCCCCAGACCCTGTTATTGATCAAGAACGATTCTTGAAGGCTTTGAAGGCAATGAGTGGAAAGTCTTTGGAAGGAGTACCATTGTTTAGTGTCAAGATGGAAGTAGAGTCGGTAATGGAATGGATAGAGGGTATGGAAAACCATTTTGAGTGTGAAGGTGTGACTAAGGCCCATAGGGTTAAAGTGGCTAAGTCAAGAATGAGAGGTGTTGCCATTACTTGGTGGAAGTTTACACAAAATGAGAGAGAAAGAGAAGGTAAGATCCCCATCTCTACTTGGAAAGGGATGGTAAGAAAAATCGGAGAGACTTATCTTCATGAGGATTATGAAGTGAAGTTGCATAGGAAAAGTCAAAACCTAAGGAAAAAGGAGTTAGATGTAAGTACCCACACTGAAGAGTTCCAAAAGTTGTGTCTAAGGTCAAAAGTGATGGAGGATGAAATCATTAGAGTAGAAAGGTATCTTAACGGTCTGAGATGGGACATACAAGAGGAATTAAGTTTGTTGAATCCAAATACCATTCACAAATGTTATCAACTAGCCCTGAAAGTAGAAGAAAAGAACAAGAAGAAACATGAAAGCACTAGTAGAGGCAGAGGTAAAGGCCAAGATTCAAAAGGTTATAGAGGAAGCTATAGTGGCAAAGGAAGTGAAATAAGATCACAAGGAGAGTCACAATTGACTAAGAAGACTAATGAATCCAGTGGAAGAGGAAATTATGGTAGAGGAAGAGGTCATAACAACAACAACAAGAATAAAGGTAGATCTAGAAGTTCTGGTAGAGGTTCATACTTTGCAAACATGAAGTGTTACCATTGCAGTAATTTTGATCATCCTGCATATAGGTGTCCGGAGAAGGCAACCTCATCACATAAAGAAAAAAGAATAAATTATGTGCAAGAGGATTCTAGTAGTGTGAAGTCTCCTAAAGTAAACCTTGACTCAGAGAATGGTGAGAATCTGATGGTTAAAAGGATACTAATCAGGGAACGAGTTAAGGAGAAGCCTAAATAGAGGAGGTCTCTTTTCATAGTAAAGTGCAAGATACTTGGTAAGGTGTGTAAAGTGATCATTGACTCAGGATCAATGGACAATATCATCTCCGAAGAAGCAGTAAGTAAACTTGGGTTGAGTAGCATACCACATAGTCATCCTTACAAGGTCACATGGTTGAATAAAGGATAACATGTGTTAGTAAATGAACAAGTATGGGTTGAATTTCAATTGGGAAGTATTTTGATAGAATTTTATGTGATGTTCTACCCATGGATGCATGTCATTTGTTTCTAGGCAAACTATGGCAATTTGACATAAAAGCCATCCATGATGGAGAAAAGAACTCTTATGCATTCACAAAGGAAGGGGTGACATACATAATTCAATCTTTGATAGAGGATGAAGGAACCAAGACTAGTGGTCTGAATGTGTTGTTGGCTGGAGGAAAAGAATTTTTGGGAGATCTCAAGAAAGGAGATGGAGAATATTATGCTTTCTTAATGAAACCTAGTAAAAGAAGACTGCACAATAAAGTTTACCTAAAGAGATTCAATAGTTGTTAGAATAGTTTAAGGACATTGTGAGTGATGGAACACCCACAATGCTACCTCCTCCTAGAACAATAAGTCACTAGATAGACTTTATACTTGGAGCATCACTGCTTAATAAGGATGCATATAAGATGACTCCTGAACAAAACAAAGAAGTGGCAAGACAAGTACAAGAGATGCTTGATCAAGGTTTAATTAGAAAAAGTATAAGCCCGTGTGTTGTGCCAGTAGTCTTAGCAACCAAGACAAGAGGTAAATAGAGACTATATACTGTCTCTCAGACAATAAACAAAATCACCATAAGATACAGATTTCCTATGCCTAGAATTGAGGATTTAATGGATTGTCTTGGAGAAGCAAAGTATTTTACTAAGCTATATTTAAAGAGTGGATATCACCAGATCTGGATTAAAGAAGGGGATGAATGGAAAATAGCTTTTAAGACTACATAAGGGTTATATGAGTGGTTAGTTATGTCATTTGGGCTTACTAACGCCCATAGTACTTTCATGAGGTTGATGAATGAGGTGTTGAAGGACTACATAAGTAGATTTGTAGTGGTATACCTTGATGATATCCATATATTCAGCAAAACAAAGGAAGAGCATCTTGAACACTTGTAGATTGTATTGAGAAACATGCATGAGGAATAATTGGCAATCAACCTTGAGAAATTGAATTTATGAAACAAGAACTCATTTATCTGGGTTTTTAGTATTACAAGGCACTTTGGAAATGGATCCTAGCAAGGTGGAAGCAATACAGAGTTGGCCTACACCGAAAACTCCTATTGAGGTAAGAAGTTTTCATGGACTTGCCCAATTTTATAGGAAGTTCATGTTACTACTTACTAAGTTGCCATTAGTTTTATATCCAAAGTCATTCTATATAATCTAGTCCGTTACTACTACCAAAATATTCAATCGGTAAGCACATAGCAGTCGGTTATAGAAGAAAGTAGTCACAGAGCCTAGTATACACCGAGTTGTCTACCGAGTTACACTTTATGTCTACCAAGAAGCAAAAATGATATACCAAGTGAACACACACCGAGTGAAACATTTTACCAGATTCATTGAACCTAGACACATGTGTGGAAACATGTTACAAGATAGAGGAACAAAGAACTGTTATCTCATTGGAAATTGCACTTAAAGATTTTGTATGATTTTGAGGTCATCTATCCAATGAAATATTTTGTATGGTTACTCATTTGATAAATTATGTTTGTAAGATTGAAGCAATGAACCAGATCACTGACATAAGAGATCTATTTATACAACATGGATTAAGGATAAAAGATGGAAGAAATGAGGTGTATGAAGCAAGACATGTGCAATAGATAAGCAAGCACTGAGTATTGTGCCTATCAGAGACACAGAGGTCACCAAGAAGGATTTCAGAGAACAATCAAGGAACAAAGTAAATAGAAAGGTTTACCAAGTTACTTTATGGTTTACTGAGGTATGCTATAAGCAAGGTAATCTTATTTTGAGCACATAGAATCTGCTATAATATTCCAGATGTAAAGTTGCAGATATTTGTAAAGATTTTATTGTAATATTTTGAGTTGTAAGAAAAACCTTTAACAGGGTAAAAGACTCTAACAAAGTCTATAAATTGTAAAGCCTTTAACCAGGTGCAACATTTAGAATAAGTGTTATAAAATCCTTTAGCAAGGTAGATCTAATGATCTTGATACTCCTAATAGGGTAAGCTATCAAAAATAGCTGAACATGTAGCTCTAACCGAGCAACCTTTATTATTGCAGTAGTGAAGTTGTGGGTGTCATCCCCACCGCAGTTTTTCTCTCTAACCAAGAGTTTCTACGTAACCAAAATATATGTGTTATGGAGTGAATCATGTATGATTGTTATTTATTTGTTTTAGCTTTATGTTATGTTATAGCAGTTTTTGGTTTATGCATAATAGTAAAGTTATTGTTAAAGAAAGGAACTGAAGTATTGATTCACCCCTCCCCTCTCAGTACATTAGCTTTCCATATTGGGCCTAAAAATTGGTATCAGAGCTTGAATCTTGGAAAAGGGTTTAACAGCCTAAAGAAAAAGATCTTATCAATGGAAGGCTATAAACAATCTTGGAGAATTGTGTATCTGCAAGAAGAGTTGGATCATGCTAATCAAGTGATTGCAGACATGCAAAGACAAATGCAAAAATTATTGAAAGTTAGAAGAAGATTGCCTGATGATTTGTAGGACTCTCAAGAGTTAGTGGAACAAATTGAGACATCATCTGAGAACAGTATATCTGAAGAGACTGAAGAAATGATTGGAGAACTGAAAGAAAAGAACAAAGCACTAATTGATCAGCTAAAAGAAATGAAAAGAGGACATGAACATTTCAGCACACAAATGATTGAAAAATCTTGATGCATTGAGGACAGCTAAGGATAAAGTAAGAGATCTAGAAAGAGAAAAACAACAGCTTGAAGCATTAGTATCTGAAAAGAATGATGAAATCATTAGGATGAATGGAATTCAAAGTAATTTGTCAGATCAGTTGGGTTATGCACATCATGAAGCAAATCTGAAAGATGATGAGAATCAAGCATTGAAACTTGAACTATCAAGGTTGATCGATGAACTTGAAATAGAGAAGAAATCCAAAGAAACATTGAAGAAGAGTTATGAAGCATCAAAGATGTTGGATGAGCAACTAAATACAAAAAGACCCAACAAAGTTGTAGGACTCGGTTACAAAGGAAAAGACTCTACTGAGAAGGGAATCCACACTACTGAGAAAGGAGAATCATCAAAGTAAGCTGGAAACAAGAAGAACATCAGAGGAAAGAAGCCTATTTGCAACTACTATGGAAAACAAGGAGATACTGCTAATATGTGTCAAATCAAAAAAGGTAAGCAACTGAATGTCACTAGGTCTAATGGTTATTGTCACAATTGCAATAAATATGGTCAGACATTTAACCAATGTAGGACAAAGTCTGCTAGCAATTATCAGAAGGAAAAATTCAAAGGATTTTGTAAAAAATGCAATAGATATGGACATAGTACCAAGAAGTGTTGGTTTAAGCAAAAGAACTATATGTGGTCTGCACACCGAGCAAATACTAGAGGCTACCGAACTCACACAGATTCTAACTGACAATATTCTATAGTACCATGGGACTGCAATACAAGGATATAGTGTGAATGTTGTGGAAGATATGGACACATAAGTGCCAATTGCTCTATAAGGTTTGGAATGAACAACCAAAGATCATGGAGAAATCCTGGTATGGCATGTTTTCATTGTCACAAAGTTGGACACTTGGCTAGAGACTGCAAAGATCAACCTAGAGGAGACACTGAGGAAATAAAAGGCAAATTACAGATGATTTGGAAAAAGAAGGAAATTGTGTCAAATGAAGAAAGCACCTTACCTACGGAGTTAGGTGCACCTATTCCAAATTAATCGATGAAGGTATGAAGGGACTGCATTCTTACAGAGGTTAAATCTTAACAATTCCTATTTTATTATGTACTCAATTCAAAATCTGCATTAGCAAGTTTGAAATAAAGGAATCTTGTTAAGTTGGTAAATACAGGAAGCCTATCTAGTCAGTAAATACAGGAAGTCTGGCTATTCAGTAAAAGCATAAAAAGGAAGTGGTACCGAGTGCATTTAATGTTTTTGACCTAACTGCATGGAGCCCGATAAGGTATATTGTGTACTTAAAGCTTTTGCATGGTCATTTTACACTTACCAAGTTTTCAAGAGAGCAGAGAAAAGCGATTCAAAGGCGATTAAACCTCCTACGAAGTGTAATTCAAGGTATTTACACATCAATCTCAAGCATTTTTAAGAGCTAGCTACCAGGAAATACCAGTGTGATTATCTATTTTAGATTTGTTAAGAGAAAGTGTTTGTTGTTTAAAAGTCTTCTAACCCTAAGAATCTTTTGTTAAGTGATTATCCAAAATTTGCAATGGCACCTAAGATCCAGAAGCCCGTTGTTGTTGAGAACATTGAAAAGCCCTCCCTGAAATACTCTCTAACTCCCAAAGTAGCATCTGAACCGGATGATAAAAATACTTTTTCACTCATTTCGGATAGAGTTTTATTAGTTGAGGATGTTAAATTCTTCACTAAGTGTCATGTTGAAGAACTAGTTCATGTTGAGATCAAGGACACATATGATGAATTGTGTACCAATGGGAAATTGGATAGCAAGTATGAACACATCAAAATCAAGGGACTGACCGAAGCCCTAACCTATCCCCGTGTCTTCAAACCCCAATGGGTCAAGTTTGTTCTAAGTAGAGTTCACGATGATTTCATGTGGTTAGCAGAACAACCATTCAAAATCACCAAGGAAATCATTCATTTGATCACCGGTTACCCTATTTTTGATCATGCCCAAGCTCAGAAAATGATATCACAGAAGGAATTGATCACTCTAACCAGAGTTGAATCTGACTACAGAGGACTAAAATTGAACAATGTGACAGATACAGAGCTAAAGTTTGCCATTAGAGTCATAGGTTATTATTTCTTCCAATCGGCAAGGGAAAATAGTGTACCCTGTGCAGCAATCGATTTAGCATATAAAATTGTGAAGAAGGGAATGAAAATTGATCTTTGTGAAGTATTGTTAAAAAACTTGTTTGAGAATCTAAACACCATAAGGAAGCCAAAGAAGAACAACTCAGCTAATACACTAAAGTTTGGATCACTTTTGGTATGCATGTTTTTATATTTTGAGAAATTCTTTCCATTAGTCGGTAATGTAGTTTGGGAGCTACACCAACCAATCACCCATCAAAGCAATGACTTCATCAAACAACTAGGTGATAACTTTAATGATATTATGGATGATTACTTTAGCAAGTATAGAATTCCACCCAAGTTAGTAGAGAAGTACAAGGATGACATATGCTTTGAAGTAGACACCGACTACTGCTATGTTAATGCTATGGAACCAAGAACTCAATCTTTGCCACCTATGGGTTATGAGATTGATTTTGACATAGCACAACAATAGATAGATGTTTTTCTTACATTACCAAGGCATGCTACTGAGCTGAGGTATGGAACCTATGAAGAAGTTAAAGAGAAAGTAAAGATGAGTATTGTAGTACCCAAGGCTACAAGGAAAGAAACAAAAATGATCAAGGCATTAACAAAGAAATTTGGAGAAGGTTCTTCCTCCACACCTATCAAAGGCACTCCAGTAATCACTGAGGAGGAATCTGAAGCCCAAGAGGCAGCTATTACTTTGAGCACCGAGTTGCCTAAAGGGAAAGTTTTGAAAAGGAAGAAACATGATACATCAAAGGTATCACCGACTCCTTCAGTAAAGTGCCCAAACACAAGATCATCTACAGTGTCACTGAGTAAGAAACCAAAGAATCTTGTTGTTCCAAAGGTAACAAAAATTTACAAGAAATCTACTCGAAGACTCATTTTGACTAAAGATTTCAGTGACACCGAATCTGAAGACAAAAACAAATTTTAGATTGTCAAGAGTAAAAAGGTAGATGTACATAGTGCTGATAATTTTTGTGCTAATCTAAAGCAATATGGTGGATTTGGAGCATTTAGATATGTTAAGTATGAATCCAGATCTAATGATGAAAATAGACAAATTGAAGAAGCCGTAATCTGCACACTTCTAAAATTTTGATTGGTCCCATTGGAAGTATCTAAATCTCTTCCAAATGAATTATATTTGCATATTGATAACAGGTGGAAGTATGCCATGGACTTAGAGAAATAGATGAGAGAAAGAAGTCCGGTACATCTCTTTCCAGACATGTTGGTAGATGAGATCAAAGAACATCTGAAAAACTACCACACAAACTTCCTAGTCAAGCAAAGAGCCTTGAAATTGATTAATGGCCTTTACTTGGATGTAGAGAATGAGACAAAGGAAAAATGGTAGGAAATCTTTTGAATCAAGAATGTTGGTGAACAAGTTGAAGTTGAAATAGTTGATGTCATCGAGAAAGATCCTGATATCACCGAGCAAGAACCTACTGGCACTATACAAATTGATGAGGATATCATGAACACCAAGGCACAAGAACAAGAAATGATAGAAGGGAATGCATATGCCAAACTAGTATCCAATGAGTTCATGTTGGAACAAGTTCAGCCCTATCCTCCAGTCACTTAGCCTACTTCAAGAGAGGCTCCTCAAGATACTGAACAAGGAACATAGGATCACAAGTCTACAGAAGGAGACACTACTTCTCAGGCCACTGGGGAACAGACCTCTCAAGCTCCTTCTAGCACTGAAAATGTTACAACTGAGACCCCAAGCACAGAAGCACTGAAGGACACAAAAAAGGCTACATCAGCAGTTCAAGAAATTGACAAAAGTGTTGCCTCTACCAAGCAACCTACCGAGGGTCAACAAGCCTCCCAAGCCATTGTGTTAGTTCAAACGGTGAAAGGTAAAGAAAAGAAAATGAAAAAGCATAGTTTCAAATTAGATTTGTCAAAACCAATAATGTTGCCAAATGTTGACATTTCTAAACTAAAAGGGCAAGCACTCATTGAATTCAGTGAACTATGCAAAGCCAAAGAAGAACAAGAAAAAGAAATGGCTATTCAAAAGAAAAAAAAAGTACTTCAGAAGGTGAAAGCACTATTAATAGATATGCTACCTGAAGCTACAGTGACAAAAGATGCAACCATCCATATTCAATTGGATGAACTCCTAACTAAAATAGAGACATCTGGAGTAGACGCATCTGAATATTTGAGCAAATTGAAGGACAAAGAGCTCACTGCTAAATTGATTGAAGAGGTACAGAAAGCTATTGCTATTGGAAAAGTAAAACTTGTCAAATTTATTGCTTAGTTGTCCCCTAAACTCAAGCACATTCTTTATCTATTTCAAAAACTCTATACATTCTCTTTATTCATTAAAGATATCAAAAATAAAATAGAAGTGATTGAGAAAGAGACCACTGATCTCTCAAATAAGTTGACCACTAAGCCAAATTCTATTCAAAATTTCTATACAAAGTTACAAAATCTAGTGGCTCAGCAATTGGAACTTAGGAATGAAGAGCACAAGATTGGGATGAATATAATGACTCTTTAGGCTTTATTCATTCCTCATCTTTCCTCCGTCCAAGAACAGATCGACAAAGCTACCTCCCTATCCACTCAACAAGAGGGAAGCACCTTAGATGGACTAATTTCACTGTTAGCTCACATTACAGCTCAAAATTCACTCATGGATAGTGTCAAGGATGCCCTCTATGCCACACTCACCGATGCAACGACAAAGCACAAATCCATTTTTGACCAGTTGCCACCACCGAATGGTAACTAAGTTTTGATGTTTGTCAAAAAGGGGGAGTGAGTATATTATCAAAGTATCAAAGGGGGAGTGTAGTATACAGGGGGAGTATACCGAACAGAGTATCAAATGCACAGTTAATTTTGATAGTGAACCAGGAGTGAACAAAGCAGTGACAACCAAGTAGTTAATATAGGAGATTGATCACCGAGCATGCAAAATTAGAGTTATGTGTAGTATATTGATAAGGGGAGTATATTTGAATATACTATTTTATTGACAATTGTATATACTATCAGTTTAGTCAAATTTTGTAAGTATATAGATTTTTGAGTTATGACTTTGAAAGTAGTTTTGTCAAACATCTCAACTAATGTCAAAAGCAGAGATTGTTACTACTTACTAAGTTGCCATTAGTTTTATATCCAAAGTCATTCTATATACTCTAGTCGGTTACTACTACTAAAATATTCAGTCGGTAAGCACAGAGCAGTCACAGAGCCTAGTATACACTGAGTTGTCTACCGAGTTACACTCTATGTCTACCGAGCAACAAAAATGATATACTGAGTGAACACACACCGAGTGAAACATTTTACCAGATTCATATTTGCTTTGTATTTAAATCTACATATAATTGTTAGTTCATATTTGCTTTGGATCTGCTTGAAATCCTAACACTATATACTCTAGTCAGTTACTACTACTGAAATATTCAGTCAGTAAGCACAGAGCAGTCGGTTATAGAAGAAAGTAGTCACAGAGCCTAGTATACACCAAGCCATCTACGGAGCAGCAATAATGATACACCGAGTTGACACACACCGAGTGAAACATTTTACCAGATTCATTGAACCTAGACACATGTGTGGAAATGTGTTACAAGATCGAGGAACAAGAACCGTTATCTCATTGGAAATTGCACTTAAAGATTTTGTATGATTTTGAGGCCATCTATCCAATGAAATATTTTGTATGGTTATTCATTTGATAAATTATGTTTGTAAGATCAAAGCAATGAACCAGATCAATGACATAAGAGATCTATTTATACAGCATGGATTAAGGATAAAAGATGGAAGAGAAGAGGTGTATGAAGCAAGACATGTGCAATAGATAAGCAAGCACTGAGTATTGTGACTATCAGAGACATAGAGGTCACCGAGAAGGATTTCAGAGAATAGACAAGGAATAGAGTAAATAGAAAGGTTTACCAAGTTACTTTATGGGTTATTGAGGTATGCTATAAGCAAGGTAATCTCATTTTGAGCACATAGAGTCTGCTATAACATTCTAGACATAAAGTTGTAGATATTTGTAAAGGTTTTATTGTAATATTTTGAGTTGTAAGAAAAACCTTTAACAGGGTAAAAGACTCTAACAAAGTCTATAAATTGTAAAGCCTTTAACCAGGTGCAACATTTAGAATAAGTGTTGTAAAATCCTTTAGCAAGGTAGATCTAACAATCTTGATACTCCTAACAGGGTAAGCTATCATAAATAGCTAAACATGTAGCTCTAACCAAGCAACCTTTATTATTGCCGTAGTGAAGTTGTGGGTGCCATCCCTAGCGCAGTTTTTCTCTCTAACCAAGAGTTTCTATGTAAACAAAATATATGTGTTATGGAGTGAATCATGTATGATTGTTATTTATTTGTTTTATCTTTATGTTATGTTATAGCAATTTGTGGTTTATGCATAACAATAAATTTATTGTTAAAGAAAGGATTTGAAGTACTGATTCACCCATCCCCCCTCAATACATTAGCTTTCTATATTGGGCCTAATAGTTTATTCAAGGTTTTAGTGAAATTTGTGCTCCTGTTCTTGATACAATTAAAGGTGGGTTGAAAAGTAAGTTTAGGTGGACTAAAGAAGCCGACCAGGGGTTTGAGTTTCTCAAAAAGAGGATAGCTACCCAACCCATCCTATTTTTACAAAGTTTTGATAAGTTGTTTACCTTAGAATGTGATGCTAGTAATATATCAGTAGGAGTTGTTTTGAACCAAGATGGAAGACCAGTAGCATTCTATAGTGAGAAATTGAATGAAGCTAAGAAGAGATACTCATCCTATGACTTAAACTTTTCTACCTTAGTGCAAGCTCTTAGGAAGTGGAGGCATTATCTTTTGCCCAAAGAATTTGTAGTGTTTATAGATAACCAAGCCTTGAGTTTAATCAATTATCAAGAAAAATTGAGCAATAGACACATCAAATAGATAGAATACCTGTAGGCATACACTTTCACTATCAAGCACAAAAAGGGACATCTGAACAAGGTAGAAGATGCCTTAAGTAGAAAACTTCTCACTATCCAAGAAGTGAATTTTCAGAGCATAAGTGTTGAGAGTTTCAAGGAGCTTTATAAAGAAGATGAAGATTTTTCTGAGGTATACAAGGTATGAAGTGAGTTTAATAATCATTTCAATAGCCAGTATGTAGATTACACATTGCAAAGTGGTATTTTGTTTAAGAATTGTCAGTTATGTGTGCCAAGAGGATCTATGAGGGAAATTATCATACAGGAAAAACATAATGGAATTCTTAGTGGACATTTTGGTCTTAATAAAACACCTGAGTTGGTGCAAAGATTTTATTATTTTCCAAAAAATGCATAAAGATGTCAGGAAGTATGTTGAACAGTGTATTATGTGTCACAAAGCCAAGGGTACTAGTTCAAATACTGGACTATACCAACCTATACCAATTCCCAAATACCATGGGAGTGCATCAACATGGATTTTATTGTGGGTTTGCCAAAAGCCAATACCAGCCTAGATAGTATTTTTGTCATTGTTGACCATTTTAGCAAAATGAGTCATTCTGTTCCATGCAAGACTACGCATGATGCTAGTTACATTGCACATTTATTTTTCAAAGATATGGTAAGAATTCATGGGCTGCCTCTCAGTATAGTTTCAGATAGGGATGTGAAGTTTATGGGACACTTTTGGAAAACTTTGTGGATAGGACTAGGAAATAACATTTCTTTTGGTTTTGCATATCATCCGTAGATAGATGGTGAAACTGAAGTCATTAACCGAGTACCAGGTAATCTTCTAAGGTGTCTAACAAAGGAGTATGGATAGATGTGGGATCAAGTGCTACCATAGGCAGAATTTGTATATAATGACAGTGTCAACAAAACTACAAGTAATAGTTTTTTTGAGATTTTTTATGAACTCCACCCACACAGTGTTTGTGAACTTTGAGATTTAGAAAACCTGGAAGGAAGAAGTGGACATGCAGAGGATTTCACTTAGTCTATGAAAGAGGTGCATGAACAAGTGCAGAAAATATTGATCAACGCTACATAGTGGATTAAGGATAAGGTAGATGAGAGGAGAAAAAACATTCAATTTGCAGTTGGAGACATGGTTATGGTACATGTGAACAAGGCAAGATTGTAGAAGGGATTCCCTAGTAAGATTTAGATGATGAGAATAGGTCCTTGCAAAATTTTGGCTAAGTATTGCTCCAATGATTATAAGGTAGATTTACCCACAGATTTGGCATTGTCCCCTATGTTTAATGTCCAAGATTTGGTACAGTTTAAAGGTTCCATAGCAATGATAGATGGACCAAATCTGGAAGGGTGATGGGATGGGACTTGGGATAGACTAGCCTAGTCTATGCTCTTGGATCCTTTCCTTGGATCACCTGGTGTTCTCTACACACCCTAGGGTCTCTAGGACTTCCCTTTGCTTGAGGAATCCCCTGACCTTGCCCAATCCACCCACCAATGAGTTGCAATGTTGCTCCAAAGGTCTCACCTACTCATGAGACTCAAGTTCCCTTACTATGGCTAATAAGGGCTAATCTTGTTCTACACCTTCCAAGGTCTTAGCAAGGTTGTATCAGGTCTTTTTCAAGGTTTTTCCACCCATTCATGAGCCCTCAAGAGGTTTCAAGCCTTTAACCCCTTACCAATTTCACAATTTAGTGTTTTTGCCTTGAAAAAGGGCTACAAGGATTAGGACCAATTAGGCCTCCTAACTGGTCTTCTAGGACTCCCTCTCACAAATGATACACAAACAACCCAACCTCCCAAAAAGGACTTCCATTCATTTGGAAAGGACTCAAGGATTTTCTAGGTTTTAGGTCTTCAAGTGTCTGTACTCTATCCTTGGTGGATTTTAAGGTTCTTAAGGGTTTTTGTGAGGGTTTTTTTGGAGTCTGTCTGGGTCACAGTGAAGGTTTTGTATTCTAGCCACCTTGTTTAGATTGGTGGAGGATCCTCCTTCACACCAATGATGCTTCACTAACACCTCTACACTTCCTCCAAAGGATGCACTCTCCACTAATCAACCTCGCTCTCCAAGACCTCTGCACCAACAACCATTCCTAACCAGGCACTGTCCAGTCTCGCCTAGGAATGGGTATTTGCTTGGCCTCCTTGAATTTCCAAGTGCCCTTCTTTCTTGGTACTATAGTACAAGGTCTCCACATCCATTCCCCATGGTTTCATGGTCATTCCACAATGGGGAATGGAGTCAAGACTTCATTTACTCAAACCGGTCCAAAACTGGATAGTAAAACTACAATTCACAAACTATTTACAAACACACTCAACCGGTAAAAAAAAAGCTAATCTAATCACTCACAATGAAGATATATACACCCAAGAAGACATTCCACATAGGTTTGATCACAAATCAATCCATTTGTTTGCTCGATAACTTCATTCAAACAAACTGGTAACTCAAAAATAGTCACAGTCAGTACAGTTTGCTTGAATCGTACAATCTATGACAACCAGCCCTTTAACTTAGGGTTTAAAACATCTTATACTACCTATACCTTAGTCTGTGTGCCACATTTAGGGTTGTCCATGCCAACCTAATGATTTTGACAACATGGTGGAAAAGTTGCTTGACAACTTTTAAAAGTTGTCATGCAACTTTTGCAACTTTTGAGCAACTTTCCCAATGTTGCTCTTCATGACTCCTAGACCCACAATGGGCCAACCTAAGGACACCACCCTGATATGAAGGACCCATAAACACTTCTAGGACACACACAACCTCCATTTTCAAAGCCATCACAATTTTGACTTGTGACCCCTAAGATCTCTAGGACCCTACCCAGGACCTATGAGCACTTGGCTCATTATTTTATATACAATGGCTTCATAAGAAGCATAATACCAACAAAACAAGTAGGGAGAGCTTGAAAGGGTGCTCTTGCACCAAAGGGGAAACTACTCTTAGTGATATTCCAGTACCACTCATTTCTAAACCACAAGTGGAACATATTTTAGATTCCAGGGTGAAGAAACAAATGAGGCATGGCGTGTATATGGAACACTTAATCAAGTGGCACAACTTACCTAAAGCCAAAGCCACTTGGGTTGCAGAATCCAATTTCAAAAGATTGGGCATTGATGTCGCCTTGGCACCCCCAGGAGGGACTTGATTTTTCATGTGGGGAGTATGGTGTAGGAGCACCTAAGGGTGAGAAAAGACCATTGTTCAATTTGGGCAATTTTGGCATAAGGACTGGTTCTAGTGCATTAGGTTGTCTATTTGGAGCTTGGAGTGCATTTTTGTCTTCTTTTCAAAAATTCATGTGTCGGTTATACCTACCCCAATAACCCGATGAGGTCACCAACGGGTTGGAGTAAGTCTAAAGGAGCCATCAGCTATCGAAGGGAGTGTTTGGCACCTACCTCGATAACTCGATGGGATCGCCAGTTTATTGGAGCGAGTGGAGTGAGTCGAAGTGGAGCCATCGGGTATTGACAATACTATTTTTTGTGCCACTCGATAACCCAATGGGAAAGCATGTGGTTTGGAGCACACCATTGACTATCAGTATCACATGTTTGGAGCTACACTGATAACCCGATGGGAAGGAAGAAGGTTTGGAGCGCATAATCGGCCATCAGTAGAACATGCTTGGGGTTGTACCAACAACCTGATAAGGAAGCTTTTTGTTGGGAGTGCACCATCGGCCATCGAGAAGAATGTCTCAATGCTAACCCGATGACCCAATGGAAACCAATGTGGAAGTGTGCAATGTGTGAAATGCCATTGGACATCAGAAAAGTGTTTTGAGGCTACTCCAATGACCTGATAGAAAAACAAGTGAGTTGTAAACCACTATCAGATGTTGGGGTAAGTGTTGCAGTGCTAACCCGATGACCCAATGGAGATTGGAAGATAGTTACAACAGGAAACCGATTGTGTCAATTTTGATCTTGTCTATTAGGGATGTTTCATGACATGTCGTAGATGCTATAAAAGACCCAATGGGCATTCTGTAAGAAGGTTGGATAGGTGGAATGAAGAACATCTTTTGAATAACAATTTGAAGACCATTTTCTAGTTTCTTTCTCAGGGTTCTATAAATAATGGCTTAAATCTTTAAAATGCTAGTGTGATAGAGTAGATGTAACTTTTTTGTGTTTTGTGAGTTTCAATTTTGAAGTCGTGTCAAACTCGGCTCTGTAAATAAAGTTGTCTTTCTATTTCTTGTTTTCAGTTAGTGAAAAGCAGTCATAAACATGGCTCTGTCTTGATTCTCCATCGTGGGAGCCACATGACAATTGGAAGCTGTCCTAAAGAGCCATTCATGTACAATAGAGTTCCATTTGTAGCAAACCAGGGAATAGCGTTAGCCATTTTAGTAGACTGACCCTAGGTGAGCTTGATGATAGCCCAACTAGGTGTCCGTGACCAAGAGGAATCACTTGCAGAGTAGATTGGAGTCTAAGCTATTAGTCTCAGGTCAGGGAAAGATGGGATCAAAGGGAGAGAATATCCAAGCATGAGGAGAAAATAAACTTAGGAGAAGTTGTAGGTATAATCCATGGTAGATTAAACCCTCCAAGGTGTCTGTTGAGATCCGATGGAATAGTGAGTTGGTGGATTTATGAAAGTGAATTCATAAAGAGAAAAGTATCAAACCTTGGTAGTGAGGACCTAGAGTAGATTAGGGGAATAGAGAGAAGCATTCTCAAGTTAGGCTAAGAAAAAGGCCTTGGAGTGAATCAAGCTGACTCAAGCAACTAGGATCCTCACTATCACTTTAGTTTTCTTCCTGATTGCAATCAGTTCACCTTTATTGTCATAAATTTTGCACATACCATTTTTAAACTCTAGTGGGTATCCTCTATCATTGAGTTGTGCCACACTCAAAAGATTGTTCTTTAAACATTCAATCTACTAGACATCATGTGCACTTCTCTTCCCATTAAGAGAAATAATTCCCTTACCTTTAACCATGCAGGGTGAGTCATTACCAAATCTGACAACTTTGCAATCAAATTCCTTTAAAGAAAGATATTTTCTCCGATCACTGGTCATATGATGTGAACAACCACTATCAATTATTCAATAATCAGTTATCAATCCTGGATACTAATGCCTTCTATTTTTATATCTCTTCTTTTATAGCTGCAAACACAATATCTTCATTAGCATCACCATCAGATTCTTCATTAGTGGTACCACCATCAACAACAATAAGACAATCTCTTTTGCCTTTACCCTTATACTTCTTGAATTTCTCTCTCTTGTGTTCATTTTCACCATTGGGACAATTAGAAGCTATGTGTCTAATATTGTTGCATGCAAATTTTAAAGGTAATTTACCTCTATATTTACTAGTGCCTCTAGGAAACCGCTTGGCCAATAGTGATTCAAGCTCAACTAAGTTGTCTTCATAACATCTCTACTAGATCTGGATTCATAACCATGACTAGTATCTCTACTTTTTCTCATAGATGGGTTAGAAACAAAAGCTCTAAATGCAGACTCAGGTTTTTGTATACTACCATCATAACCGTTCAATTTAAAGGAAGTAAGTTTGCCAATGATGGAGTCAAGCGTTTTCTAGGTTTTGTCAATGGACTTCAGCTCTTGAATGGATGCAACTTAGATAGTGTAGACTGGTAGCAAGGTTCTCAGTACCTTACTGATCAATGTGGCATCTTCCACTTTCCCTCCTGCACTTAATTTCATCAACTATCTCTTTTATCCTTTGACCATACTACTTGATATTTTCACCTTTAGCCATCCACATGTCATCAAACTTTCCTCTTAGACTCTCCTCTTTAGCAATCTTAACATGTTCGTCAATTCTATAAATCTCTTCAAGTTTTTTCCATACCTCATGTACAATCTCTAGACCATGAACATGTACATATTCGGCATCAGACAGGAAATTGATAATGGCCTCTAATGATTGATGGTTTTCTTGTTTCTTTTTTATTTGATCATCAGTCAAAATCCTAGAAAGTGAAATATATTTAGTATTGACATGTTCCCAATACTGACTTCCTAGACTCTTGAAGTAAACTTTCATTTTGTCACTCCATATCCTATAGTTCTCTCTATTAAACATCAAACCTTCCTTCTTAATCATGATCTACAAGATCTTTACCTCAATTTGTTAATATTATATCTTAGAGGACCTGAGATGCTCTGATACCAATTGATGGTATGATGAAAGAATAAGTATCCGGTCAATTACTGAGAGGGGGGGTGAATCATTAAATAGAAAAACTGATACAAGCATTCCCAATCTCAAAATCAATCTCTTAAAGTAAAATTATCAATGAAATACCACTGTCAAGATAAAAACTCATAAGATAAATTGGTTGACTGTTACACCAAGTTAACATTAAACAAAATGCTTTATCATATGTCAGCAAACTTCTTTTCTCAATGCTTTTGGTTATCATGACTTATGAAAATAGTTAAGTAGTTAATGAAATCAATCGTAAGATCATAACCACAAAAACATTCACCACTTGACTCAAATATTTTTGACGTGGAAACCCAAATGGGAAAAAACACAGTGAGAGGAGACTCACAAGATAACTATATGAACTCTTCTGAAGTTCACCCTGTTACCAGCCAATCTTCTTAAAGATTTACTAAAGTCTTGTTAGGAACTGATCTTGTTAGGAACCACTAGGTTAAGGGATTGACTACAAATGCCTTGTTAGAAGCAATACCCTTGTAGGAGTAACCTCGGTAGACAATTTCAAAATCCAAGCTAATGGATCACCTTGTTAGAGGATTTGAAAAGTCACCAAGCTTGTTAGAGCTTACCTGGTTAGGGGATTTCAATTCTGCTGTAATTGTTAGAAAATAATAGGAGTTTTCTTGATCTGTTTGAATAGCACTACACTTGCTTGATCAAATCCTTTGCATGCTCCTATCTGCCTTTACTCAAATTGTAGATACATCATCCATTTTAGCAACCACACACTCAACTGATCTTTGTCAACTGTCTAAACTAAACAACTTCATCGATCTTATAAACAAATCAATTAGGTTGGTAACACAACATAAATCTAATTCTCATAGAGATTACAAACAATCCGGTTCAAGTATGATAGTTGGATTATATAGCAATCACTGCACATCAATCAAGAAATCCTTGACCCCTTCTTGATCACCTCTTCATTGATCTTAGTAACTCATCACACAATTTGCATTATATGCATTACACTATGTTCATTCTCTAGACAAAAAACTATTACAACAACGTGCCAAAAACACTTGAAATCATCTTCATACAATAATAATACATGTCATCATCATTACTGCTCATCATCAAATCATAAACCAACTTAACCAATTCATCAAACTTAATCAATTAGGGTTTACCGATTACATCAATAGATATGGTTGTATTGGTTACCGGTTCAGCTCACAAACTTACATATTGGTTTATAGTTTCCTTCACTTATCTCTTTCTACTAGTTACAGGACAATATCAACAATATCATTACTGGTTAATTGACATCAATGAAAACATAACATATCATTAATGCATTCTTCATACAAATGCCAACATTTACATCTTGACTTTCTTGATCTTATGATATACTTCATAAATGTTGCTCAACTTATCCCAAATTTCTTTTGCATATTTGCAGCCTATAGCCTTCAAGAACTCTAAGTCACTCTAACTATTGACAATTATATTCTTTTCTTGAAATTATTATTATGCATCTTTATTTCATTTGGAGTTGGAGGACCACCAATCAGAGAATTATAACTAGTCTTAACAATATCCTAATTTCCAAGTAGCAGAGGATTGAAGTGATATTTTATCCACATCTTACAAAAGGAATAATCTATACTAGTAAACTTTGGTACTTTGTAACTACTCTCTTGTATCATAATAGATATTCCTCAAGTGGTTAAGATTTTCTTAGAGTAACTTGGATCTGATACCAATTGTTGAACATACAACAAGACTGAGAGGGGGTTGAATTAGTCTTGAGAAAATCCTTAAATCTTATTCAATCGCAAACAATTATAAATTATCTCTAATTAGTCTAGCATCAATGAAAGATGCGACAATAAACACCAAACACATGAACACTATATTTTTACATAGAAAAACTAATAAAGGAAAAAATATACTAAGAATCACTCACAATATGAATAAATGAATACAATGTTTTATACATAAGGCCAAGGAAGCTCATTTCTCTTTGTTTGGACTTGTAGGTTATGGTGCACAAAATTAGGAAATGATACAATGGACTTGTAGTAATAAGATGCATGATCCAAAGGAAATATATAGATTCACACAAGCTACCAAAATGACTCACCATCCTCCAGCAATCAAAAAGAACAAATTAATTGAACTAAGTAGGATCTCCTGATCATAAACACATCGCAAATTGATATTTTCATTTCTCCTTCCATACATATACTTATACATTGTTTTAAATAAATCCACAACAATCCACACATATACTCTGGTGAATAGCTAGGATGTTTCAAGTCCTGGGATCTCTTTCTTTGAGTAGGATGTCTCCTCTTTGGCTGTTCTTTCTATTTCCAGTCTTTTGTCTCTTCTGATCATTGTCGCATTCTATTTATGAAAACTCATTGAGATAAAGTGCCATCATGCATTGTATACTTGGGATCTTGCACATCTTGTGTCTTATTGTACATGCACTACTTATAAAGTGCCATGGGGGTGGGGGGTTTGATGTTTTCCTTTTGGTTTCCATCTACCTTTGTCATGTGAGTGTTCCTTCCATGACATTAGCCTCATGATGTGTGTCAAGTGAGTGTTCCTTCCATGACACTATGTACTTTCTTTGCACCTTTGATATTCCTAGTTCTTCGTCATGCAGTTGTTGTTGGTCATTTTTTTCAATGTACCTAATCCTCTCATTTTTTCAGCATTATGGGGAGGTTTGTCCTGTTGGTTCTAATGCTTCCTTGGTTCGATTGATCAGCTCTTCACACTTTGGCATTTTCATGCCATTTGTGTCTTTGAGTTCAATTGTTTTCCTTTGTTTTCCATTTGATTCGAGTAGTGTCATTTGAGAGCACTCATGCAGATTGCAGTCTTCTCTACCTGGTCATGTTCTATTTCAGTGGAGGTTCTTTAGGTCAGCAATTACTCTTCGACAATGTTTGCAGCTTTTTTATGCTCCAATGTTGTTCTTCTTTTTGTTCCTATCTTCTAGAACACTCTTGTTTGGGGGATTCTTAGTCCTCCACTTGAGCTTTCATCTCTTCATGGAGAGGAGTTTTGTTCCCACAGTGTTTTCTCCTTTTTCTCCACTTTACAAAGATTTTCTTATACTTGGGTACCTCATCAGGCCTAGTTCTCAGGACCCATTGTTGTTTTTATGCATTTTTTACATGCTTTTTTAGTCCTCAATTGTTTTTTAGCTACTCCCTAAGTTCATCTTAAGGTGGGGTTTTAGAGTAATGTTTCATTAACTAATAATTATTTATTTAATTATTAGTCTACTATACTCTATGCTTAAGCTAAACTTAGGAATCTTATAATTCTTTAGGGTTTTCACCTTTAGGGTTTCGAGTATTCTCTTATAAGGCTTCTATCTTTGTATTTTCATAACAACTCTAATTATTGAATTGCATTCTTGTTTCACAATCAATATGACTCCTCTTTTCTGGATCTCTGAATTCTGGCCTCCATAGCTTTTTTGCTTCTCTCCTTTTGTGACAGGTTTGCATGCAGGTGATCTTTTGGAACTATAGAGTTGATTTTTCCTCCACTCCAATAAAATCTACAATCACAAGAAATAATTTTCAAAAGTGAAGGAATGTGAAGTATTCTTTTATAAAGACTTTAAATACTCTTTCCTGCATATTTTCGCTTCAAATATTATCACCTTCTAGAAACACCAAATATTCATTCAATATGATCACTAAACATTATAACAACATATGAAGACTCATTTCTAGACCATATAAGCAAAGTGACAATCAGATTGATAGAAATGATATCAATTGCATTAAAAAACACAACTAAACATCTATAACATTAGCTTCACCTTTATCATCAATACACTCAAGTGTAATATCAATGACAACACTAGGCAAATTGCCAACAATATCCCATCACAACAAGTTTGAATTCATTGATAACACAAACTCATGTTTCTAATAACTCTATTAGTTGTGTACTATGCATACTTGTTCTTGTATTATATTGATGCTGACAACTATTTTCTTAGATATGTATTTGTGTAGATATATTATTAATGATGTTCTTGGTCAATGTCAACCATCAATTTGGTGTTTTAATAGTGATGTATTGGAGGGAAATAGTGATTGCATATGTTGAGGTAGTGATGATGATTATGTTGGAATCTGAATGTTAGCTGCTATTATTATGATTTAAATGACTATTATGAAGGGATGATACTAATAAGAGATTAATATTGGTTGTAGACAGTCTATGGATGTCTACCTTCTTGGTGTCTAATATCCATAATTTGTATGATTTGTTGATATTGTTGATGATGCTAATAATGTGACTGATGATAAAGATATCATGATGATTATTAGACATCTTGAGATATTAAGATAAGGATTATATGAATGGAAGTATAATGGAGATGTTATGGTGAGTGAGAAGATGATGATTCTATGATATTTTGGTCCTGGAAAGTTTGATAAAGAAATTTGGTGTATCGTATTGATGTGTGAATGAGAAAATGCTCCACATTCCTTTGCATCTACTAATATGGTCTTGCATAATTGGATATAATATTTATTATCTATGGATATTGTACTCCTATTTTCTTAGGGCCATGGTGGTATAGCTGATGTAGTTGATGATTATAGTTGATTGACAACTTAGTCTTCTATCAAAGTTGGTCAATAAAATGCTTTATATTTCTCTGCATTAATTTGTATAGTGTTGCAATTGGGAGAACATATTTAAAATTTTTTTCCTATGTCTCAGTTCAATTTTTAGAAGCTCATTTTGTCAACAAGTAGTGATAATGATATGCAATGTATTACTAGCCCTCTGGAATGAAGTGTTTTGTATCAGTTGTGTTGTGCTGATATAAATAAAATATTGAAAGAAGGAAGAAGGATATGATAATTATTTTGTATTTTTGAGGAATATCTTTGTATGATCCACATGATACTAGATGATCTATTTAATGGTGGTTTGTGGGGATCAACATTGAGCTTGTTCATCTGGGAGATATGTTTTGGTGTGACTAGTGACATGCTACTTGGTTTATCTACACATTACATTGTTGTAGGCCTTGGAGGATTTGTGATAGCATGTGAATTATTTTAAACTACTTACAAATAAGTGATATGATGATTTTAGGTATTGTATATCTCTTGGATTGCATTTATTTAACCACAATTATGTTTTGGTGGCCAACTTAATAGGACATGTATGTTTCTCCTTTGCTCCAACTAGCCTAATTGATATTTTTATTGAAGAAACAAATATGGTGTGGGTGTGGGTGTGGATCAAGATGTGTGTTTCACTTACATGATTATATCATTTGCAGAAGTCACTTATGTGAATTTATAATAGAGAAAGTGTCTGGTGATTGTTGTGAAGTTGGTTTCTTGAGATAGAGATTGAAGGATAGCTTCATAATTGTAACTATAAGTTCTATTTTTGAAGACATATTCATTCTTGATTCATATATTCATATACCTTGCTTGGAGACACTGAGCCTTCTCAACATGTTTTGTATCTTACCTTGAGGCAGTTCATCTCATCCTACAAGTCCTTTGTATCTTACATTGGGATAGTGAATGTCAACCTAAAATTATTTCAGGGAGTAGTGTGCTTCCTTGTCAATAAGCCTAAAATAATATTATAATCATTTCATGTATTAAGAGTTGACTCTCATCATTGTCTTTGTACCTGTTTGTTTATTTCACATAATTATGTTGTTCTCTTGTGTATGGTGATTTCTTAAGTTGTAAAAATCATTTCTGCTAATAAGAATAGGGTTAAATTGAATATGAATTATCAAATATAATTTATCTATTTAGTCCAAACTAAGTCGCCCCCCTCCCAGTCCTAAAGTGTGTTCAATAATTTGTATTCGAGACAAGTCCTTTTAGAAGAATGTTAACTGCTTGAGGTAGGTTTAAATGGAATAAGATGAATTTTACAAGGTTCCCAAGGTTTATGGTAAAAGCTAATCATTATGAAAGATGGAAATGGAATCATACTTGAACTTTGTGGGGTTTGGAATTTTTAACTCTATTGTAGATGGTTATACTTCTCCCTCTAATCATCCTAATACTCCATATGAGATTAAAATGGATGAAACAATGGAAAATAAATAAATCAAATAATAAGAGGTTTGTCTAATACAAAACTCTTGAACATGGTGTACTAGTAATCTGCCAAGGTTGTCTAGGAGAAGCTCAATAGCATTTATGAAGGAGACTAGAAGATAAAGCAAGTCAACATGCAAAACCTCAAGAGATAATTTGATAATTTAAGAATATTAGTGGATGAAGATATTGATAGCTACATATACCTAGTAATTGAAATGGATAGTGGAATCAAAGATGTTGGTGGTAAACTCAATGATGATGAAGTTGTAAAGTAGGTACTCAGAAATATCCCTAAGTCATTTATTCCTAAGGTGTTAGCTATTACAGAAAGTAGAGATCTGGACACATATACAATGGATCAACTCTATGGAGCACTCACTAGCTTTGAGATGAGAGATATTGAGGTGGATGATTCCAAGAAGGGAGCTAAATTCAAGGACAATAAGAGAATCAACGATAATGCTCATCTTGATGAGGAATTTGATAGTGCAGAAGAAAAATTTGTAAGAATATTTAAGAAAGGCATTGACAAATATAAAGGTAAGATACCCTTTAAATGATTTAATTTTGGAATAATTGGTCGGTATGAATTTAAGCATACTTTCAAAGAAGATAACATTAAACAAGGAGATGGTAAACTCAATGATGATGAAGTTGTAAAGAGGTACTCAGAAATATCCCTAAGTCATTTATTCCTAAGATGTTAGCTATTACAGAAAGGAGAGATCTGGACACATATACAATGGATCAACTCTATGGAGCACTCACTAGCTTGGAGATGAGAGATATTGAGGTGGATGATTCCAAGAAGAAAGATGAATTCAAGGACAATAAGAGAATGAACAATAATTCTCATCTTGATGAGAAATTTGATAGTGCAAAAGAAAACTTTGTAAGAATATTTAAGAAAGGGATTGACAAATATAAAGGTAAGATACCCTTTAAATGATTCAATTTTGGAAGAATTGGTCATTATGAATTTAAGCATGCTTTCAAAGAAGATAACATTAAACAAGGAGATGGTAAGAGAAAAATGGGAAAACCTAGAAATTTTTATTCCAAAGTAACTAGCTACTCATCTAAAGAAGAAGAAGGTTATGATTTAAATGATGAAACATTTCTTGTGATTATAAAAGTAGATAATGTTGGAAAATATGCAGAAATTGGTACTCTATTTGACAATAATGGAAGTGAGAGATCCTTGATTGTGTGGATTTACCTTATTGAAAAATAAGAACCAAATCGATGGGTGATTTTTAGTGGATTCCCTCATCATGTGACTAGTGATATAAGAAAATTTATTAATAATGAAAACTAGAATGGTAGATTAGTCAAGTTTCACGGAGAAGGTGCTCAAATATGTCGAAAGGGTATTGTTATAATTGGTGGAGAGCATTAAATAGAGGTTGTTTTATATGTTGAGGGATTAAGACATAATTTTCCCAGTGCTAGTTAGATTTATAGTAAAGGATACAAACTATATTTCATGAGAGTGATTGAAATAAAAAGAAAAGGTAGCTCCAAAATATTGGTTTGAAAAGGGAGAAGAAAAATTGTGGATATATATCAATTTAAGGATGCCAATTCCTTCATATATTTAAACATAACAACTTAGGAAAATCATGTGGAAACTAAAGTGATGAAATATCAAAAGGATATGTAATTGCAAAATTTATGATTGGGATATTGTTGATATGATTGATATCAATTCACATGACCTTAAAGTAGATTTTGAAACAAAATATCATCACTACAAGGGTATAATTTGAGGATTACAAGGATATAATTTAAAGAGTACAATTTAATACTCAAGAAGGCAAAGGATGAAATTGTTAAACTAAAATCTAAGATTGAAGAAAGCAAACAAAATGAGGAAAAACTCAGAACAGATGAAATTGTCAATCCAAAGATTATAATTGAAGAAGAAAAGATTACCACTAATTGTTTAGACTCATGAGTTCATAAAACAACTACATAATACATCAATATTGAGGCCAAAAATTATATTTAGAAGAAAGAATTATAAGAGGTAAAACATACTAACATGCTTGGTAAAAATAAGGATGATCCTATTTGTGAAAAAGGGAAATCCTCTAAAAAAATCAGGATGATAAAAAAAGTGATGAAGAGAAAACACACTATGAATCCAAGATGACAAATACAAAGGAAAATAAGCTCGAACATCTCCGGATCTAATAGGAGGACTTCAAAAGATTCACTCCTAATTAGATTGCACCAACAAGGTATTATTAGTCATTCAATGGTAATTGTAATTCATATAACAATTATGGTCATAAGGATATTGAATGTAGAAGCAAGATGGGATGAACTTAGCTAGATCTCCAAGATATAATGTTGTGTGTGTGTGTGAAAAGTGGAATAAGAGTGTCAACTATAAGACACAACACTTCAATTAAGTCATTACATGTATGGTTAGACAGATATAGGCATGAATAATAAAGCCATAACAAATCGACCCATTTACTTCTAAAAGATGCAAGTATAGACTTGCTCTCAGATTTGTATAAGTAATACCATTGACTAGACTAAACCAAGACAAAGGATTTAATATATATGAGCATGAGATTATGATAAATGGATGCAAGATTAAGCTAGATGGATGGATAATAAGCTATATGAATTCAAGCAATCATAATTGAACTAAATATACAAAAAGGCTAAACTAAGACGCAATAATCTAAAAAAGAAAGCCCAATAAATTCAATGACTCTAGAGCAAAAACTGTATAATAACAATAAATCTCTTGGGTGTTTTGAATGAGAGCTGAAGGATAAATTTATAGAAATTTAGGAGAGATCAAGAAAAAGAACAATTTAGTATTAATTGAAATAATTGAGAGATCAGATTTAGTTAACCTTGAGATAGATTCCAATTATATGTTGATTCAAATGCATTCAGATTATAAGTTCAAGTTGTTGATGAATACTAAGAGGGCGGGGTGAATTAGTATGCCAAAAAAACTCTTTGTACTTAAACACTTACACAGTCTGAAGATAAACTGGTAGAATAGTTTAACAGACAGACCGGTTATCACACATGCAAACCAAAATGCAAATAAAGCATTCACCCACAAAAGAAATACAACCATAACACAAGATATTTGACATGGAAACCCAACTAGGAAAAACCACGGTGAGATGGAACTCACAAGTCACTATTTGCAGAATAGAAACCAGACCAGTTAAGGTCAGATTGGTTAAGGTCTTACAATGTTCTTCACCAGAACAGATCCTGTTAGGAATCTCAATCTCTATTAGGAGATAAGTTCGATTAAAGACTACCTTTTTAGAGGATTTTAGATTCACATAAGTGAACAACCTTGTTAGAGGATTTTACAAAGGCTTTGAGGCCTACCCGGTTAAGGGCTATAGACTTGTCAAAGATGTGAGTAATCAACAAGTGTTTGATCTATCTTATAGCACAAACTGCTTGGTTAGATCCAGTATTGCTCATAGTTAATGCATTCCAACATTACTTCAGCCTTCTCTAAATCTCTCTCTCAGTTACAACTTGATCTTCTCAGGTAAGATCATTCTTACAACAACTCAACATCCACCTTAAACCCTAGCACAACATTAACCCTTTCAGCAACTGCAATAGCTTAAAACCCTAGACATGATGTCCTTTTAAAGGAATCTAATTTCATGTCGGTCCAATAGGATTACATTATAATTTCCTAGGTTCAATGAATCTAGGAATACTTAGTAACATGACACAAAAAGCACCGTCAATGTGTCGGCACCATCAATCAATCAGTGGGTTGGTAACTCATCACAAAATGCTGGTTCATACAAAATACCGGTTGCCAAATTTACAAAATTGAAGACTGGTAAGAATGTGTTATACCGCTTTGCTCACTTGTACCGATTGAGATCTATGAACCGCTTGGGTTGACATGCCGCTTCAGACCGGAAAACACATTCTACAAAATCACTAGTCAAAAGACTAGAATACAACATACCGGTTGAGCTCTAGCTCATACATATAAAGGGGTTCTAATACAATTGCGTGTCCATCAATGACAATCACAACATAAACATCAAAAATGCCAACAATCTCCCCCATTGGCATTGATGGAAACACTTAGGAAAATAAAATTTTGACATCTAAGTGTTTTACAACAAAAGCTTGCCAATAACAAAATTGCTCCCCCTAAGCATATACACTATCCCTTAATCAACAACATGTATAGCAATTTTGCATACAGAGCATAATCATCAGAGCATATAGCATATATCAAAACATATATAAAAATTTCAAAAATAGCTTCTCCCTATTCAAAATAGATACAGTGCTTCTCCCCCTGTATCAGAAGATCAAAATTTTCAAACCAGAAACAGATACTTCTCCCCCTTTGCTGACAATGACAAAGTTTTGCTGAACAACCCTATTTTCATATATATATATATATAAAGTTTATGAAAATAATGAATAATACTTGTCAAAAACCGATTTATAGTCCTACAAAAATTGTTTCATGGATAGTGACCAGGACTCAAGTAGGGAGGTTGCCACTTCTTTCTCTGTTTGCATCTAGGATACCTATTCTTCCATGGAATCAACTGTGCTCAGTTCCTGCGTGACTGTCAGGGCACCCAGGTTTAGATAACACTTCTAAAGAATTTGCAGTCATGGAAGTAAAACCAATTGAAGCTCCTACAAATCCCTAGACCATGTACTGATCTCTTGCTCCATCTTGGCTGACTGTATTTGAAACCAATGAACGGTTTGCCCATACATTGCAAAGGAATCATAAGGTGTCTTAAATGTGCCCGAGTAGGACTGTAAGTCTGTTTGAAGCTTTTGCTTCTTGGCTAGCACATCATCGCAAAACAAATGAGGTTGACAAATTTTGCTTAGTAGAAAGTTTCCCTGATCCAAGGCATTCCTTATGTCCTTTTGGTCTTTCAACAGTTCATTCCTAAGCTCATTCATCTTTTTCACTAGAGCAATGTTAAGAGCCTTTTGGTTCTCTTTCTTGACTTTGGCCTCAACTACTTCTTCCAAGCTCTGCACCTGATCATCCACTATAGTACACTGTAGTTTGAGTTGTGCTAGTGATGATTCAATGTCAGGAAGATTGGTACCGGGGATCAAACTAGTAAGGGTGTCTACAACTGCTTGAATGATATCTTGCTCCTTTTTCCTTCATATGATTTCAAAGCACTCTTGGGCAACCTTGATGCTCTGCATGAGCTTCGACTCACTTGTAGACTAGAGATCAATAGGACTCGAGAGATCAGCTAGTTTGGCTTGGCTCCTATTTTCCTTAGGAGTCTCCATCTGTGTGCTCTTCATTGCTTCAGCTGCCTTGTCTGCTTCTTCCTTCTTCTTTTGCTCAGCTTCCCGCTTTTGTTCTTGTGCCTTGTCTTCTTCTGCTTTCTTTTTCCTCTCTATTTCCTTCCTCTTCTCTTCTTCTTTCTCTTCCTCTTCCTTCTTCTTCTTTTCTTCTTCTTCCTTCTTCTTTGCTTCCTCTTCCTTCTTCTTCTATTCTTCTTCTTCCTTCTTCTTTGCTTCCTCTTCCTTCTTCTTCTTTTCTTCCTCTTCCTTCTGTCTCTTTTCTTCCTCTTCCTTCTTCTTCTTTTCTTCCTTATCCTCTTCTTCTTTCTTCTTCCTATCATCTTCTTGCTTCTTCTTCTCTTCATCTTTTCATTTCTCCTCTTCCTCTTTTCTCTTCTCTTCCTCTTTCTTCTTCTCTATTTTTTCCTTAGCCGCTTCTTGTGTGTCCTTGGCTTACTCACTGCCCTGTTCTACTTGTTTCCCTTGTTATGTTTCCCTAGAAGGTATGTCCTGAGTGACATCTTCTATGTCCAGTGCATCAACATCAATAGTGTCGATTGGTTCTTCAACCAGGTTTCCTTCCTCATCAAAGACCTCATCCGGTTTGGAAATAGCCAGTTCTTTTTCCTCTTGGAGGTTGGCCATTTTTGTTTTGTGAGCTAGAACAACATGATTCATATGCTGATGAGTGTCTTTTTCAACATCATCAATTCTTCCCTCCAACAACTAGTGTCTTCTTCTCTTTGTGAAGAAGAGACCTTTATTTTGATCCAGAACATCAAATAATTCTGAATTTGAGAGGTCGGGAAAGTACTATGAAAAGACTTTCTCCCTAATCTCCTGTTCTTTTTCAATGGCAATGTGTCATTTATTATCTAATGCTTTAAATAAAGAATCTGGTGTCTGAGATTTAATCTTTGATGGCGACCGGTCATTTTTACACAAATAAATGATGATTTCCTATAATACTTCTTCCTTTTCCTCATCACTAAAATCATCATAATAATCTATTAAATCATGAAGTAATTTTCTCCTAATATTCTTAACTATCCTTTGAAAGTGTGTCAAAGGTTTGTATGAGGAGATGTCAATATTTACCGGTGCGGATGTTGTCGGTTCATTCTTCTTCATTTTCTTTATTTGTCTGGCCTTCTTTGGCTTTTAATTAGACTCGGTCTCTTCAGAGTCTAGTTCATTTGTCTTCATCTTCCTTTTTCTTTCAAAGACTTTAGCTGGTGTTACCTCTAGTTTCTTCTTTGCCGGTGACCACTTGGTCACTCTTGGAGTTGCAGTAGTAGCTGGTGTCGATGCTGCAGGCACTGCTTTGGCATTCTTTGCTACCGGTTCTTTTCCTTTCTTAATAGATGGTTCTTCAACTAGTGCAATCCTCTCCAAGTAGGTTCTGGTCCTTTTAGCCTTTGGGTCAAGAGGCAAGGCAATAAGGGTTGAGGCATACCCTTCTAGCATATCATACATAACTTCATAGCCCATTGGCTCCACTTCCTCAATTCTAGGCTCAACAGCCTCCATTAAGCATTTGTCCACTGGAATGGTGAAACAAATGTCATCTTTGTATTTCTTTACTATATCACCTAAGATTCTTACCCTTTGACTCATCTTTCTTTTGAACTCATCAAAATATTTGTTCAGTACTTCAGGGTAACTAGTTCCAATGGCTTGTATGCTTTCCTTAATCTACTTGGTTACCGGTTGGTTAGGAGACCACTAGACATCTGCTACACCAAGAAAGTAGTCTTGGAAATAGAAGAAAAACCCTATCAGTAGTTGTCCAAACTTAAACCTCAGTGCATTGTCCTGTTTGATTGCCTTTAGATTCAACAGGAGTTGCCTCTGCATACCGGTGCATAAGTCAAAAGATGCATCCTCTTTAATCATCCAGTAAGCAGCATTTACCACTACAGCAGATACAGAATTAATCCTGCTGGCTGAAAATGTTTTGTAGCCTATCACCATGCAGGCGTATTTCACCAGATCATCCTTGATAGGATTAACTGTCATACCCTATGAGTCACTTGTTGAACCGGTGAGCTTGGCCATTTTGGTTTTGCTTACCATTCTTAGGGTTGGCCCTTCCCCTATGTTGCCAAAACTAGTGACTGCATGAATTGCCTGAGGCATGTTATCATGCGTCCTCTCCAGGTAAATCTTGTCACCATGGACTCTGCTCAAGATGATCCTGATATGATCCTCTGTAAAATCATCTAGAAAGTATACTGCATTATGGAGTTTCTTCTTCTCTAGGATACTAAACTCCGGTTTGATCTTTTTGTCCTTGCCGCAAAATAAACCTAACTAGGTGTGAATAGCTAAAGACCCTAGGTCTTCTATTTTGCAATCAATATAATTTGAAACTCCCTCTTCAACTATGACTCTAGCTGGAACTTGTGATAAGGCATTATATTTGGACTTCCTCTGAATAAATTTTTTTGACTCAATGGATGTACTCGAACTGGTATGAGATGCAGAGGCCATTGTAAAGTATTTCAAGAACACGAAAAATACCTTTAAAATGTGAATTTAGGGCTTCCTGATTTTGCTTCACTCCACTCTCCGTCGGTTGCCAAAACACCACTTTGTGTTCTCCATGACCGCTTGTAAACTAAATTTGAATCACCTTCAAGATTATTCAATTTCTTGAAATCTAAGCTCAAATCGCTTTCCTTTGTTCTACACTTGAAAAACTTCTCTTCGCTTGAAAACAGATAGTGAGAAATGATTTGAAAAATGCTTTTATACACATCTCTCACCTACCATCATTAATGCTCCTCTATTAGGGCGTAAGCCCTAATTTGCCTCTTTTACCATTTTTGGTCTTCTTCCAAGTGACAGGTATCACGTACTAGTTAAGGTCTTTTACCGGTGTAACCAGGGGTTCATAATCATTTAGCCATTTGCTCCCCCTAAGCTTCTTTGGAGCTTAGTTTGCCGGTTCCGATATTTCCACACTAGGTGCAGAAACTGGTTCCTCTTCCAACATTGTTGGTTTCTTCCTCCAGGTTTTTTTCATGTCTACTTGAACTTTTTCAACATCAACTTCTCCTTTCTGAGTGACTAGTATATCATTAGATTTACTCTTTTTGCTTCTGTAGAATCTTGCAATATGACCCGGTTTGTTGTAGTGATAGCAAACCAATCCAAGTGCTCTCCAAGGTCCATTGTTCATATTTCCATTCTTCCTTCTGCATGTAGTCATAGTGTGTCCATGTCCATGACAAATCCAACAATTTGATCTCCATCCGGTTGTCAGTTGATAACCATTGTTGCTTGACTGATAGTTGTAGGCATTGAACCGGTTGGGGTTCTAGTTTGCAAAAGATTCTAGACCAGCTCCTTGGGTCCTCTGAGGATATCTTCCGCTATTATTCATGACAGACCTGCATTCAGATGTTCTATACCCAAACTTGTTGCATGCATAACAATGACCATTGAACTTATTGGATCTAGGTACATTGTTGATAAAATATGGAAAATTATTAGAGGGTTCGCTCCTACATACATTGGCAGTGTGTCCTTCTTTAAGACAGTTAAAGCAAACAGGTTTGAATTTTTGCTTACCTTTTCCTTTGAGTGTCGGTTGCTTTTTTGATGCTTCAGCATTTGTTCCTGAGGATTCTCCTTCCTCATGTCCAGAGAAACCAATACCATTGGTATTCTTTGCTGGTCTAGATGACTCAAGCTTTTGCTCTAGCTTGATAGTACTTTTGCCAAAATTAGCAAGTATTTCCTTTGACTCAGAGAGTTCTTTGGAAATAGCAATATTTTTCTCCATTAGACTTGCATTTTCAAAGATGGCTATGTTCAGTTCACCTTGCATGTCTTCCTTTTCCATCCTGCTTTCATGAAGGCGAGCAGTCAGTGCACTAATCTCTTGTTTCAACTTGGAGATCTCATGATCTCTATCCTTTATCCGATCTTCAGCTTTCCTACAGTTCTCAAGCTCTTGACTAAACCAGATAGTCAATCCTTCCAACTCCTTTCTTAGATTGGAGTTTGAATCATTCAGCTTATTCACCTCTGCAATCATGGCTTCCATGTTAGCTTCATATTCAGAACTAATTTCAGATAGCTCCATTAGCCTCTCTGCATGTTCTCTCCTTTTTTCTTGAGGTGCCTTGTATTTGATCATAAGATCATCATAGGCTTGCTCAGACCGAGTGAGTCATTGAGTAAGTTCCCTCATGGTGTATTCCCCCATATCTCTTTCCAAGTGGTTAAACTTATAGAAAGGTAGGCTCTGATACCAATTGATGAATACTAAGAGGGGGGGGGGTGAATTAGTATGCCAAAAAAAACTTTGTACTTAAACACTTACACAGTTTGAAGATAAACTGGTATAACAGTTTAACAGACAGATCGGTTATCACATATGCAAACCAAAATGCAAATAAAGCATTCACCCACAAAAGCAATACAACCATAACACAAGATATTTGACATGGAAACCCAACTGGGAAAAACCACGGTGAGATGGAACTCACAAGTCACTATCTGTAGAATAGAAGCCAAACTGGTTAAGGTCAGACCAGTTAAGGTCTTATAATATTCTTCACCAGAATAGATCCTGTTAGGAATCTCAATCTTTGTTCGAAGATAAGTCCAATTAAAGACTACCTTGTTAGAGGATTTTAGATTCACAAAAGTGAACCACCTTGTTAGAGGATTTTACAAAGGCTTTGAGGCCTACTCGGTTAAGGGCTACAGACTTGTCAAAGATGTAAGTAATCAACAAGTGTTTGATCTATCTTATAGCACAAACTACTTGGTTAGATCTAGTATTGCTCATAGTTAATGCATTCTAGCATTACTCCAGTCTTCTCTAACTCTCTCTCTTAGTTACAGCTTGATCTTCTCAAGTAAGATCATTCTTACAACAACTCAACATCCACCTTAAACCCTAGCATGACATTAACCCTTTCAGCAACTGCAACAACTTAAAACCCTAGACATGATGTCCTTTTAAAGGAATCTAATTTCATGTCAGTCCAATAAGATTACATTACAATTTCCTAGGTTCAATGAATCTAGGTATACTTAGTAACACGACACAAAAAGCACCGTTAATGTGTCGGCATCGTCAATCAATCAGTGGGTTGGTAACTCATCACAAAATGCCAGTTCATAGAAAATACCGATTACCAGTTTTACAAAACTGAAGACTGTTAAGAATGTGTTATACCACTTTACTCCCTTGTACTAGTTGAGATCTACAAACTGCTTGGGTCGATATGCCACTTCAGACCGGGAAACACGTTCTGCAAAATCACTAGTCAAAAGACTAGAATACAACATACTGGTTGGAACAAATACCGGTTGAGCTCTAGCTCATACATATAAAGGGGTTCTCAATACAAGTGTGTGTCCATCAATGACAATCACAACATAAACATAAAAAATGCCAATAGTTGCATTGGTGATAAGAATTAATTAATTCAATGCACTCGAGATAAAAATAGGTGATTCCATGTATATCTTTGATTTATTCAAGAAAAAGGTGTTTTCAATGCAACAAAACTCCTTTTCTCATAAGCTTTGAGTTCTAATTTTGGAAAATGATTAATAATTCAATTTAATAGCTTTTTTTATTTCAAGTTATCTTAATTTAGAAGAAGAAATAATATCTCAAGTTTGATTTCTCTCAATTCAATTCTTTTATTTTATTTTCAGTTTAACTCTTCCTCTGTAATAAATTAATTCCTTTTTGCATGATTAAATGGCAAATTTATTAATTAATTAAATATACTAGGATATTTAATAAATTAAATAGGATAATTGATCAAAATGATATTCTTGGAACGATTTAATTAATTAAATAAATATTTAATTAATATTGAGTAATTGATTTTCCATTTGACATTTAATGATTGAAGGATTAATTATGTGTGCTCAAGATTGATTTAATTGCCTTTGGTTAGGACCTTGGTGATGTTGTCAAGATTAGGGGCCCATGGTTTAGATGACCACTTTTAGGGTATTACATTTGCCCCTCTTTGAATTAATGTGCGAGCAACGCATTGGTTCAAAGAATAGGTAATGTCTAGGAGATACCAGTTTTAAACTTGATTGATCATGAACCAGATGAAGAGCGAGGTTTTTAGCTTGATTTGAAGCGATGAAACTGAGAAAATTTGATTAAAGTGATATCGATCCCGAACTTGATTGAACTAGGACTGATAGAGAGAAAAGATATCAAACTTGAACTTGATTGATCAAGAAGTAGATCTTACTGATCTAGAACTTGATTGAACTACACACAGTGAGCGAAGATAAAATCTATCTTGAACTTGATGGATCAAGAAACTATGAGCGAAGATAAACTATCTAGCTTGATTTGATGTGATGAAACCGAACACCTGCTTAAATTGAATGTGTGATCAAAGATACTCTTTAAAATTTTGATTAAGTTTAAATGAATAATTAGCTTGATGAAAAGATGAAACTGATTAACATTAAGAGACTGATTCAGATGAAGACAAATATCAACTTGATATGAAGCGTTGAAATGGATATGCCCCTAGAGATAAGGATTTGATTTTTTTTAGTTGATCTTAGTGTGCTGAAATTGACTAGGAAAATGATCTCAAATTTTGAATTTGATCCCGAAAATGGAATCAGGACGGGCAAATTAGCTAAGGGTACAATTTTCATGTCCATCGGAGCAAGTTGAAAAATTAGGATTTTGGCTATCTAAGGGGTAGAAGTGTCATTTTCAATTCATTTTAACCCTCCAAGTTTGACAATTCAAAAAAAAAGCCTTCTACGAAGAAAAATGGTCATTACGATTTGGGAGCATCGATTTGAGTGCTAGAGACAACATAATTGACCTCAGAACTATGAGCCAGTGGTAAGTGTCCAATCTTAAGCATCTTTATTATTTCAATTTTGAATTTTTTTGTTGATTTTTTGAATTTTTAGTCTTGTTCAAGTTGGTCGTTATCATTTTGTCATGCGAGATGACATCTTGTGTCATATGAAAAACTGCTTTGTATTGTTTTTTTGTTTAAGTCCATTAGATTTGTCATTTTATACCTCCCCTTGTATCGTACGAGTGTTTGATTAAGAGACCATTTTCTTGTGTGAGTGCTTGTTTTGTATCGTATCAAAGTCTTTTGTCATCCTATACCTATACTTGAATCATACGAGTTTCTGTCTACTCTGTGAAATATCGTATGAAAAACAATGAGCATTTTTTAGGGTGTAAACTTGAAAATTGGATTTTGCAATTGATTGTTTTGGATTTGTGTGATGTTTTACTTGTCTTATAGCATAATTTGAAATATTTTTTGATGCTTTGTTGTTTGATGCTTTGTTGTTTGATTCTTGCAAGTTTGAGTACCACATGTTCTTTTCAAATGTGTCTATCCACCAACTATGAGACTAGTTCATGAGTTATCCAATGTGGATAGGGCACATATTGATTTGTGCGGTTTTGCTCATCTTCTTGACATGCCTCATATCTGTGTGAATCATGGGATGCTCACCGTAATTATTGAGAGATTCCATTCTGCGTGTAACATGTTTCATTTTCCCGTTGGGGAGATGACTATCACTCCCAAGGATGTATATAGGATTCTCAGGATTTCATTTGCTGGGGATAAGGTGGATTATGATTAGGCACAGCATCCTGGCCTACTAGCTCTAAGGCAGATTTTTCACGATGCAGACATCCTTACATGGTCTATCAGCTGGGATGACATGATGGATAGGTACAATGAGTAGTTTCCATTGGCTTGTGTCCTAGTAGGATTCATCCATTGTTTCCTTATGCCAGATAGGGGACAACAGGGTTTCTTATGTGGCTGGGGTAGCATGCTAGAAAGACTATTGGATCACCCTCAAAGATTAGGATGGGGTTCTTGTATTTTGGTGCACATGTATCATGAGATGCATGAGATTGTCTAAAGAGAGGGGAAGAGCATGGTAGCAGGGCTTTTGATTTTGCAAGTATGGTCCTAGGAGCACATCCCAGTTTGCAGACCGATTGTGGATGAGGCTAGAGATCCATAACAACCCATTGTTTACAGATACTCTGGATACGTTACTCAGCTCCATCTAGGCAAGACAAAGTGCTGGAGATGGTAGCTGGACAATTTGATAGTTGTCCTATGGAGACCATATAGGGATCTGGAGCCTTGGGATGATTGCAGAGTTGTACATAGAGATCTATTCATGACTAATCCTCTCATTGGCAGATCAGTGACAGTCATCGAGTGCTTTGTTGTTACTTGGGTGATGAGGCAATATGGTAGGAATTAGGAAATCTCAAAGGAGTTTACTGCCTATGCTCATTATGTAGATGAGGAGAGGAAAGGATGGGGGCCTAGGTTCTCATATGCCTTGGGCATGTAGGAGTTGATAGGATTGTCATGACTTAGGTGAGATGACCTGAGTGATATTGCAGATGTAGGGGTATTTCCCGAGTATAGGGATTGGTTCCAGTAGCATACATTCCCTAGCTTCACAGATCTAGCAAAGCAGGCACCTCTGATAAAGGAGGTTGAGGATGATGCCCCTGTGTAAGCATAGGGACAGAGGCAGAGAGGAGAGAAGAGGCTCTGAGGTAGGCAGGTGGTGATCCTAGTGCTAATAGCAATAGGGTACCAGCTAGGGGAAGGAACAACAAAGAGGAAAGGGTGGATCCCTAGGGGTTGTTGGTGTCAGATAGAGTGGGGCTAGGGTGGCAGAGGGTGGAGGAGAGGAGGAGCGCATAGCTCCTAGGTAGGTGAGGTAGAGGAGAGATGAGAAAGGGGAGCTAGAGGTGGAGATGGAGGCAGAGAGACTCTAAGGGAGCAGGGAGAAGCTGATGTACCATGGTTGATGAGAGCGTGATTGGCAGGTTTACAGTCACAATTCACAATGGCTCAGACATAGTTTGCAGAGCGAGACCTACAATTGGTGGAGCTTAGAGCAGAGAGAGATTGTCAGTAAGTTGATGTTAGAGGTGAGCGTGATCATTAGCTCACTAAGATGAGGGCAGAGAGAGACTCTCTTGAGTAGGAGGTATTGCACCAGACCAGTCGAGCAACATATTATGTGGTAGCGTATAGTGTAGCTATTCCATTAGCTCAAAAAGTTGTACCCTACTCTCGGTACATGGCATGATCTGAGGGAGCTCGGGCACCTTGTCAGGATCCTATTTAGTAGGCTCCACCTCCTCCACCACCTGGCGATGAGGGAGAGGCCAAGAGTTATATGTTTTGTAGCTCTTAGATTTTGTGTAGACACCCCATTTTTTGTAGCCCTTATGATTCTTTCTCCAATGGGAGATTGTATATGATAGTTATATCACTTGTACCTCGAGATATTGATGATTATATATGAGATCTTGATTTGACTTCATTGTACTTGTGTCGATCAATTTATGAGATGCTTTTCTATATGCTTTATTCTATATGTATGCATATTTGTTTAGTATGGATGTAAGTAATGCAAATGAATATGGATTTTACTTTTGTTTCTTTTCATATGCAAATAAATGATGAAAATGAGTAATGAGTAATGAGTAATGCTAATTGTTTATTGTTTCTATGCAATAAATGAGCGTGTATAACGAAATGTATGGATCTATATAAAATTCTTGTGTATGCAACTAACATCTCAATACACAAGTACTCGATTGGAGAAATGATGAAACATAGACCACTTAGCTTAGAAATGATGATACTTCAAACTCTCATCAAAAGTTAAAGAGATCATTGTTACCATGCAAAAATCACTTGAAATACAAAATGAAGGCAACTTAAACTATTCATTGGACTTGGAATGCTTAATTTTCATCACTCAATGTTTACAAACATAGCAGGCAGATTAGAGTTCCTTTCTTTTGATGTGCAATATTTATTATCTTATCCATAATGACCCTTTTTTTCATTCATATCCTTGGACAGATTACGCATGGACCCGGATTGCACAATAAGGAAATTCCCTCAAAACAGACAAAGAAATGATGCTAACCTTCCTATAGCATACAAATAAGCGGAGTTGAGGTATGTGTGGTGATTTCATCTTAATGTGAAGGCACTTATCATAGACACCCAATTGATTAAATGTTTCCAGATCATCAAAATCATTCCTACAAGTAGAAAACAAAGAAATTATTATGGCCCCAATCCTTGCTCCTCTTAGTCAAGATGGACTTCCTCGAGTTACTTAGAGAGATAATAATCAAAAACCATTGTAAAAGATAGCACGCACAAAAAATTTCATGCATATCTCAAACTATTTAGTGACTATTTTCAGTAATGTTATTTTTCTTGTGTACTCAGTGATAAAACTCTTCAGTAGTAAGGAGACAGGTCACTAACTCAGAGTGGATGACCAGGTGTCACTGAAAAAAAAATGACTTGGTTGATACTACTTTGGACATGAAATATGCTCATTTGATTACCCTAAGACTATGACATTGATCAGTTTCAAGCCATGAGGGTTCCAATGAATCAGGATGTCTCAAAAGAGACTAAAATATATGTACAAGTGAAAGCAAAGATGCATGAAAGAGGGAATGCTAGCATTGTGTTGATAGATGGAGCACTTGAGTACAAGAGGCTCATGTTTGCCAATTTTTCACTTGCTTGGCAAAGATCTCTTTTTCTTTTACCATAGTGCCTATTTACCAAGTTTTCACCAAGGCATTTTTTGTCTTTTTCCCTTTTTTTGTCTCTTCTTTTTCTTAAAATTTTTTTTTTTTATAGGACATTTTATGATTTTTATGATTTTTTTCAAAACATTTTCAGTTGTACAGGTTGCTGGAGCAGAGAATACTATGTGAAGAACTTTTTCAAGTGGATGGTGTTGATCGGTTCACAGAGTTGTTCTCTTTCCGATGTTGAGAGCTGACAGGCACCGAAGCCAAAGATTGCAATAACAATGTAGGGACCCAGCCAGTTGGGTTCAAACTTCCCTTTGTTGTCTCGAAACTGTTGATTTTTAGGATTTTCTCTCAAAACAAGGTCACCAACCTGAAATTCTCATTTTCAAACCTTCTTGTTATATCCTTTAGATTTTCTCTTTTGATATACTCTCAGATGATCAAACGCCACTTGCTGACGTTCATCCAATAATTCAAGTTCTTGCAATCTAGATATTCTATAGTCTTCATCAGTCACAAGACCCTACAAAGAAACTCTTAAAGATGGTATTTCCACCTCAATAGGTAAGACTTTTTCGGATCCATACACCAAGGAAAAAGGTGTAGCCCTAGTAGGTATTTTGATACTCGTTCTATAAGCCAATCATGTAGGATTGAATTGTAGATGCCAATCCTTCCTAGATTTGTTTACTGTTCTATGTCAGATAGTTAGCAGGTTTATGTTAGATGCCTCAGCTTTTCCATTACCTTGAGGGTAATATACAGATGACCAGTGCTATTTTATTTTACATTTTTCACACAACTCATCTAGATCTTTATTCTTGAACTGTCCTCCATTGTCAGTCATGATGGATGAAGTTATCCCATACCTGCAAATGATATGGTTTAGGATGAACAAAGCTACTTGTTTACAGGTTTCTTTGATGAGCGAAACTGCATCTACCCACTTAGTGAAGTACTCAGTGGTAGTTATGATAAACTTGTGTCCGTTAGATTATGCAAGATATATTTGGCCAATGAGATCAAACACCCATTGCTGAAAAGGTCAATGTGTAATGAAGGGTATAAGATCCCTTGCTAGAGAATGTATGAGATTCCCATGTAGAAAACACTTCTCACAAGTTTTAGAAAAATTTATAACATCTTTCTCCATGTCTGGCTAGTAGTAGCCAGCTCATAGTAGTTTCCGAGCTAAAGTTAGACCATTCGAATGAGATCCACAAATACCTTCATGAACTTTCGATAATACACATTGGGACTCTTCAGTTTCAAGACACCTAAGAAAAGTACTATCTAGACCTTGCCTAAACAGATTGTTAGCGATGATGGTGTACCATGAAGTGTTTTGGAATAGGTTCCTTTTATCATTATGGGTAATATTTTCAGGGATAATTTGGTCACGAGGATAAGAGTAAATGTGGATATAGTGAGATGAGTCATGTCCAATAATAAAACAGACTATGTGGGACTCAAGAGAATCATAGGTAGGGTAATGTAACTCTTCCACCAGGAATTCAAAGCAAAAATTAGATTCTTGTAACTCAGGTATGGACATCAAGGTGGCCATAGCATCTGCTGCTCTGTTTGCTGATCTGGGAAACTGTTGGAATGACACAAAAGTAAAATACTTCTTGAAATCATCAACCATTCTCTTATAAGGCATTAGTTTCTCATCCTGAATCTGATATGTATCATTGATTTGGTTGATGGTTAGCTAATAATTTCCATAGATGTGTAATTCCACAACCTTCCATTCGATAGCTAGCTTGATCTCATTTACCAAAGCTTCATATTCTATAATGTTGTTTGTGCAAGGGAAGAGAATCTTATAAGCCTTCGGGATTGACTATTACTGAGGAGTAATAAATATTATTCTAGCACCAGAACCATGTTGGGTGAAAGACCCATCAAAGAACATCTTCCAGGATTGTTGATTAAGGTGCATGATGGATTCATCCAAAAATTCTATATGTAGAGGTTGACTATCTTCAAGTGGAGCTTCAACGAGTTGGTTTGTAATTACCTATCCTTTGATGGCTTTGCGATCTACATATTCAATATCAAACTCTGTAAGAACCATGACCCATTTTTCTAATCTTCTGGTAAGTGTTTCTTTGTTAAGAAGATATTTGAACAGATCAATCCTAGCCACCAGCTTGATTGAATGTGCTAACATGTAGTGTCTCAATTTTTGTGATGCAAAAAAAAATGTCAAACATAGTTTTTCTATTATAATGTAGTTCATTTCATAGGACACCAAGGTTCTACTAATGTAATATATAGCTCACTCCTTTTTATTCTCATCCTATTGTGTCAGAAGTGCCCCCAGTGATGAATCAATAGTTGATATGTATAGAACCAATAGTTTGCCTTGAATTGGTGGCATCAATATTGGTGGATTATACAAGTATTCTTTGATTTGTTGAAGGTGTTGTTCATATTCCAGATCCCATTTTTATATTACCCCTTTCCTTAATACTTTTGTGAAAGGTTGAACTTTATTTTCTAGCCAAGAAATAAACCATCTGATTGATTGGAGATGCATAGTCTATAGCTCTGATAAATCTAGCTTTTAGCAGTTTTTCTAGCTTAGCCTTGACTAGAAGTTCCACGTGAGGGTGCATCTTACGGAGTTTTTTCTTGATTGGTTTAACTCTTGGTGTGATATAAATATGGTGCATGATAAGATCAAGATGTAGGCCTGACATATCAGAATATGTCCATGCAAAATTGATCTTCTTTTCTAAAAAGAGATTAGTGAAATCTTTCAATTCTTCTGCTGATAGTGATTGAGTTAAGTGAATGATGTGTGGTGTCTCTTGACTCCCAATGTTCACTGGCTGAGTTCAATCGATCAATATAGAAGACCTCTCCTAGAAGTGACTTGGTAGTATATCAAGTATCTCACCTTCAGGTGCCTCAAAGAGGTTTTCACCCTTAGGTACGTCCTATATTTTCTCTTTTTTAGATTTTGACACCGCCACAATGTGGGTTTCGCCATCAAATCTTTTATTTTTATTTTTCTGATTTTTGTGACTAAGATACTTGATGTCAATTTCAGTCATCTTTTCACTCTATTTTCTGGTGGAAGAGTCCATGGGTTCAACTGTGCTGAGGTAATAGGATAGCATGTAGTCATTGGAAAAAGTAGGTACATTCATAGATTGGTCTTGTAGGCTATAATCAATTAATTTAGGATGTACCAAGGATAGAGTTTGGACATGTTTGAGTAAGTTCATAGTATTGTCAACACAACTATGAATCAAAAAGTCAAGTTTTAGAAGACTAACATGCATACATGTCTCGAGAGTAGGAAGAGTCAGAACATGATTATTAAATTGCATGTTAATATTTAGTTGACCTAATCCAATAGACCTACATGTAGCACCATTCTCTACGCCAGACTGGACTTCATATCATGGTTCAACAGTAACAAGATCAGTAGACAAATTCTCATCATTTATGTCAAAGGATTTAGAGTAAACATTGTCATAAATAGGACTGTTGTCAGAGTCATCAGAGTCATTGGATGAATTTTTTGAGTCTTCTTCAAGTGATTGAGTGAATGTATGTATGGTATCAACACCTACATCTTTAATGCTGCAAGTTCCTTCAAATTTGACTCATTTATTATTTGTATTTGACATACCTGTTGACATAACCTTGATGGTTTTGCGACTCTCTGTCATCTACTCCATTCAGCTTCCTCTGGACTAATGATTGGTTCTGCTTCTGTAGCTTCTAATTCTTCTTGTGTAGTCCCATACCTGATTTGTTTTGTTTTATTAGAGGAGTATATAATAGATGAAAAAATTTCTTGTATTCTTCCTTCTTTCAGCCTTCGTTCATAGTCTTCTTCTCTTTTTAGTTTGATTTCCTGTATCTCCTTTTCTATCTTTAAGTGGGTCAGTTGTAGAGTGTCATCTCTGATATCACTAGACTCTTCTGGAGTTTCTATAATGGATGTATCGGAGAGGTGGTCTAGACCCCATTCATACTCATTTGAGTTAGTCTTTGAATCATCTACTTGTTGCCTACCTATGTACGTGACTGGAACTTTTAGTGGTGCAAACAATGATGAATGATGATGAAAAACAAATACCCTAACTAGTACTGAGAGGGGGGTGGGGTGAATCAGTACAAACAAAAACTTCTCTGCAACATATTAAGTTTAAACAATGCTAACCGGTTGTCTTCATTACTGAACTTAACCATGGCAATACCGATTAAACATAGTAAGACTTCAGACAACATGAACCAATAAAACTGAACACTTCAAATACATTCAATACTTGATAACTACTTCACCCATAAACATATGCATGTGGTGTATCAACAATACCATAACCATTAGCTTTGCATGCATAATCACTAAAACAAAGAATACTTAACCATCACATGAAAAATGCACAACTCATGACACAGATTTTTCATGTGGAAACCCAAATGGGAAATACCACAGTGGGATGAGTACCCACAAGCATGTTTTAAACACTTTTGAAGCTCACTTTGTTAGGAGCCTAGTCCGGTTAAAGAATTTACAATAAGGTTCTTCTAGGAACTGATCCCAATAAAGATCACCTGATTAAGGGATGGCTATATACCCTTTTAAAGGTTGAAACCCTGTTAAAGGTTACCTTGCTAGAGGATTTGAAGAGCTCAATGATCTTGAGTCACCTGGTTAAAGTATTTACAATAAGCCTGTTAAATCTACCCAGTAAAGGGATTTTCCTTCTATTGAAATGGTTAGAAGACAATAGGTAAAACTTTGATCTGATAACAACACTATATGCTAAGGCAGATCCTTTTTAGTTCCTCTACTCTGCAATCACACTCTGTAGTTTTCCACTCACTGGTCTGAGAATTATCTCATCACTCGAATACACACACAACATTTTCCAACACAAATAATAACAAACATTATCGACCTTATAAACAACAATTAGGTCAGTGGAATAAACCCTAAACCCTAAGCATTTTAGGTTTACAATACAAGTGGTCCAATCCTAACCATTCAAACACTTTGCATAGAATAATTCAATCTCAAATAAATTACAAGTTATTATGCATCATCCATTCTTCACTGCACATGGGAATCAATAACCCATCATGGTTTCTTCTCATACTAATAAGAAGAATGATCATTCCTGAGGTAGACATTTAATGCAATTGATCTTCACATGCAAGCTCTTCAAGGAAATCCTTCACGCATACAAAAATAATGTGGCATCTCAATCTCATCCTCATCTCTTAGCTAACTCATCATAGAATGTCATCGGTTTCATCACACAAGCTAGATTGCCAAATTGGAAACCCTAAAGCTGAGACTACCAACTAGTAGTCACACTTAGTGAAACCCTGACACCGGTTCACTACATCTCTTCATACCAATTGACTTGTACTTATTGACATCAGTAACAACATACATTATCATCATATCATCAAACCAATTCATCAAATGCCAACAAACAATTCTCTAATTATTTCTACTTCTTCTCTGATATCTTCTGGAACTTCTACTCTTTGTAGTGTCGTAGTTGATACCATTGGAACTTGAGTACTGACTATTTATTCTCTCTTGATTGCTAGTTCCTCTTGTTCTTTTCCACACTCTGATTGAGTTTATTGAGTGTTGACTTCATGTGATGTTGACGGTGATATCCTTTTCTTCCACTTAGACTTAGAAGCATGTTTTTGGTATGATGTCTTTTCTGGAGTGTATCCCATGTTGGAATTTAATGAACCGGTATGATGATATGATGATAATGTATGTTGTCATTAATTTCAATAAGTGAAAGTGAACTGGTATGAATATTGGAAGACATTGGTGAACCATTGTCTAAGTTTCCCTAAGTGTGTCTACCAGTTGGTAGTCTAAGCTCTAGGGTTTCCGGTTTGGCAATCCATCTTGTGTGATGCAACTGGTGACATTTTGTGATGAGTTAGCTAAGAGATGAGGAAGAGATCGATATGCCACGTCAGTTTTGTGCACATGAAGGATTTCCTTGAGGATCTTGCATATAAAGATCGACTGCATTAAATATCTACCTTGGGAATGAACATTCTTCTTAGCAATATGAGAAGAAAGTGTGATGGGTTACTAATTTCTATCTGCAGTGAAGAATGGACTATGTTGAATGACTTGTGATCTGTTTGAGATTGTTTCATTCTATGTAAAATCTTTGGATGCTCAAGATTGGAGCACCTGTAATTATAAACCTAAGATGCTTAGGGTCTAGGGTTTATGCTACTGACCTAATTGTTGTCTACAAGGTCGATGATGTTTATTATTGTAAGTTGGCAAAATTTGTGTGTGTATCCGAGTGATGAGATACTTGCCAGGCCAGTGAGAGAAAACTGAAGAGTGTGATTGTAGAGTAGAGGAACTGCAAAAGATCTTCCTTAGCATATAGTGCTGTTATCAGATCATATTTTTACCTGTTGTCTTCTAACCATTTCAATAGAAGGAAAATCCCTTTGCCGGGTAGCTTTAATAGGCTTACTAAAAAATCCTCTAACTAGGTGACTCAAGTTCATAGAGTTCTTTAAATTCTCTAGCAATGTAACCTTTAACAGGGTTTCAACGTTTAATAGGGTATATAGCTATCCCTTAACTGAGTGATCTTTAACATGATCGGTTCCTAGCAGAACCTTATTGTAAAGTCTTTATCTGAACTAGGCTCCTAACAGAGCGAGATTCAAGAGAGTTCAAAACAAGCTTGTGGGTATTCATCGCCATCGTGGATTTTCCCATTTGGGTTTCCACATGAAAAATATGTGTGTCATGAGTTGTACATTTTTTATGTGATGATTAAGTATTCTTTTTTTGAGTGATTATGCATGCAGAGCTAATGGTTATGGTATTTCTGATATACCACATGGATATGTTTATGGGTGAAGTAGTTATCAAATATTGAATGTATTTGAAGTGTTCAGTTTTACTGGTTTATGTTGACTGAAGTCTTATTGTGTTTAATCGGTATTGCGATGGTTAAGTTGAATAATGAAGACAACAAGTTAGTATTGTTTTAACTTGATAAGTTACAAAGAAGTTTTTGTATGTATTGATTCATCCCCCCCCTCTCAGTACTAGTTAGGGTACCTGCTATTCATCATTATTCATCAATTGGTATCAAAGAAACTCCAGGTCCTCGGTGATATAAGCTTAACCGCTTGAGGAAAATGGTCCTTCCTTAATGATGAAGAGGGAACGTCCTAAGTTCAATAGAGATAATTTTAAAATATGGAAGGATAGAATGAAGATCTATATCAAGAGTTTGGGTGCTCAACACTGGAGCTATGTTGATAATGTCTGTCATGCCCAACTTTTGGGCACGAACGGAAATTTTTTTTTTTTTAAATACTTAACTATTTAACGACCTTCTTAACTAATTTAATCAACTAAGTGCAATTATCTTAAATAAAATAATGCATCTTTGGTTTGGTCTTAGCTACATTTGTGTCAATCTAGTAATTAAGTTCAATTTAGCAATAAGGATAACTAAGCTATTCCATGTGCTAAAATTTCTCCCAAAAAGGAAATTCACAAGCTTCATTAATGAATAATTAAAAGTTCAAGTGTAACGATTAATTTCAAATTTAGGCGTTTTAAAATTTATCTTATCTTCTTATCCACTAGAATTTTAAGTTTAGATAACCTCGTCATTAAAACACTTTACTAAAATAAAATAAAAACTCATGGTATAAAGATACTTTATATCCTTGGACTTAATTGGCCCTCTTGGCCCTACAAGAAACTTAGTGTTTACACCCATTTATTTTTAATTCTAATCTACCTAAATACTCAAAAAAAAACTCTTCTTATAAAAATTCTTCTACATTCATTAATAATTTAAAAGAAAAATAACATTACTTAATTCTAAAATCAAATATATGAATCCAAATTAATAAAGAAGTTAAACCCCTAAGGAAATTAGACCCTCTTCTAAATTTGTCAAAATTGTAAGACTTAGTTTAACAACTAACTAATTTAATTCCTATTAAATATCACTTTAAGACTACTTATATATATACATATGTATATATATATATATATAAATATATATATATACACACATATATATATAAGTTTTACATAATCATTTATATATTTAGTTATAAACCCCATATATGAGAATTTTTTTGACTTATAATCCAAAAACTCACATGTTTATTTAAAATGTGAGAGTGTTGCCCTAACCCAAAAATTAGGGTAGGGCGAACACGTTAATGCCCAAACTCCCTCTTTTTTTTTTTGCGCGCGTGGGTAGTGTGGGTGAAACCCCATATTTTTTCTGTTGCGTGCTTGTGTGTGTGCAGGGAAGGTGGTGGAGAAGGGCCGAGCCGAGTGGTTGAAATAACCGGGCGCCATTTTTTTTGAGTGTTTGCACTGCGTAGAAACCACGGCAGGCGGGGCGGAGGGGGAGAGGTTAGCGCCCGCAGCGGCGGAGGCTCCGCTGGCTGCAGTCGGCGCCGCCGCAGGCTGCGGCTCCCCGCAAACTGCGGACGACGCCGCCCGCAGTCTGCGGGTACCGCAGGCTGCGGCCGGCGCCACCCAAGAGCCGCGGCCCCCCCCCCCCCCGCAACCATTGCACAGTTTTCTTTGTTTTCTGCGTATTGCTCGGTGTTTAAACGGGGTTTAAATCCCTTCGGTGGTTATAATATGGTTTTTTTTTTGTGTTTAATAACATTTATATATATATATATATAATTTGGTAAAAAGAAATGTTTAAGGTTCTCTGTTTGAAACTGGCACTTTTTTTTTTGTAAAAGTATATATAAATATATATATATATTTATATATATATATATATATTTATATATATATATATATATATATATATATATATCAGTTTTCTTCCCTTTTCTTTTGTGGTAAATATCAGATCTGAAATATATCATTTCCTTACTTTTTGATACAAATTCTTCAAAAGATACTTAATGGTTAAATATATATATATGTTTTTTTTTGTTTTTTTTAAATGACTGGTTTAACAAGATTATCAGATCTTCTTGTTGTTATATAATATTATCAGAGCTGTATCTATAATATTTTTTTTTGTATAAATCAGTTTGTCGAAACAACATTTAAGGAGCTAAAAATGTTAATATAAACCTATTTTGCTACCATTTACCCCTTTTTTTAAATATAACAAAAAAACCACATAGGCTTTCCTTTCGAGATTAATATTATTGTAAGGCATCATAATGCACTTAAAAAGGATCTCCAAATCTATATTTTATTTTTGTAACAAAATGATAATGTTAAAAGCTAAATGTTTCCCCTTTTTTTGCAAAGAATAGACTAAATTAATAAATTTCTTTTCTGCAATAAACAGAAAAATAAAAGACAGTTTTTAAACAAATTTACAGTAGCATGTTCAACTAAAAGAAATATGGATTTACAACTAATATAATTTTCAGATTTCTCAAAAGTGCATACATTTCTCCCTTTTTTTTGTTTATGCAAAACATTAAGAATCTAGATGCAAACTAACATTTTCATTCTCTTTTGCAAAACTACAAGTAGGGAAAATATGTGTATTCATTGACAAATGTAAATACAAGATAGATATGGATACAAAATAAACATGAGTTCAAATGGGATGAAATCCCAACAATGTTTTTCTCTACATAGTAACTTGAAACTAATACAACTCTTTTTCTTTCTTGAAAGTAAATGCTACAAATGCTCACATTTCTTCTTTTATTCTACTACAACATTAAATCTATCCTTTTCTCTTTTTCTCTAAAACACTTTTCTGCAACACAAAACAGCAACATAATCCTTTCACTCTTCTTTTCCCATTCTCATGCAACCTACAATAAAACATTTTTTTGACCATGGGAAGCTCACCTCCCAGCCTAGGCTTACTAGAAGCCACCCCCGAGCTTGGAGAACCAAGCACTAGACGGGTTACAAACATGCAAACCCCACAACAAACATAGGAACACATTTACATTCAAATCTCCCTTCCCAAGCTACACATTCACCACTTTCATGGTGACTCTTCCATGGGTGGAAGTGGACCAAGTACCAATGGGGAGAATGCATGCCAAAATAAAAACTACACAAGCCACCTCATGGCAATACAAATGCAACCAAAAACTTCCACAATCCTTATGCCCCCCAAAAAGGCTCAAGGCCATATTTACTCCCCTTATGACCCCCAAATGCATACACACGGCTATGCATCAAGGGTCACCAAGGACACCCTTGAGAACACTCTCCATAAGGAGAGCCTCTCACCCATGGCTGTCATACTCCTTCCACCCCAAGATCTTCCTACCCTCCCAAGAGTAGGAGATCTTGGTCACACCCAAAACAACAAGAACACAAAACCAAAACACATAGAAAAGAAAACTACACATTTTTAAGTTCAACAAAAAACACCATAAAACACATTCTTTACAAGGAACTCTTTTCTTTTGCAAAACAACATAAACTAACACTTACAACATAACAAGAGGAGGTAAGAAGTAACCAACCTTATTCTGTCAATAGGTTTGCTAAAATTAGTTGGGGATGAGCTACCCAATTCCACACTAACTTCCTCCAAATTCCACCAAAAGTGCTAAACTCCTACTAACTTTTTCAAAACAAGCATAATCTCCAAGAAAGGAGAGTGGGTGATTACTCACTAAGTTTCCAAATTCTTGCCTAAGAAGGCCTCTCACACACTTCCCAACCCCTTGGGTGAGGTGTGAGTTCCCATTGGTTGCCCTTCCCAAACTCTTACACATTACCAAAATTGGAAAGGGAAAAGGTGGAAGAAGATGGGGAAGAGAGTTTAACTTCTAAAGGGAAGGTTCTCTATCCTAGGAAGAACTTTTTAAGTTGAATTTTCGTTCATCTTGAAAACACCACTTTTTGAAGTGACTAAATAGTCACATGGGAGAAGCCACATGTTGCAAAATACCCCTAACCCATAGGTATACCCTTTGGACCTTTGGAAAAGCCTAAGAACTTACCCTAGGAGTCCATTAAACCCTTTGGAAACCCAACTGAAGTTTACCTACGGGTCAAACTTGAGTTGACCACTCCCAAGACTCCCTACCCAAGGCAAATTTGGGACCACACTCATGTTTTTGAATGGCTTGGGTAGAAACAAAACTCCCTCCAAGAGACAAGTCAAAATCAATGACACTTAATCAGCACATGTGTCAAGTGACACAATAAAAACACAATATAAAAATCACACATGGAATTTGTCTCTTGTAGGATTACACATATACATACAAATTAATTTTTTTAACACTCAAGCATTATACACTTCACAAATAAAATACATTTCAAAGGGGTGTTGTCTCTCCAAATAGACAACTCCCGGCTTAACAAACACACATTGGTCTAGGCTTGGTTCTCCATATAAATTCCATGGTCACATGGATAATTTTCCTGTGCATCTCAATTAACACATTAGTAACTCCAAATAATCACAATTATACATAATCAAATACATGGATTTTCATTACACATCAAACACTCATACATTTGACAACAATAATTCAATATCTCATTTGTTTCAAATTCAATTTCACATATGCAATTAACATAATTTCCCAAAAATGAACCATTCATAAATATGCATCATTTTTCTTTCATCAAAATAAAATCCTGCAAATTTCCAATAATGACATTCACCATCATAATGTAATTCTATTCTAGTAACATATCTAAAGTTTCATAATCATCATGCATGAAATAAGACATCAACATATGTCAGTGTGATCCAAATCATGGAATCATATAAGTTCTAAGTCCATAATGCATAAAATAAAGCATCCATAATAGTCTCAATATGCAAATAATTGAAAATGTCAAACTGAATCGGGGTAGGGCCTCACAATGTCTATGTAATCCCCACTAGCACTCTAACTGACGATCAGAAAAGAGAGATTCAACAAAATGGGCAAGTCATGGAAGCCCTTATTAGTTGTTTGTCCAATATTGAGTCCATTTATGTACAAGATAAGGACACTCCTAAAGATGTATGGGACACATTGGAAACTATTTGTGGAAGTGATGAGCATGTAAAGAAAGCTAAAAAAGAGAGTGTTAGAGGAAAATTTAAAGACATGAGGATGGTTGAAGGTGAGACCATTCAAAAATATGGCATAAGAATCAAGACTATTGTTGGAAATATCAAGAGCACTGGTGGAACAATCGTTGATGCCACTATTGTTAGTAAAGTCTTGAGATCATTTTTACCGGTCTATGGAATCAAAGTTGTTGTTATTCAGGAACTGAGGTCTATTGACAAAACCAAGGTATCCTTAGACTCTATCATTACTAAATTGACTGCATATGAGTTGAATAGCTATGATGGTGATGTTCAGAAGACTAAGTCAGCTTTTAGAGCATTTTTTGCACCAACCATAAAAGGAAAAGAAGTAAGTACCAGTTATGAATCCATGCAAAGTAGAGGTATGGATGATGAAGAGATTCTGATGGAGTTTAAATTTCTTCTTGCTAAGAGACTTCCAAAAGGCACTTGAAAATACAAAGGTAAGCTTCCTTTAAATTTTTTTTCTTGCAATAAGATAGGACATATAGCTGTTAACTATCCTAAAAATGACAATGAGGATAAACAGGAGAGGTTTAGAAAGTATAGAGGAGGAAATCGAAGAAATTGTCTTGTTGCGGTGGATGAAGGTGTTACTGATGAAGAATCTGAGAATGAATAGAATGAGGACATAGTGTTTGTAGCTATAAAGGAAGAAGTGTCTGACAAGAAAGAACTTGTCTCTCGCATTGACAACAATTTTACTAGCAATATGCCTTCCAGAACACACCTTCCATCTTCAACAACCTGAAAATAATCTGTTGGCATACATCTTGGTCAATCAACATCAATGCCTCTACTGTTTCCTTCTTGAGGTCTTCTAACAACTTGATCTTCTTTCTTCGATTCAAATGCCAACAACTCCCTGATTCTTCTTTGTTGTTCATTCTTCCTCAAGCCACATGCTTCTGACTTGATCCACAAATCATGGGATCCACTTTCAGTGCACACCTGTCAAGATACCTAACTCCACATGACACTTCACCAACCTCTATGAGCTTGCCACCTTTATCCCATGTGGCATCCACATCAACCATTTGTTAACTTGACTTTTTCAGTTGGTCCAGACAGGATCATCGATCAGCCACGCTACCTGTTCCTCTTCTCTTCCGGGTTGCTAACCCACCCGGTCTCACTCACTGTACCGGTTACCTCATCATATCTTCCCTCATCTTGAACTGTCGATGGAACCCTCAAACCGGTCTCCAGATAGGTAAATCTAAAGTATGCTCAATCCCACAAGTTGGAAGTCTTCTGCATCTGCACCTTGCTTCTATAACCAATGAACTTACATACCAGTTACCAGTATTGATGACACCATGTCATCAATCTTCACAAGACTCCATCTTCAATCAGGTCTTTCTATTTCTAACTACATCTTCTTAGCCTTTCCTTTTCTCCCTGATCAATTCTATTCATTCCTCTACCAGTTTGTCAAGGTGACAAATACTTCACACTTCCCTTGTATTGGCATCTCAACTTGCCTTCTCTTTCGGTCCAGTTCATAACCCTAATCTTGTGCAGTTAAGGCATTCCCTCAATTCACTGGTAGGTTTGGTGTGATCCTTCAAGTACTTTCCTTTACCTCTTCACTCTTATCTCACCATACTATAATGTACTCAATGAATAATAAGAGATAAGCTCCACTAACTTGGTGGATTAACACCTTGTCTTCTTCCTCTTGCAATGCTCTTCATGTGACTTCCCTATTTGTGGAGCATCTCTTCAAACAGGTACATGTGAACTAATGTGAGCAAAATCACTATCAGTCATTGCTTCTCATGATGACTCCATCTATATCTGATGGGAGTCCTATTGTTTTGCAACCTCACATCATACTGGTGACCTGTTCAATATTATCTTTTGGTGTTGATGTGATTCAGATAACATTCTTCCTCTTCATCACAAACAACCACTCAACCACCTCTCTATCTCATCACACAAGTCAGGGACTAACTTGTTGCACTGGTGACTCCTGAGGTGATCTTCCTTACCATTACTAGTGTTCTGCAATACAAGGTGATATCCAAGATATCACATCCTATACTTCTCCATAGAAATGTTGCACATACATCTCTACTATCGGTGGTCATCCCATACGATTGACATCAATGACAACACAATGCCAACAACCTCCCCCTTTCTCATTGATGTCAACACTTATAGTATCCAGCATACTACAAAATCCTTCTCTCCCTTTGACATTAATGGAAAAGGGCACTGTCAGTATATTTTTTCTCTTTGTATGTACTGGTTACTGATAGAATACTTTCTCCCCCTTTGTATTCATTTGATATAACACTTCCTTTCATACCACTTGTTATCCTCTTACTGGTTGTTACATCTTCTCAAGTCACAACACTTGAGATGGGGAACTTAACCATCAACTGACACCAATTGAGTATGCAGGTCCAAAGTGATTTGATAAGGCACTTCAATCTATAGAGAGACTGATACCAATTATTGATGTGTTAGTGAATTCTATTGTCCTACTGGTTAATGTGAAACACCTCTACAATTTCCATCTCCTGCAGTTTGGGTAGTCAATATCCTTGCAAGTTCAAGCAAGCCATCTCTTCATTATGAGACTCTTCATGATGAGCACTTGAACTCCCCCTAAGTCCTACATCTCAAGTTCTTGTCTTCAATCAGGTATAGTACTAGATCTCCCATCTTCTCCATTTATCAGTTTAGTTATGTATATGTGATCATCAGATGATCCTTCAACTCCATTGTATCCACCATAGTCTATAACATGATCTTGGATTTACACAATGCCATGCAATATTATCATCATGCCAAGAATCAAACTGGTTAGCCCAAAAACATGCAAGCTTGCATGATCAACAACCGGGGCAATCATATGTCATTTAGGTCTTTCCCAATACCACCTAAGATATGAACTCCGCATTGCATGCTACCAGGGCTATTGCAATGATCTCCTACTTCATTGTCTTACATAACCTGCAAGTACCTATTTAGCATACATTTCAGTAACATCCTGCACATACCAGTTAACATCTGATACTAATTGTTAACCACCACTTCTTGACAAATGCAGTAGTGATCCATCACTAGTATGTAGGTGTGTAATCAAGGTAGCATCTACAAACACTTATCTTCTCATTTTCTTCTTTCATACCAGCAATAGGATGTTCTTCCATATTTCCTTCTTCACTAAGAGTGTGAATGATTGTTTCAACATGCATAACTCCCCCTGAGATCCTGTATCTCCTTTAGGCCTTACGAGATATCACCTATGCGTTGAATGAACTATTCTGATCCATGGTCTTGTTCCTCCATACCTGCTTGATCTCATTCTTCTTCCCATTTTCAGACTTGGGAGCGGGTGTTTCCTTCTTCTGCTAATGGGTCCTCCCATTTCCTTATTATGCATCATAGCTAGAAGTAGTGCCATAGTAGCACACAACATCCATCCCAACTTCATGTTTGGGGAATCTCTTTACATACCAATTTGACCATCTTCTTCTGGTCATGTTGTTGTGACAAGCAACTGGAACTGATGGACCTCTTGCTCTAGCAGGGAAATTTCTTCTTTGGTTCCATGCAGGTCTTTGATTTTCATATGCTCTGTATACACCTTTCTATAGAGCATATCCATTGTACCAGCCTCCATGTGACTGCAGGTTCCTCTTCCTGCACCCAAACTCTTTGTGGTTAGATCCATTGTAGTTATAACAAATAATCTATGCATAACCAGGAGAGGGGACATGCATGTATCTACTCCTGGATACATTTTGCTTATCTGCATGATGTCTATGATATCCTTCATTATTATTTCTTGATCTCTTTCTACATGCATCTACCCTGTGCCCATAAACGTTACATGCAAAGCAGTAACCGGTAAAGGATGGCGTATGACTTACAAATTCATTTTTCCATGCATGGAGAGATCTTACTGGTTTAGCATCTCGATTTTTGCTTCTTCAGGAATGGACTCTAGATTGTCCATTATGTGCAACTCGTCCATCTGGTCTCTTCTTCTCCCATACTTGCTTTTCCCTATGGATGGTAGCATTTCTTTGTCCTCTGCCGGTAGGAGGTCTTCTTTGCTAGTTCCTCATTTCCTTGCTTCTAATGAAGTTGTCTTCTCCCATATTTCCTTTTCCTTTGGGATCTTCATTGTTCCTTCTTCTTGCAACACCGGTTGTCTTTCTTGTCTGCAAGTCCTCACCGGTTGTATCTAGATCAACCTTCTTCCAGGGAGCATTTCTCACTGAGAAGGTTTGGCATTTTTTTTCTCCATTGGAGGCAAACAAAATGTCATTGTGGGGGACATTCTTGCTAGTGGAGCATTCACCAGCACCACTTCCTAAACATTCAGTATCCTTGGCATGCTATTGATTCTTCAGCATCTTGTCCAAAGCATCACTGGTACCATCAAACCGAACTCTTACCTTGAGCTCCTCTTAACACTTCTCAAGGTTCTTTTAGAGAATCTCCATTTCTCTGAGCAGCTTCTAATTTTCTTGATTCTTCACTTCTAGCCTAGATGCTAGATCTTCACACTGGCACTCCTTTGTGCCTTCTTCTTGAGTCTTCAACTCTGAGATGCATTTCTCAAATTCCTTAAGGCATTTGATTAACCGATTCTGCTCCACTATAGTATAATTCTTGAATAGGTTGTATTCCTTTCTTACTCTATTGAGTTCTTCAAGGGCATTAACAAGCTCACCTTCAAGGTCAACTTTTGCTTCTTCTTCTTCATCTCCACTATCACTCCCAAACACATCTAGCTAATGGGATCTATTTTCCCTATCATTTTCAGATGTGTGCTCCTCATCTTCAGATTCATGAGCCATGAAGAGGTGGGTTCCTTCATCATCATTACTGCAGCTGCCAGTGGATATGCCTTCATCATCTGCACATGAATCAACTGAAATGTTCATGTCCCTTTCACACACTGAGCCAGCAGTGCAAGGCTCATTTCCATATAGCTTCTTTAGTCTGTCCCATATACTTTTTGTTGTTTTGCATTTGTCAACATGTGAGGAGATATCACTAGTCAGCCCATTGAATATGGCCTTCATGGCTTCTTCATTGAACAAGTAGCTTCTTTCTTCTTCAAATCTAGAGGGAGGACTTACATTACTTGGGAGACCATTGATAACCGACATCCATACATCAAACCCTAGGGAGGAAAGAAAGACTTCCATTCTATAACTCCAAATAGCATAGTTTGAACCATCAAACATTGGAGTAGAGAATGACACTAAATAAACCATTGTGTCCTTAGGTCAAAATCTACCCAAGCTAGAGAAAGCTCGTCTAGTTGGGAACCTAGGCTCTAATACCAATTGTTAGACACAATGTAGCACTAAGAGGGGGAGGGGGTGAATCAGTGGTTCTCTAATCCTTTTCCTTTTTGCAGTCCTCTGTAAGCATACTAGTTGATAGATCTAACTCAATGTAGACTTACTGGTTAGTGGAGAGACTTAACACAAATGCAATCCCACAAGGGACATCTCATAACACTAGCATATACGAGGAAAACCCAAGATGGGACATCTCAGTGAGCAATGTTGCTAGAGTCTACTACTCCAATCCAGCCTCACAAGGAAAATACAGTTACAAATTTTAGGGCACCAACCCCTGACTTTAGGGTACCAACCCAAGGAGCACCAACCCCTACCAGATTTATGGGCTACAACCCAAAGGAGCACCAACCCCTATCTTTAGGGCACCAGCCCAAGGAGCTACAACCCCTTCACCAAGCTACAGCTCAGTGGTCACAATATAGATATCAAATACAAAAGTATTTATCTTGTTACAAGTGAATCTTGCAACCTTATCATATATTTTGCTTTGTCGGTGAGATATCTTCTCTACCACACCAAATCACTCTTCTTGCTACTCTTCACATGCTCCTTCTCTATTGGTAAGACTTACCTATTCATTTCTCTTCTATTCTACTCTCACTGAATCTCCTCCTTCCTACTCCACTCTTCACTGGTACTAACACTCTGTCGGTTCTCTATCTACCTTCTATGCAGTCTCCTTCACTTCTACTCGACCAATATGAACACTACCGATTCTTCTCTCCAACTGGTTGAATGCTTCAACCAAGTTCTCCATCTCTCTCACTCACTTCTCTGAGATTCTCATTGAGCACTTGGCTGATTTTATCTTACCTATAGAAGTATCCCACTTCATAGTAGCACAATGATCTTCTATCTAGCAGAGACAAACAATCTCTTTGGCCTTCATACTTATACCGCAGACCTCCCACCAAAAACCAATTCAAAATCTAGGTTGTTAGGGTTTCCTCACCATCCTTGAGGAAAACCAAATCCAATCAGAGCTTGCTCGAAGTGATCTTCTTGACATCCACCTACATGAGTCCACCATTGATGTGCCTTCCAAAACACGCCTTCCATCTTCAACAACCTTCCAAAAATCTATCAGCATACATCTTGGTCAATCACCATTGATGCCTCTATTATTTCCTTCTTGAGGTCTTCTAATAGCCTGATCTTCTTGCTTTGATTCAGATGCTAACAACTCCCTGATTCTTCTCTATTGTTCATTCTTCCTCAAGCCACACACTTATAACCCAATCAACAAATCACGAGATCCAATTTTAGTACACACCTATTGAGATACCTAACTCCACATGACACTTCACCAACCTCTATGAGCATGCCACCTTGATCCCATGTGGCATCCACATCAACCATATGTTAACTTTACTTTTTCACTCGATCCAAATAGGATCACCGATCAACCATGCTACAGATTCCTCTTCTCTTCTGGTTTGCTAACCCAGCCTGTCTCATTCACTATATCGGTTACCTCATCATATCTAACCTCATCTTGAACTATCGATGGAACTCTCAAACCAGTCTCTAGATAGGTAAATCCAAAGTATGCTCATTCCCACAAGTGGGAACTCTTCTGCATTTGCACCTTGCTTATATAACCAGTGGACTTACATACTGGTTACCACTCTTGATGACACCATGTCATCAATCTTCACAAGAATTTATCTGCAATCAAGTCTTTCTATTTCTAACTGCATATTCTTAGCCTTTCCTTTCTCCCTAATCAATTATGTTCATTCCTCTACCGGTTTGTCGAGGTGACAAATACTTCACACTTCCCCTATACTGGAATCTCAACATGCCTTCTTTGTCGGTCCAGTGCATAACCCTAATCTCATGCACTTAAGGCATTCCCTCAATTCACCGGTAGATCTGGTGTGATCCTTCAAGTACATGTCTTTACCTCTTCTCTCTTATCTCACCATACTATAATACACTCAATGCATAATAAGAGATAAGCTCCACTTACTTGGTGGAGTAACACCTTGTCTTTTGCATCCTGCAATGCTCTTCATGTGACTTCCCTATTTGTGCAACATCTCTTCAAATAGGCACATGTGAACTAATGTGAGTACAATCGCTATTAGTCATTCATTCTCATGATGACTACATCTTTATCCAGTGGGAGTCCTATTGTTCTGCAACCTCACATCATATCGATAACCTGTTTAATCTTCTTCTAGTGTTGATGTGATTTAGGTAACATTATGCCTCTTCATCACAAACAACCACTCAACCACCTCTCTATCTCATCACACAAGTCAGGCACTAACTTGTTGCACTGGTGACTCCTAAGGTCATCTTCCTTACCATTACCAGTATTCTGCAATACAAGGTGATATCCAAGATATTACATCCTGTAGTTCTCCATAGAAGTGTTGCACATACTTCTCTACTACCAGTGGTCATTCCATATGGTTGACATCAATGACAACACAATGCCAACAATCTTGAATCTCATGTTTGATCTTCAGCTAGTTGTTTTTGTTGTGACCTTTCTTTCAATGGTATTCACAATATTCATTTTCTCTACACCATTTTGGTTTGACTTCGGGATCATATGGCCTAGAATTATCTGGTAACGTGATCAGATCATTTGCTAGTAATATTTTAAAAGTGGATTTGTATGATTCCTTGAGAGGAGTGAAGTCACGTTTAGGTTTTGAAAGCCAAGGTTTCTCTTTGAACCACTCTTTTAATTTCTTTGGAGGGTTTTTTGCTACAATTTCAGTTGCTTTGAGTGCTTGTGTGCCACTATCCAAGTTAAATATCATGGGCTTTGAGTTTGTTTTAATAGTGTCTACTACTCCATCATTAACAACATTCTTGTTGTTGTCATTGCCAAATTTCCAATATTTGTTCTTTTCTTTGGAGCTAGATCATGGTTGCGTTTCTTTCAAAGGTGATATGTCTCCTTTCTTTATAAGAACATCTTCCATTTGGATAGCATTATCTACCATTTTTTGAATGATGGGTACACTTGCATCTGGATACTATACTTCAATTAAGGGATTAGATTGTTGACGAATATATCCATTTTCTCAGAATCTGGAATAGGTCATGAATATCTAGAGAACATCTTTCTCCAACATTGGAGGAATGTGAGAAAAGGCTCCCTTGTTTTCTGTTTGGTATTACAAAGCTCTATCATAGTAACGGGGTGTTGAATGTTATAGGAGTATTGTTGTAGGAATGATTGAATTAATTCTTGAAAATTTATAATCCCCTTAGGTAGACTTGAGAATAATTCCATAGCTCGCCTTCCTAAACTCCTTAGGAAAAGGCGCATTAGATATATTTGTACCATCATATATGAAGCATTATGAGATTAGATATATTTGTACCATCCATACATGAATAACAAAATTCTCTGACATGATCTTGAGGATCTGAGGTACCATCATATTTGTCAAATTTTAGGATCTCAAATCGTGAAGGAAATGGAGGCATGTATAGGTTTTTGTCAAATGAAAATGGGCATATTGTATCCAAAGAGTATTGTTTTGGAGATTTGTCCTTGTTTTTTAGCTCTTTGATCTCAGTCCGTAAGGCTTGTAATTGTTTATTTACCATTGCTAGAGGTGATTCTTCCTTTTTAGTAATGAGAGTCTCAATGTTATAGCCAGTAGGAAGTTTAGCACCTTGTTTTCCTAGTTTTAGGAAATAGTCCTTTTTTTCTCTAGTCATGATAACTTTCATCATTTTTTGGAAATCTTTATCTTCTTGACATTTATGTATATCAACTCCTATAGGTTTAGAGGCTTCAGATTCGCTTGATGAGGAACCACTGTTGGTACCATGAATACTGAAGTTATCATGGGCATCCTGTTCTGTTCTAGGTATTGTGGGAGACAAAGGTTGATCATAAACTAGCATCTCTGATGATGAAGGTTTATCAGTGAGTGGGTCCTTTACGTAAAATGGGTTATCCTGATATAAAATAGATGATCCTTTTGCTTTGTCTTCTTTCTTATGAGCACTTGTGGATTGAGTAGGCATTTTTCTGACTAATGTCACATAAATCTATTTGTGATGCAGAAGTCATGACCAAATTCAGAGCTAGTTGTTCGTTTAACATATTGATTGAGAGAAACAACTAAGATTTAGTTTGGTTTCATGAAAGATCTATCCTATGTAAGATGTGATCTAAGTTACCTAGTTTGATTCGAGAGGTAACTAAGACTCAGTCTAGTTTCAGGAATGATCTATCCCGTGTAAGATGTTATCTAAGTGACTTAAGTTTGATAAGTAGTTGATTGAACTAGAGAAAGATAATCGACAAAATTGTGCAACACAACTGGAAAAGGTACACTATTTTGATCCGTTTATGCTCAAGATGATGATAACCAATTTTATGCTTGCTGTAGACTGTTTTAGGCAAGTTTGACTATTATGGACTGACAAAATTAGAGATTCATACGAAAAGTTTTATGGGATCAAATGATAGTTTGATAGCTTTAGGAGGACGATATTAGTAGTATTTCGTACGAGTTATTGCCTAGGCTCACACAATAAATGGGTTTACCTCAGATGACAAACTGATCAAAGTGATGTTTTCTCATATGATAAAGGATCAAAGGTGAGATGACACTTCCCTAATCAGGATGACAAATTATTAAGTCTCATACGACACAAAATGGAGGTCCAGACGACAAACTGTTAGACCTGATGAAATTCCGTAGGACACAGATATTTGACATGACAATAAATCAGAAGACTCGCATGACATTTTATTGGATAGAGGCAAAATTATAACAGACTAAGTTTTTGATGACTGACGATGACCAGTTTTGACATGGACTGAGTTTTTGATGACTGATGTAAACTAGTTTGTGACATGGATGGAGTTTTGACAACTAAGGTAGACTAGTTTGTGACACAAATAGAGTTTTGATCACTGAGTTGTTTATTGTTTTCTCCAGTTTTAGTTTCAGGGATGAAAACACAGTAAGCACACAATATGTATAATGACTTAAATCACAACATTCAAACCCTATGGAAATTGGTGAGAGAAGAAAACCTTTTCTTGCTGACTTAGGTATACACCCAATAGCTAATTAGAATATGGTTGTTGAATCTCACGCAATGGATTCTCAACATCGTATTAGCTAACTCCAAATGTTAATGGGGGCATGATATGGCAAATGTCTTGGGAGAGTTACTATCTATCTTGCACAAATATTATCCCCCTTTTGGAGGTGAACCATGTATCTTCTAATTTTAATTGGAACTAGTAAGAGATCCATTCGATGCGTCGAGGTATAAATTCAATTAAGAGGTCTCCTAGCCTTAAAGCCAAGGTTTAGTATACCCGAAGGTACAAAGGAGAGCTATTCTCGAACACTGCCGTTGACTTGATTTTCATTAAATCACATTTTTTTAATAGTGGGTTGGAGTACTTGGCATTTATCCATTCCAACTTGGGTCATTCCCCTCTCACCGACCGTAATGGCTTTGAGTTATTAGGTCCTCGAGAGGGAAGGCTTGCTAAAGACATACAAATCTCAAACTCTCCTACCTATCAAGATTTTTGATTGTCTATACAGACAAGAGAATACTCTCCTACCTATCAAAATTTTCTTAAAAAATGAAATACAGATTTGTTCTTTAACAAGATAGAAATTCAGGTGCCTAAAAAACAATTTAAAGAATACACAGTGTTTACTCGAATCTACTCAGGCAACCTACGAAGACAACGAATCAGTAGTCATATTGTCTTTGTGTGACAAGAATATTCTTTGAGAAGCATTTTGTAAAAATTGATTAGGCTATAAAAAAATTTTAGATAGAAAGATAAAAAGCCAAGGTCAACATCAGTATGATCAAAATCGAATAAAGAACCTGAAGAAAGAAACCTTCTTTTCACCCAAAAATATAGAGTACCGTACGATAATTCTCACGAAGTTGTACGATAGTCTGTATGATACATGCGGTTTGTCATTTGGGCATGTGAGAGATGTACGATATTTTGCAGTAACTATATGACAAAAATTCAAAAAGTCAAAAATACAAAAAAAATAAAAAATAAAAAGTTAATGTTGGAGACCGAAAAAAAGTAGTCTTCTGCCCCACAATGGGCACCATAAATGTGTGTGTGAAAAGTGGAATAAGATTCTGTAAGTTGTAAGACAAAACACTTCAATTAAGTCATTACATGTATGGTTAGACAGATATAAGCATGAATAATAAAACCATAACAAATCGACCCATTGCCTTCTAAAAGATGTAAGTATAGACTTTCTCTCAGATTTGTATAAGCAATACCAGTGACTAGACTACACCAAGATGAATGATTTAATCTATATGAGCATGAGATTAAGCTAAATGGATGCAAGATTAAGCTAGATGGATAAATAATAAGCTATATGAATTCAAGCAATCATAATTGAACTAAATATGCAAAAAGGCTAAAATAAGATGCAATAATATCAAAAAGCAAGCACAATATATTCAATGACTCCAGAGCAAAAACTGTATAATAACAATAAATCTCCAGGGTGTTTTGAATGAGAGATGAAGGCTGAATTTATAGAAATTCAAGAGAGATCATGAAAAAGCACAATTTAGGATTAATTAAAATAATTGAGAGATCAGATTCAGTTAACCTTGAGATAGATTTGAATTATAGATTGATTGAGGTGCATTCATATTATAAGTTCAAGATGCATTGGTGATAAGAATTAATTAATTCCATGCACTTAAGATAAAAATAGGTGATTTCGTGCATATCTTTGATTTATTCAAGAAAAGGCTCTTTTCAATGCAACTGAACTCCTTTTCTCATAAGCTTTGAGTTCTAATTTTGGAAAATGATTAATTCAATTTAATAGCTTTTCTAATTTCAAGTTATCTTAATTTAGAAGAAGAAATAATATCTCAATTTTGATTTCTCTCAATTCAATTCTTTTATTTTATTTTCAATTTATGTATTTCTTTGTAATAAATTAATTCATTTTTGCATGATTAAATGGCAATTTTAATAATTAATTAAATATGCTAGGATATTTAAAAAATTAAACATGATAATTGATCAAAATGATATTCTTGGAATGATTTAAATAATTAAATAAATATTTAATTAATATTGAGTAATTGATTTGCCATGTGACATTTAATGATTGATGAATTAATTATGTGTGCTCAAGATTGATTTAATTGCCTTTGGTTAGGACCTTGGTGCTGTTGTCGAGATTAGGGACCCATGGTTTAGATGACCATTTTTAGGGTATTACATTGTGGATTATTAATTATTTCATGGTTAGTGCTATGTTTGTAATAAGTTTAGTCATAAGGATAATGACTACAGAAGTAAAATAAGGAACAATTACATGAGTAGCGACAATGCGACATGACCTCCTATTCTTTTAATGGGTATACCTATGCATGCAACATGTTTAGTCATAGAATTGCAAATTGGAAATCCAATGTGGGAAGAAGTAATTGTGCTCCACATCATAATATCACTTTCTATAATTATAACAAACTAGGAGATATTTCTAGATCTTTTAGAGGGTAGAATGTAAGGCTTTTTTCTGGTCAAAAAAAGATTGAACTAGAATAGGAGAAGATGAAGATTAATGAATTGTGGAAAAATTTATATGAGATAGTAAATAAATTTGAGCTTCCATTTAGTACAGAAGAGTCCTTTGGGAATTAAGAGGAAAGTAAAGAGTCAACCTGATAGTTATGCACTACATATATTCTTTCCCACTAAGTTTTGTGACTTCTCCTTTTGAAGCTCACTAGTTTGGTTGTATTTAAGAGGGATAATGAAAGCAAGTTATTCTTAATGAAAGAAAAGATTGGTTTAAGTAAATGTGTAGCTATTAGTGATAGTATGTGTTGTTGATTTGGCTACCCTATTAGAGGATATATATGAAAGAGAGAAGGAATATTGATGATTATTCCTAAGGAAAAGTAGGCAAATTAATTGGATTAATACAGATAGGGGGACTAGATAGTTGGCTAGTTGCTATTGGAAGAGAAGAATTTGAAACATAGATAGTGCAAAAGGATTTGAATACAAAATTAACTGAAGACATGCACCTTTTATCCTTTATGTAAAAGGAGGAGAGATACTATGTGAGAGAGATATTATTGAAAGTGAGCGATAATGCAGATATGAAAGCAGAGAATATTTCATTATTTATGTAATGACCCTCTAAATCTACCCATTCATTTTACCAAGATTAACTCTAATAATTAAAATAAATAGATTGCCAAATTACCATCTATCAAAAAATTTCTTTTCAAATCAAATAACCTAATTGAAATAAAATTCTTTTCCATCTTTATTCCTAATGAAATACATTTACAATTTTCATATTCATAAAGATAAGAATGTAATTACAATATTCTCTTTCATACTTCTAAATGCTTAAGGAATGAATGAATACAAATTAAGATTCTAAGAGCTTATAGAGTGCATAAGATATATATAGTGGTCCCGATGCCCTTCCTAGCATACATCCTCAAATATCGGCCACCATCTACATGAGGAAGAACATCACTCAAGCGCTTTTCCACCCAACCAAGACTTGAAAGTCCCCTATGCCTCTTCTAACTGAAGTGGCCCGACCCTTCAATGAAGAGTTTGTTTTTTTATTCTCACAATATTAAGGCCTTATGATCTTAGTGTTGTGTCCTACATGACTAGTGCTATCATACTTAAGGTTTCCTCCTACTAGTATGACATTCCATGTCTAGTATGTAAACCCGAATCACGGTGAATTGACAAAGTAGATAGAGGCACCCTACATTACTTTGGCCAAACAATTATACACTGAGTACTTCGAGCGTAAGTCATATGCCCACCTACTTCTTTCTCTATTTGGATAACCAACCGATACTAACCCATATTTACCTGATGAGCCTAAATAGGCAACATATAAAATTAAACCCAACCATGGTTAATTGAACCCTAGAATAATATCTTAACATCAAGCTTATTCTGGCTTATAATTCCCTATACTTGATTCCATTGAAAATAATTCTAATCCAATCACTTAAGAAAAACAAACACATTCAATAATACAATATTTCTAGTTCACTTCAAGATTAAGTAATGACATTTCAAGAACATAAAAAATAATATGGAGAATTACTCATGCCTGTATCAAAGCTTACGACATAATTGAATCCTTCCTCCAAAGTTTCTAGCTTCCTTGCTATTCCTCTAACTATGAATCTCCAAATCTTATTACAAAATATTCCTCCAATTCTCCCTCACAATAGTTTACTAATCTTTCACAAATATGAACTCTATGCAATGAAAGTAACTTAAATGGAATTGAGATGGATGAGAGAATGCATGAAAATGAAAATGGAAATTGAAATGAGAATGAGAATGAATGAGTAACCTCCAAGTCCTCTCATCTATATATATTAAAAAATATGAGAAACCTAAGGCTACATTTAAGCTCACTAGATTTCCACAATATGCAAAATGACACCACTATGACTTAATAAGAACTCACTATCCTATGATTGACAAATAAGAGTTCATTAAAATGATATGATGAATCACCTCCTTACCAAGTCAAAATATAATGACTAATTACTTACCAAAACAAATGAAATTCTATCTCTATTTCCATATTAAATATCAACTTCATCCCTTTTATTAAATTACCATCAACCAAGTCTTATTACTAAGAAATGGGTCAATGTGTTCAATAGAACACATCGACCTTATTAACCCATCCCCTTACAAAGTGGAATGGGGGTCAATGTTAGTTAAGCGCTTTACACAATGCATGACAAATGAAAAGAAAGTGGAATAGGCGGCGGTGTTACCACCACATGACCCTCCATGGTTATTGCCCCTCTTATTTCACACTCCCCTTCCCCTTCCTCGACGTAGAGGTTGAGGAAATTGAAACGCAGACATCATGGGGAAAAATAATATGTAGACCGATAGTAATATGATCATAATAATATATATATATACATATTAATATGTATATATATATATATATTAATATATATATTATATCATATATATGTATATCGAAAAGAGAATATAGATAATAATTACATATATATTAATTCAAATATATATATATATATATATATATATATTAATTACAACTATGAAACAATGAATATATCAAAGATTATTATACTTTAACTAAATAATAATCATCAATCAATGTATTCATTTTAATAAACGAAAAGAAAGCATGAAGATAAAATCCTATCAAAGTGACTATAATCCATTTACAAAAAGATATGAAAATCTAGACCTTGAGATACTTCACAAAACATGAAAAATTCAAGAAAAGATGAATTATCCTACCCAACAGATTAAACTCATCCTAACCAACTAGGTTATGAGTGTGTGATAGCTCAATAAGGCACTTATATTAATATTACCAAACCAAATTCCTCTCTTGAGTGATACTCTTCCTCCTCCCTAAAGGATCGTTCAATTCCTACATCCCACTTGGCACATTACAATAGTAGTCAATTGTTATTAAAACATGCATATACCATATCAAACATCATATTGATTTCATATTCATAAAATTATTTCCTATCCAATGTATATTTATTTTCACAATATGTTTTTGCAACAAAGCATTTTAACCAAACAAGTAAAAGTAACATACGAGCATCACAAAATGATGTAACACATCCTCCCCCTTTTGAATCATCATCCCTGATAATTTTTAAGTATCAACTATAAACATATGTAAAATTAAACATAAGAGAAATTACTTTTATGACTTCTAAATCAATCAAATAAATGTGGAATTTTTTGCTTCATTTCCGCATAATCTTCCCAAGTAGCAAAATCCTTGACATATTGATCCTAGTGGACCTTATACTACAAAGCCCCTTGGTACTCAAGTGGAGCTTGTGTGTTATGAGTATTATGAGAGGCTTGACTATTACCACTCATGGGTCATGTACCTACAAGTCATTCCAATCAATAACATGATTATCCCCAGATATATATTTCTTGAGGTAAGAAACATGAAAAACATTATACATTCTGGCAAGAGCTGGTGCTAATGCTATTCATTAGGCAACAAGAATAATTTCTTCGAGGAATTCAAAAGGACCTATGAAGTGAGGTGCTAGTTTCGATGTCTTTCCAAACTTAATAGAACCCTTGTGAGGCTTAACTCTTAGCATCACTTTTTCTCCTATTGCAAATTGTGTTGGCACATTCTTAGAATCTACATAGCTCTTTTTCCTATCATTACCTTTTGCTAATCTCTTCTTGTTGATTCCAACCTACTCCTCCATTTCAGCTAGCATGTGAGGTCCAAGATTTACCCTATCCTCAAGCTTATCCTAGCTTATAGGAGTTCGACACTTTCTTCCATACAATGCTTCCAAAGGGGCCATCCTAATTATAGAGTGATAAGAGTTATTGTATACAAATTTCACCAAGGGTAAATAATCTTCCCACTTGTACTATTGATCCATACAATACATTGTAAGTAAATCTTCTAATGCTTGATTTACCCTCTCTATTTGACCATAAGTCTCTAGATGATATGTTGAACTTATATTGAACTGATTCTCAAGCAAAAAAAATAAGGTTTGCCAAAACCTAGATGTTACTCGAGCATCCCTATCTAAAATTATCTTTTTAATAATTCCATGCAATCTAAACACTTCTTGAATAAACTTTCATACTATAACTGGTGCTCCGTCAGTTAAACTCCTAGGAATAAAATGTGCTACCTTAGTAATTTTGTACACTATTAACAAAATGGGATTATGCTTATTCCTTGACATAGGTAAACTATTAGGATTAATAATAGTCCCAAATATACTGAGAGGGGGGGATGAATCAGTATCTAACCGATTAGCAAAATATTTAATCTTATTAAGAACTTTGCATTTAAAAACAGTGTATTGGTAAATAAGAATTAATGCAATAAATAGGAACAATAAAGATAACATAGAAAACACACCATAACACAAGATGTGTAACGAGGAAACCCGGTGTGGGAAAAACCTCAGTGGGATTTGTGACCTACAATATTCACTCACTGGCCAATGAATAAATATTACTTACAATGAGGGGCCTTCACATGCAAGAAGGGGAACTACCTGGAGTTCACTAATCAATAAGAGTCACTCTGACTACAAAAGTGGATTATGAAATCCAATCCGATGTACTGCTTCAAAGTAGCATCAACTATGTCAGGTTCAGTACCGGTTTAAGCTCATTCTATAACCAATACCTTTGTTGTCAACTATATCACAATATCATCCTCTATCTCTTTCTTACTACTACACAAAATGACCTATAAGATCTCATACATATATATGAGTCTTTTATAATATGCCTTATTGGATTTACAAAAGACAATTATAATTAAATACAATAAACAAAAGTTTATTCCCTATCGGCTGGAGTGTCGGTATGTATTGTAGCCGCTGTCGATGAAGTATCTGCCGATGTATGTAGATGTCTATGCCGGTGCCGGTGGCTTTACCAAATGAGTGCTAGAAGGTTGCCAGATGGTTGCCAATAGGTTGCCATCAATGACAACACCATCATTCTCATAAGAGTGTAGAATGCCAACAATCTCCCCCTTTGGAATTGATGGCAACACTCATGAGAAAAATCCAAAAACTGTTTCCAAAAAGTGAAGTTCAAAAAGTTACCAAAAATATGTGCTCCCCCTGAGTAGATGATCTCCTCTGATTAAACATTTTTCTCTGTCCACTACTCCCCCTTTGACATCAATGACGAAGGTTGTCAAAATTGTCAAACGAGTGCAAAATTTCACATCAAAGTTTGTAACCAGTTGGTTACAATCTGAAATATTTCTGCCAAAACCAAATTTAAAATTTGCATGAATCTATTACTGTTGCTCAAGGTTTCCTGAGTCTATTGGATCATGTTGGTGAGATGATGCATATGCTCCTCGGACGATCTTTCTCCTTTAAGTAATGCCTTAGAGATCTCATTTCTCAGAGAGATAAGATTATCCAACTTAGGACTAAGTTTATACTTAAGCTCTCTGGCATCTACCTTAATCCTTGCCTTCTCTTTCTCAAATTTCTCCAACTTTTCCTTAAATCTTTCTATTTCTTGCTCAATAACTGATATAGTTTTGGTTTAACCAATTATGTTATCAGCTATATCATCTATCTCCTTTTGTACTTTACTTATTTACTTTTCAATGTCCTTTGTTAATATATGTAGCTTGCATGTTTCTCTGTACAACTCCTTATATTCCAAAACTGTAGTATTTAGTGCTAGTAAAAGTGTTTTTATGTGTTCTGTGGACTTCTTTATTGTATCCTTAAAAGAAATTTTCCTTTTCCTTGTCAATGTTCTCTTTGAATGTGTCCTCATTTACCTTATCAACTGTTATTACATTGTCGGTAATGAATTTGGACAATGTGTCCAACTGACCTAAGGAATCCTTTACATGATCTATATTACATTTTGGTGCAATCATCTTAAGAATTGGTATTATATCATCAATTTCCTTTTAGGCCAATGCATTACAATCAATAATCTTCTTGATAGAGTCCAAGAGTACTTCTGTCATATTAGTAGGCCTGAATTCAATTAATGAAGTACCAGATGTCTGACCAACTACCTTGATTACCTCTATGCTTCCAACATTTATAACCATTTTTCTTGTGTTATCCTCCGGTGTATCAGTCTGAGTTTACATTTCAACTAGCAATGGTTTGGGTTTCTCAGTGATTATCGGTTTCACTACCTCAATATGTAGCTTTGCCTCTGTGGGTTTCTCTGTTAGTTTCTTTGTGTCAGTAGGTTTCTCAATGCCAACATCTATACTACTAGTATTCATTCTAGTATCGAATGGTTTCTTAGTTTGTAGTGTTTGCTATGTTTTCTCTGTTTGGATCTCAACCTATGCAGTCTTTGTTGGTTGCTCAATGTTACCACTGTCAACAATGTTATCCTTAACCTTTGTATTGTCCTTATCCACAATAATGTTCACTTCCTGAGTAACCATATTCATGGTGAATAAAGTTTCAAATCAGGATTGGTGTCATCATGTGTTACACCTTCACTTTCAGTAACTAGTGGATCAACAGAATGTACTAGTGTAGTATCCAAGCATGGTGGTAAGTTGTCAGTTATTTTGATATTTGGTATTCCACCAACTTTACCTTTCCCTTTGTCCTTATCCTTTTGATAGACTTTGAATATTTTCTTCTATAATTTGTTCAATTCTTCTTGTTTTTCTTTTTCAACAAAAAAGATATCCCATTTATCAGTTGTTTCCTTAGCAATCTCATTCACTCTACCTGCCATCAAACTCACTTGCGGATGACCACTGGCAAAAATGGATCTATTAGCTTAAAAAATCAGGTCATCAATCTCTTCTTTTGAATTAAATGGATGTACATCTATAAGTTTTTCAACTTTGAGTTTCTTGTCCAATTCCATTACTGCAATCCTCTTTGCATCCAATCTCCTATATAGTTCATTTGGCAGGTCATCCACAAATTCAATTAACACTTTCTTATATATGTCTAGATGTAGAATTATACTATTTTCAATACTTTCCTTTTATGAGTTAGTGAATGTGCTATACAATTTTCTCACATTAGCCAAATTGCCATCATCAGTTATTTCTTTCAAAAAATTACCCAATGGAGGAATAACCTATTTCTATTTCTTCTTGGGTGATAGTTTCTTTGCCAGTTGCCTTACTACTTGTTGTTTCTTTCTCAAGGTTCTTGTTTTCTTGGGTGAAGGAGAGGGTACCAGTGAGGTTTTTATCTTCCTATCAACTCTTTTGAATTCCACAGGTATCTCACTGTCAGATGATGTGCCAACCAGTGAAATGTGTGCCTTCGTTTGCAATCCTTCCAGCTCACTAGCTTTTATACCAGTAATGTTCATAACATTTTCTTTTAATTCTTTTATCTGTTTCAATGCATCTCTTATATACTTTTCTCTTTTCTTTCTTTGTTTCATTGTTTCTACACAACTTTCAATTGTTTCTACACTACCAAAAAATTCTTCTGATGGTTCTCTAGGTGCATCTAATAAGGCTTTTGCATAAGTTTCAACAATGTTGAGATCTACCTCATAACCCATTTTTGTTACCCATATCGTTCTAGGTAATGCAGCTTCCATCCATGTTTCATCTTTCTTAATTACAAAACATATTTTTTATCATATTTATCTACTACACTTTGTGGTAGTCTTTCTCTAGTTTTCATCTTGGTTTGGAAATCTTTGAAATATTTAGTTATATTGTTTTCCTTAGTAGTACCCATGCCAGTGAAAGCTTCTTGCAATTGTTTGCCTACCGGTATGTCATATCCAAAGTCTTTTTGTCCAATACTGGGGATCTCTTTTGTGAAATACAACATAGGGCATACTAAGAGATTACCAAAATGAAATGTTGCTTTCTTGTCTCCTTTTATCTTTTTCAAGTTATCTATTAGTTCATCCTTCAGCCATTCACACACGTTATTTTTTGCATTATTGTTGACCATTTCATAAGCACTATTAATGCAAAGACTAGAAACTTAGTTAAGTTTGTTTGCATGTGTAGTCTTGTAACCTAAAATCATACTTATGAATCTCACATTGATGTCCTTGATGTCATTTACTCTTAGAGATCTACTATGAGATGTTGCTTCAATTAAGGTCATGAATTTTTAGTTAGGAACCTTCTTTGTTTTGTCTGATCTACTGTCGATTGAGGGTGAACCTGTTACTATCCTAATTGCTTGCTGGGTGAATTTGCAGACTGAATCTAACCAAAGAAATTCTCCATGTGCCCTACTTAGGACTATTCTCATAACTTCCTCCCAAAATTTAGGGATGTTCAAAATTTCCACAAAACCTAAAGTCTCAATAATCTTGTGCTCAGGTTTTATAATGCCATTTTCATCACAAATTATAGTTCTAAACATCTTTAACAACTCCTTAGAACCTAATTCTTCAATATTGCAGTGAATATAAATCCTAGGGTCTTCAGCATAAGCTACACCTTTAGGAATCTTTGAAAATGTGCCTATGGAATCATCTTGCTTAGCTATTTCAGGAATAATTTTGAATATGGGCCTAGAGAGTTTTATGTTTTCCACAACAGTAGTGTTTCCAATAAATTCGGGAGCAGAAGAAGAAGCCATCTAAAAAAATACCTTTATTTGCCTGATAATATCTGAATCCTTGAAAGAGATCACTTCACACCTTCTCCTTGAATGCCTTTGCTCGGATTTCGCGCTCTTTGTTAATTTGAATGCTCAATGAATCAAAAATGAGTGAAAACTGATGATTTATAATGACTTTTCCCTCAACACTTGTATTAAATTTGTTAGGTCCCAGAGACAACTGACGGGGGGGGTGAATCAGTTGTCCAATAAATTCAAACCAAAATTAACTTAACCAAAACTTAATGCTTAATACCGGTAAATAAAACTTTATGTTGGTAGACAATTTTATCAGTTAATTGCAATACTGGTAAAGATTAATGCATGAAATAGAAAGACAATAACATCCACAACACATGACACATATATTTGTATGTGGAAACCCTGTAAGGGGAAAAACCACGATGGGAAGCCTTACCCACAATTAGATGATACTACTGTAGATAGTATGTGTGTACAATATGGAGTCTGTACATGCAGAAAGGCCAACTGCCTAGAGCTCACTGCTCAATCACAAAATGGGAGTCACATTGACTACAATTGGATGGTTAAATCCAATAATAATGTACTGCTCAAAATAGCATCTTCATATGCTGGATTTAGTACCAGTTTAGCTCTGATATGCCTTCTTCAAACCTTCCTTCAATCTTGAATGATGTTTGTGTGTATAGCTCTGCTTATATTCACATATACCTTATTACAATCCTTTTTCCAATCCCATATCAATCTCACAAATGAGATCTTACATTTATACCATAACCTAAGAGCAATTGAGTAGGTTGGCTCACTAAAGATATTAAAATAAAATCATTTACAAATGAATCCATATCCTATGCATCATGTTGGCTCAATGCATTTACAATAATAACAAATCACCTTCATAATGTGTCATGCTGATCTAGAATAGATATGCTTGCCAGTGCATAACCTGGACCTATTTTTCGGTAACAGCAAATATGCAAACCTGAATAGACCAATGAACAAATCACCATAATAAAGTGTCCAAACAATGTCTTCGACATAACCAAGTAGTCTCCAAGTCATTCCAAGTGCCGGTGAACCTAATCAAGAGTCTCCAAGTGTTCATAAATGTTGACAAGTGTTGACATCAATGACAAAACCATATCAACATATCCAAAATACCAACAATCTCCCCCTTTAGCATTGATGGCAACACAAGATGGAAAAACCATCAAAGTACCAAAATAGAAATGCCAAAAATCAAAAACCAATAATCTCCCAAAGAGATCATTAACCAGAAACCAAAACAGAGATACAGAGAATAATAATCTCTCCAACAATTTGTCCCCAAACTAACAGTCTCTCCCCCAAGGGATAATGTGGTTTTCCATAGATATCTCCCCCCCTTTGACATAAAATTCCAAAGCAATACAAAAACCAAATTCAAATACAAAATACCAACTCATTACAAAATACCAACTATTCCCCCTGACAAGTAGCTCTCCTCATCAAAGTCGAAATAAAAGATTTCTCTATTAATTTTGACGGTTGCTGACAAACATCAACTGTCTAAGTCTCTACTGGTGGGGGTAGAACCCCAAGCTGCTCTTTAAGATATTCAAAAGTCTCCTTAGGCAAAGGCTTAGTAAAAATATCTGCAACCTACTCTTTAGTATTCACATAAACCAATTTCACTTCTTTTGCTTCAACATTCTCTTTCAAAAAATTTAATTTGATAGAAACATGTTTAGTCTTGGAGTGAAATACCGGTTTCTTAGATATATCAATTGCTGCCATATTATCACAATAAATATTTATAGGTCCCTTGCATTTTACCTTTATGTCCTTCAGCATTTGTTTAATCCATAATACCTGTGTGCAATTAGTTGTTGTTGCAACATATTTTGATTCAACTGTTGATAAACATGTGCAACTTTGTTTCTTGCTCAACCAAGAAATTAATCTGCTACCAAGAAAAAATGTTTCACTAGTGGTAGTTTTTCTGTCATGTACACCTCCTACACAATTTGCATCTATGTATGCACATAAATAATAGTTTTCATCTCTAGAATACCATAAGCCAATATTTGTAGTGCCTTTTAGGTACCGAAAAATCCTTTTTACTGCTGATTCATGATTTTCTTTAGGATTACTCTGAAATCTTGAGACAATACGTACTACATTCATAATATCAGGTCTTGTTTGTGTCAAATATAGTAAACCTCCTATCATAGACTTATATCTAGTCGGATTAATAGGTGTTAATTCATCCTTAATGATAATTATTCAGTTGTAGTCATAGGTGTGCTTACCGTTTTAGAGTTTTCCATGCCACATTTCTTTAGTAATTCCTTCAAGTACTTAGATTGACATAAGAATATACCTTTATCAATCTCTGAAATCTGCAATCCTAAAAAGAATTTTATCTCCCCAATCATAGGCATTTCAAATTCTTGCTACATTTTATTAGAAAAGTCTTTACATAATCCATCTTCTCCTTCAAAGATTATATCATCAACAAAAACTTCAATAACCAAGATATCATCCTTAGTCACTTTGTAGTATAGATTGGTGTCTTCATTACCTTTCGTGTATCCAATCTTCAAAAGATATTTGTCCAATCTAGCATACCAAGCTCTAGGAGCTTGCTTTAGTCCATACAAAACTTTCCTTAACCTGCAAACCATATCTTTGTCATCTGTCAATGAAAATCCATCAGGTTGTTCAATATAAACTTCTTCTTCAAGATCTCCATTCAGAAATGCATATTTAACATCCATTTGATATACTTTATAGTTATTGTGGGCTGTAAAAGCCAAGAATAATCTGACTGCCTCAATTCTAGCTACCGGTGAAAAGATTTCATTATAATCAACTCCTTCTTTCTATGAATATCTCTTACACTCTATTCTTTAGTTGTTTCTAATTACCTTACCATTTTCATTAAGTTTATTTTTGAATACCCATTTAGTTCCAATTACATTTTTGTCTTTAGGGCGGGGAACTAATGTCCATGTATTGTTCTTTTCAATTTGTTCCAATTCATCTTCCATACCTTTAATCCAATATTTATCTTCACATGTGTCATTAATTGATGCTGGTTCAATCTGAGAAATAAGACATAACTCTTCATTTTCCAATCATCCTATAGCCACAACTCCTTGATACTTGTTTCCAATTATCTGATCTTTAGAGTGGTTCAATCTTACACACTGGGGTGTTTTTACTTGTTGTTGTTCTTCAGTGACTGTTGAATGCTCAGATGATGCCGGTGTAACTGGATCAACATTTTGTACTGGTGTACTCATTGTAGGGTCATTTTTTATTATCTCTATTGCCGGTTCAGAGTCCATGTACCTTGAATTTCCTCTAAACTGTTCATCAATTTTCACATTTGCACTCTCAACGGTTTTCTGCAATCTCTTGTTAAAACATCTATATGATAGTTTTGATACTTAATGTAAGTACAGATTTAATAGCCAAAAAGATGAGAGGGGGGGGGGTGAATCATACAAACTTAATCTTCCATAAAAACATCATATTCAACCTCGGTAATATATACTCCAGTAATATAACCAAAACTGCTAAACATGCAAACTCAAAAGCATATAAACATCATAAAACTTATAACATGAGATTTAATGTGGAAACCCAAATAGGGAAAAACCACTATGGGATTTGGGACCCACTAAGAAATATACTCTTCTAGAGTATGTTCGGTTAAAAGAAAATCCTGTTAAAGATTACAAACACATTGCTAGATGTGACCCGGTTAAGGGATTTCCCTCAGATCTATTAGGATCTTCACCTTGTTAGAAGTGACCTTGTTAAAGGATTTCAAACACTCAATCAGATGGACAAGATTAGTTCTATGTCTAGATTGTACTAAACTTCACTAAACTTCACTTGATAGACATTCTGCCTTCATTAACCGATAGCGATAACCTTAGGGTTTACCGACTAGGTTCTTTGCTCGGTAGCATAGTATAGTATTAACCTTACAATCTACAACATATTTATGATGTTAAAACAATCTAAACATCATGATCTTATCATTTTCTGACTCAGTAATAGTTGCCCATTGAATACCTTATTCATCCCCTTATTCATCATATTCTTTCTATGTCTTTTACCGACATCTTTATACTCTTCAAATCATACTTCTCAAGATATGGCAACATCATACTGAATTAGAAAATCAATTTCTTGAAATCAATGACAAAATAATAATATCAAGACAGTAAACATCCTTAATCAGTTATATCCATAATCATCAACAACCTTCTCAATATCCTTATTGAAATGCCAACAATCTCCCATTGTCTGTTATAATGCCAAATGCCAACACTATATGCCTTTCTCTTAGATGAATAACCAAGAAATATTCCTTCATCACTTCTAGGATCAAGTTTACCAATATACTCATTTCTTCTAATATAGCATTTACTTCCAAATATTCTAAAATATTTAAGAGTAGGAGTATTACCAAACCATCATTCATGAGGGGTCTTACCGGTTTCACCTTTGATGTGAACTCTATTGAATGTGCAAACTATTGTATTCACTATGTCTCTCCAATATATATGAGGTAGGTTTTCTTCTAATATCATGCTTCTAACTGCATCCAAGATACTTCTATTTTTCCTTTGCACAACTCCATTCTGCTGGGGTGTCCGGGATGCTGAAAACTATCTTCTGATCCCATTCACTTCACAGAATGTATTAAATTTCTTAGATGTGAATTCACATTCTTGATCTGATCTCAAACATTTAATTTTCTTACCAGTTTCATTCCCTACCATCACCTTGAATAGTTTGAATTTCCCAAAAGCTTTTGATTTCTCCCTGAGAAAAGTAACCCAGCACATTCTAGAATAGTCATCAATGATTAGAATAAAATACCTATCTCCTTGTTAACTTCTAGTTCTTGTTGGACCACATAAATTAGTATGAATTAAGTCAAGAGCATTATTGGATTTATCTGGTATACTCTTAAAAGATGGTCTAGCTTTCTTTCCAAATTGACATTCCTTACATACCGGATTGTGAGGTTTAATAATCTTAGGTAAATCTCTTACTACATTAGTTGTACTGATTTTCACAATGTAATCAAAATTTGCATGACAAAGTCTCTTATGCCATAACCAACTTTCATCAATATGAGCAATAACACATGCCTTCTCATAGTTATTCAAATGAAAGATATTACCTCTAGTATGATTACGAGTTGCAATTTCTAAGCCAGTTCTATTCATGATTGTGCATTTACCATTCTTGAATTGTCACTAAAATCCTTTTCCAACTAATTGACCAACACTCAAAATATTATGCTTCAAACCTTCAACATAGTAAAAATTATCAATGTTGTGCTTACCATTAAAAGATATAGTGCATTTTCCTTTGATCAAACAAGCCTTATCATCTCCAAATCTCACTAGACCTCCATTGTATTCTTGAAAGGTTAAGAATTTACTTCTATTACTAGTCATATGATGTGAACATCCTGAGTCAATGATCCATTCATTCTTATCTTCAATTTGAGTTGTCAGTGCCTACTCTACCGGTTGAACAGTAGGTGCTGGTTGATCTTCTATTATAGCAACAAAAGCCCATCCATTGTCTCTCCGATCCTCATCAGAATCATCAGTAACTCCTTCATCAGCATAGTGACAAGATTTGTCTCTATTCTTATTACAGTTGTATCTATGATATTCAGGGTTAGGCTTATATGTTCTTTTAGCTTCTTTCAATCTTGCATGTCTATCAGGACACCTAGATGCCATGTGACCAACTTTATTGTTGTTAAAACATTTAAAGGGTGCTTTACCTTCATACTTACTTCCAACTGGACCTTTAGGCATTTTCCTTGCAAATAGTGCTTCAAGTTTTTCCAATTCTTCATTTTCTCTCCCGCTTTCTTCAAGTTCTCTTGCATAAAAAGCTTTCCAATTAGATTTGTCAAATGATGATGATGATGCAGATGATTTTGATGCTTTAAAAGCTAGATATTTCTTTATTGTAGCAATAGGACCAAATTCCTCAAGTTCAAAAGCTGAAAGTTTTCCAACCAGAGTGTCTCTAAATACTGATGTATTAGACATTGTTCTCAATTCATTTATAGCAGTAACTTTTATTTTATATGCTGGTGGCAATTCTCTTAAAACTTTAGAAACAATTCCATCTTCACTTAAGGTTCCTCCACAACATTGTATACCCAAAATAATTTCATTTACTCTTTTCATAAAAGCAGAAATCCTTTCATCTTCTTCTATTTTGAAATTTTCATACCTGACCAGGAAGCATTCATTTTTTGCAATTTTGATTGTGGAATCTCCTTCATTCAATGCTTCCAATTTGTCTCAAATAGCTTTAGTAGTAGATCTATCTGATAATCTCATGATTTGTTGATCTAACAATGCGCTCAAAAGTGCTTCTCTTGCTTTACAATCATTTTCCTCATCTTTAGCCAAGGTTGGTAGATTAGGTTGACCTAGAATAGGAGTAGTATAACCATTCTTTGTAACATCCCATATGTCCTTTCCAATGCAATTCAAATGTGTCTCCATCTTGATCTTCCATATGCCATAGTTGGTTCCATCAAGTTTAGGATTGTCCTTCCTAAAATAGTTAGAAGACATTGGATCTCTTCAAGCTATTAAACTTCTGCAAAAAGAGGACTAGGCTCTAATACCAATTGTTAGGTCCCAGAGACAACTAAGAGGGGGTGGTGAATCAGTTGTCCAATAAATTCAAACCAAAATTAACTTAAGCAAAACTTAATGTTTAATACTAATAAACCAAACTTTATGTCGATAGACAGTTTTATAAGTTAATTGGAGTACCTGCAAAGATTAATGCATGAAACAGAAAGACAATAACATCCACAACACATAACACAAATATGTGTATGTGGAAACCCTTTAAGGGGAAAAACCATGGTGGGAAGCCTTACCCACAATCAGATGATACTATTGTAGATAGTATGTGTGTACAATATGGAGTCTGCACATGCAGAAAGGCCAGCTGCCTAGAGCTCACTGCTCAATCACAAAATGGGAGTCACACTGACTACAATTGGATGGTTAAATCCAATGATAATGTAATGCTCAAAATAGCATCTTCATATGCTGGATTCAGTACCGGTTTAGCTCTAATATGCCTTCTTCAAACCTTCCTTCAGTCTTGAATGATGTTTGCATGTATAGCTCTACTTATATTCGCATATACCTTATTAAAATCCTTTTTCCAATCCCATATTAATCTCATAAACAAAATCTTACATTTATACCATAACCTAAGACCAATTGAGTAGGTCATCTCACTAAAGATATTACAATAAAATCATTCACAAATGAATCAATATCTGATGCATCATGTTGGCTCAATGTATTTACAATAATAACAAATCATCTTCATAACGTGTTGTGCTGATCTAGAATAGATATGCTTGTCGGTGCATAACTTGGACCTATTTGCCGCTAATAGAAAATATGCAAACCCAAATAGACCAATGAACAAATCACCATAACAAAGTGTCCAAACAATGTCTTTGACATAACCAAGTTGTCTCCAAGTCATTCCAAGTGTCGATGAACAATATAACCTATCGGTGAACCAAATACCGGTGACTGTGCATAAGTCACTGACTTGTCAGTGAACATAATCAAGAGTCTCCAAGTGCTGATAAATGTTGACAAGTGTTGACATCAATGACAAAACCATATCAACATATCCAAATACCAACAAAATACTTGTCGGTTAAGTGAAAACTTAACACATCTACCAGTAGAGAAGAAATCTATCTTCTCACCATCTACCAAAGGTAATCTGCATGATATTCAACTTGCTGCAATACCCCCAAAGAGTTAATTCTTAGTGGGATGAAGAATCTCATGCTGGTGGAGTAATACTTTGTTCTACTGGTGAAGAAATAGTCTCATCAACATTCCGATCTGTCTTCCTAATCCATTGTTTTGAAAATTGTTTCTTAACCTCATCTACCTTTTCTTTGCCTTTCAAACTGGGTCCTTTATTATTTGCTGGTTATTTGTATTTTGGATATGTTAATATGGTTTTGTCATTGATGTCAACACTTTTCATCACTTGTCAACATTTTTCAACACTTATCAGCATTTGGAGATTCGGGTTATGTTCATCGACAAGATAGAGACTTATGCAAGACACTCGTATTTGGTTCACTGGCAGATTATATTGTTCACCGGCACTTGGAATGACTTAGAAACTACTTGTTTATGTCGAAGACATTATTCGATCACTTTGTTTTTGTGATTTGGTTAACTATTTATTCGTGTTTGCATATTTGTTGTTATGGGCAAATAGGTCCAGGATAAGCACCGACAGACTTATCTATTCCAGATCAGCACATGTTATGGAGATGATTTATTATTGTTGTAAAAACATTGAGCCGACATCATGCATCGGATATTGATTTACTTGTAATTGATTTTATTGTAATATCTTTTAGTGAGTTGACCTATTCATTGGTCTTAGGCTATGGTATGTATATGTAAGATCCTATTTGCAAGATCAGATAGAGATGGGATTGTGAATGTGAAAAGGATTGCATTAAGGTATATACAAAAATAAGCAGAGGTATACACATAAACATCATTTGAAGGTTGAAGGAGGATTTTGTGAAGGCAATCAGAACTAAACCGGTACTGAATCTAGCATATGAAGATGCTATTTTATGCAGTACATTATCATTGAATTTAACCATCCAACTGTAGTCAGTGTGACTCTCATTTTGTGAATGAGCAGTGAGCTCTAGGTAGCTAGCCTTTCTGCATGTGCAGAATCCATATTATAAACACATATTATCTATAGTAGTATCATTTGATTGTGGGTAAGGCTTCCCACCGTGGCTTTTCCCCTTACAGTGTTTCCACATACAAATATTGGTGTTATGTGTTGTGGATGTTATTGTCTTTTTGTTTCATGCATTAATCTTTACTGGTATTGCAATTAACTGTTAAAACTATCTATCGGCATAAAAGTTTTGTTTACCAGTATTAAGAATTAAGTCTTGGTTAAGATAATTTTGGTTGAATTTATTGGACAACTGATTCACCCCCCCTCTTAGTTGTCTCCGGGACCTAACGTCGGTAAAGTCTTGCTTCTACAAAATTTTGCATTATGTCCAATTTTGTTACAAGCATAACAAGTCACAATATTCTTTTGAATAGCCTTTCCATATCCTATACCAATTTGTGTTTTGCATTGATTAGATAAGTGCCCAAATCTTCCACAAACATAACATTTCACATTCATTATGTAGTTTTTTGAATTATGACCAACTTTGTTGCATTTGGAACATTGAGCAGTGGGTGCATTGATCTTGTGATTGTTTCTGAATCTCCACTGATTTTCTCTATGACCATACTTGTTACAGTTAAAGAATTTCCCATTAAATTTATAAGCATTAGGTTGTCTTACCGGTTTACTATGATCATGATTGTTTGCAGTATTGGAACTTTCTCCAATTTCAAATCCAAGTCTATTAGTATCTCCATTAGGTTTCTAATTTTTCAGCATGTTATCAAATTCCTCTGAGATTTTATTGAATTTATCTTTGTGTTGATTTGCAGTAGCCAACTCATTTTCTAGAATTCCTATTTGTCTCATAAGTTTAGTTTCATCATGTTGCATGTGAATCAGATATGTCTTCAACATATCATTTTCATGACTGAGTCTTAGATTTTCATTTCCAGCATCATTGATCTCCTACTTAAGTCATCTTCATTCTTCTTTCTATCTTCAATGTCTTTACAAAACCTCATAGTAATATCTTGCATTTTATTCCTCATAGTACTATTTTCTTGTCTCAACTTGTTTACAAGTTCATTAAGAGTTTCCTTTTCATCATTATCATTCTGTATCTTCTCATGAAGTTCTTTTCTTTTATTTCTAGCTATAGTAAGATTCTTCTAAAGTCCTTAGATCATCTTCAAGTTTGATATTCTTCAACTTTCCTGCATCATAGTCTACAAGAGCTCCTTCCAATTGTTTTCTTATGTTCTCCATCTATGTCGATGTCAGAATCTTCCTCAAGCTGTTAGGCTTTTGAAAATAAAGGACCAGACTCTAATACCAATTGTTAGGATTCATGATAGTCCCAAAGATACTGAGAGGGGGGGGAGGGGGTGAATCAGTATCTATTCGATTAGCAGAATATTTAATCTTATTAAGAACTTTGCATTCCAAAATAGTTTACTGGTAAATAAGAATTAATGCAATAAACATGAACAGTAAAGACAACATAGAAAACACACCATAACACAATATTCACTCACTGGCCAATGAATAAATATTACATATAATAAGGGGCCTGCACATGCAGGAAGGCCAACTTCCTAGAGCTCACTGCTCAATAAGACTCACACTGAATACAAAAGTGTATTATGAAATCCAATATAATGTACTACTTCAAAGTAGCATCAACTATGCGAGGTTCAGAATTGCTTTAAGCTTATTCTATAACCAAAACCTTCACTATCAACTATATCACAATGTCATCCTCTATCTCTTTCTTACTGCTACACAAAATGACCTATAAGATCTCATACATATAAATGAGTCTTTTAAAATATGCCTTGTCGGATTTACAAAAGATAATTACAATTAAATACAATAAACAAAATTTTATTCCCTATTGGTTGGGGTCCCAATATGCATTGTAGCCGCTATCGGTAAAGTATCTTTCAGTGTATGTAGATGTCTATGCCAGTGTCGATGCCTATCGGTGGCTTTACCAGATGAGTTCCATAAGGTTGCCAGATGGTTGCCAGTATGTTGCCATCAATGACAATACCATCATTCTCATAAGAGTGTAGAATGTTAACATAAACCTTGCACAAAGTCCATATTAATGACTTGCCATTTCCTCTTTGGAACTTCATGAGGATACAACAATCCTATTGGATGATGATGTTCTGCTTTTACCCTTTGACACTCCAAACATATTTCCACATAACTAGTAGCATCCCATTTCATTCCTTTCCAAAAATATAGTGGCTTCACATCAACCATCATCTTTGTTACTCTAAGATGTCTGAAATAAGGTGTTGTATGAACCTCCTATTGGCAATTGACACTCATTGGATTCATTTTGTTGTCATTGATCACAAAAAGATCATATAGAAGGCAAAAAGATCTGATGGAAGTCACAAACTGACACTAGGAGGCATATACCAATAGATACCGACATTGGAAGCATTCAGGATTACACCAACACCGACACTGGCACCGACATCAATACTTCAAGGAAGTCGACATCAAGGGAGATTTACTTTAGTAAATCATTTTATAATTATTGTCGAGGCCAACATTGAATATCTTTTGTAAATGCTTTATAAGCTAATATAAGGCATATCATATGTAATAGGTATATAAATTAGTTTGCTAGGTCAATTTTGTAAGAAGTGAAATAGGATGTGAATGATGTAATAGGTGAATAAGTATAGCAGAAGTTTGATGCAAATTATATGTGTGGAGATCATTTTTTTATGTGAACATGATATCAAGCAATAATCTATAGTCATCTTGGAGAACACTCTTGGAGGAGAAGTAATACCAATAATAGTTCAAGACTGTGAACCGGTACAGAGCAGAACTAGAACCAGAACTCTATCTAGCATAGCAGAAGCATTCTTGAGTTCATTTTTCAGTAATCTAATTTGGAAGAAAGCTTGTAGTCACTGAGACTCTTTAGTCATGAGCAGTATGCTCTAGGCAGTATGCCTTCTTGGAAGTGTAGGCCCCTGTTTATGTAATATCTTGTCATATGGCCAATGAACTAATATTGTGGGTCAAAAATCCCACCGTGGTTTTTCCTCATTGAAGTTTTCCACGTAGAAATTCTATGTTCAACAGCTTGAGGAAGATCCTGAAACTGAAATCTTTGAACATGGCTATGGAGAAACAACTTGAGATGGCTCTTGAGGATTATGATGTTGAAAGGATGAAGAACTTGAAATTACAGGAAGAGATGAATTTTAAAAATGAATTCATTTATATTCTGCAAGAAAGGTTGTCAGTTTCTCAAGCCAAAAGGAAAGAACTTTTGCAACAATTGGATGATGAGGAGAAGAAATCTCTTAAGGAAGAATGTGAGAAAATAAGTCAAGCAAATATGCTCATGAAGAATGAAATGCAAGAGCTGACCATGAGGGTATCAAAAGATTTTGAGGACAGAAAGAAGAAGGAAGATAATCTTGTTTTATCTTTGAAGAACAAGTTTGATGAATGTGGAAGATTGACTCATAAGAATAATCTATTGAGAACTGATTTGGCACACTCCTAGAATAATAAACAAGAACTTGAAAGGAAAATAACTACTCTAAGAGATGATCTAACTACTACAAGTGAATATAAAGAAAAGTTTAGGATCAGTGTTGCATAGTTGGATGACTTACTAAAAAGACAAAGACAAACTGATGATTCTAGAGGACTTGGATTTGTACAAGGTGAAAGCTCTGGTATTTCTAATGAAGATTAGAAAACCAAGATGTAGAACTCATCATAATAGAGGAAACTGGTAAGGCAATATAATGCTTATAAATTCAATGGTAGATGTTTTGTTTGCAATAAATTTGGGCACATGGCTAAACAATGTATAAATAAGGCAAATCAAAACTATAATTTTGTTCCTAGTCAATGTACAAATTGCAAGAAATATGGTCATAGATCAGAAGACTACAGAATGAATGTTAAATGTCATGCATGTGGAAAGTTTGGATATTTTGCTAATCATTGTACGCCAAGAAATAATAATAATACTGGATATGTTTAAGCATTTAAGAAGAACAATGTTACATGTTATGCATGCAACAAAATAGGTCATATTGCTAAGTATTGCAGAAGAAAGACTCAACTAGCTAATAGTGGTAAAGACAATGAGAAATGAAAGCAGAAGATAGATGAAATACAACAAGATCACACCAAGAGATAGGTTAGAAAATATGAAGAACAAAGTGGAGATGGATCTATACCGGTATATCCACTGGTAGAACATGGTAATCCTCCACCAGTAGAAAATTCCACTGTTAACCAAGGCATAAGACTTAGGGGTTGGAAAAGTCATTGCTAAATTTTGCATATTACCCCAAACAAGATCTAAGGAGATCTGGAATGAAATCTAGAGAACTGTGTTCATCATCGATGAAGGTTACCCCGACACATAACTATGAAACCGGCATCCGTAGGGTTGTTGGTGAAGCTTTAATGATAAAAAATTAGGGTTTATTCACTGATAAAAGAAGCTAAGTGAATTCATTTTTCTCACCTAGCATTCAAGCAATCAGAGCAAAGCATTGAGATAGGATTTCAAGCAATTATTTGAAGCACTCAAATATTTCACCAACATTCACTCAGGTATTTTCTGAAATGGCATCTGGATCTTCAACTCCTACTTTTATTGTAAATCCGACAATCATCAAAGTTAAGGATAGGTTAAGGCTAGTCTTTAAGGAGGTTCCCAAAATTGTGAAGAGGAAGACTTTGTGGGAGCATTTTCTACGGTTCCTGAAGGAGTAATGTATGTTGAAGATGTGAGGGCATACATCCACTACACTCTTGAGGATTTGGGCACTGAACCCATAAAATGAATGTATCAATTAGTGATAATGGGAGACACCAGAAACATTAAACAAGAATTTAAGGCAATTGAGGATCTAGGGTTAACCGGTATTTTGTATTTACCAGAATTCAAGGATGAAGTTATCAGATATGTCCTAAGCAAGGTTCACAATGAATTCATTTGGTTAGACAAACCCTAGATGATCACAAAGAAAGCTATTCAATCTATCACCGGCTTACCTAGGGTTGGACAAGAACTTGTTAAGAAAATTTCCAACACAGAGGTTCAAAAACTCACTGGTTCCACACCGGATAACAAATCTATGATGATAAGCACAATCACCGACTCTGGCATAAAATTTGCAAGCATTATCATAGGACATAAGGTAACTTAATCAAATCGATTGAATTCTATTTCAAGTTCATGCATTCATTTCGCATATCATATTTTAAGAAATAATGTGAAGTATGACTTATGTGAATGAATGAGGAGTCAGTTAATGTTAAACCTTAAAAAGATGAAATAAACCAAGAAAGGCACATTCAGATATGGTAACTTAATTGTTTTTTTAATGCTTTATTTCTTGAATGAGGTACCCAGTTTAGGAAAGAAGCAATGGGCTCATGACATACCGACAGGTATGCAAATTAAGATGGCTATCACCAGTCTTGGTACTAACAGAGATGAGAAGCTTTTGGGTTACTTCAAGAAATTTTAGGAGAACATGAGGCAAAGGGAAAGAATCTCTAAGAACATTGTTGAAAAGTATTCCACTGACGTATGTTTGATGGTGAAAAAAAATGAAACACTCATGGAAGTAGTTGAACCCAGACAAATCTGGATCACTAAGCTAGGATATGAGGTAGATGATAGGATCTTTGAAGTCTATGCAAAGACATTGTTAGATGTCCCTTTGGATGAAAAAATAGAGCACTTTGGTACAGTAGGAGAAAAGGCTCTTGAAGTGAAAATAGGTTTCAATAGAAAAAGGAGAGAGAAGAAAATTGAGAAAATGTCTCCATATGTGTAGAATGTGATTTACAAGATAGACACTCAGCTAGGTTCAAAATATAAACAAGGAGTTAAACTGGCAGATGTTTCCACTTAAGAAGTGAAGAAGCCACAAGCACACATTTCCCCAATCACTTATGACTCTGACCTTGAGGATAATGAGCCTCTGGCTTTCAGAAGGGTGGAAAGGAAGGATGTGGTAAAACCACTGGTAGAGCAAAAAAAGGCAGAACCAAGGAGGAGACTTGTCAGAAAGGTAGCTCATCCTAATGCACCTCCACCACCAGTAAGGAAGCCAATGCAAAAGAGGAAACCAATCACACTGGCAACAACAAGAAAAAAGAAGAAGGATGATGATACCGTATATGGTAAGACAATAATGACCTATGCTAAAATTATTGATGAAGTGACAAAAGATGGGATATTAAAGAATATATCAAAATATTGTGAAGTTTTTGAAGAGAGTGAGCAAAATGAGTTAGAGGAAGCTATTTTATTGTATATAGATATCTATAAGAACCTGGATTAGTTGAAATTTTAAAAGAGATACCTTTATCTCTATACAATAAACTTGAAGCTAGGAGACTTCACACTATCAAGAGGGATAGGGAAATAAAGGAAGTATCACTTTTGGAACAATTTGGCAGTATAAATAATGAAGAGATGAAAAGATGTATAGATACTACTAATAGGACAATTTTTAGTAGTAAAAACTGACAGATAAGTATTATGACGGGTAGAGTGAATGAGATGGTAAATGAGACAAGTAAAGGGTGGACAAAATTATTTCAAACAAAACCAGACTTTCTCATATCTCTGGAAGAATTTGCAAAGGCAACATCCCCTACAATTCCTAACAAATCAAAAGGAAGGGGTATTTTGGGAAGTTCTACTCCAATTTTGACACAATCACAACCAGTTGTAACTACAAGCACACAACAACAACCGGAAGTCACAAAGAGTGTATAGTTTATACCGACACAAACCAATTTTGAGAAAGAGAGTGTAGAGGACACTGGAAACATTGTGAATTATACTCCATCGACAGTAACCGTTACTGCACCAAGTGGCAAAGCCACTAGTACAAAAGAGGTTGAGATGGACAAGGTTAAATTTTTGGCAATCAACACTTCTCACGTCAAGAAGAAATTAGTTTCTGAGTTAAGTTCAACAGAGCTAATGGTGATGGCCACTCAAAAATTGTTAAAGGAAGGAACTGTAGAAAAGGGTTAATTGATCAATCGGTCTTTGTATTACATAGAATAATGCCTGACTATCAGATAGAGGATGGAGCAAGCCCTTCCAATAAGCTCAAAGATTTAACAAAGCACATATCAAATAACTATCAATCCTTAAGACAGATTGTAGACCGACAAGATTTGAGCATTTTATCTATTGCAAATAGAGCATCTTTCAATCAACTTATAGAAACTATGAAGAAAAAGATAGAGGTCAAACTTATCTCTATTGAGGTTTTTTTGAAACAATGCACTAATATTTATCGAGTATGTTGTAATATAGAAAGTTGAACAACCAATGTAGATGGCAGATTGAAAGAATTATATGACAAGATGACTACTATTGATAATTCTTTTGATGGGATAACTACACTAACTACATCTATTTATGGACATAATTTATCCTCAGAAAACCAAGTTTTTTTGTTTTGAGAAAGAAAAAGATAAATTAATAAGAAGAGAAAGAAATTTAAGAGGATTGGTGAGTCCAAGACTTGACTCTTTGGGTGTTCACAAGAGAGAAAGCATGGACATGCTAGCCAAGCCCACACCAGTAGATACCTAAGAGAAGGAGTCACTTGCCCACTTACTTAGTGGACATGCATTGGTATCAGACACTTTCAAATCAGCCTGGGATAGATATCTTCAGTTGCTACAAAAGGCATACCCAGACATCTTGAAGATGGCTAAGCTCGAGTAATTCTAGTCGTATTCTTTCATTCTTTATTCTTTCACTAGTGTTTGGCATTAATGTCAAAGGAGGAGTATGTACATATGTGAAAAATATCAAGGAATATGTTATCAGATGAAGTGTGTTGCTCAGGGGGAGCACACCGATAGAGAATTCATTTTTCACGTTAGTGTTACCATCAATGACAAAGGGGGAGATTGTTGGAAATTGACACTCATTGGATTCATTTTATTGTCATTGATGGTAACAAGATCAGATAGGCAGCAACAAGATATGCTGGAAGTCACAAACTAACACTAGGAGGCATATAACGACAGATACCGGCATTGGAAGCATTCAGGACTATACCAGCACCGACACCGACACCGACACCGGCATCAATACTTAAAAGGAAGCCAACATCAAGGAAGATTTATTTTAGTAAATTATTTTGTAATTATTGTCAAGGCCGATATTGAATATCTTTTGTAAATGCATTATAAGCTGACATAGGGCATATCATATGTAATAGGTATATAAGTCAGTCTGCTAGGTCAATTTTGTAAGAAGTGAAATAGGATGTTAATGATGTAATAGGTGAATAAGTATAGCAGAACTGTGATGCGAATTATATGTGTGGAGATCATTTTTGTATGTGAACATGATATCAAGCAATGAGCTATAGTTATCTTGGAAAGAACTCTTGGAGGAGAAGTAATATAGGTAATAGTTCAAGACTGTGAATTGATACAGAGCAGAACTAGAACAAAAACTCTATCTAGCATAGCAGATGCATTCTTGAGTTCATTTTTTAGTAATCTACTTTGGCAGAAAGCTTGTAGTCAGTGAGACTCTTTAGTGATGAGCAGTATGCTCTATGCAGTATGCCTTCCTAGAAGTGCATGCCCCTGTTTATGTAATATCTTTTCATATGGCCAATGAATTGATATTGTGGGTCACAAATCCCACCATGGTTTTTCCTCATTGAGGTTTTCCACGTATAAATTATATGTGTTATGGTGTTCATTTATGTGGATGGTTTATTTGCTTCTTTTTATATTCTTATTTGTTTATCGGTACATACTTGCATGGTGTAGAAAGTTAAAAATTGTTCACTCCGGTAGAACACTAATTCACCGCCCCCCCTCTTAGTGTTCTTAGATCCCAACACCTCCTTCCATACTAGATCTCTTAAGTCTCTAGAGTTAGATACATAAAGTATTCCTTTAAAACTTAATAACCCATTGGGTTCAAAATGATATCCGTCATACCTTGAATCTTCTGGATTATTTGAAAGTGATTCCTTGACTTTCTCATACTACTCATCATCTTTTGATTTCTGTAAAACTTGACTCCTAAAATATATTTGACCAGTATCATTGAATAGATATGTCTTCTTCTACTAAGCGCATCATCAACTCTATTCTCTTTTCTGATAATGTAATTGAGGTTGAAATAATATCTGATGTCAATTCCAACCACCTTCTTTGTTGAGTTAGATTTGGCTGGGTAAACAAGTAGTTCAAATTGTGATTATCAGTGTTCAATTCAAAAGGTTTTCCTAGAAAGATAGTGTCTCCACATTTGTAAAGCATCAACAATTGTTGCTAACTCTAGGTCATGTGAAGCATAATTATGGTCAAAGGTTTTAACTCCCTTGACACATAGGTTATGACTTTCCCTTCTTGCACCAATACTCCACCTAACCCTTCTCCTAATGCATCTATGGTGACTTCAAATTCACCATTTGGATTTGGTACTCTTAATATAGGAGTTGTAGTCAATTTCTCCTTGAGTTGATCAAATGCTACTTGGAATTTTTTTGTCCACTCATACTTCTTTCCTTTTGTTTGTAATGAAGTGATAGGAAAAGCTATTTTGGAAAAAAAATCAATTTTTTTTGATAATATATAGCAAACCCCATAAAAATTCTAACTTCAAATAGATTCTTAGGTATTGGCCATTCAAGTACTACCTTAATCTTAGCAGGATCAATTGCTATTCCATCATATAATATTATGTAACCCAAATATTGTACTTTCCTCTAGAAGAATGAACACTTGGATAGTTTCCCATATAACTTATGCTCTCTTAACTTTTATAGGATAACTCTTAAGTGTTGAAGATGTTCTTCTTTTTTTTTTAAATATATAAGAATATCATCTAAAAAGACTAATACAAATTTATCTAAACAATCCCTAAACACACTATTCATCAAATTCATGAATGTTGTCGGTGCATTTGTTATCCAAAGGGAAGGACTTGAACTCATAGTGTCCATATCTCATTCTAAAATTTGTTTTTAAAATGTCCTCATCCTTTATTCTTAACTGATGATACCCTGATTGTAGATCAATCTTTGAGAATACAGGTGCTCCTCACATTTGATCAAATAGATCATCAATATGTGGCAATAAGTTTTTGTTCTTTATTGTTGCTCTATTGAGTAACCTATAATCTATACACAAGCATAGTGTACCATCTTTCATCTTCACCAAGATTACTGGTGCTTCCCAAGGTGATACACTTGGTCTAATAAACCCTTTAGATAACAGTTCCTCTAGTTGAGTTTTTAGCTCCATTAGTTTTGTTGTAGTCATCTTATAAGGAATCTTTGATATTGGTTCTGACCTTGGAATAATATCAATGGAAAAATAGAACTCTCTTAGGAGGTAATCCAAGTAATTCATCTAGAAATACATCCTCATAATCTGTAAGTATAGGATACTTTTCCAAGATAGACTTTTCTAGTTCCTTAATCTCACATTCCTCTATTTCTTCATCATCTTGTGTTATGAATTCATTATCTCCCTCAAGTTGTTCCAATTTGATATCAAAAATTTGACACCCCTTCTTCTTATCCCTATGCATCTATACAGCAGAAATTTGCCACAACCTAATTTTCCTAGGAGTTCCTTGAATAGATACCCTATTTCCTTGGTCATCTAAACATTATATTAATTTTATATAATATTCCACTTTGTCTCTATGCATCCATAATCAATTCATTCCTAAAATAACATCATAAGAACTTAATGGTGCTACATACAAATTTACTTCTGAGGAAAACCCCAAAAATTCTATCCTAGCTTCAAATAGACATTGTTCCACCTTAGCTCTTTTTTGGTTTGCATTTTGCACAATCCAAGAATTTTGCATAGATCCAACTTTTCTAGATATCCTATTAGCTATCTTAGGTGAAATAAAATTTTCTATAGCCCCAGTATCAATTAAAATTAAAATAGGTTTTCCAAACAAAATACTTGGTAATTCTATGGGTGTGATCTAATACTCTATCTGTTGATTGTCCAATGCAGAATGGATCTTTTGTTGAAAAGATTCTTACTAAGAAGTTAAAGGATTTCCATGTGGTTTTGTCCTCATTGGTTTGTTAGGAAATGGGTTTTTATAATGATCTCCTCCATATGTGAAGCATCCTCTTAGTGGTGCATTCCTTGGTTCAAACTTATCAACATTGTTGTCACCATTTTTCCAGTTGTGGTTCACTTTATGATCCTTCCTTGTTTCATTTTTATTGTTTTGATAACCTTTGTCTCCTTTCCTTTGATAATCTTTCACACCACTGGGCTTCTTGTAGAATTGATTATCTTGCGATGATTTGAACCTTTTTCAACTTCTCTCCCTAAAGTTGGAAATGGACTTAAGCCTTTGTTCTTGTTTTACTTCTTTTTCATATACCAAGTCCATCGTTGTAGGATCGTGTACATCCACTTCACCTCCAATCTGAGCATTGAAACCCATGATTAAATTTCTTATACAAAAATGTTCATCCTTTTGATACATAGGTACATATTTCAATAGATGGGTGAACTTCTCTGAGTATTCATTCATCGTAGCGTCCCCTTGCCTCATATTTTGAAAATCAATTAAATTTCTGGTCATAAAATAGTTGTGGTAACCACCTTTTGCAGAATATCTCGACAAATTAATTCCATGTAAGACTTAAGGTATTAAATCCAAGTTCCATTTTCTTATTCATCCACCAATTGGATACTTCTCCAGCCAATTGATAAGCTCCCCATACAACCTTGGTAACTTTTGAGTAATTTATGATTCAAAGTATTTTTCCATCTCTAAGAGTGATGCTTCAACTTTATCTCCACTGGTAGTTCCTTCAAATTTTGTAGGAATGACTTTCTTCATATCATGGGATAACTCACTAGCAAGCTTCTTCTTTGTGCAAATTTCATTCCTAGCTCTTGTTTCTTCATTTTCAAGGTCACTTGCCTGAGTTTTCTTATGGTTATTTTCTCCTTCCTCATCTCCAACATTTTCATCCTCTTCCTTATCTATTTCTATTTCCCATTTTTCTAAGTTCTTAATTCTTTTTCTACTTTCATCCATAATAGACAAGATCCGATCCAATTTTCTCTAAGTGTTATCCACACCTTGACCTTCCTCCTGACTACCCTCTTGGTTGGTTCTAGTTCTAACCATTTTGGTGTTTTCACCTAAAGTTTTCAATTTAATTAGATCCTAATATATTTAAAGATGTTCCAAATAGATTAAGACATTATTCATAAACATAAAGGACCCAAGAAACTTTTATGCACTATTTTGACAATCCAAAGTTTTAGTTATAATAATATGGATTTAAAAAATATGATCGATTACATAGAGTGAATATTAATATAGTCAAGGGGTAAATACCCCTTAGATTAACTTTTAGTTAGATGATCAAGAGGGACATGTTTCTCTAATTTTTTGTTGAAAACCATAATCTTAGTCATGTTGAAATCCAAGAACACTGAGAGGGTGGGGGGGGTGAATCAGTGTTCTACCGGAATGTTCAATATTAACCTTATTATAACATGCATTCACCAATTGGTAAATTGGTACGTATATAATTGAAAGAAATAATGCAATCAATGAACCAATCACATAAATGAACACCATAACATAGAGAATTTATACTTGGAAAATAATCAAAGAGGAAAAACCACGGTGAGATTTGTGACCCACAATATCAATTCACTGACCATATGAATAGATATTATATAATATGGGAGCCTGCACATCTAGGAAGGCTTACCGCCTAGAACACACTATGTAGCACAATGAAGTCTAGCTGACTACAGTCACTTTGAATAATGAAACAAAATATTGAACTCATTTAATGCATCTGCTATGCCGGATCGAGTTTTGATTCAAGCTCTCACTATTCTGGTTCTAAAACCCTAAACCCTTACAAGAATAACCTTTTCTCTATGAGCACATCCAAAATCATCTACAAATCATTACATAATATTGATCTTTTACACCAATGACCTCATATACGCGATCTTTGCATTACTGATCTAATCTAACAACATCATATCTCAAAATAATCTAATAACTGACCTATATACCCTTACAGTCCTTCATGACTCATGTTGGCTTACATAGATAATACAAAAATGATTATTCATGTTGGCTCATTACATATATATATAAATAATAAAGTGAATTTCCGATTGCTGGATCTTCTAATGATTTTGGCCTCCTATATTGGTACCTTGTTTGTCAATTATTATCCTTTCTTGATCTACAAATCATGTCGGCCTTCAATACCGATATCCATAGAATCCTTCATACCGATGAATATACTTGTCGGTGTTGGTGATGTACCAAACCAAAGAATAAAGTCAGAATATGTTGCCATCAATGACAACATATGAAACTAGTCAAATGACTGTCAATTGCCAACAATATCCCCCTTTGTCATTGATGGAAACACTCATGTGAAAAATGATAATGGTTTCTATCTTCCATATTCACCCTAAGGCTACTCGCCCTGAGCTTAATATGTCATCTCTAATCGTGATCTGTACAAATACTTCTTATCTCTTGATGTCAAGGATTTATTTTCCACCTATACCTCCCCCTTTGACATCAATTCCAAAAAGCACCAAAAACTGAGATAAAGAATGAAATTATGTATAAAGAATGTGTCCCAAAACACACCACCGGAGTTGAATATACTTGAAAAATTTTGTATAGGCTTTCTCCAAAAGCTCTAGATAAGTGTCCTAGTCAGATTTGAATGTGCTAGATACTGATACAAGTCCATTAAGAATATGAGCATGGGACTCTTTCTCCTTAAGCTCTACCAGTGTAGGATTTCCAATCATATCTATGCATTCCTATTTATATACACTCAAGGAGTCCAACCGAGGACTCACCAATCTTGTGAGCCCTTTATCTCTTCTAATGATTTTGTTTCTATCCCTTTCAAGAGTAGAAATTTGAATTTCTAACAACAAAATCTGCCCATGAATAGATGTAGTCAAAGAATTGGAACCATCAAAAGAATTTATTATACCTGCAATTTTATTCTGAGAATCTTTAATCCCTTTATCTATATTTGTAGTTATTAATCCAGTGTTACAACATACTTTGTATATATTTGTAGATTTCCTTAAAGGATTATCAATTAATTTCAATTTGTCAGTAATCTATTTCTTATCTGATTCAATCATTTGATCAAAAGTGGATTTCTTAACTTGAGTGAATCTTTCCAATGCCCATCAATTAGATATTTGCTGCAATGATTAAAAAATTTTCAAGATGTGCTCAGTAATCATTTTGATCTTTCAAGATGAGCTTGCTCCTTTGTCAAATAGGTACTCTGGGACAAGTTTGTTCAAAATTGTAATTGACTGATCAATTTGTTCCCTTGTCCACTGACCCTTCCTTTATCATCTTTTGAGAAGAAATCATCATGGGCTCAGTAGAACTCATTTCAGTTATGATCTTTTGATCTACCTGGGAGGTATCAATTGATAACAAAGATCTATTGGATATTGGTTCCCTATTGGATTCCTCTCCCTTTTTCTTTCAAAGTTGTGCAAAAGCACTTATTTCATTATGAATTTATTTTTCTTTTTCACCTTCAAGATTTCTCTCTTTATCCTTCTCCTCTGGTTTACTTTCTTTAATAACATCCTCTTTTGCACTGGTAGCTTTGCCACTTGGTGCAGTATTTGTTACTGTTGGTTCCTCATTAATTGTATCCTCAATCTATACATTTTGATCCAGAGGACTATTGTCCTCAACATCTATAACATGTACATTCTATGTATCTATCAGTATATCTACATTATCTACTTTTGTCACTATCTCCTATTTGTCCTATACATTTGATTATGTCGAGGAATATACATCCAATTCCTTAGTATCTTCCAAAATTGTGGGTGGGGCACCCACTACAACTTTGGCTTTCCCATTAGTCGAGATGTTAGTAGTGTCAGTCTTAGGATTATCTTTCGGTTATGAGAAGAAAGCAAGGTTGTAAATAAAGAATTTGACCCATGCCTTGCGAGTTTCATTGATTATTTCCTTAACCCTTCCTGCCATAAGGATAATTATCCTATGCTTGCTATATAAAATTGTTCTATTTGCAACTTCAAGAGTCATATCCAACTCTTTTGGAGTAATTGAACCACAAGAAGTTAATAACTCTTGAATTTTTATGTGTTGGTCCTCCTCTATAGCAGATAATCTCCTAGCATCAAGATTATTATACAGTTGTGTTGGTATTTTATTTTCAATTCCAAATAAAGAATTCTTATATATATCTAGGTGTCACAAAAATGCTTCCTCAATTTCTTTCTGTTCATCATCATCTAAGTGTTCATAATAGTATTGTTTAGTTTTTAAAATTCCATCCTTGGTGATTTCATCTATTAGTTTTGTACAAGTCTTAGGAGGGATTATAGATACATTACCAGTTTCAATAGAAAGGTCTATGTATTCCTTCTTCTTTCTTCTACTGGTACCAAATGGTGCAAAAGGTGTAAGAGATGTTTCCTTTGGAGCTCTTTTCTTTGGAGTAGGTCTCCTCTATGTAGGTTTGTTGGCTAGTACCTTGATTATGAGCTTTCTTACCGGTTGCTTCCTTTCCTCCTCCTTAGGCTCCTCACCTTTCTTTCTCAATACCCTCTTGAATGGTAGAGGAGTTTCATCTTTAGTTCTAGAGTTTGATGGAATGATTTCAGGCTCTTTCCTCTTCCATCCTTTTGCCAAAACAACTTCCATTAAGGCCTTGATGTCTTCGGATACTTTTCCAATAATTTGCTGGACTTACCTTGTTGTTTATCCCTCTTTGTTTCTCCCTCTTCTTCTTATTGAATTGAGTTTGAACCTCTTGCTCCTTTTGCTTTGAAATACCGAAAGACTTTTCAGCCTCATCAATTGGATCATCAATCAACATTTAAGCATAAGCATCTAGTATCATAACACCAACCTAATACCCCATCTCCTCTATCCATATCTTCTAGGGTTTAACTACTTCCATTAAGGTTTCATCCTTTTTGACCATAAAGAAGATATCGATTGAGTATTTGTCAACAATGTGTTTGGGAACCCTCTCTCTAGATTTCATTGCTTTCTAAAATGCCATGAATTAACCCAAAACTAGCAATGGATTGCTTCAATTGTTTTCCTACCGAAATGTCAAATGCTCACTGTCTCTTTCCAAAACTAGGAGTTTCATTATGGAAAAAATAGCATTAAGAAAACAATGAGATTCCCATACTGGAATACCCCACTTTTCTCTCCTTTAATCTTTCCAAGGTTAATGATCAACTCATCTTTCATCCATTCACAAAGATCTATTTTCTCATTTTCCTTCATAATTTTATGTGCCCCATATATGCACGAGCCAGAAATAGAATTGAGACAGTTCGAGTGAGTTACCTTTTACCCAATGATCATGCTTCTAAATCTGATGTCTCTGTCAGTGATGGTGTTAACCGTCATTGATCGACGGTCTGAATTTGTGTCAGTGAGTTTGTTAACTTGATCATATGAAATATTTTTCTCCAAGCACTAACAAATCTGTGGCGAACCGGTGATGGCCCTAATGGCCTCCTTTGTGATATTATATGGCCTGTCCAACCTAATGAACTCTCCATAAACCCTGTTCAGTACATACCAGATGATCTTACCTTTGAATTAAGGGATACGAAGGATGCCAATAAACCCTAGATCTTCAATTTTCTTATATTCGGGTTTGATCTTACCAGAGTCACCCATCAACTCATTCATGTACATATTCTTGATGTCACTGGTACCCAGATCCTCAATGTAGAAATGGATATATGCTCTGACATCTTCCTCATAAACAACTCCTTCAGGAACATGTGAAAATGCACCAACTCAATAATCCAAGGTGACAATATGCAGGCATGGCTTGAAAATTGGCCTAGGATGATCCTTAACCTTGACAACAGTTGGATTTGGAATGAAAGTAGGTGCAAAGGATGATCCAACTTCCATGATGAGAGATGATTGTGATAAATACCTAAAAAATAGTTGTCAATGAATAACCCTAGAGAATTCTTTCGAGTGCCAGTGGAATCAATCTTTAAGATTTTTTATCACTCTGAATCACCTTAGACTCTCTATGTATCGCTCTTAATTGCTTTGAATGCAAGGTGATAAAAATTGAAGTGGATTCAACATTTTTCACCTTCGATAAACCCTAATTCATCATTGATATAAATGTCTTTTGATGGAACATACCGGATCTCGATCAGACATTTGCATGTCGGATAGAACTTTTTGAATGTCTAGAAATTTCCTTCAAATCTCCTTCCTAGGGCTTATGCAATATTTGTTGGGAAAAATGGTGTCTCAACCTTGCATTTATGCGAGGTTACTATTTATAGTAAGTTTTCATTTGAGCATGAAATGGTGTGAAACTCTCCCTAAAGCTTCTGGTTGGTTAGATAAGCATTCCGGTAAAGTTGCGTCGCAAGGTCACAACTAGTTTTGAAGATATTAATGTTTTCGTCTTGGAGGGGTGCAATAAAATATTTAAACTTAATTTTGGGGACTTTAGAGGCTCCAAAATGCCCTGAAAAGTGGTCGTAACCGGCAAAGCTGGGTACGAGGTGATAGAGCACTTCGCGAGCTTTCCGGTGCTTCAAACGGTTCATCAATCGGACACCCGGTTCTCAAGTTATGGCCTCCGGAAGTTTGTACTCCTAAAATAGGAAAAATAATTTGTATCGGATACATAAATGAGCTATAAAAGGGAGCGACACGTGTTGATGTGTGCTTTAACATGTCATAGGACATCTAGAAGGGAGATAAGGTCGGTGACACCTTATTGGGTGGTTTTAGCCCATGGTTTTGTAATACCGTTTGATGGTTTCTTGTATTGTATCTCCTATTTATGAGGTGTGAGAGATAGAGGTTGGGTGTAAGAGTCTTATGGCTATTTAGTTGCCTCTAAATCTCTGATTGGTGATACTCCTGCGAAGAGCTTGCTCTGCGAGTATGTTGTAATCTATTTTTGATTACTGAATAAAATATTGAGCTGCTTTTGGAGGGTGGGGTTTTTCTCCCGAAAGGGTTTTCCCCACGTAAATCATTGTGTTGTAGTATGAATGCTATTATATCTATTTCTATTTTCTGTAACTGTTGTAATGATCTGAAATTTTTTTGCATTGCCCTCCTCTCAAGATTAGTGTAGGTAGTTGTTTCCGCTACTTAACTTCCTTACAAGTGATATCAGAGCCTGATCACCTTTGGTTTCAATTGTGGGCAGTTGGGTTTTTTGAACTAATCTAGATTTGAGTGGGAGCTTGTGCAGAAGACACTTTTTGATCTTGTTGCAGGAATATTCAGATGGCGAGTTCGTCAGGGAGAATAGAGGTGGAGAAATTTAACGGAAGTAATTTTGAGATGTGGAAGCTGAAGATGGAAGATCTACTAATAGATCGAGATCTTTGGGATGCTGTTGATGCAAATGTCCAAAGACCCTCAGATCCTACTGCGGCAACTCAGTATGATGTTATGGACCAAAAAGCCAAGGGTCTAATCAGACTGTGCCTGGCAGACTCTATTCTAATCAATGTCCATGAAGAGAACTCTACAAAGAAGCTATGGACTAAGCTTGGTGAGATGTATCAAGTGAAATCTTTATTAAATCAAATTTTCTTAAGAAAGAAATTATATTCCTTGAAGATGGAAGAGGGTGGATGAATTGCAGACCACCTGGAAGCATTCAATATGTTGGTGGCTCAATTAGTATCCGTCGGTGTTAAGATGGACGAGGAGGAGAAATGTCAGATCTTGCTTTGCTCTTTGCCTGATTCGTGGGATTCTCTTGTTATGGCTATCAGTAGTACTTCTGTTGTTTTGAAATCTGAAGACGTGGTGGGTGCCCTACTCGGTGAAGAAATGCAAAGGAAGGTATCCATCAGTTCAAAGGAAGCCCTAACCGTTCGTGGAAGACCTAAGTAGAAAGGCAAGAAGAATGAGAAGCGCGACAAGTCCAAATCCAAAGGGAGATCGAAATCTCCTGGAAAGTCCAAAGTCATTTGCTGGAACTGCGGTAAACCAGGTCACATCCGTAAGGACTGCAAAGAAGAAAAGAAGAAGAAGAAAAATAAAAAGTTCGATTCTGATTCTGAGTCCGACAAGGAAGATGGTGATGCATTTATTGCAGCTTTGGCGACTCATGCAGGTAATGATGTCTGGCTAATTGACTCAAGTGCATCTTTTTATATGACTTCCAATAGAAATTGGTTTTCTGAATATGAAGGATTTAATGGAGGTAAGGTGTACTTGGGTGATGATTCACCTCTAGACATTGTTGGTCGAGGTAAAGTTAGAATCAGGTTTTCTGATGGTAGAATAAAAGGGATTAATGGTGTGTTGCATATCCCTAGATTAAAACGAAACCTGTTATCTGTGAGCAAACTGATAGATGCGGGTGTGCAGGTAGTCTTTTCTGAAATAGGATGTAAGATGATTAAGGGTGCTATGGTAGTTGCTAGAGGTGTCAGGTTTGGCACTTTGTATAAGCTTGAAGCATACACTGTTGAGTGTAATAGCACTTCTATAAAAAGTAAATCTGTGGATACTTCACTGGAAGATTTGAAGGTTTCACCTTCAGCAGATGGAAATGGTTTTTGGGTACCTAAGGGTGCTCTTTCGTCTGAAGCAAAGTTACCTGCAGAGAAGACTATGTTATGGCACCAGAGACTTGGCCACATTGGAGAAAAGGGTCTAAGGACCTTGAAAAATAAAAATCTTGTTGAAGGTTTGAATGATTGTAATCTTGACTTTGATTTCTGTGAGCATTGCATTTATGGAAAACAAAACCACGTTCAGTTTTACTCGAGTTCTCATAAAACTTGTGGTATTTTGGATCTTATTCATTCTGATGTGTTTGGTCCAGTAGATGTCTCTTCGATTGGAAAATCCACATATTATGTTTCATTTATTGATGATTTTAGTAGAAGGACATGGGTATATTTTCTAAAGAGTAAATCTGAAGTTTTTAGTCATTTTAAAGAATTTAAAGCAATGGTTGAGTTGCAGACTGGAAAGAAAATAAAATGTTTGAGAACTGATAATGGCGGTGAGTTTTGCTCTAATGATTTTGATAGATTTTGTAAAGACTGTGGAATTAATAGGCAGAAGACAACTCTGTATTCTCCACAGCAGAATGGAGTTGCAGAAAAAATGAATAGGACACTGATGGAGAAGGCTAGGAGTATGTTGAGTGGTGCTGGTCTCGAACAAAAGTTTTGGGCTGAAGCTGTTGCCACTGCTTGCTACCTGATTAACAGGTCTCCTACATCAACTCTTGTTGATAAAACACCTATGGAAGCATGGTCAGGTCACAAGCCTTCATTGAGACATCTTAGAGTTTTTGGTTGCGAGGCATATGCACATGTGCCAAAGGAGAAGCGAACAAAGTTGGAGAACAAGGCTGTGAAATGTATCTTCATCGGGTATAGTTATGGTGTGAAAGGATACAAGCTTTGGGACCCTGTTGCACAAAAGGTAATTCACAGTAGAAGTGTTATTCTTAGAGAAATTAAGTCTCCTTCTGTTACATTGCAGCCAGAACAGACTAAAAAGGAAGATGTGATTCAACTTCCTTCTACACCTGAAAGAGTTGAATCGAGGCCCCTAGATAGGCAAGAATTTGAGGAGAGCTCGTCTAGCTCTGAATCTTCAGAAGAGGAGGAAGAACCTCCAACTCAGCTTGTTCGAAGGTCTACAAGACATAGACAACCACCTGAAAGGTATTCACCTAATGATTGGAGATGTATTTTTGCTCTGAATACTAGTGTGGATGAACTGAAATCTGTAGAAGAGGCATTAGGTATGAATGATGCAGAATCTTGGAAGATTGCTATGGAGGAAGAAATGGCAGCTTTGAAAAAGAATGATACATGGGATCTTGTACCATTGCCTGAAGGATGAAAACCTGTTGGTTGTAAATGGGTGTTCAAGAAAAAGATTGGTTCAGATGGAAGCATTGAGAAGTATAAAGCAAGGTTGGTTGCAAAAGGCTACTCTCAGGTTGAGGGTGTTGATTACGGTGAAATATTTTCTCCTGTTGCAAAAATGATGTCCATTAGATTTTTGCTTTCTATTGCTACTGCTTATGATTTAGAGGTTGAGCAAATGGATGTGAAAACTGCTTTCCTTTATGGTGATTTGGAGGAAGATATTTATATGACACAGCCGGAGCACTATGTGGTGAAAGGCAAAAGTAATTTGGTTTGTAAATTGAAGAAATCTTTGTATGGCCTCAAACAAAGTCCTAGGATGTGGTACCAGAAATTTGATACATATGTGTTGAGTTTGGGATTTGAACGTTCTAAATCAGATCACTATGTTTATTATAAATCTTATGGTGATCATTTCTTATTCATTGCATTGTATGTTGATGATATGTTATTCATTGGCAAAGGGAAAGGTATGATTTCAGAACTGAAGTCTCAGCTCGCTGCTAAATTTGAAATGAAAGATCTTGGTGCAGCAAAGCACATTCTTGGGATGGAAATTAGAAGAGACAGGGTGAATAGAAAGCTATGGCTAGGCCAGAGTAAGTATGTGAATTCAGTGTTACAGAGGTTCAACATGCAGAATTGTAGACCATTGAGTGTTCCTTTTATAGTTGGAATGAAACTATCTATTTCAGATTGTCCTACATCCCCATTGGAGATGGAAGACATGAGCAGAGTTCCTTACCAGAGTGCAGTTGGAAGCTTGATGTATGCTATGGTCTGTACTAGACCAGACATTGCCCAAGCAGCGGGAGTACTTTCTAGATATATGTCTAATCCTGGTAGAGTTCATTGGGATTCAGTCAAAAGAGTCTTCAGATATTTGAAGGGTACTTCAGAGTATTCTTTGTGTTATCATGGTAATTCAGTTGGAGACATGACTTCCCTTGATATCCATGGTTATGTGGATTTAGATTGGGCAGGTGATATTGATAGCAGAAGATCCACCAGTGCTTATGTGTTTACTTTGTTTGGTGGTGCAATTAGTTGGATGAGTAAGCGACAGGCTGTGGTTGCTGTATCCACTACTGAAGCAGAGTATATGGTAGCTACTCATGCTTGTAAAGAGGCCATTTGGCTTAAGAGACTGTGTTCGGATATTGGAATAAAACAAGGTACAGTGACAGTTTACTGTGATAGTCAGAGTGCAATTAGCCTAGCTAAGAACCCGACATTTCATGCCCGGACCAAACATATTGATGTTCAGTATCATTTTGTTAGAGATATGGTCGAAGATGGTAGGGTGAAGCTGGTTAAGGTGGAAACTTTGATGAATGTTGCAGATGCTTTAACTAAGGCTGTGAGCACAGAGAAGTTCAGATGGTGTTCAGAGTCTATGGGCCTTATGGCCCCTAGCAATTGATTCATTGTGTTGACATTCCCTTTCGCTCATGCAAGGTGTTCAACAAGTGGGAGATTTGTTGGGAAAAATGGTGTCTCAACCTTGCATTTATGCGAGGTTATTATTTATAGTAAGTTTTCATTTGAGCATGAAATGGTGCGAAACTCTCCCTAAAGCTTCTGGTTGGTTAGATAAGCATTCCGGTAAAGTTGCGTCGCAAGGTCACAGCTAGTTTTGAAGATATTAATGTTTTCGTCTTGGAGGGGTGCAATAAAATATTTAAACTTAATTTTGGGGACTTTAGATGCTCTGAAATGCAATTAAAAGTGGCTGTAATCAGAAAATCTGGTTGCGAGGTGATAGAGCACTTCGCGAGCTTTCCGGCGCTTCAAACGGTTCATCAATCGGACACCCAGTTCTCAAGTTATGGCCTCCAGAAGTTTGTACTCCTGAAATAGGAAAAATAATTTGTATCGGATACATAAATGAGCTGTAAAAGGGAGCGACACATGTTGATGTGTGCTTTAACATGTCATAGGACATCTAGAAGGGAGATAAGGTCAGCTACACCTTATTGGGTGGTTTTAGCCCATGGTTTTGTAATACCGTTTGACGGTTTCTTGTATTGTATCTCCTATTTATGAGGTGTGAGAGATAGAGGTTGGGTGTAAGAGTCTTATGGCTATTGAGTTGCCTCTGAATCTCTGATTAGTGATACTCCTACGAAGAGCTTGCTCTGCGAGTATGTTGTAATCTATTTTTGATTGCTGAATAAAATATTGAGCTGCTTTTGGAGGGTGGGGTTTTTCTCCCGAAAGGGTTTTCCCCACGTAAATCATTGTGTTGTGGTATGAATGCTATTATATCTATTTCTATTTTCTGTAACTGTTGTAATGATCTGAAAAAGTTTTGCATTGCCCTCCTCTCAAGGTTAGTGTAGGAAGTTGTTTCTGCTACTTAACTTCCTTACAATATTTTCATCAAATTTTTCTACCCCTAAGACATCTGCCTCAGTTATCGGATGAGCTTCTTGCCAGTGCAGGAGCAATCTTTTTTGGCAGTTGAGTAACAAGAGCAGTTCCATTTTCAAATTGATCATCTGACTTCCTGACCCATTTCATGGTGTGATCTTGTTAGATTTCATTTATCTTTTCTTTCTCTTTATCATTTGATCCATCATTGCTGTAAAGCAGAAAATCGAACCCTAGGTGTTCTCCCCCACTCCAAGAAGAAAGGGGGTCACTAGGATTGACGGTTTTCACTTAGGTGGGACTTTACATTCAAAAGAGGGGTTGAAACCCACAAGATCCAATCCCACACAATGCAAGACTAGATTCTAAATGAGTTTCAAGGGTTGAGACATCAAGGATACCCTCTTTTGTAAAGAATGTAGATAGAAAGATTGAACTAGGAGTACATGTAAAGTAAGAAAGATTCGCTTATAAACAGAGATAGGGATATGGGATGAAGCTTCAGACCTGGAATTAGTAGTAAAATGTCGAGATGATGCTATTCTGCAAATTTGAGTGAAAGTTGACGGGACAATGGCGCCCGGCGTGCACACGGTCCTCCAAAAAATCCGTGAAACGAAGGGGGATCTGTTCGTCTCTTGTTGTAAGAATGTCTGTATTCTTACATGTGAAGGTGTAATGAATGTTGTATTTTGTATGTTGTAAGTGATCTCCTCTTCAATGGTTGAATCCTTGTCTTGAATGCAACACCTAGCCTTGAATGGAGACTTAGAATGCTCAATTTCTTGAAGGAATGCTTGAATGCTTGAATGTTTGAATATCGCTTCTGCCTCTTGCTTGCATATATTTTTTCTCTTTTTCCTTGCCTCTCCAAATGGGAGGGGAAATGTAGTTTATATACTTGTCAATTAGGGCTGATAGATTGATTTTTTCGACCTTGGGCCGACCAGGAAACATTATTTCCCGAATTGCAAACTTAAAGACCCGATGCCCAAAAGAGATCGGGCCCAAAATAGGGCCATGGATGAGGGCACTGGGTGCCATGGTCCTGGGGGACCAGGGCACTGGGTGCCCTAGTCCTAAAGGACCAGGGCATTGGGCACCATGGTCCCACCTCCCAGGGCAGTAGGGTGCAAGGAGGGATCAAGCCAAGGTACAGAAAATGCAGTTTTTGGTGTCGTAAACAGGTTTCGGGGTCTCCATTCAGGTTCAACATTGCGCCTCCATCGTGAAGACCCAAATGCAGTCGAAATTGCAAGTGTCACAATTTTAGGATGCTACATTTAGCCCCCACTTTAGCGGGAGTATAAGCGTACACCCATACTTCCGGTAAAGTACAAGGAAACACATTGAAAGACTTTCACCACATCAAGGAGGCAATATACACCAAGCCCCCAGTGGACTAAGGATCTTACAACTTTGATTGACAAAGTAAAAGGGAAGACCACGAGGGAGAACCATGACTATCAGTAGTAAGGTTCCCTCACTATGAGTCATGCAAGAAAGATATCAAAAATTTTCAAGGCAAAGCTAAATTTGTCAAGAAATTTTCAAGTATCTTGAAGAGATATGAATAGGGTATATGCCCCCCTACGTTAAAGTGATCGCACATGCCTCATCGGGGGTGATTTCTTTAAGGTAGTGATACATATAGGAAATGAGAAGGAAAGGAGCACGTTATCACAAGGATTTAGCCCCCAAATGTGAGATAAGCCCAAGGATAATAGACACAAAACACAAAGCACGAGGTGACTTCGCTTTCCTTGGGGTCAGTATGTTGTATGATAATTCATGCATATCATATGTATGTATGCATAATTGTTCTTCATTCCCCAATCAAGGAAGGTCACTTAGAAGAAGGGATCACATTTGTCTTTTGAGTCAACATGAGAGAGACCAAAAGAGATCTCAATGCTTTGCATCATCCTCAAGTAGACAACACTAAGGACAATGAATAGAAGAATGAGAATAACACATAGAAGAAGTAACAATAGAGAGGAGGAGAGAGTCTGCTATGCTAATGAAACTAGTCTAGCACGTCATCTACCCCCCGATCTTGCTGATCAATATTTCGGTAAGGCAGGGAACACGGTAGAGGAGGAACATCTAACACAGTAGATGGAGCTATCACAAGATCCAAACAAGGGCTATGTTCATGTTCCAAGCCACGTTGTTCTTGTCTAGGAGCTAGGATAAGTGCTTTAGAAAATTCATTAGATAAATGGTTATCAACATCAACATATTCATATTCACTATCAGAATGAAAAGAAGTAACATTTTCATCATGAATAACATTTTCATCTATATCATCATCAAGATTTATAAAAATAGGATCTTTAACTCACACAAGATCAAGACCATCATGCATCTTATGTTTAGGAGATTTTGGTTCAATTTCTAGTTGAGGAGAAAATGGAATAATGCTAGCTGAAGGTGTTTTTGGGGATTACAAAGTTTGAGAAGCAGTTGCTTGAGCTCTAAGACAACGCTTTCGTCGGCGTTCACATGCAGAATGATTTCGTCTAGTCTTAGTAGGAAGTTGAGAAGATTGAGGAGGAGGAATGTTCTCATCCTTATCACTTGGGTGTTTGGGTTGTGATCTCTTAGGTTGGATAATAGAAGAAGAAGGTCTCTTCTCTCTATAAGAAGAAGGAGGAGGAACTGCTCCATATAAAGGAAGAATATTTGGTTTAGGAAGGAGACCAAGTCCATCATGACGAGGAGGTATAGGTATACCTTTAGAAAGTTTATTAGGCATAGACATAGTCACATCCATAGGGATGGGTTGGGAATCTTCTTGAGGAAAGACATTAGTTTTATCTTTCAAAGGAAGAACTTCCTTCTCAAGAATGATAGGAATATCAAGTTTGGGTGTTCTAGGTTAACTTAGAGATAGGATCATATCTTTTTTCCACTTTTGATAAGATTTGAAAAGATGATCACTTCACGGTGGAAGAGATTGGAATTGTTTAGGCCAAAAATAATCAATAGGAATGCTAGAAGTTCTTTCAGCTGGTTTAAAGAGACTATGATTGACAGTAACAACTTCACCATTATGGGGAAATTTCAAACACTTGTGAATAGGAGAAGCAATAGCTTTCATGGAAGATAGCCAAGGATAGCCTAGCTTCACACGAAATTGTTCGGACAATGGAATAATAGCAAAGATCACATCAAGGGATTTATTATGGACCTCAATAGGTAATGTAATAGAACCAATTGTAGGAGAAGAAAATGCATCAAATAGTTTCACAACCACATTTGTTTTGTCATAGATCACTTGATTCAATTGCAAAGTAAAAAGAAATTCTTCAGTAATGACATTAACCATACAAGAAGGATCAATAAGCACTCCATGACAAGGTGTATTCTTGACTTTTGCAACTATATATAAAGGACCATCACGTGCCCTAATAGTTTCACTGGAATCAAAGGTGATGGAAGGTTATTTAGGGATTTTCTGCTGCTCTACAAAGTTAATCACATCCAGAGTCATAGACACAAGATCATCAGGTGAGACAGAGGAATCATTAGTATCAATTGCATTAGAGGTATGAGAAGGTAATGGATCAGTAAAAATCTTAAGATTTTGGTTAGGAGGAGCTACAGATGTGTTTCCTTTATCATTCACACTAGAAACAGAGATAGTATTATTATCAATCAAATCTTGAATTTTACCCTTTAAAAGAAAAACATTTTTCAGTATCATACCCAGGTTGACAATGAAATTGATAAAAAGATTTGTTATCAAAATAGGGTGAATTAATATTTGCAGGATCTATTTGCCTTATAGGAGGGAGAGTAAGCACATTTTGTTCCAATAGCTTATTCATAATACTATGCAATGATTCATTCAAAGGAGTAAACTTTCTTTCTTTCTTGAAAAACTTAGAAATAGGAGGCACACCTGATGCTGCATTCACATTGTTGTTGATGATGTTTTCATTGAATTTAATGGACTCTCTGTTTGTTTTAAACTTCCCAAATGGTTGTTGACTACTATCACCCTTATCACTCGGAGCCATAGGATTTGCTTGTTCCATTTGACTCACAGTCAGTTGATAATTATGAAGAGTTGCACACAACTGTTGGAAAGAAGTAAACTCAGAAAACATAAGTTTTTCTCGAATATCTTTTTGTAAATTAGAAATAAAGATTCTTTGAATATCATTGTCAGGCACTGGAAAAGAAATTTGAGCATACAAATGCTTATATCTACCAATGAAATCAGTCACTTTTCTTTAACACCTTGTTTACAATGCATTAAATCAATCAAAGTAACTTTAGGACTTATATTGTTTTGAAATTGTTGAATAAAAGCATTTGCAAGCTGTTGGAAAGAAGTAATAGAATAGGAAGGCAATGAGCAATACCATTGTAGAGCCTTGTCTCTTAATGTTCTAGTAAACAGTTTTGCAAGCAATCTTTGGTCATGAGCAAAATCAGTACATATTGTTTGAAAAGTCTTAACATGTGTTAGAGGATCACCTTTACCATTATAAAGCTCCAATTGTGGGAGTTCAACATGCTTAGGGGGAATAGCTCAAACAATGTCAAGAGAAAGTGGGCTCACAACATCAAATGTGGGCACACTAAACTTAGATTGATTCATAGAGGCAATTTGTTGCTATAAAGAAGAGACAGTTTGTGCAAGATTGTTAATGGTTGCTTCAGTCAAAGAATTCATATTAGACGTGTTAGATTGAGATGGAGGTATTATGTTATTGAAAGAAGGTATTGATTGAGAGTAAGGTGGCGGGACACTATGATAGTTAGTCATAGGAGATGATTGGAAAGGAGGAACACTACAAGGAGGAATGGAATGATTAAATGAATTGCCCCCTTGTTCCAGGTTCATTTGTGGAGATGTAATAGGGACACTCATTGAAGGAATGAATGAAGAAGTTGGATTGAATGAAGGAAGAGGGTTAATTGAAGAAGAAGGATTGCCCCCATGACTGGTGATCATAGGTGGAATGTCTTGTATTGAAGTAGTCATTATGTTTGATGTGAAAGTAGGTATACTAGAAATAGAACTTGTCAAAGGGATAGAATGATTGACTTGAGTAGGAGGTTGTGTATAACCCAAAGTTTTAGCACAACTCTTCATAGTCATCACATTCGAATCCACAATGTGTGCAATACTATGCAAAATATCAATTCCATTCTTATCACTTTGAACCATACGTTTTAGACCCTCAATTAAGGAAAGAGCTTGACTATCGGGGTATTCTTGAGACATCCATTGTCGAAAATCATCAAATTGGTTATCCAATTTTGAAAGTTGTTCTATAGAAACCTCATGGAGAGATTCTTCATCATTAGGAGGATTAGAGGAATTACCTGTGTCCTCGTTAAATAGGCCGTTCAAATTAGGTTCCATCTCCTCGGTAATTAAACCTTGGAAAGACTTAATTCTAAGGCTTCGTCTAACGGGAATAGTGTAAGTAGGGCTTATTGTTGTAAAACTCATGCACTAGGGAGAGAGAGAGAAGATTTTGAATTTAGAGGTAGCAAATTTCAGTAAAATCAGCCAATCTCCTAGATTTAAGCTGTTAAATACAATTAGGACAATCTCCCGAAATTTCGAAAAAAAAATGTCCAGGACCGTGGCGAACGGAGTGCACACGGTCCTCGCAACTTTTTTCAAAATTTTTAGGGATGAAAGTTATGATGATTTTAAAGCCAATCCAAAAAAAAATGAGTGACTTTATGATCTGTAGATAGGCCAAATTAAAGTTACAATCTCAAAATTGAACCCTACCAAGATTGTTGAAAAATGCAAAATTTGAATTCTAAAAAAGAGAGGGAAACTAAAATTTTGAATTTTATGATTTTAAAGGGAATACTAAAAGCAATGCAGGTTTTGAAATTTAAAAATTGACTCAATTTCACTCAAAACTCAATTTTGAAAGTGGAAATCAAGGTTGTTGCAATTAAACATTTAATTTCAAAAGTCACAAATTGCAAAAATTTGAATAAAGCACTGAAATTTCAAATGAATGCCAACACACTTTTCAGATTTAGGATAGTAAGAAACACAATTTTGATATGAATTTCAATTTCAACAATTTTTGAATGATTATAAGCCTTAATCCAAGCAATCGCTAGACCAACTTTGACTTTAGTTTTGAAAGTGTTAGAATTGATGAAATCAACCAAGATTCTGGATTTTAGCAGAAAAATATAGTAAGATCTATCTCCCAAAATTTTGGAAAAAATGTTGGGGACAATGGTGCTCGGGGTGCACACGGTCCTCGCAACTTTTTTCCAAATTTTCAGGGATGAGAGATATTATGATTTTGTTGCGGAATCCAAAGTTACAACTGATTTGGAGGTGTTTTGATAAGTGAAATCATCAGTCAAAGACTGAATCAAGAGGGTTTTAAAAATTAGGGTTTTGACACTTAACCACTTAATTTTCAAATTTAAAGCACATATATGATTTGACAATTTGCAGTAGGAGGGCAGATTTGAAACAAGTATTAACAATTAGACATTTCACAAGCTCAATTACTAAAAAGAAAATTTTAGGGTTTTTATGCAATTCACCTCTAAAATTTGCAAAAGATCAAACATGGAAATGTAATCAAGGAAGCAAATTTTTCAGATCTAACCATGAATAATCAGAATTAGGATGTTCACATCGGGTTCACCAAAATGTAAAGCAGAAAATCGAACCCTAGCTATTCTCCCCCACTCCAAGAAGAAAGGGGGTCACTAGGATTGACGGTTTTCACTTAGGTGGGACTTTACATTCAAAAGAGGGGTTGACACCCACAAGATCCAATCCCACACAATGCAAGACTGGATTCTAAATGAGTTTCAAGGGTTGAGACATCAAGGACACCCTCTTTTGTAAAGAATGTAGATAGAAAGATTGAACTAGGAGTACATGTAAAGTAAGAAAGATTCACTTATAAACAGAGATAGGGATATGGGATGAAGCTACGGACCTGGAATTAGCAATAAAATGTTGAGATGATGTTGTTCTACAAATTTGAGTGAAAGTTAACAGGACGATGGCGCCCGGCGTGCACACGGTCCTCCGAAAAATCCGCGAAACGAAGGGGGATCTGTTTGTCTCTTGTTGTAAGAATGTTTGTATTCTTACATGCAAAGGTGTAATGAATGTTGTATTTTGTATGTTGTAAGTGATCTCCTCTTCAATGGTTGAATCCTTGTCTTGAATGCAACACCTAGCCTTGAATGGAGACATAGAATGCTCAATTGCTTGAAGGAATGCTTGAATGCTTGAATGTTTGAATATCACTTCCGCCTCTTGCTTGCATATATTTTTTCTCTTTTTCCTTGCCTCTCCAAATGGGAGGGGAAATGTAGTTTATATACTTGTCAATTAGGGCTGATAGACTAATTTTTTCGACCTTGGGCCAACCAGGAAACATTATTTCCCGAATTGCAAACTTAAAGACCCGATGCCCAAAAGAGACCTGGCCCAAAATAGGGCCAGGGACCAGGGAGCTGGGCACCATGGTCCTGGGGGACCAGGGCACTGGGCACCCTAATCTTGAAGGACCAGGGCACTGGGCACCATGGTCCCACCTCCCGGGGCAGCAGGGTGCAAGGAGGGATCAAGCCAAGGTGCAGAAAATGCAGTTTTTGGTGTCGTAAATAGGTTTCGGGGTCTCCATTCAGGTTTAACGTTGCGCCGCCATCGTGAAGACCCAAATGTAGTCAAAATTGCAAGTGTCACAATTTTAGGACGCTACAATTGCTAACCGGGGATTTTTCTTTCTACAAAACTTTTCTATGTCTCCAATCTTGTTGCATGCATAACATATAATATTGTTCTTTTGAATTTCTTTGCTATAACTAGGATAATTGCTTGACCTGAAATAATTAGCCATATGTCCAAATTTTCCACATGCATGACATTTTACATTCAATCTGCAATCTTTTGTCTTATGACCATACTTATTGCATTTGGAACATTGATCAAGAGTAGAATTATAGTTATGATTTTCTCTATTTTCACATTGCCTAGCCATAAGACCAAATTTATTACAAACAAAGCATCTACCATTGAATTTTTAAGCATTGAGCTACCTTACCAGTATCCTCTAGTTACGGTTGTTCTAATCTTCATTTGCAGTACTAAAGCTTTGACTTTATTCAAATCCATGTCCTCTAGAGTCTCTATTCTGCCTTTGGCTTTTCAATAGTTTATTAAGTTGTGCTAAACTAACCTTGAATTTGTCCTTGTACTCATTTGCAATAGTTAGGTAATCTCTTAGGATTATTATCTGTCTTTCAAGTTCTTGTTCATTGTTTTGGAATTGCATTAATTTTGTTTTCAACACATCATTTTCATGAGCCAACCAAATCCATTCTTCAGATCTATCTTTCAGAGATCTCCCAAGTTTTTCTTCATTCATCTTCTAGTCTTCAATCTCCTTGGACATGCTCATATTTAGGGCTTGCATTTAATTCTTCATGACAATATTCTCTTGACTCCGCTTCTGACATTATTCTTTAAGGGCATCTTTCTCTCCATTATTTTGATTTTGCAGAAGTTCCTTCCTTCTAGCTTGAACAGATGACAACCTCTCCTATAGGATAATAATGAATTCCTTTGCAGAATTAAATTCATCTTGTAACTTCAAGTTCTTCATCCTTTCAGCATCATAATCTTCAAGTTCTACCTCAAGTTGTTTCTCCATACTCATTTTCATGGATTATAGATTCAGGATCTCCCTCAAGTTGTCAGGCTTCCTTTGAGGCACAAGGCTTTGATACTAATTATTGGAATCCAAGAACAATGATAGAGGGTGGTGAATCAGTGTTCTGACAGAATGTTCAATATTAACCTTATTATAACATGCATTCATCAACTGGTAAACTGGTACATATATAATTGAAATAAATAATGAAATCAATGAACCAATCACACAAATCAACACCGTAAAACAAAGAGTTTATATATGAAAAACCTCAAAGAGGAAAAACCATGATGGGATTTTTGACCCGTAATATCAATTCAGTGGCCTTATGAATAGATATTACATAATATGGGGGCTTGCAAATGCATGAAGGCTTACCACCTAGAGCACATCACTCCACACAATGAAGTCTCACTAAATACAATCACTTTAAATAATGAAACATAAGATTGAACTCATTTAATGCACCTGCTATGCCTGATTGAGTTCTGGTTGAAGCTCTGACTATTCCAGTCCTAAAATCCTAAACCCGAAATAGCCTTTGCTTTGTGAGCACATCCAAAATCATCTACAAATCATTACAAAATATTAATCTCTTACACAAATGACCTCATATACATGATCTTTACATTATTGATCTAATCTAACAACATCATATCTCAAAATGATCTAATAACTGACCTATATACCCTTACAGTCCTTCATGACTCATATCGGCTTACATAGATATTACAAAAATGATTATTCATGTTGGCTCATTACATATATACATAACTAACAAAGTGAATTTTTGATTACTAGTACCTTGTTTGCTAGTTATTATCCTTGCCTGATCTGTAAATCATGTTGGCCTTCAATGTCAGTACCTATAGAATCCTTCCTACCGGTGAAGATACATGTCAGTGCTGGTTAAGTACCAAACCAAAGAATGAAGCTAGAATATGTTGCCATCAATGACAACATATAAAACCAATCAAATGAGTGTCAATTGCCAACAAGTCATAGGTTAGATAACCCATGGATTCCTCTTCTGACACATAGCTTGCTGGCTTGATGATGATTGTAATGTATTCATCACTTGTTGTCATTGATGAAATACTCTCACACACACACATGTGATTACATAGACTATCGGTGTAACTTCATTGATTTACACTATTAACGGGTATGTTTAAGGTCTATCTCTAACCGGTACTCTATGTCAACCGGTATGTGCCTAAGAGTTAACTTGTGGTTACATTAAGTCGGCATGAAAATAAAGATGAAGATGAAGATGAAGATGAAGATCAAGCAGAAGATTCTAGGATAACAGTTCACATAATTTGTTCCAACCGGTATTGACTATTCTAACTGGTATCCATTTATGTGATGAGTTACCATCACCGTTTGTTTGGTGGTCATTTTTGTGATGAGTTATGTTTAATTGTCTAGATACACTGCACCTAGGAAATTGTTTTCCTATGGCCGACATAAGATTTGTATGTCTATTTAAAGACATCTTAGTGAATCATTTAAGGAAAGAGAATTGATATAGAAGAGGAGATTTATGTGAATACTAATATGCATAAAGAGTGAAATCTTTTGTTGAAGAGCAATAAGTGTTTAGATGAAGAGCATTGTTGAATGTACTTAGAATGATTTGATCAAGCAAGTCTTGTGCTACTGATAATAGATCAAACCTTTCTTGTTGTTTTCTAATCATTACAACTGAATCAAATCCCCTAACCGGGTAAGCTCTAACAAGCTTCATTGTACAAATTCTCTAACAAGGTGATCCATTAGTTTGGATTCTCAAATCCTCCTGCAAGGTTACTCTTAATAGGGTATAAGCTTCTAATCAAGATTGGGATCTCTAACAAGATTTACTCCTACAAGAGCACTTTGTAAGACTTTAACCAGTCAGTTATCTATTACTACAGATAGTTAACTTGTGAGTTCCATCTCACCATGGTTTTTACCTATTTGGGTTTTCCATGTATAAACACTTGTGTTATGGTGGATGTTCTACTTTATGTGGATGTTGTTATTTCATTTTGGATAGAATGTATTTTGTTTAAATGCTTGGTTAAGTTCATCTACCAGTTAGTGTTTGAAGTTGTGTTTGTTTTGGTGTCACTGATTCACCCCCGCCTCTCAGTGCTTTTCAAGACCATCATAGCTATGAGGTACATACCCTACAAATTCATCACTAGTGGAAATTGAAATTATTTATGATAGAGTGGGAACATGTTGATCTTTACAAATCATTTTTAAACCAATACTCCACTTAATAGTCATTTCTCTAGAAAGTGATAAAGAGTATAATTTTGTAGGAGATTTTGGAGGTATGAAGTTAACAACTTTCTTCATCTTCCTTTTCTCCTTACGAACTCAAGACAGAGCATGGCTAAAGGTTTCAGTGTCTCTTAACCAGATTGCATTGTCGTTGTTGGTTCCTTCATTTCTTTTTTGACAATTGATTCTCTTTCTTTCTTGAACCTTAGGTAGCACTCATTCCCAATCATTGACTTTTTAGCAGTTTTTTTGAGATGCACCATTCTGACACAAGAATTCTCAGTCATTATATTCTTTCAAAGTTTTAGTGAGCTCATAGGTTCTAGTGCTAAACCTAGTTTCTCTGATACCACATGTAACAACCCTCTAAGTCTACCCATTCATTTTACCAAGATTAACTTTAAAAAGTAAAAGAAATAGATTGCCAAATTACCAATTATTGAAATTTTTCTTTTCAAATCAAATAACATTATTTTCCATCTTTATTCCCAATGAAATAGATATACAATTTTCATATTCATAAAGATATGAATGCAATTACAATATTCTGTTTCATTCTTCCAAATGCTTAAGGAATGAATGAATACAAATTAAGCTTCTAAGAGCTTATAAAGTGCATAAGAAATATATATTGGTCCAAATGTCCTTCCTAGCATACATCCTCAAATATCACCCACCATCTGCATGAAGAAGAGCATCACTCAAGCTCTTTTCCACCCAACCAAGACTTGAAAGTCCCTTGGTGAACTCACAATACTAGTTCCCAGATTTGACCAACTTTGACACTTGGATGAACATTTTGAAAAAAGCCTTCACTTCCCAACAACTATAACTTTTAAACCATTAAGAATTTGTAGATGATGTAAACTAGCGATTTGTAACATCTTGTTTGTAGATTATAAATATATTTTTTTCAACTTTTTTTTAATAAAAGTTTATTGATTTTTTCATTTCCCTCAAAAAATAGTTTTTTATAAAAAATAATACTTTTTAAGAGTGATGTACATCCCGAAACACATTAATTTTTTATATAAATGATTAAAATTAGTTATTTAGAATTTTGTTTTTAATATCAATACCTAGAGCATGCAGTTGGTTTGATAGTGATATGTTTAATATTTTTCTTTTTATTAAGTTTTGAAGTCTGACTAATTATAATTTAGATATAGGATTACGTTTGAACACATAACTTGTTTTATATATATCAAAATTCAATTTGATTTTTTTGTTAGAAATAAGATATCTAGTGCATATATATTTTTCAATTTTTTTTGGAATTTGTTTACTATTTTTCCCAATACATTAAACAAACATGTTCATGTTCGTTGAAAAAATGACATTCATAAGAAATAAAATAAAAATATATTAAAGAAATTAAATATATTAAAAATTATACTATTTGGAAAGCTTATAGCAAGGACTAAATACTTAAAAAAATAAAACTTCTAAATGAATTCATTTGACCCCCCAGAAGCTAATGTAATATTAGTATTTTATCAGCATTTGATAGATGCAAAGGAGACTCTATTGTAGGTATGGTTTAGAAGTAGAGAGGTTATATCCAAGAAATTTTGATCTAAGAGCCTTTGATCTAACTCTCTTCATTTAATTACTTCAAATGAGACCTCTTAAAGCTTAAATCATTATATTTTCTAAAAAGAAATTATTTTAGCAAAAATCAGGATGTACCAAAAAGGGGGAACCGGCATTGTGAGTTCACCTCCCCAATGCCTCTTCTAACTGAAGCAGTTTGACCATTCGATGAAGAGTTTGGTCTAGTATTCTCACAATATTAAGGCCTTATGAGCTTAGTGTTGTGCCCTGCATGACTAGTGCTATCATAATTTAGGTTTCCTCCTACTAGTATGACATTCCCTGCCTAGTATGTAAATCTGGATCACAGTGAACTAACAATGTAGACAGGAACCCTACATTACTTTGGCCAAATAATTCTACACTTAGTACTTTGAGTGTGAGTAATATGCCAACCCACTTATTTCTCTATTTGGATAACTGACCAATACTAACCCATATTTTCCCCATGACCCTAAATAGGAAACATACAAAATTAAATTCAACCATGGTTAATTTAACCCTAGAATAATATCTTAACGTCAAGCTTATCCTAGCTTATAATTCCCTATACTTGATTATATTCAAAATAATTATAATCCAATCACTTAAGAAAAATAAACATATTCAATAATACAATCTTTCTTTCTCAATTCACGATTAAGTAATGACATTTCAAAAACATAAAAATAATAAGCAGAATTACTCATGCCTGTATCAAAGCTTATGACGTAATTGAATCCTTCCTCCAAAGTTGCTATCTTCTCCACTATTCCTCTAACTAAGAATCTCCAAATCTTATTACAAAATATTCCTCCAATTCTCCCTCACACTAACACTAATCTTCCACAAATATGAACTCACTGCAATGAGACTAACTTAAATGGAATTGAGAATTGATGAGAGAATGTACAAAAATGCAAATGGAAATGGAAATGAGAATGAGAATGAATGAATAACCTCCAAGTCCTCTCATCTATATATACTAAAAATACAAGAAACCTAAGGCTACAATTAAGCTTACTAGGTTCCCACAATTCAAATGCAAAATGACACCACTATGACTTAATAACAACTCACTATCCTATGATCGACACTAAAATGGTACAATGAATCACATCCTTACCAGATCAAAATATAACGACTAATTACTTACCAAACCAATTAAAATTCTATCTCTATTTCCCTACTAAATATCAAATTCCTCTTATTTATTAAATTACAATCGACCAAGTCTTATAGCAAGAAATAGGTGGATGTGTTCAACACAAGGCATCGACCTTATTAACCCATCCCCTTACAAAGTGGAATGGGGTTCGATGTTAGTTAAGCACTTTACATAGCGAATGGAAAATGCAAAGGAAGTTGAAGAGGTGGCGGTGCTACCACCACACCACCCTCCATGGTGATCGCCCCTCTCATTTCACATTCCCCATGTAGAGGTTGAGGAAAATGAAATGCAGACTTAGTCAATCTGCATTGTGGTGAAAAATAATATGCAAACCGATTATCAATATACATACATATATATAATCTTTTAAATCCAAAGAGCTATCAGATGGTTCCTTTGGTTGGATGGGAAGGGTAAAAGGAAAGCCCATGTGGTCAAATGGACCTAGTGCCACTTGGATAAAAAACTTGGTGGGCTGGGCCTTAAGGATCTTAGGCTGCAAGGCATCTCCCTTGCTGCCAAATGGATATTTCACTCACTGGAAGGACAAGAACCTTGGAAAATCCTCATCAAAAACAACATTCAAAATGGTGTTAATAAAAATGCCAAAATGTGGAAAGCTCTCCCACTCAGCGACCTAATAGTTGGCAGTTTTCACGTGTCTGTCCAAGGCACCTAGGTGTTTAAATCCATTTAGAAAGTCTGGGAGCATGTGCGTGGTCTAATTAACAACTCGAGCGTCAACTCTAACAACTCCCTACATGGTGAAAGGTCAATATGGTGGAACTTGCATCACAACTCCAAACCCCTTGCTTTAACCCAAGGTTTCTCTACTAAGCACTAGCATAACAAAGGAATCAAGTAAATTATGGATATCCTTGAATATGATAACCTTATTAGCTGGGAGGCTCTTAGCACTAAATATGATCTCCCTGCATCACATAAAAAGACATACAATATGATTAAAAATGCATGCATTCCTTTTAACCTCCCCAAAAACACCCAAGTAGATGCCCATAGATACCTCTCATTCCTATGGAAGGATGGCTCCACCCTCCCTAAAATCAAAGCCAAATCTATCTATACCCTACTAAATAGTGACTTCTTGGTGATCGAACACATCAGAAAACTATGGTATGCTAACCATACCCCCCACACTTGGCTGAAAACCTTTGAGAAGCTCTAGCGATCCCCCATTTCCCCTAAAATTCAATGCTTCAGATGGTAACTCATTTTAGATAGACTACCCATTAGGAATAAATCTGCTAAGTATGATCGGTGCTTTGTCTGTAGAAAATTTGAGACCGTGCATCACATATTCTTTGATTGCCCCTTTGCTAGAGAAATTTGGCTTCTGTTTGGAATATCTATTGCAGAATCTGTTTTTACTCTTGATATTGTTACTAGTTTTATTCATGGACTGCGGAAGGATACTAATCTTGTTTGGCAAATCTTATCTTCTTACATTCTCTAGTTTATTTGGAAAATTAGAAATGAGGAGAAGTTCCAAGGCATTACAAGGGAATGTACTGATTTTTTCAAAAAATTCACACATTACAAAATTGTTGTGCATGTCTATTTTGTGATGAACCTTGAGAGAAACAAGCTACTGCGATTCCTGAAAGATGGCAGAGCAACCATGTTTGTTCATGAGACGCAAAATGGGTACGAATGGGCTAGAATCACAGAGAACTAGACCTCATTTGACAAAGCAGTGAAGAAGCTGGTAAAGGATCTACAAGATAGCAGGCCTCCCCCCTTCAATAGGATTGAGATGTGCTCCCAGATCCTAGCAAGAAAGAAGGTGGTCTGGATGGAAGGAGAACAAGGCTAGACTACGTGGCTAGAGGATCAGGATGAGATCCTCCAAGACTGAACTATTTTGCTATGTCCCCTCTTTTTGGCTAGAGCGATAATTGTATATAATCCTTTCTCTGGTTCTTCAGTTTAGTGGTGGTGACCTTGCCCCCCACTCACTAGTTTTGTATAAACTCTACGTCTAAGTGTTCTTTGGACTCTTGATATTTAATACAAAAAATATATATATTCACACAAATATATATATATATATACAAATATGAAACAACGAATACATACAAGATTATTATACTTTAATTAAATAATAATTATCAATCAAAATATTCATTTTGATAAACGAAAAGAAATCACGAAGATAAAATCCTATCAAACTGACTATAATCCATTTACACAAAGATATAAAAATCTAGACCTTGCGATACTTCACAAAACATGAACAATTCAATAAAAGACAAATTATCCTACCCAACCAATTCAACTAATCCTGACCAACGAGGTTGTTAGTATGTGATAGCTCAATAACACACTTATTAAGATTACCAAACCGAATTCCTCTCGTGAGTGATACTCTTCCTCCTCCCTAGAGGATCGTTCAATTCCTACATCCCACTTGGCACATTACAATAGTAGTCAACTATTATTAGAACATACATATATCATATCAAACATCATATTGATTGAATATTCATAAAATTATTTCCTATCCAATATATATTTATTTTCACAATATGTTTTTGCAACAAAGCATTTTAACCAAACAAGTAAAAGTAAAATAGTAGCATCACAAAGGGATGTAACAATTTATACATCATTAAGTGTTGTTATCAAATACAAAGGAGGAGATTATTGGTAATATGTGTTGTCACTAATGTCAAGTTGATGTCTAACAATATATGTTGTCCTAAGTATGGTTACTAACATGTGATAGATGTTGAGATGTCATTGATGCCATGGTTTTTGGTTGAAGAGAGTGATTATTTCTGTAATGATGATTTATACCATCCTTGATCATATGGATTATAAAAAATATGAGAGATCATATTGCTTATATAGTGATGATTCCTTGATATGGTATCTACCTATTTGTCATTGATCAGTATGTTATATTTCTTGGTGCTTGGTGTTGTCATTCTTATCACATGGTTTAATTGAATGAATATTGTTGGAAGATTGACAAATGACCATGGATAGTGTAGACTATTATCTCAAGCAATCATTTGGTGATTTCAGATGAATGATGTTATTGTGTAGAGGATTGTTAGAGATTGTAATGACATTAACAAAGGATCTGAAGTGTGGCTTAAGAATATTTTTCATATCTACCATTTTGGTGTTTATATCTAACATATTATGGTGACATGTTTGATAATACTAATATTTGAATGGTGCCCTATTAGTTGTGTATTATGGATACTTGTTCTTCTATGATATTGATGTTGACAATTGTTTTGTCAGATATGCAGTAGTGTATAGTATCAAACTTGTGTGAATATTGTCATTGTTATCATTTATGTCAAATCTGGTTATCTGGTTTAGATCGGATGGTGTATGTTGTTGGAGTTGCAGTTTTGGTATTGTTGGAAGATAGGTATGTATGAGATATGATACAATAAGGCATATATAACCTATTTGAGTCATTTACACAATATTTTCATCTCCAAAATCTTGAGTTGTTCTTATTTTGGTTCATATCTTGTCCTAGTATCATCTTCAATATATGTAGTGTCAGTTATATCAGCTTCTATCTATCATTTTGCAGTCTGACATCTATGGTATGTGGATTTTGGAGTTTATAACTGCTATGCTTAGAGTTTATGCTTATGGATCTGTATCTATGGGTCTGGTTACCCCTATCTTGTTTCAATAATTAAGGTATATGCATTGATGAATAAATTATGTAAAGGAAGCATGTAGAGATCTTGCAGAGCCCAATTTAGTTATCATGTTTTTTGATTAAGGCATTATTGGATAACGTGTTGATCTGAGAAGCATATTACTTGTTCTTCGTCAACATATTATCCCAGTTGATAGGATTTTTGGTATATATGTGTGTACATTTATTTATCAGAGATGTAGATGGTATGAAGTATGCGAAGTGTGAGTTATTGACAACAAAGCAGTTGGAGCAGAGTTAGAGTGTGAATGGTGTAGGAGTAATCCTTTACCAGATTTGATACAAGTATTTGTGGATAGTGGTACAAAGATATTTTACCCGATCTACTGTAAGTTTTATGATCTATAATCTGAGCTTAATTTGAAATTAATTTTACACATTTAGAGATGCAACTTTCCTCAATTCATTTATATTTATTGCAATGAGCATTCTAGCAGTGAGCCATCCAAAAGTGAGCTACCCATTTTGTAAACACCATATAACTATGTTGCCATTGAAGTTGTCATTTATGTCAACATGTGTGTGTGCAAGGGTTATTTGATGAAGTTGTAGAAGAGTGCCATTGATTCCATTGATATCATCAACCAGGAAGGTCAACTTACAGGTTGTAGATTAAGTAGAAGAGTTGTTGAGATCAAGTTGTGCTAACATTAGGTTGATTGATGTCATAAGTTGGAGAGTCTTGCATAGATCTTAGTGATCTGGTAGATGGATCCAATTGTTGAAGAAGATAGTATTGTTGCAGACTCCCACAATTCCATATGATGTGTCTATGAAGTTCATGTTGGATGTCCTGAAACTTCCTAGGTGATTTGATCGATATAACTTTGGCCAATTTGGAAGTTGCTCTTCATATTTTTTCTTGAAGTCATATTAGGATAACTTGGCCGATGAAGAGGCTAGGCATCAGTATGTGCAATTGGCATAAGTCAGGCCGATGTCGGGTCGAGTGTAGTTTACATTATTTTGTGTCATATTGGAATAGCTATGCCGATAGGGATATCGAGGATGTGTATCAGAGTATCTATTGAAGGTGGAATGACAAATTCCCACTATGTCAATAGTCTTATCTTTTTGGACAAAAGAAAATGAAGAGTAGACCCCTTTGTAAGATCATCAAAATAAAATATGTCGATATGTTCAAGGACTATGAAGTTGTGATTTCATAATAACTATGTCAATGCATGTTCAGGTTGGGTCATCGAAATAAGTTTGTATTGATGGGTTTGTGTCCAGATGTTAATCCGATAGCATTGACTATTCCGATGAGATTACATTTTTGAGTAACCTATGCCGGTAAAGTTTGTCACCATGGAGTTTGAGTTTTGGAATACCTATGCTGATAAAGAGAGGTTGACAGTATGTCATTAGAATGAATTATACTGTCATTCTAGCATTTTTTTCGTATGTTGATAGTTATGGTAATTCCAATATGTGGTTATCTGGCTTGGAGCTTTTTCACTCGGTATGAGTTATAGCAATAAGTGAAATATAACTATGTTGCCATTGAAGTTGTCATTGAAGTTGTCATTTATGTCAACATGTGTGTGTGCAAGGGTTATTTGATGAAGTTGTAGAAGAGTGCCATTGATTCCATTGATATCATCAACCAGGAAGGTCAACTTACAGGTTGTAGATTAAGTAGAAGAGTTGTTGAGATCAAGTTGTGCTAACATTAGGTTGATTGATGTCATAAGTTGGAGAGTCTTGCATAGATCTTAGTGATCTGGTAGATGGATCCAATTGTTGAAGAAGATAGTATTGTTGCAGACTCCCACAATTCCATATGATGTGTCTATGAAGTTCATGTTGGATGTCCTGAAACTTCCTAGGTGATTTGATCGATATAACTTTGGCCAATTTGGAAGTTGCTCTTCATATTTTTTCTTGAAGTCATATTAGGATAACTTGGCCGATGAAGAGGCTAGGCATCAGTATGTGCAATCGGCATAAGTCAGGCCGATGTCGGGTCGAGTGTAGTTTACATTATTTTGTGTCATATTGGAATAGCTATGCCGATAGGGATATCGAGGATGTGTATCAGAGTATCTATTGAAGGTGGAATGACAAATTCCCACTATGTCAATAGTCTTATCTTTTTGGAGAAAAGAAAATGAAGAGTAGACCCCTTTGTAAGATCATCAAAATAAAATATGTCGATATGTTCAAGGACTATGAAGTTGTGATTTCATAATAACTATGTCAATGCATGTTCAGGTTGGGTCATCGAAATAAGTTTGTATTGATGGGTTTGTGTCCAGATGTTAATCCGATAGCATTGACTATTCCGATGAGATTACATTTTTGAGTAACCTATGCCGGTAAAGTTTGTCACCATGGAGTTTGAGTTTTGGAATACCTATGCTGATAAAGAGAGGTTGACAGTATGTCATTAGAATGAATTATACTGTCATTCTAGCATTTTTTTCGTATGTTGATAGTTATGGTAATTCCAATATGTGGTTATCTGGCTTGGAGCTTTTTCACTCGGTATGAGTTATAGCAATAAGTGAAATCAAAGGTGAGGTTTTCATCGAAGTAACTCATGTTGACGAAAGGGACCAAAGGTAGCACAAGGTCATCAGGATAAGTTGTGAAGGTAGAGTAGATGTGAGATGTCATCTCGATAGTTAAAGCTATACCTATAGAGGTTTGAGGAATTGTATCATATTGAGTCAACCCGATGCATGCAACATGTTTACAGAGTGTATAACAAGAAGGTTAGTCACAACATGGATTTCAACTGATCTATGCAACCTGATTGTCCACATCGAATTTGACTTGTCCTAACCAAGTGACCTATACAAAAAATATGAAGACATGTGGCTCCTTGGTGGATAGAACAAATCAGATATATAGAAATCAATGATGATAAAGCTTGTTGTCGATTCTTTTAGGGTAGGTTGATAGAGGTTGGTGATCTCATTAATGGCAAACCTGTTGTAGTTGGTTGATGGGCTCAAGATGATTAATAGAGGTAGGATCAAATTTATTGCATAGATCAAGCTTGCTAAAAATAGCAACTTAGTATATTGAATGATTAGAAAAAAAATTGAATGCATTTACTATAGGAAAAAAATGTGAGATCATATTTAAGGCGGAGAATAAAAACTCCATAGTTGAAGATCTCCAAGACAACCTACTTGAATAAAATATCCAAGTCTGTAGTAGAAGAAAAATCTAATGTGTATAGAGTCGATCTAATCCAAAAGTAGTTATAAATATGATTCAACATTGGTTGTGATGGTATGATGAAAGGATAAGTATTCGGTAGATTACTAAGAGTTGGGGGTGAATCAGTAAACTAAAAAGGTGATACAAACTTCCCAAACTCAATTTCAATCACACAAAGTAAACTAATCAATAAAATACCACTGTCAAGATCAATACTCATAAGAATGTCAGTTGATTGTTAAGCAACTTAACAATAAAGAAATTTAATCTTGTAAACATCCAAATGCTTAATCATATGTCAACATACTCCATCTCTCAATGCTTCCAGTTATCATGCCTTATCAGAATAGTTAAGTAGTTAATCAAATCAACAAATAAGATCACAACCACAAAAAAATTCACCACATGACACAAGTATTTATACATGGAAAACCAGAATAGGTAAAAAATATAGTGAGATGAGACTCACAAGATAGCTATCTGATCTCTTCTGAAGTTTGCCCTGTTAGGAGCCAACCCTATTAAAGCTTTTACAATAAGTCTTGTTAAGAACTATTCCTGTTAGGAATCAATCAATTAAGGGATTTACAAATGCCTTGATAAACAAAAAAAAACCTGTTAGGAGTAACCTCAGTAGAGTATTTGAAAATCCAACCTAATGGACCACCTTGTTAGAGGATTTAAGAAGTAACCAAGCTTGTTAGAGCTTACCTAGTTAATGGATTTCAATTTTGTTGTAATTGTTAGAAGACAATAGGTTTTTCTTGATCTGTTTGAATAGCACTACATTTTCTTGATTAGATCCTTCTAAGCTTCAATCTGCCTTTACACAAACTACAAATTCATTATCCGGTTCGACAATCACACACTCAACTAATTTCTGCCAATAGCTTTTACAAAACAACTTCATTGAGCTTAAATGCAAATCAATCAGGTCGGTAACAAAACAAAAACCTAATTCTCTCATAGATATTAAAAACAAATTGGTTCAAGTGTGACCATTGGATTTACATAGAAATCGGTACACATTATTCAAGAAAATTCCAACTGCTGTTTGATCATTGCTTCATCAGTCTTTATAACTCATCATGCACTTTGCATTAGATGCAATATAATTTTCTCATTCCCTAGACAAACAAACAAATGCACCAAAATAATTTGAACTTGTCTTCATACAATGACCATACGTGTCACCATCATTACCACTCAGCATCAGATCATAAACCAACATAACCATTTCAATAAAATTAATCAGTTAGGGTTTAACAAAAACAATTGGTAGGGTTTACTTGTTAGATAGGGTTTATCCTCTTACACCGGTTACTAGTTCAACTCACATACTGACATACTAGCTTACAACACAAGCCAATAGCAATAACAACAATAATATCAACAATATCATAAATACCATGACCGGTTCAATTGATATTAATGACAACATAACATATGTATCATTAATGAAATCTTCATGCAAATGCCAACAATCTCCCCCTTTGGCATTGATGGCAATACAAATATCAATACCTCTGATTGCTGTTGTGACTAGTGAATAGAAATCTTGGTTTACATACCAAGTATTTGTTAGGTCCTGGAGACAACTGAGAGGAGGGGGGGGGGTGAATCAGTTGTCTAATAAATTCAAATTAATTAACTTAACCAAAACTTAATTCTTTATGCCGGTAAACCAAACTTTATGTCGGTAGATAGTTTTATCAGTTAATTGCAGTACTGGTAAAGATTAATGCATGAAACAAAAAGCCAATAATATTCTCAACACATAACACAAATATTTGTACATGGAAACCCTGTAAGGAAAAAAACCACAGTAAGAAGCCTTACCCACAATCAAATGATACTACTGTAGATAGTATGTGTGTACAATATGGAGTCTACACATGCAGAAAGGCCAACTGCCTAGAGCTTACTGCTCAATCACAAAATGGAAGTCACACTAACTACAATTGGATAGTTAAATCCAATGATAATGTACTACTTAAAATAGCATCTTCATATGCTTGATTTAGTACCGGTTTAGTTCTAATATGCCTTCTCAAAACCCTCCTTCAATCTTCAAATGATGTCTGCATGTATAGCTCTGCTTATTTTCATATATACCTTATTACAATCCCTTTTTCCAATCGCATATAAATCTCACAAATGAGATCTTACATTTATACCATAACCTAAGACCAATTGAATAGGTCGGCTCACAAAGAATATTACAATAGAATAAATTACAAATAAATCAATATGCAATGCATCATGTCAGCTCAATGCATTTACAATAATAATAAATCATCTCCATAACGTGTTGTGCTGATTTGGAATAGATATGCTTGCTGGTGAATAACCTGGACCTATTTGCCGGTAACAACAAATATGCAAACCCAAATAAATCAATAACCAAATCACCAAAACCAAGTGATCAAATAATGTCTTCGACATAACCAGGTAGTCTCCAAGTCATTCCAAGTCTCGGTGAATAATATAACCTACCGGTGAACCAAATACCGGTGATTGTGCATAAGTCATTGACTTGCAGGTCAACATAACCAAAGATCTCCAAGTGTTGATAAGTGTTGACAAGTGTTGATATCAATGAAAAAACCATATCAACATATCCAAAATGCCATCAAGCTCCCCCTTTGGCATTGATGGCAACACAAGATGGAAAAACCATCAAAGTGCCAAAACAGAAATGCCAAAAACCAAAAACCAACAATCTCCCAAAGAGATCATTAACCAAAAATCAAAATACATAGTATCTCTCCCCTAGGAATAATTTCTCCCAAAAGATAATGTGTTTTTCCATAATATCTCTCCCCTTTGACATCAAATACCAAAGCAATACAAAAACCAAATTCAAATACAAAATACCAACTCTTTACAAAATACCAAGTACTCCCCCTGAGAAGTAGCTCTCCTCATCAAAGCTGAAATAAAGGATTTCTCTGTTAATTCTATCGATTGATGACAAACATCAACTGTCTAAGTCTCTACCGGTGGGGGTAGAACTCCAAGTTGCTCTCTGAGATATTTAAAAGTCTCCTTAGGCAAAAGCTTAGTAAAAATATCTGCAATCTGCTATTTAGTATTCACATAAACCAATTTCACTTCTTTTGCTTCAACATTCTCTTTCAAAAAATTGAATTTGATAGAAACATATTTAGTTTTTGAGTGAAATACTGGATTCTTAGATATATCAATTGTTGCCATATTATCACAATAAATAGTTATAGGTTCCTTGCATTTTACCTTTATGTCCTTCAACATTTGTTTAATCCATAATACCTGTGTACAATTAGTTATTGTTGCAACATATTCTGATTCGGCTATTGATAGTGATGTACAACTCTGTTTCTTTCTCAACCATGAAATTAGTCTACTAGAAAGAAAAAATGCTCCACCGATGGTTCTTTTTTTGTCATCCACATCTCTTGCCCAATTAGCATTTGTGTACACACATAAATCAAAATTTTCATCTCTAGGATACCATAGACCAAGATTTGTAGTGCCTTGTAGGTACCAGAAAATCCTTTTAAGTGTTGCTTCATGATTTTCTTTAGGATTACTCTGAAATCTTGAGACAATACATACTACATTCATAATATCAGGTCTTGTTTGTGTCAAATACAGTAAACCTCCTATCATAGACTTGTATCTATTCGGATTAATATGTATTGATTCATCCTTCAAAGATAGTTTATCAGTTGTAGTCATAGGTGTGCTTACCGGTTTAGAGTTTTCCATGCCAAATTTCTATAGTAATTCCTTCAAGTACTTAGATTGACATAAGAATATACTTTTATGAGTCTATGAAATCTGCAATCCTAAAAATTAATTTTATCTCCCCAATCATAGACATTTCAAATTCTTGCTGCATTTTATTAGAAAAGTCTTTACACAATCTATCTTCTCCTCAAAAGATTATATCATAAAAAAAAACTTCAATAACCAAGATGTCATCATTAGTCACTTTTTAGTATATATTTTTGTCAACATCACCTTTAGTGTATCCTAACTTCAAAAGATATTTGTCCAATCTAGCATACCAAGCTCTAGGAGCTTGCTTTAGTCCATACAAATCTTTCCTTAACCTGCAAACCATATCTTTGTCACCTGTCAAAGAAAATCCATCAAGTTGTTCAATATAAACTTCTTCTTCAAGATCTCCATTAAGAAATGCACATTTAACATCAATTTGATATACTTTATAGTTCTTATGTGCTGCAAAAGCCAATAATAATCTGACTACCTCAATTCTAGCTATCGGTGCAAAGGTTTCATTGTAATAAACTCATTCTTTTTGTGAATATCCCTTACACACCAATCTTGCTTTGTTTTTGATTACCTCACCATCTTCATTAAGTTTATTTCTGAAAACCCATTTAGTTCCAATTACATTTTTATCTTTAGGCCGGGGAACTAATGACCAAGGGTTATTCCTTTCAATTTGTTCCAATTCATCTTCCATAGCTTTAATCCAATATTTATCTTCCCATGCCTCATTAATAGTTATAGGTTTACTTTGAGAAATAAGACATACCTCTTCATTTGCCAATCTTCTTCTATTCATAATTCTTTGAAATTTATTTCGAGTTATATGATCTTCAAAGTGGTTCAATCTTACATACCGAGGTGTTTTTACTTGTTGTTCTTCAATGACTGTTGAATCCTCAGATGATGCTAGTGTAACTGGATCAACATTCTATACCGGTGTACTCATAGTAGGTTCATTTGTGATTATCTCTATTTTTCAGTTCAGAGTCCATGTACCTTGAGTTTCCTCTAAACTGTTCATCAATCTTCACATTTGCACTTTCAACAATTTTCTGCAATCTCTTGTTAGAACATCTATATGCCTTTCTCTTAGATGAAAAACCAAGAAATATTCCTTCATTACTTCTAGGATCAAATTTTCCAATATACTCATCTATTATAATATAGCATTTACTTCCAAATATTCTGAAATAGTTAAGAGTAGGAGTATTACCAAACCATAGTTCATGAGGGGTCTTACCAGTTCCACCTTTTATGTGAACTTTGTTGAATGTATAAACTATTGTATTGACTACTTCTCTCGAATATATATGAGGTAGATTTGCTTCTGATATCATGCTTCTAGCTGCATCTAAGATAGTTTTGTTTTTCCTTTCCACAACTCCATTCTGTTGGGGTGTCCGAGGTGCTGATAAATGTCTTCTAAACCCATTCACTTCACAGAATGTATTAAATTCCTTAGATGTTAATTCGCCTCCTTGATTTGATCTCAAACATTTGATTTTCTTGTTAGTTTCATTCTCTACCATCACCTTGAATAGTTTGAATCTCCCAAATTTTTTAGATTTCTCCTTGAGAAAAGTAACCCAACACATTCTAGAATAGTCATCAATGATTAGCATAAAGTACCTATCTCCTTGTATACTGCTAGTTCTTACTAGACCACATAAATCAATATGAATTAAATCAATAACATTGTTAGATTTCTCTGAAATATGAAAGTTTCTCTAACTTTCTTTCCAAGTTGACATTCCTTGCATATCGGATTGTGAGGTTTAACAATCTTAGGTAAATCTCTTACTGCCTTAGTTGTACTGATTTTCACAATGCATTGAAAATTTACATGACAAAGCCTCTCATGCCATAACCAACTTTCATCAATATGTTCAATCAAACATGCTTTCTCATTGTTATTCAAATGAAAGATATTACCTCTAGTCTGATTACCGGTTGTAATTTCTAAACCACTTTTGTTTAAGATTTTGCATTTACCATTCTTGAATTGTAACTGAAATCATTTCTCAACTAATTGACCAACACTCAAAAGATTATGCTTTAAACCTTTCAACATAGTAAACATTATCAGTATTGTGCTTACTATCAAAAGATATACTTCCTTTTCCTTTGATCATACAAGCTTTATCATCTCCAAATTTCACTAGACCTCCATTGTATTCCTAAAAGGTTAAGAATTTACTTTTATCACCAGTCATGTGATGTGAACATCCAGAATCAATGATCCATTCATCCTTATCTTCAATTTTAGCTGTCAGGGCCTGCTCTACTGGTTGAACAGCAGGTGTCAGTTGATCTTTAGTTATAGCAACAAAAGCCCATCCATTATCTATCAGATCCTCATTAGAATCATCAGTGACTCCTTCATCAACATAATAACAAGATTTGTCTTTGTTCTTCTTAAACTTGTATCTCTGATAATCAGGGTTAGGCTTGTATGTTATTTTAGCTTCTTCTCTTAATCTTTCATGTCTATAAGGACACCTAGAAGCCATATGACCAATTTTATTGTAGTTGAAACATTTAAAGGGTGCTTTACCTTCATACTTACTTCCAACTGGACCTTTAGGCATTTTCCTTGCAAATAGTGCTTCAAGTTCTTCTAGTTCTTCATTATCCTTTCTGATATCTTCAAGTTCTCTTGCATAGAAGGCTTTCTAATCGGATTTCTCAGATGATGATGATGATGCCTGGAAAGCTAGATCTGTCTTAATAGTAGCAACAGGACCAAATTTTTCAAGTTGAAAAGTTGAAAGTTTTCCAACCAAAGTGTCTCTAGATACTAATGCATTAGGCATTGTTCTCAATTCATTTTATATGCTGGTGGGAATTCTCTTAAAACTTTAAAAACAATTTCATCTTCACTTAAGGTTCCTCCACAATATTGTATACCCAAAACAATTTCATTTACTCTTTCCATAAAAGCATAAATTCTTTCATCTTCTTCCATTTTCAGATTTTCATACCTGACCTGGAAGCATTCAATTTTTGCAATTTTGACTATGGAATCTCCTTCTTTCAATGTTTCCAATTTGTCCTAAATATCTTTTTCTATAGATCTATTTGATAATTCCATGATTTGTTGATTTGACAATGCACTCAAAAGTGCTTCTCTTGCTTTGCAATCATTTTCCTCATCTTTAGCCAAGTTTGATGGATTAGGTTGACCTTGAGTAGGAGCAGTATAACCACTCTTTGTAACATCCCATATCTCCTTTCCAATGCAATTCAAATGTCTCCATCCTGATCTTCCATATGCCATAATTGGTTCCATCAAGTTTCGGACTGTCCTTCCTGAAATAGTTAGAAGACATTGGATCTCCTCAAGCTGTTAAACTTTTGTAAAAAGAGGACTAGGCTCTAATACCAATTATTAGGTCCTAGAGACAACTAAGAGAGGGGGGGTGAATCATTTGTCTAATAAATTCAAACCAAAATTAACTTAACCAAAACCTAATACTGAATACCAATAAACCAAACTTTATGTCAGTAGATAGTTTTATCAGTTAATTGTAGTACTGGTAAAGATTAATGCATGAAATAGAAAGTCAATAATATCCACATCACATAACACAAATATTTGTACGTGGAAACCCTATAAGGGGAAAAACCATGGTGGGAAGCCTTACCCACAATCAAATGATACTACTGCAAATAGTATTTGTGTACAATATGGAGTCTGCACATGTAGAAAGGCCAGCTGCCTAGAGCTCACTGCTCAATCACAAAATGGGAGTCACACTGACTAAAATTGGATGGTTAAATCCAATGATAATGTACTGCTTAAAATAACATCTTCATATGCTGGATTCAATATCGGTTTAGTTCTGATATGCCTTCTTAAAACCCTCCTTCAATCTTCAAATGATGTCTGCATGTATAGCTCTACTTATTTTTACATATACCTTATTACAATCCCTTTTTCCAATCGCATATAAATCTCACAAATGAGATCTTACATTTATACCATAACCTAAGACCAATTGAATAGGTAGCCTCATAAATAATATAACAATAAAATCAATTACAAATAAATCAAAATGTGATGCATCATGTTGGCTCAATGCATTTACAATAATAATAAATCATCTTCATAACGTGTCATGCTGATCTGGAATAGATATGCTTGCCGATCCATAACCTGGAGCTATTTGCCGTTAACAACAAATATGCAAACCTGAATAGATCAATAACCAAATCACCAAAACAAAGTGATCAAATAATGTCTTCGATGTAACTAGGTAGTCTCCAAGTCATTACAAGTGTTGGTGAACAATATAACCTGCCGGTGAACCAAATACTGGTGACTGTGCATAAGTCACTTAAATTCCGATGAACATAGCCAAAGATCTCCAAGTGCTGATAAGTGTTGACAAGTGTTGACATAAATGACAAAACCATATCAACATATCCAAAATACCAACAATATTCACCATGCTCTGTCTGTCATCATCTTGATATTGGTTCTCCTTTTCATAATCACATAATTCTTCTTCCCCTTTTACAACAATGCCAAATTGAAAGTAAAACATGTAATGTCAAATTTTCACTGTACATCAACAACATACTATAACTTGATGCTCCCCCTATGTAGTACATCCTCTTCTCCATCAATCTATGTAAAATTCTGCAAGTGATTCAGGGATTGATGCATTCATCATCATGCTCAACTGACCTCATGAAGGGGTACAACCCCTAGTTTACTTTTAAGACACTCAAATGTAGTCTTAGGGAGAGGTTCGCTAAAAATATTTGCACACTACTCCTTGGTAGAAAGATGTTCTAAGATAACATCTTTGCTTTGAACTTTTTCCCTCAAGAAATAATACTTCAATTCAATGTGTTTGGCTGGTGCATGCAAAATACGATTCTTAGAAATATTTATAGCACTTGTATTATCACATAAAATCTTTATAGGTTCTGAGATCTTCATCTTAAAACCTTCCAAAATGTGCCTCTTCCAAATAGCCTATGTGCAATTCATATAAGCTGCAACATACTTAGCTTTAATTATAGATTCTGAAGTACAACTCTGCTTCTTACTACTCCATGAAACAAGCCTTCCTCCTAGAAAGAGTGCTCCACCGGTTGTGATTTTCTAGTCATCACCATTTCCTTCCCAATTATCATCTATAAATAAAAATTTCCTCCATATGGATACCATAATCCATAGTCAACAACACCTTTTAGATATCTAAAAATTCTCTTGGTTTCTATCAGATGTATTTCCTTTGGATTCTTCTAGAATCTAGCAACTATTCCAACCGCATGGGATATATCCGATCTTTTGTGAACAATATAGTATAATTTTCCAATCATTGACCTATATTCCTTTTCATCAACATACTTAGATTCATCTTCCTTCATCAACTTACAACCTACAACCATTGGTGTTCCAACTAGTTTACAGTCACTCATGCCAAATGTCTTCAAAACCTCTTTCACATACTTAGATTGTGTAATGAAAATACCATTGTTCATTTGATGTACTTTCAAGCCTACCAATTTTTTTATTTCCCCTACTCAAGATATTTCAAATTCATTTTTCATTTCATCTGCAAAACTTTTTCTCATGACAACATTACCTCCAAATATAATGTCATCAACAAATACTTCACTAACTAGTATTTCATCTCCTTCAAACTTGAGATAAATATTACTATCATCACTGGTTCTTGCAAAGCCTATCTTCATGAAATGTGTATGAAGCATTTTACACCATGCTCTGGGTGCCTACTTTAATCCATATAATGCCTTATGCAATTTGCATACCATGTCTTTCTCATCTATCAAAGCATAACCATATGGCTATTCTATGTAAACTTCTTCTAATATCCTATTAAAAAATGTAGACTTAACATCCATTTGGTATACCTTGAACTTCTTATGGGCTGCAAATGCAAGTAAAGTTTTGACACCTTCCAGTCTTGCTAGCGGTGGAAAGGTTTCACCATAATCTTCTCATTCTTCTTGTGCATAACCCTTGCAAACCAACCTAGCCTTTTTGCAAATTACAACACCATTTTCATTCAACTTGTTTCTAAATACCCATTTAGTACCTATAACATTCTTATTTACCAGTTGGGGTACTAGGGTCCAAGTGTTATTCTTCTCAATTTGATCCAATTCCTCCTCCATAGCTTTAACCCAATGATCATCACCTAATGCTTCCTCAAAACTTCCTTGTTCAATGGTGGAGATCATGCAAGAGTTCTCTCTTATTCTCCTTCTAGTTAGTACTCTAACACCCTTATCCCCAATAATTTGTTCAGGACAATGGTCCAGTCTCACATATCTAGGAATAACATGATCATTATCTTCAGGTTCAACTTCTTCATCATCTTCTTCTTCTGAATTTAACTATTCTAGTTGAACAAGTGTACTAGAATTTGCTTTGTTGGTTTCAGATTTAACTATTTCAGGGTCCAAAAGAAAAATGCAGGGATCTTCATCCATTTTCTCTGAACTAGTTCATTCTGAGACTTTAGGACATTTATCTACTTGAATATCAACACTCTCAACAATTCTCTGTATCCAGTTGTTGAAACATTTGTAGGCCTTACTCTTGGTGGAATAGCCAAGAAATATACCTTCATCACTCTTAGCTTCAAACTTGCTAATGCAATCACCTCTTTTAATAAAGCATTTGGTACCAAATATCTTAAAATAGCTAACATCAAGTGATCTTCCATACCAATATTCATAAGGGGTCTTGTGCTTACCTATTTTCACTAGAACTCGGTTCATTGAATAGACAGTTGCACTGACAACTTCCTTCCACAATATTTTCGCTACTCCTCCTTGTATCAACAGTGTCCTAGCACCTTCAACCATTGACTGGTTGTTCCTCTCTGCAATACCATTCTGTTGTGGTGTTCTTGGTGTAGAAAGTTGTCATTTGATACCATTCTCATCACAATACTTAGTGAACTCCTCAAAAGTAAATTCACCGCCTTTATCTATTCTCAAATATTTTATCATTTTTCCACTCTCTTTCTTAGCTAAGGCCCTGAATGCCTTGAACTTACCAAAGGCTTCAAACTTATCGTTCAAGAATGTGACCCACATCATCCTTGAGAAATCATTAGTGAAGATCATGAAATATTTTTCACCTTGAATGCTTCTTGTTCTTATTGGTCCACATAGATCTGTATGAACCAAATCTTACAAGTGGTCTACTGAGGACTTGCTCTTGAAAGTTGAAGAAGTAATCTTTCCTAAATGAAATTCTTTGCAAAGAGCATTAACCAGTTTGTTTATCTGAGGAAGACCTCTTACTATCTTGGACTTACCCACTCTAACAACATTATCAAATTTTATATGACAAAATCTCCTATGCTAAAGCCAACCATCCTCTATCTTTGCAATCAAATAGTTGTTAACTTTAGGATTAAGATGAAACAAATTACCTCTAGTTTATTTCCCAGTTGCAAATAATTCACCTTTGTTGTCAAAGAATTTACACATACAATTTTTAAACTCCAGTAGATATCCTTTGTCATTAAGTTGTGCCACACTTAGAAGATTGTGCTTTAGACCTTCAACCCAATAGACATTGTCAACATTGTTGTTCTCATTAAGAGAAATAACTCCCTTACCTTTAACCATGCAAGGTGAGTCATTGTCAAATCTGACAACACCGCCATCAAATTCCTTCAAGGAAAGAAACTTGCTTCGATCACCGGTCATATGATGTGAACAACCACTATCAATGATTCAATCATTAGAGTTATCCATCCTGGACACTAATGCCTTCTGGTCTAATATCTCTTCCTTAATAGCTACAAACACAATATCTTCACTAGAATCACCATCAGATTCTTCATCTGTGATACCACTATCAACAAATATAAGATAAACTCTCTTGCCTTTACCCTTACACTTCTTGAATTTATCTCTCTTGTGTTCATTTTCACCATTAGGACAATTAGATACTATATGACCAATTTCTTGCATGCAAAATATTTTAAAGGTACTTTACCTCTATTATTACCAGTGCCTTTAGGCAGTCATTTTGCCAACAATGCTTCAAGCTCCACTAAATTTTCATCATCGTCAACATCTCTGTTGGATCTGGATTCATAGCCATGACGAGTATCTCTACTTTTTCTCATAGATGGGTTAGAGACAGAAGCTCTAAATGTAGATTCTGATTTCTATATACTACCATCATAGCCATTTAATTCAAAAGAAATAAGGTTGCCAATTATAGAGTCAATATTTACCTTAGTTTTGTCAATGGACTTCAGCTCCTCAATAGCAGCAACTTGGATAGCATAGACCGGTAATAGGGTTCTTAGTACCTTACTAATCACTGTGACATCTTCCACTTTCCCTCCTACACTCTTTATTTCACCTACTATATCTTTTATCCTTTGACCATACTGTTGGATATTCTCGCCTTCAGACATTCTCATGTTATCAAACTTTCCTCTTAGACTCTACTCTTTAGCAATCTTAACATGTTCATCACCGCTATAAATCTCTTCGAGTTTTTTCCATACTTCATATGCAGTATCAAGACCATGAACATCTACATATTCAACATCAGACATGGAACTGATAATAGCCTCCACTGCTTGATGATTTTCATGTTGTTCTTTCTTCTGATCATCAATTATAATTCCAATATGTGCATATACTTAGTTTCTAGATGCTCCCAATACTAACTTCCTAGACTCTTGATGTAAATCTTCATTCTGTCGCTCCATATCCTATAGTTTCCTCTATTTAACTTCGGACCTTCCTTCTTCATCATGATCTACAAGATCTTTTCCTCAAGCTATTAGGCTTTAGATTTTAGAGGACCTAAGTAGTTCTGATACCAATTGATGGTATGATGAACTAATAAGTATCCTGTAGATTACTGATGGGGGGGGTGAATTAGTAAATGAAAAAACTGATACAAGCTTACCAAACTCAATTTCAATCAAACAAACTAAACGTATCAATAAAATACCACTGCCAAGATCAATACTCATAAGAATACTAGTTGACTATTAAAGTAACTTAACAGTAAACAACTTTAATCTTGCAAACATCCAAATGCTTATTCATATGTCAACATACTCCAACTCCCAATGATTCTAGTTATCATTCCTTATCAGAATAGTTAAGTAGTTAATCAAATCAATAAATAAGATCATAACCACAAAAACATTCACCAGATGACACAAGTATTTATACATGGAAAACATAATTAGGTAAAAACCACGGTGAGCTGAGAATCTCAAGATAGCTATCTAAACTCTTCTGAAGTTCGCCCTGTTAGGAGCCAAGCCTATTAAAGCTTTTACAATAAGTCATATTAAGAACTAATCCTATTAGGAATCACTGGGTTAAGGGATTTATAAATGCCTTGATAAAAAGTAAATACCCTATTAGGAGTAACCTCGGCAGAGGATTTGAAAATCCAAGCTAATGGATCGCCTTGTTAGAGGATTTAAGAAGTAACCAAGCTTGTTAGAGCTTACCTAGTTAAAAGATTTCAATTCTGTTGTAATTGTTAAAAGACAACAGGTTTTTCTTGATCTGTCTAAATAGCAATACATTTGCTTGATCAAATCCTTTTTAGCTTTAATCTACCTTTACACAAACTGCATATTCATTATCCGGTTTGGCAACCACACACTAAACTAATTTTTGCCAACACCTTTTACAAAAAAAATTCATCAACCTTAAATACAAATCAATTAGGTCAGTAACACAAAAAAAATCTAATTCTCTCTTAGATATTACAAACAATTCCATTCAACTTTAACTGTTGGATTTACATAGCAATTTGTACACGTTATTCAAGAAAATTCCTATAACTCTTTGATAACTGCTTCATTGGTCTTTGTAACTCATCACATGCTTTACATTAGATGAAATACACTTTGCTCATTCACTAGACAAACAAACAAACACACAAAAATTATTTGAACTTGTCTTCAATCAATGACCACACATGTCACCATCATTACCGCTTAATGTCAGATCATAAACCAACTAACCATTTTAACAAACTTAATTAGTTAGGGTTTAACAAAAATAGCTGGTAGGGTTTACCGGTTAGATAGGTTTATCCTCATACACTAGTTACCAGTTCAACTGACATACTTACATACCAATTTACAACATATTTCATGAAGCTCTTCCTACTAGTTACAAGTCAATAGCAATAACAACAACAATATCAGAAAATATCATAAATACCAATATCAGTTCAATTGACATCAAAGACAACATAACATATCATTAATGCAATCTTCATGCAAAGGCCAACAGGTTGGTAGAAAATAAGGATACCTCAACAAGTTGACTAATGGTGTGTGTATAGAGAATATACAGTGTGCTAAAGGGAGGCGTGTTTCTATGGTGAAGAGATGAGAGTGTAGACAGATAGAGTTAGAGAGAAAAAGTAATTGCAGAAACATAGTAGTGAGGGAAGTTGTAGAAGCACAAGATTGAGAATAAAGTAGTTTGAGAAAGGTTAAGATGAGGCAGAGAGAAGATGATAATCAGACAAAGGGAGAAGCAAGAAACATAGGAAGAATGCTAGCAAGCAGATAAATCCTTTCTGAAAGTGTGAAAAATTTGTAAGTGTTACAAAACACATTTGTAACAAGGTTTTATCATGACATTATAACAACTGAATATTATTGTATTTCTCTGAGTGGGTTCTCAGAGCAGCGGTAGGTGCTCCTTTGAGTAGGTGCTCATATAAATAGTGCTTGGAGCTAAGAATATTAGGGGTTGGTGTTCCTTGGGTTGGTGTCGTAAAACATATTGTAAATTGTTATTCATTGTGAGGCTAGATTGGAGCAAAAAACTCCAACAGCTATTCTCATTGAGGTTTTTCCCAAATTGGGTTTTTCGCATACATCTAGTGTTATGTGATGTGCTCTTGTGTGTGTGTGTTTATCTTTTCATTAAATCTTTAAAATCTGCATATTGAACTCAAAATTTTTGAAATACATTGATTCACTCCCCCTTCTCAGTGTCCATTTGTGTTCTTCAATTGGTATTAGAGCCCTAGGTTCCCTAATAGAAAAACTTTCTCCAGCTTTGGTAGATTTTGGTGTATGAGCACAATGGTTAAATTTGAGTCAATCCCTGCACCTATGTTTGATGGTTCAAACTATTCTATCTGGTCTTGTAGAATGGAAGTCTACTTGTCTACCTTAGGTTATGATGTTTGGATGTTAGTCAAAAATGGATATTCTACTCTTACTAGTCCTCCTACTAATCCTAATGCAAAAAGGAAATATGAATGTGATGTTGAAGCCATGAAGGCTATTCTCCATTGATTATTTGATACAATATCTTTAGAAGTTATGAGATGCAAGTCTATAAAGAGCATAGGGATAGAATAAAGAAACTCTATGGAAATGAGCCTAGCACCACTGAATCAGATTGTGGAAGCAAGAAGAATAATGGAATAGATATATGTACATATAATAAAATAATATCAGTTAGTTGCTACAATAGAAATGAAGAGTAAAATCATCTATTTATGGCACAAGAGACACAAAGTGAAGAGCAAACATCAAAGAGCAACAACAGTGAGCAATCCAGAATGCAAGATGTATTTGGCAGTGATTAAGAAGATGAAGAAGAAGTTGAAGTAGAAGTGGATCTTGAAGGAGAATTACTGGGTGCCCTTGAAGAGCTGCAAAATGTTAAGAAATAATATAAATTCTATAAAAAAATCAGTCCAAGAAGAATGTAATCTACTAAGAAAATGTCTTGAAGAGTCTAATAAGAATATCGACATATTGACAACTCAACTAAAAGAAGCCAAAGGCATGTGTGAAGACATAAAATCAGATCTTGATTGCAAGAAAAGAAAATTTGAAGAGCTATAGTTGGAAGTTGAGACTAAAGGTAAAGAGTCATAATATAAAGGATGAAATAACCAAGCTAACAATGGAGATTGAGAAATACCAAGATGAGATCAAGATGAGAACCAAATATGGAGGAAGCACTGAGGCATTGGACAAGATGTTGAGAAAGTAGAAAATCAACAAGGATACTACCGGTCTAAGATGTGATGTTGATGAATGCTCTACTAGTGAAGAATCATCAAAAAATGATATAAAAATTATGTCTTCAAGCTTGAATAGTCATGGTAATAAAAACACCTTCACAGTAAGGAATGCTACAAGAAAGAAGATAGATCTGACAACAACTGCTGAAAATATGAAGATGAAAATTGCTGCTACAAGAAAGAATCATGTTGATCTGAAAAGAAAATGTTAGATGAATGAAGATGGCTACATCAAAAATGAGAACACAAGAAATTCTAGAAGACCTCCTGCTAGAAGAAGATCAAACAATGTTGATTCACACACAATTGAGAATAGGAGAAAATCAAGACATGTGTCTGCTACAAATGAGCATCCTAGGATCAACAACAAATGAAGAAGGAATGATGAAAACAAGTCTACAAGATCTCCACACACATGGAAAAATAAATTTGTAAGTTATAAGTCATCCTTCTTTGGTTATTATTTTCATGCAAACGATATGAACAAAGGGCAAGTGAGTGTAAAAAGGGATCTAGGAATAATCAAGGTGCATTCTCTAGAAATAGAAATGTGGTTTTTCATTGACGTAATACATATGGACATAGTATGTCAAGTTTTAGAAACATGCATAGATCTTCTCTGATGTATGATAGGAAGAGTCCATATGCTGCTCCAAAAAATGTAAATGTTGTATGTTACAATTGTAACAAATTTGGCCATTAGAGTCATGAATGTAGAAGTAAAACATTTCAATCATATGGCAGCCCTTCCACTTTCTCTTCCAACAAAATTTCAGGATATAACACTTATGGTCAGCAAGGAAGAGTTGATAGAACTTATGTAAGATAGGGATATACATGGAACAAAAATAGAAGGATGTTTGGTTTGTCAAGAAATTCTTTTGTTCCATCTATTGGTAACAATAGCATGATTTGGAGAAGGATAATAAATCAGATTGATAGATATCCCTCTACTCCTCTATTAGGTAAGAACACATTTAGCTATAGCTGAAAAAAAATTGCCCACACTGCAAAAAATCATTAATAAGGGTTGTCAAGCAAAGGAAAATGATAAATGTTGCTCCAAGAATTCCAAGTAAGAGACAAAGGGAGATCAACAAAGTTTGGAGAAGAAAATAAGAGGATATGGCCATGGGAAGGCACTATTCATTCAATGCACAAGTGACATCTTCTAGGGCTTAAGGAGATGTAGGACCTTAGGGGGAGCTACTTCTTGATCATACCTTTTGCCCCTAATTTTTAAAAGTAGTAGTTTAAAGACAATTTATTGGACAAGAACTAGTAACAAGGATGCTAATTAAAATGACGACAATTTTGATTAGTAATAGGGTTAGTTAAGATTTTGTTTATCTATTGTAATTTCTTGTATTGGTGAAGTTTATGGCTTGTTAGTATATCAAGCTAATTGTGATTGTATACTTGTGTACATAAGGATGGGTATAGTTGCAAGTAGTAAAAAATATGTTGAAGAATATCCACAATGCACTTCTTTCAACATGAAAGATTGGAAGAATGATGCAACACATAGGAGAATAGATAACATAGAAAAGAAATATTAAGAGTATGTATATAACATAATGAATTTTACAAATGTGAGGAAGACTAGCATCAAAAAGAGGACCTCATGGAAGAAGATGAGATGGCAGATTTTATAGTTGATGAATTGGCAGTACATCAAGATTCAACATTGTTGGCATAACAATATTTGTGCAATGCTATCTTCTTATGGTTGCATACTAACAAATATGATGTTGTGCATGGTTGCACTTGTAGAAGTTTGTTAGAAGGAAACTCTCAATATAGAGGTTGCAAATGACTATAGTAGGGAAAATATTGTACCCGACATGAAGAAAACGGTAGTGGGGAGAGTGCATACATAACAAGGTGAATTTGTAGTCCAAAGGAGAAGTTAGCATGAAGATAGATGGAAGAAAGAAGAACCATTTGAATGTACTAGTTTTCATTCATAGGGGAAAACAAAATGCACATGATGGAAGAGAATAGAGAAATTTATAGCAAGACATGAAAGAATAATTGTATCAAATGCATGACCAAAGTATAGGCATGGATACAGTCATAATACATTCATCAGGCCAAAGGAAAATTGGTCTATGGTTCAAGGGGATCTACAAATATTACATATCACTCTATTGCATTCATGCACATCCACAAGATCATCTATCATGGTAGTTGCAGGTCTCAGGGAGAGACAAGTGATTTTTATAAGTAGTATTGGCTTTGCTCTTATATTGTAATAATGGTTCATCTACCATGCAACCACCATACATGAACACATTCCTAATGGTTATTCTCAGGCACATCAAATGAATCAAAGGGAGAGAAGTTATTTTTTAGAATAACATATGGCTTGAGGGGGAGAATGTAGACATCCATGGTTGGCGGTCAAAAGTCAATTATGAAATTCTATTGGTTGTCAAGGCCCCTTTTCCATTATTGTCAAAGGGGGAGAGAATGTGTAGTGTTGAAAGAAATGTTAAAGGGGGAGATTGTTGGCACTGAAGTTGTCATCGATGTCAACATATGTGTGTGCAAGGTTGACTTGATGAGGTTACAAAAGAGTTCCATTGATTCCATTGATGTCAACTAGGTAGGTCAACTTGCAGGTTGCAAATTAAGTATAAGAGTTGCTAAGATTAGGTCGTACTAAGATAAGGTATTGATGTCATAAGATTGAGAGACTTGCAGAGATCTCAGTGATCACCTTGATGGATTAGGTTGTTGAAGAAGACAATGTTGTTGCAAACTCCCACAATGCCATATGATGTTTCTATGAATTTCCTGTTGGATGTCCTAAAGCTGCTCATTTGATTTTATCGGTATAACTCTGGTCGATCTAGAAGTTTCTCTTCACAAGAATTCTTGAATTTTTATTGGGATAACTCAGTTGATAAAGAGGCTAGGCATCAGTATGTACGATCAGCGTAAGTCATGCCATTGGGTCGAGTGAATTTTATGTCATGTTTTGTCATATCGGAATAGCTATGCTGACCAGGAGATGGAGGATATGTATCAAAGTAGCTATTGAAGGTAGAATGAAAAATTCCCACTGTATCGATAGTGTTATCTATTTTTATGGAAGAAAATGAAGAGTAGACCCCTTGGTAAGATCATTAGAATAAAATATGTCAATATGTTTAAGGACCATGGAGTTGTGATTTCAGAATAACTATGTCGATGCATGTTTAGGTTGGGTCATCAGAATAAGTTTGTTTTGATGGGTTTGTATCTAGATGTTAATCCGATAGTGTCGGTTGTTCCGGTGAGTTTGCATTTTTGGGTAGCCTATATTGATGAAGTTTATAACCATGGAGTTTGAGTTTTGGAATACCTATGCCGATATAGGGAAGTTGACAGTATGTCATCGGAATGACTTATACTACCATTCTAGCTTATTTTTCCTATTTCGATAGTTATGGTAATTCTGATATATGGTCATTTGGCTTGGAGGTTCTTCATTAGGGATAGATTATAGCGATAAGTGAAATCACAAATGAGGTTTCCATCAAAGTAACTCATGTTGAAGAAAGGGACCAAAGGAATGACAAGGTCATCGAGATAAGTTGTGAAGGCAGAGTAGATGGGAGACGTCAGCCCAACAATTAAAGCTATACTGATAGAGCTTTGAGGAATTGTATAGGAATGAGTCAACTTGATGCATGCAACATGTTTATAGAGTGTATAACATGAAGGTTAGTCATAGCATGGAGTTCAACTAATCTGTGCAACCTGATTGTCCACATGGAATTTGACCTGTCTTGACCAAGTGACTTGATCAGGTGGATAGAACAAATCAAATATGTAGAATTCGGTAATCATGAAGATTGTTGTTGATTCTTTTAGGGTAGGTTAATAGAGGATAGTGATCTCATTAATGGTGAACCTATTGCAGTTGGTTGTTGGGCTCAAGATGATTAACAAAAGTAGGATTAGATCTGCTAGATAGATCAAGCTTGCTAAAAATAGCAAATTAGAACAGAGAATGATTAGAAGAGAATTTGAATACATTTACCATAAGCAGAAAATGTAAGATCATATTCAAGGAAAAGAATAAAATCTCTAGAGTTGCAAATCTCCAAGACAACTGACTTGAATAAAATATTCAAGTCTACAGTAGAAGAAAAATATGATGCATATAGAGTCAATCTAATCCAGCAGTAGTTGTAAATATGATTTGACATTGGCTGGTGGAAAATAATGATATCTCAAGAAGTTGACTGATGGTGTGTGTAGAGAGAATATACAGTGTGTTGAAGAGAGGTGTGTTGTTATGGTGAAGAGATGAGAGTGTAGACAAAGAGAGTTAGAGAGAAAAAGAAGTTGCAGGAAAAGAGTAGTGAGGGTAGTTGTAGAAGCACATGATTGACAATAGAGTAGTCAGAGAAAAGTGAAACTAAGGAAGAGAGAAGAAGACAATCAAATAGAGGGAGAAGAAAGAAATAGAAGAATAATACTGACAGGTAGACAAATCCTTTCTGAAAGTGTGAAAAATTTGTAAGTGTTACAAAATACATTTGTAACAAGGTTTTATCATGGTAATGTAACAATTGAATATTATTGTATTTCTCTTAGTGGGTGTTCAGAGAAGGGGTAGGTGCTCCTTAGAGTAGGTTCTCATAAAACTAGGGGTTGGTGCTCATAATATCAGGGGTTGGTGTTCCTTGCATTGGTGCCCTAAAACATATTGTAAATTGTTATGCACTATGAGGGTGGATTGGAGCAAAAGACTCCAATAGCTATTCTCACCAAAGTTTTTCCCACATTGTGTTTTCCTCATACATCTGGTGTTATGTGATGTTCTCTTGTGTTTGTGTGTGTTTATGTTTGCATTACATCTTTAAAATTTTTACACTGAACTCAAAAGTTTTTAAATATACTGATTTATGCCCCCCCCCCCTCTCAATGTCCATTTGTGTTCTTCAAACTAGTTATATCATGTTGAGAGTTAACACTCTTCGTGGTTTTCCCATTTGGGTTTTCCACATATCAAATTTTGTGTTCCATTTGTGGTTGTGTTTTGTTTTTTATTCTACATTTTCTATTTCATGTTGTTTTGCTTAATTGATGAATTTAATATATTAGTAAAAGGTTTATAAATTGGGAGAAAGTTTTAGAATCTATAAGAATATTGATTCACCCTCCTAGATGAGTATTCTGGTCTCTTCAACCAATCCAACATAGATATTTTGTTAATGGTGTTCTTAATTGATGCCCACCTATCAGTTTGGTATTTGATAGTGATGTATTGGAGAGAATAATTTTAGATGTTGAGTTAGTGATGATGTTTATGTTTATTAACATTTGATTGTTATTTTTTATCATTATAATTTTTATGATTATTATGAAGGGATAATACAAAGAACATTTTGATATTAGTTGTAGATGGTTTGTGGATTCCCACATTGTTGGTGTCTAATGTCTACAATTTGTATGATGTGGATAATACTAATGATTCTCACAATATGAATAACAACAAAGATATCATGATGAGGATTAGAAAATTCTACATATTAAGATGAGAATTAGATGCATAGTAGTAGAATGGAGATGTTATGTTAGGTGAGAAGATGATGTTTCTATGATATTTTTATCCTTGGAAGATTGACAGAACAAGTTGGGGATGAAGTAAGTATTAATATCTACTTGGAAGAATGATCCACACTCCATCATGTTAGTTTATATGGTCTTGCAAACTTGGATGCAATATTTATGCTTTATGTACTTTGTACTCCTATCATTTCAGGTACTTAATGTTGTAGTTGATGTATTCGGTGATTGTAGTTGGCTGACATCCTAGTTCTCTATTAGAGTTGGTCTGGAAAATTCTCTACATTTCTCTGAATTGATTTTTTAGATTTCATTCTTTGGAGGATATATTTATATTTTCTATCATGTATTAACTTAATTTTTAGAAGTTGGTGTTCTCTACAAGTAGTAATAATGATTTTTTGTGTATGAATGACCCTCCTAAATTAAGTGTTTTGTATTAGTCATGTCATGTCAATATAAAATATATCTAAAAATAAGAAAGAAGGATTTGAGAATTATGTTGGATGTTCAAGGAAATTTCTAGTATGATGTGCATGATGCCAAATGGTCTATTTGATGGTGCATTATAATTGGAATATTTGTTTCAAGGTAACTACTCTGGTTCAACTGATAGAATTTACTATATTCTTGTAGTGAATCCTTGGGTGTCTCCTCTTGGTTTAAATATTGTCTTGTGTTGATTTTTGGTTGTACCTTAGCATTTGTGGATCTAAATTGAGCTTCATCTAGAAGATATATTTTGAGCCCACAATTGATGTGCTACATGGTTCATCTACATGTTACCTTGTTCCCAACCTTGGAGGATGTGTGATATTAGGTGAGTTGTTTGAATCTCCTTGGATATAAGTTATATTATTATTTTAGGTCCTCTCTATCTATTGGATTGGGTAGATTTAACCACAGTTATCTTTTTTTGGAGACTTGATAGTACCTATTTTTGTCCTCTTCTCTAACTGGCCTCATTTATTTTTTGAATGAAGAAGATGGTAAGTATAGAATATCAAACTAGTGTTGATGGTGTGTATGTGTGTGTAGATCAAGATGTGTACTATTCTTACATGATTGTATCATTTGTGAAAGTTCACGATGAAAATTTGCGATAGAGAAAGTGTGTGGTGATTGTTGTGAAGCTAGTTGCTTGAGATAACTATTCAAGAACATATTCATACTTGGGAATTGCTGAAAGTAGTGTTGTTGAAGTCTATTTATGTACCTTGTTTGGAGATAGTAATTCTTCTTAACAATTTTTATATCTTTTCATGAGCCAATGCATCTTTTCTTTCAAGTCCTTTGTATATTTCCATAGGATAGTGCATTTCAACCTACAAGAACTTGAGGGATTAGTGGGAATACTTGAAAGTGAACCTAAACTGATATTATAATAAATTCAGATATTATTAGTTGACTCTTACTGTGGGTTTTTCTTGTTTGGGTTTTCCACATAAATTTGGTGTTCCCTTGTTCATGGTGATTTATTATGTCATCTTTTATTATTGACCTGCTAAGAATAAGGTTAAATTGACTATGGACTCTAAAATAATAATTATTTGGTTTGGATTGATTCACCCTCCCTCTCAGTCATAAAGTTTATTCAATAATGCATACACTATATCATAACCATTTTTCCATTTGATGCTTCTAATTTCCCTAGTGGGCATGTTTTAGATACATATCAAATCCTTCACCTTATATTGCCACATATGATAACTAAACCAATCTCATTTATAATTATATCATGAGAAATATTTCACCCTCTCATATATCCTTTTTTATTTGTTCACCTAGTGATAGAAATAAAGAGAGAAGAACTTCCTCCCATGACCTTCTCTAGTGTTCTTCACAATATTTATCTATTTCTTGTTATCAAATGTCCTTAATTATTCTTTAGTTTTTACTTATTTTTCCTCTTCTATCATACTTTTATTTCTGTTTATTGCTTTAAGAGATCAGTCATGTATTTTTTTTAAATATACCTCTTAGGAGGTCATCATCTTGTTTCCTCACTTTGCTAATTTTATTAATTGACTAGGAAATGTCACCTCTACATTCATTCTAAAATTTTATTTTATAATATTTTTCTTTGTGAAGACATAACTTCTACACATTCACAATGCCCTCTCAAAGAGGGGTAGAATATAGACACCTAAAATTATCCCTTGGTCAATTTTATATTCATTAATTTAATCCTCATATTAATCCTCGAATTAATTAAATAAGTTTATTTAATTAGATTTTGATAAGATAATTTGGAAAAATTGTCCCAACCCCAAAATGATCGATTTGGATTTTAAATAGGGTCCTCAAACTTTACAAAGATACTGAGCAATTGAATTGTCTGAATAGACAACAATAATGAGGCAATTAAAAAATTAACAAATAACAAAGATGAATAATAATTTTAATGAATACACATAACCAATAAACAACACAACTAAATAATATCATGGCATTGAGTGGAGGAGGAGGAGGTAAAAGTTTGAATTGTTTAAAGATAGGAATGTGAAAAAATGGTAGAGGTGGTGCATGTGATGGGCTGGAGGATTATGAGAAGGATGATCCGATGTCTAGGGATGGGATTGACTATCTCAAGGACCAAAGTGGAGCTGATAATGGGGAAAAAATATTATTTTTCTCATTTGGGAGCACAAGCCTAGAATGAGAAGTGGCTCAGTTTCTTTTCCCATTTGAGAAAGCTTTCTAGACTAGAATGAGAAATGGATGGAGCTTTTTAGCTGCCACGTTAAAGGTAAGAGTTAGACCCTTGTTTTTCATTCTATTGACCTTGTCTTTTATTCTTGTTCCATTAGTATCCTAGATAGCATTATGGATGAGGGTATTTCTGCAATGGAATGCTCCCTTGTGGGGAAGTTTGTTGGCCCTTGCTAAAATATTGAATCTTTTAGGGCTTGGGTTGCCAAGAAATGGAAAGGTAAAGGCCAGGTTGATGTTATTGCTATGACAAAGGGGTTTTTTTCTTTCACCTTCACCTATCAAGATGACCTTTGTTCTATTCTTTCAGGAAAGACCTAGATACTAGGAGATACTTCTCTTTCTTTGAGGAGATGGGATATGGGTTTTAACCTCAAGGAATGGTCCTGTGATGTTTCTCCTCTGTGGTTCAGGTTGTATGAAGATCCCCTTGAATTTTGGGATGAGAAAATTTTTAGAAGCCTCACTTCCCATTTTGGAAATCTAATCTTTGTTGACCCTATGACTTCATCTAAAAAAAGGATGGCTTATGTAAGGATTTTTGTGAACATCAAATAGTATATGGATGTTCATTTTTTAATTAATTTTAACTCTAAATTGGGTGTGTGGGTTGAATCGGTGGATTTTGAATATGTTTCCTTTACCTATTACCATTGCATAAAAGGCGAAGATTGGGATAAGAATTGTTTGTCTAAGACCTCTACTATTGTTAACACTTTTTGGAAGAGGAAGGAGCCCAAAATCCCTCTAAAGAAAAAGATGATTGATAAGATGACAAAAGAGGCCCTTGTTTTGAACACTCAAAGTGCACTTATGGATAAGAATGTTGATTCGGATCCCATGTTTTATGGCATGTCTATGAATGTGGAGGCAAATTCAGAAGAGAATGCTAGTTTAGTGGTTTTGGTGTGTGCTATTGTCTTCTCCTTTGAAGGTAATATAGCTTCAAGTCTTGATGGTTTCCCAATGTTTGTTTTCCAAATCTTCTGGGATATTATTGCTAGGGATATTATTAGAGCTGCAAAATAATTCTTCGGTACTCATTTACTTCGTAGGGAACTTCAGGCTACCTTCCTTTTCCTTATTCTTAATAACTATGGAGCTAATAAATTTCAATATTTCTACCCTATTAGCATGTGTAATTATTTATATAAAATATTTTTTAAAATTTTGGTGCTGTACTTGAAAGTCCTCCTCCCTCGGTTGATCTTTGTCCAAAATAAAAAACTTGGTTTCCTTCTGAAGTTAGATCTCCTCAAAGCCTATGATCATTTTAATTAGCAATTTATTTTCAAGGTGTTGCAAATCTTTTGTTTTGGGAGTAATTTTTTGTAATTAATTTCTTAGTTGTTCACTACTCCTAAATTCTCTCTCACCATTAATGGCTTCCCTTTAGGTTTTATTCAATATTCTAGAGGTTTACAACAAGGGGATCACATTTCTCCTTTTATATTTATCTTGGTCCTAGGGGAAGCCCTTAGTAGACTCATTCAGAGAGAGGCTCATATTGGTAACCTAAAGGCCTTAAATCCACCCTCTTCCTCATAGGTTTATTGTCATCCAAAATTTGTTGATGACACTATTTTTCTTGGTGAAAGTTCTATCTGGAAAGAAAAGAATCTTAAAAAGGCTCTGTTTCGGTGTGAAGAGTTGTTTCTTAGAAAATTATTCTTCCCAAGAGCTCTACTTTCTTTCTTAATACTCCGAAGTGAAGATAGGCCAGAATTGCTCAGATTATTGGTTGCTAGATTTGGGATCCCTCTCTATGTTAGCCCAACTCCTAGTTCTTTTTGGTCTAGTATTATTGATAGGTTTCAAGCTAAAGTGGTGAGCTAGAAACATACTCTCCTTAACCAAGATAAGAAAATTTAATTGATAAAATCATCATTGCAAGATCTACTTATCTATGCTATGAGCATCTTACATGTCTCAAAAAAAAATTTAGCCTTAATGGAACTTATTCAGAAGAATTTTTTGTTGACTACATTAAAATCAAGAGAACATGATCTTGCATCTTTTTTCATGGGACCACATTTGCATGCCTAGAAAACTTAGAGGTCTGACTATAAGAAAGATCAAATAATTTAATGAAGCCCTTATGGCTAAAGAACTTAAGATATCTCTAAAGGATAACAAGGAATGAATTTCCATTGTTAATATCAAATATCTTGATTCTTATGAGAACTTTCAGATTTATCTGGATGATGAGAGGCAATTGGCTGCTTCCTCAATGCTTTGGATAATATCTTTATGACCAAATTTGTAATTCTGAAAGCTCTTTAGTGGTCCTTCAAAAATGGGGTGAGGATTATTATTTTTGGATGATTGGTGGTGGGGTGATTTACTCCTTTCCTAATTAGACCTGTCTTCTGACCTTAAGGACATATGCCTAAACTGGGTTGGCTACTGGGCTACAAATTATATTTTGAATAATATGTGGATTAATCTTGTAGATTTGGATATGTCTCTTGCCCCTTCATCGAATTGGCTTTTTGTTATCTGCATACCATACTTCTCTAATGCAGATACTTTGGTGTGGAATGGTTCCTCTAATGGTGCCTTCTCTATCTCCAATGCTTTTAATTTCTAGCTGAAAGTGCTAGCTCAGAAACCTTTTCGGGTCCTTGTTTGGAACTTGCATCTAATTCTGAAGGTTAATATTTTCTTCTAGTTTCTTGCATAGAACACAATTCTTACCATTTAAAATATTTGAAAGAGGGGTATTTCTATTCCTAATACATGCTTCTTTATAAAGAGGATGTCAAAGACTCATCTCATCTCTCAATGACCTACAACTATGTGAAGATATTTGGTCCCATTTCCTTAATCTATGGTCTTTAGATTGGGTCTTCTCTACTACTCTAGTGGATTGCTGGTTCCAATGGATAAATCCTTCATGTAATCCCTCTCTCTAACTATTATGGTCACTTATTCTCCCCCATATTGGTTGGGGAGTTTAGAAAGATATAAATAATAGTCTTGAAGAACTGAGAATGTTGAAACTCATCTCTAGGATTTTAGAATCCAAAATTATATTAGGCAAAATTTCTTGGTGGCTTATTCGGATAAAAATTATGCTTCCAAACTCTCTATTTACCCTTTGTAATTGCAAGTGGCTCGAATCAAGGTCTTTATCTGGGCATCTCTATCCCTCTTTAAGGTTTCAAATATATTTGTAGGCCTATAATGGGTGGGAATAGAAATAGATTAGAGCGCACTTCATATGACAAAAGGAGAACTAAGGAAAAGGTGTGGGATGAAGTATCGAGGGAGGAATTACACCCTATATTGAAAAACTTCATGGCCATGACACTAGGGATACTCAAACCTTCATCAAATGTTGGAATAATGGTACCTACAGATGTTCAAGGGTAAATTCATGATGGAGGAGAGCCTCATTACTAAGGCTACATAGATGCTTATGGAAGGAAGAAAATTTTAGAGAGATGAGAAAGCTATGAAGGAAATCCTTGAAATGATTTTCCAGAACAATGAGAGGGCTATATTTCACCACACTACTAATGGAGGATACAATCATGATGACCTAGAATACATATGGGTGAATGCTGTTGAAATTATTATGAGGTACATTACTCTTGATAGATGCTACAAAATATTTTTTTCCTATCATTTCACCATTATAAACCATTTTAGGCATGATAGATGCATTTCCATTCCATTTTATTTTCTTTCATATTTGTGCAATAGTGTTAATGCCCACCTCAAAAATTGGAGTTCCCTTGTTCTTCATTAGGGTTTAATTCTCCTGATTGTTGAACATGCTAAATCCCTTGAGATTAAGGCACACCCCTTGGCTTCTAGAAAGCAATATATCCACTATGCCCAAAATATCCATTGGCACTACACTAATGAATCCTTAGAGTCTAAAACTTGTGATGAAGAAGCTTTCCTCCTGGGTACTTGTAAAAGAAGGGAAGGGGTTTTGGTTCTGATAAGGATTTATTTGATAATGAAGAATTTGATTATACCCTGTTTAATGATTTTGTTCTTGATTTTTATATAGCTCTAGCTCTGCCAAAAAGGGTAAAGCCCCTAAACCCCTATACTCTAATGACAATAATAGGAAGTTTGACCTAGGTTTTACCTCTAGTGTGAAATGAAAATCTCCTCCCTGAAAGACTGCTTAGGGAAATAAAATATCCAAGATAAAAATGGTTGGAAATTCCCTTGGGCTTGATGAGGATCAATGAAATTTGGATTTTTGTATTGAAATCCCAGTTGAATTGGATAAGGCTACCTTTGTGGGTAAAGATACAAGCTACTCTGAGGTGGATATTGGGGCTAGTGAGATTTTGGTGAAGGAAGCTATGGAAGGACAAACTAGTATCTTCAATTAGGTAATCATGAATATTTCTAGGTTGAAAAGTAAGATCAATAGTATTATTGTTAGATAGATCATTTTTAGCTCCCCCTCCTCAGACAACATAAACAACTTGCTTGATCTCAGTTGATGTAGGAGCATCTGGAGGTGTAAGGCAGATCTTGCATCAACCAATTTTTTAAATTTTTGTTTAGCTTTCTTTTAATGTTTTTATTGTTCTAGATGCGGTTTTGAATGAATAAGAGATTCCAACTCTAATAATTATTAAGATGTTTTTTCTTGCTGACTGCCCAAAATAGGAGTTTTTTATTTGAAGGTAGATGGAGCCCAAAGTTTTTAAAAAGATTGAGGGAGGAAAAATAAACACATTGGCAAAAGAAGCAATTCAAAATCATTAATGGTTTGAAAGTTATTAAAGTTCTAGTTTCTCAGAAAAATGAAAAAAATTCTTCCAAGTAAGATTTGAGGAATTAAATGGTGTTGAGCGGGCCTAGAAATGATGAGAATTGAAAAAATGTATTCTTATAATATTCTACACTGAGAGATATTTCTGACGCTTCAAACAGTTCATAAATCCGATTCCTAGATCAAAAGTTATGGCTGGCAGAAGTTGGACAATTTTTTGAAGTTTCAATTTTCGAATCTAGCTGTAATTTTGGCTCCAAGATGGAAAAGGCCTATTTAGGACTCATTCAAGGAAACTTGTAAGGGTTCTGGGTATGTGAGTTTTGGTAGCTGTGAATCTGCATTGTAAGGGTTTCTCCAAAATACTCCGTAAGCTATTGATTTTATTGCCTGTGATAATTATTTCCTCTTATTTGTAATTGCATGTATTCAAAATATGTTTTCATATAATAATATTTTATATCTTTTATGTCTCTTTTGCTGTGATTTTTTGTGTCTCTGGTTATGCCCTCATCAAGTGGTATCACAGTGGGTTGTTCTTGAGTGTGTGGACTGATTGCCAAATTTGAGGCAGTTTATACTAGATCTGTGATTGTGGGCTCGTATTCAAGATGCCTCCAAGAGTCATGCATGGTGGCGAAAATGCTGGTGCCAGAAATGCTAGTGGAAGAAATGCTTTGGCAAATGAGTGTTTGAGAGTCCTCCAGAGACAAATTGATGTGTTGCAAGAAGAGATGAGAAGAGGGTTTAATCCGAGAAGAGGAGAAAGTGATGATGAAGGAGAGGTTGAAGATTCATCCTTAATTGAATCGAAAGAAGTAATAGATCAGGAACAGGCTCAATTGTTGAGGGCCATTTCTCACATTGGGAAGAGACCCAAAATTGAAGTCTCTAATTGTTCTAGGAATCTAAATCCATAAGAGCTAATTGACTGGATAAATGAAATGGAGAAATTCTTTGAATTTGAAGAGATAGAAGACCCAGATCGGGTCAAGTTTGCAAAGATGAAGCTAAAAGGTCATGCAAATATCTGGTGGAAAGAGGTCTAGCTAGACAATACTTAGAGAGGAAAGGGAAAGATCACCAGATGGGATTGCATGGTTGATAAACTGAAGAAATAGTTCATTCCTATGGACTATGAATTATATTTGCTAAAGAAACTGCAAGGGTTGAAACAAGGAAGCAAATCCTATGGAGTATATAGAAGAATTTTATTAAATAATCACTAGGAAAAGGCCATATAAAGGGCAACAAGGAAAAGGTCACCCATTATCTTAATGGGTTAAGGCCGAGTATTCAAGAGGAGCTGAATCTGGTCAAAATGGCCAGTATTGAGGAAGCATATCAATTTACTTTAAAGGTTGAAGAGAAGATGAATAAGAGGTTCAAAGGAAAGAAAAAAGGGAAGGCCAAAGGTAGTAGAGGTGGTGGAAAAACTTTTGGAAACTGAAATAAAGATCAGAAGAAAAATGATAAAGTGAGTACCAACCGAAATAAAAAGGGTGATAATTTTTATCACCCCCGCAATCAAAACAATGGAGAACAACAAGGAAGAGGAAGAGGAAGGCCTAGACAAGGGTCTGGGAGAGGAGGTTTTAGAGGAACCTATTTGTGTGTGAGGAAGAAGGGCATAGTGTTAATCCTATGAGGATCGATTAATACTAAGAGGGGGGGTTGAATCGGTATTAGTACCAATTGAAACTTTAAACCAAAAGCAAACTTATATTAGATCTAAAATCATTTATCAAATATCTAAACTTCTTTTATTAGATCTAACAACCTCTTTATCTGATATGCTAACACATTAATCAAATCATTTACCACATCAATCAATTCTTTCACCACTTAACTAGTCATATAAATTTGATCATTTACCGACCCATTATCCTCATCTATCAAGTCAAACACTTTCTCTACCAACTCATGGCAGTATTGGTAACCTTTTATAAACCTATGATAAAACATCATAACCAGTGTACTCAGAAATAGTGCATGAAATGTAACATAAATAAGAACATCACATGAAAAGAATTCCACACATGAACAACATAATTCTTTTGACATGAAAACCAAAATAGAGAAAAACCGTGGTGGGAGTTGGCACCCACAAATATTTGTACTATTTGAAAGTACACCCTATTAGGAGCTTACAATATGCCTTGTTAGGAGCAGACCCTATTAAGAGTCACCTAGCTAAGGGATTTGCCTAGAAGCCCAGTTAGGAGCTTGATGATATGTTAGGATCAATCTCATGAGATGATTTAATACTCTTTTGAGATCTGCCCTATTAGGAGACTTAAATGTTTAAGGCTTGTTAGGACCTACCTGTTTAAGGGATTTAACTTGCTGCAACTACTAGGGAACAACAATGAAAAAACAATCTGTTACTTGCACTTCTTAGATTTCTAAATCAGATCTAGTTATGCTTAACACTCTACAACTCTCAGGAAGATCCCACACTTCTCTTGGATGGCTCAACACATTCTCTTAAGACCGTGATACAATAAACATCAACTGTGCCATCCTAAATAGCCATCTCAACTAGGTCAACTACTAAACCCTAATTACATCATGAAATTACAACAAAATAATAAGAGATCATCTCAGATCAATATACAAATCATTACATCAAATTATGATTCAATATGAACCGTTGGTTGATCATAACCCATCACAGAAATCCGATTTGTACCAAAGTCAAAACTGCAAAACACTCCACTAAGCTTTTCAATGTTTCCAAAGAAATTATTTCTTGAATCATACCAAAACAATAATAAAACATTTTACATGGGCTGTGTTGTGTTACCACCTTCATGTAGACTCATTGTCAACCATCGCCATATCAAAAATCATTACCAATTTGATGATTTCTTCACCAATCTTAAATCCTTCTAAAACCTTAGCAAGACTTCATTAGAAATTAGAAACATGCCTTCTAGTAGTCATCACAAGTTTTGGTTCTAGTCAAATACTCCTTTCCATGATACAAGCTTACATTCCAAACCACAAATCATGAATCATCACTGATCATCCAATTCAATCAAAACATCTCTACTTTATCGGTTAAAGTCCTATTTCATAGACTTTTGTTCTTTGTCGTTAAACCCTGTCTTACAGTAAACCAAATCACTTAGATGACAAAATTATTGGCATTGTATTGTCATTGATGGCAACCGGTATAGGATGGCAACTAGTATGGGAGATGTATGTGCAGTACTATCATTGATACATATAGGATGTGATGTCTCTAATGTCACCTAGCCTAGCAGGTTACCGATACATAGGTTAGTGTTGACTTGTGTTAAAGACATAAGGACTATAGACCTATAAGTGACATGTTGGTAGTGCATTGTTTCCAACCAACAATAGAGCAATATGTTGGACTGTTGATTGTGATGAAGAGGTGGAATGTTACTAAAATTGCAGGCCACCAAAGGAGAAGTATGTGTAGGCGACCGATATGTTGTGTGGATGTGAAATAGTAGGACTCCCACCGAATAAAGATGCAATCACCATATGAATAGATGACTGGAAGTGAATATGCCCAACTAGATCATATGTGTCTATTCTAAGATATGCTTTCTCAAACAAGGAAGCCATATTGGTGCAATGCCAGATACAAATGACAAGGATCCATTCCCATCGATAAGAGGAGCTTCTCTCCTATTATGCATGGAATGCATCATAGTTCTCTGATATAAGATAAAAGAGTAGAAGGTAGGTGATTGAAGGCTCACACCAGATGAATTGGTGAAACACAAAGTTTCCTTAGGTGCAAGAAATCATAGATGTGCACTAGATAAGAAAGGGTAGACATGATGATTGGTTGGTACAAAGACTGAAGGACATGTTTGTCACTTTAACAAACCTATTAATAGGAGAAATTGTCTAGTGGTGCATAAGGAAAAGTTAAAGAAGTTGCAGACAGAGAGGGAAACCAAATTAAAGATGGAGTTTGTTGAAGGTTGATGACATGGTGTCATCAAGGTGGTTGCTTCTAAGTATGTCCACCAGTAAATCTGACAAGGTGCAGAAGTGAAAGGCTCTCATCTATTGAAGATGTGCATGAGATAGGTTAGCTAGTGTCCTGACCATTTTAGGTGTTCCACCGGAAGAGAAACAAAGTGCAGAGATGAAGACAAACTAGATAGGGTATAACTAGTAGGATTTACAAGCTAGTAGATGGACCCAGTTGTGTGCTATTGGTCAATGCCCAAGCCATACCGACATAGTTATCCAAGGTGAATGCCAACAAAGGGGCTATATAGAGTTGAAGTGGCATTCATAGATAGGTCAATGTGGTGCGTCGATGAGGTCATTGGCGGTTGGTCCAACATTAAATGGCAACTATGAAGCTTGAGGAAGGATGGCAAAAGATTGTGGCTCGAGGTCAAGGAAACAATAGGCATCTAGGATAGAATGATCTAGCAGATCGAAGTGGATGAAGGAATCCACATCATGCATGTCATTGACCAGATAGAAGGCCAAAAATAATGCTACAGATAACTGAAGATAGAATATGTGCGTTAAAAGGAAAAGATCATGATGATGTTGACTGATGAGTTGTAATTCATCAATCAAGAACATGAGATTTGATCATATATGATGTTCTATGATGATTAGAGATCAGATTGTATGCAGATTCAATGCATGGTAGAAACACTAGCATGCAATTATTTGAACTCAAGTTTAGGCAAGAAAGTCTGACTATAAGAGTACAAATCAAACATGTAGTTGTAGCTATTGCATGAGTGAGAAAAACTAGATAGCTGGCTAGTCAAGTGCTCAATGACAATCTGAAAAGAGACTGAGTGTGTGAGAGAGAATCGGGTTGAAGAGTTCAATCACCAAGAGTGAGGAAAATGGTAGCCAATCATTAAGTCTTATAGAGGAGTATAATGGTGGTGACAGAACCGACAGAGAAGAGTCATAGAAGATTGCAGAGAAGATAAGCTAAAAAATGGCAGTAATGAGATAGTAGACATCTGATTGAGTGAAGAAGATCGGTGGTGACTAGGAACATTGTGACAAAGAGGAAGGAGATCCGATATAGAGAAGAACTGACAGAGAAGAAGAAAAAGAGGTTGAACCGGTAAGCGTTCAATAGAGAGTAAGTTGCATTAGAAGACAAGGTTGCAACAAAGAAGATGAGCAGAGAACCAACAGAGAAATGGAGAGAGGAAAACCATTGAAGAGACTTGCATAAGTGTTACAAAGTTCTATTGTAATAAGGCTATTACTTTTGTAATTGATTAAGTTCATTGTAGATCATTCAGTTGGACTTCGGTGTAGGGTTTGGTGCTCCTTGGGTTGGTGCCCTAAATCTGGGGTTGGTGTCATAAAGAAGGAGTGGTACTCCTTGGTTTGGTGCCCTAAATGTTGTAATTGATTGTTTCATTATGAGGCTGGATTGGATCATTACTCTCCAGCAACATTTCTCATCATGGGTTTTCCCATCTTGGGTTTTTCTTGTATATCTAGTGTTATGAGTGTAGCTAGGAAATAAGCAATCATCACACGCAAATCAAAATACTAATCTAGCTCAATCACAAAAAACTAAAATGCAATGACCTATCCTAAACACACTCAATAAAGACATGAAAATGAAACATTCAAAACTAAAGATTATGCAAACCAAATGTAGATCTAAATGCTTCCATCATGCGGCTCCATTGTCCTTCTTTCTTCTCCAAATAGCTTTTGTTTGTGGATCTCACCTTCAAGTGCACACACATGAGATGAAAGAAAATAAACAAGATCGTGGCACAAGAGTACTCGAAGCGTGATTGATTTGACAAAGTGATTATTAGATTCGATAATCTGATTATTCTCATTTGACAAAGTGATTATTCTCATTTGACAAAGTGATTATTCTCATTCGACAAAGTGATTATTCTCATTAGTTGGGATTGAAGAAATTCATCCAATTTATAGACAAATTGGAGAAATGATCAAATTAGCATGATTCAATTCAAATGGAATTGCAAATCAAAAATGTCAATTATGACAAATTATGACAAATTATGCACCTTCTATGCAAAATTTGATTGATTGATAATTCATGACAATTTATGACAAATTTCTATGTCAAAATTGATTGATTGTCAATTATGACAAATTATGACAAATTGCTATGTCATTCCCATGAAATTAGGAGAAAAATAGGAGGGAATTATGTGAATTAGAAATTGATGAAAAATAGGAATTAGAAATTAGGAATTAAGAATTAAGTAAATTAATTAATAATTTGTCATTTATTAATTAATTCACAAAAAGAGGAATAATTAGCCAATTAAATGAACATTTAATTGCGATGAGAAGACTTAGGATAAATAAATAATTTATTAATCCTAGAGAGAGAAATGACAAACAAGGTTAAATGATTAAATCATGAAACCCTAAAAGATGAATTAGCAATGCAAAGATGACAATTAGGTCGTAATGAAGGATAATTGATATCGATTCAATCATGATTTTGAATTGATAAATGACCAATGCTGACGAATGATTTGATTGATAAATGCGCCAATTGACGAGGAACAATGAATAATTGATCCAAATTGACATAATTGAGATAAACAATGATCGATGGCAAATTGATCACAAAATGACAAAATTGACAAGAGGACAAGGATCGATGACAAAATAGATTGCAAGACGACAAGGTTGAAAATGACCATGATCGATGACAAATCGATCGCAAGATGACAAGATTGAACATGACAACGATCAATGACAAATCGATCGCATGATGACAAGATTGACAAAAGGACAAAACCTTAATTAGGATCGACGATGTCCAAAATGATGACAAATGAATACGCACATAGATGCAACAAGATAAGATTGACCGAAATCATGACAAATATTGTTATCGACAAGACCAAATTCGAGAGCGAGATAAATGAAGAATGCAGAAGAATGACTCAATGCTCGCAAATGATAAAGACCAAGTGCGTAACATAGGAGAAAATGTTAATGCGACGCAAAAACCTAAAATAAGGCAATGCGTAGATGTTAAAGTACGATTCCACAAGCGTTGACCATTTTTAGGTGTCTACATTTTGCCCCTCTTTGAGACAATGTGATTCTAAGCATTATTTCAAAGAACAATAATGAAAATGCCCCAGACAATAACAATGACATATGCATGCCCCCTCAAGGAATTGGTCGGAAACATGCAGAAAAGAGGCCAATTGATCGATAAAAATGATAGGATCGAACGGACAGACAATCGAAGATCGGATGCATGAAGGAAAAGCAATTTAAGGTGCAAAAGACCACAACTAGCATAAGATGGAGAGGGTGCACATCCATCTATGCACTAACAAAGATCTATAAATGAGACCAAGAGGTTGAAAAGAGCTCTTTTGAACTAGCCAAAGAGGAGAATTTGTTGCTCTGGACAAGGACACTTGCAGAGAGATGGTGAACATTCCAATGGTAGATCACCTCGAAGAATGTGTACGCACATTCAGATGACCGAACGACGCGGGAGCAGTGGTATGTATCTCAAAAACCCATGTTTTCAATTTTATGAATTTGACTTGCTTGCGGGACATTGCGGGGCCCATAGGGAGTGCAGAAAATTACTTTTGTGCTTGTGTAGGGTGAATCTTGTGCTTGTGTGAGGTCTTCTGCACTTGTGTAGGGTACACAGGCATAGGCGTAGGTTCCTTGACATAGGCGCAGTTGTACATGGGGAACTCAATTTTGGTCCAAAATGGCATGCGAATGATCTAAAAAGGGGGGATAAGGGTAGGATAGGTTAGAATAGATGAAAAACACCCTGATGTGGACATGAAAATGAGGAAATGCAACCCATAGAAGCAAACCCTAAAACTGAGAAAATGTGCCCCAATTGCGATGCAGAGTCGACAGTATTCATTGATCACGTGGGAGAACTGACCAGACTTCTTCATGCTACAACATAGACTCAGGAGCATGGACAGAGATACATTAGCAGGACTTGGGATATACTATGTCACATTCATGCCCAAGATTAGGGAAAACACAGGACTTCTTACCGCATTGGCTGAGCGATGGCATTCGGAGACTTCCTCCTTCCATCTGGCGACTGGAGAGGTGACTGTGACTCTAGAGGATGTATGGCGTATCCTCCACATTCCGATTCATGGAGAGATGATAGAGTATGACCCAGTGATAGGGAGAGATGTGTTGTGCAGATTATTTGAGTATGACACAGATGATTTGGATATCGTCAAGAGGGAGATCGGCTGGGAGAGCATGGCATCAGAGTATGATAGATGACATGTGGTGATAGTAGTGGTTATAGCATGTCTACTAGCAGGAGATAGACGAGGACATGGATTCCCTATTGGATGGGGAAGAGTGCTAGATCGGATGGCAATAGAGGGGATAGTGTACGCATGGGGACCATGTGTACTAGCTATGCTATATTTTTAGTTGCATCAGATAGCATATCAGGGAGTGCAGACGTTGAGCTGTGGAGTCACACTGCTACAGGTATGGGCATTTAAGCACATAGCCATATGTCGACTGATTACAAAGAGACAGGTAGTACCACACTGACCATATGTGTATTGCTATGGTGGAGCACTAAGACAAGGTCCTTTTGGATACATATTATATTGGCGACATGAGCTAGACAGACTGAGAGAGTTCACATGGAGGCCATATCGAGATAGCCCTGGATGGTCAGATGATAGTGATGAGCTACCGTATTGTAGACAGGAGAGATACCTGATTGGGCAACCAGTGAATTGCTAGAGAGTGACTGAGTTGTACCTGCTAGAGAGAGTTAGACGACAGTTTGGAGAGAGGCAAGATGTACGTAGGAGGACTGCAAACTTTGCCCGATCTCACAGAGAGACGAGTCAGTGGGGGAGTATGATTCAGCCACACATAGCATATGCTGACTTCTCGCAGCTACAATAGAGACAGTGGGATTGGAGATCAGATGTGGTCGATGCCGAGATGACAGAGGAGTATGAGAGATGGTTTGCACGATGACGGCCAGTGCCATTGATAGATCCTGACATTCCAGTACCTAGGAGGTAGGAGGACTTCCCACTCGTTGGAGAGGAGGAGGGAGATGACGAGGATGAGGAGGATGAGGATGGGGATGAGGATGATGGGGATGACAAGGATGGAGATGAGGATAGGGATGATGAGGACAGAGATGAGGATGGGGATGACGAGCAGGAGGCATTGCAGGATATACCTATAGAGCCGGAAACAGCTAGGACAGAGGAGATGGAGATGTACAGAGCTACCTTAGTGAGTCAACAGGATCACATTGTGACATTAGAGAGACAACAAGATCAGTTTAGAGTGGAGATAGCTAGACTCACAGGGGCTCGAGATACAACAATAGCTCAGGCATAGCAAGAGGAACAGAGAGTCACTAAGTTCATTGGGTCGATTAGGGATGCCAGTGCATGTGAGATGGCACAGATGCTGGTAGAGACCGGAGAGGAGATACGCCATTGGAGGACACTATATGAGGGTGCCATTCCACCAAAGCAGAGAGCAGCTTCATATCGGGCATGATCAAGGACAGAGAGCAGGGCACGCTCTTGGAGGTCATTGAGCAGCATGGGGGTGAGTGGACCTATGAGACCACCACAGCTAGGACTAGGAGGGACATCATCCGCGAGACATGGTAGGGCTGAGGAGGATAGAGGGAGTACCTAGTGACAAAGGCACGTGCTCCTTAGGATAGACAGTGGACATCATGTAGTTTGACATTTTGTAGTCAGCCTGCGGGCCATACTTAGGACAGACAGTCCAATTTTGTACTCCGATATTATTTTGACATATGATATGATATGCATTGATATGATGGGATGCAATGTGTTATGACATATGTTATTTTCCATGTATGGATGACTTATGCACTATTTATGTATCATTGTGGAACATGTATGGATATATTTTTGTATGTTTTTGATGCATTGATAATATGAAATGGATAAAATGCGTGATGTAATGCATGATGTAATGCAAATGTACTAACCGAATGGATGCAGGATGCAGCATATGTGTGTGGAAAAACTGGAGCACTAGACCGAACTGAATATCCAAACTGACGGAAGAAATGTTAGTAAGAAGAAATAAGACAGGGGAGAGTTAGAGATGAAGAAAAACTTGCTTTTAGTAATGCACTTTGTAGGTGAGAACCTTTATTTTAATATAGAAAAATGGATGCGTAGCATCATGGCATTGAAGGCCAAAGCTAAAATGTAATCCTTTTTGCAAAAGACAGACACATCACAGACAAATAGCAATCACAACAAAAAAGAAAGAAACCATGAACCATCCCAGTCACTCTAAATCACTCAGTGACATCATCGAGCAACATAGGAACATGATTGAAGATAAATCAATAAAAAGATAAGATGCACAAATTCCAACAAATCAAACAAACATCTTGATCTTCATTGTCAAAAGTTGAAAGCGTTGATAGGACGATCATGCTGTCTAGTTTCAGGACATGCGGTACCCCGTCTAAGACAGGACACAGTCTGGTTTCGAGTATACCACACCCTGTATAAGACCCATGATAGTACTAACAAGGACAAAATATTTTGAGGTTGATTGATATAACAGTTTTGATCAGTTTGAATGTCTGGTTGGATTGAAAGAGTTCATCTATTTATGCATGATTTCAGTAAAGCGCAGTGTTTGATTGCGTGTCGTTGGAGGGATGCTCAACGATCTGTCTATGCACAAAGGGATTATGCATTTTTTTTCTGCTTTTCGAGATTTTACAATTTTTTTGTTCATTTTTTGAGGACTTTATTTGACTTTTTAGGGATTTTCTCAGGACATTTTTCAATTTTTTTTTGAATTATTTCAGGACATTTTTCATTTTTTTTTGAATTATTTCAGGACATTTTTCAATTTTTTTGAATTATTTCAGGACATTTTTCAATTTTTTTTTGGATTATTTTAGGACATTTTTCAAATTTTTTGAATTATTTCAGGACATTTTGCAATTTTTTATGATTTATTTTAGGACATTTTGCAATTTTTTATGATTTTTTCAGGACATTTTTCAATTTTTTATGATTTATTTCAAGACATTTTGCAATTTTTTATGATTTTTTCAGGACATTTTTAAATTCAAAAGTTCCAGTGATTGATCATGACAAGGGGAACACACCCAATGCGTATCTAAAAGACATATATAAACCGAGACCAAAACATATGTACAAGAAATCAGAGTATGCAAGACAATGATGTTGACCAATAACAGGCCTGAAACGGAACATTGGGTCAAGACAAAGATGGACATGATAAATCGGCCGAGAGAAAGCATATTTAAAAGTCATGACAGATGACAGAGCAATGATCTCATTACTCATGGTGCCTGATTGCCAGGTTTTCACCATGGTACTTGCCCAAAGCGCCTGTTTGCCAGGTTTTCACTAGAGGGCGAATCATTTTTCTTTACTTTTTTGCTCTTTTTTTTTTTGTTTTTCACTTCTTTTTTTTTTTGTATTTTTTTTTTTCACTTTTTTTTGTATTTTTTTGCTTTTTTGATTTTTTTGTATTTTTTCAGGATCATACTTGAAGAAGGGCTGATAGAAGGGCTGATCAGACAAAGGTTCACCTTCTGGGGTGGCAAGTTGATATGCCCCCGAGCCATATGTTGCAATTACTATGAAAGGCCCAACCCAATTAGGTTCAAACTTGCCTTTGATGATGTCAGTAGACTGTGCATTCTTAGGGTTTGCCTTTACAACCATATCTCCCACTTCAAAGTGTCGCCCTTTGACCTTCTTATTATAAAAGTGACGGAGATGGTTTTGATATGCTTGCAAATGTGTCAGGGCTGCCTTACGTTTCTCATCTAACATCTCAAGCTGATGCAACTGAGAGACTCTGTGCATCTCATCATCAATCAGATGTTGCAAGGAAACACACAAGGAAGGAATCTCCACTTCCAAAGGTAAAATGGCTTCCGCACCATACACCAAGGAATAAGGTGTTGTGCCAGTAGGTGTGCGGATAGAAGTACGATAGGCCCATAGTGCTGGATTCAACTGTACATGCCAATCTCGACCAACATCATTGACAACCTTCTTTAGGATCTTGATAATAGTTTTATTTGATGCTTCAGCTTGACCATTCCCTTGTGGATAGTATGGACTGGAGAAATGGTGTTGGATATGAAACTTTTCACAGAGTTCCTTGACATCTTTATTCTTGAAGGGACAACCATTATCTGTGACTATGGCAAGGGGAACCCCATATCGGCATATGATATAATTCAGCAAGAATTTTGAAATTTGGACACCAGTGATATAAGTCATGGGGATAGCTTCGATCCATTTTGTAAAATACTCTATAGCTGTAATGATGAAGTTGTGTCCATTTGCAGATGTCGGGTGAATCTTGCCAATAAGATCCAATCCCCATTGAGAAAAGGGCCATGGAGATATGACAAAATGAAGCTCTTGGGCTGGTGCATGAATGTAATTTCCATGTATCTAGCACTTGTAGCACTTCTTAACAAAATCATGAACATCTTTTTCTAGAGTGGGCCAATAATACCCAGCACGAATCAACTTTTTGGCTAAGCTCAGACCATTGAAATGGCCCCCACATATAACATCGTGAACCTTGTGTAAAGCCATTTGTGCTTTTTCAGAATCCAAACACCTGAGGAGGGTATGGTCAAAGGAACGAAAGTAAAGGGTGTCGGCGATGATGACATATTTGGCTATCTGTCGGATGAAGGCTTGGCATTGGTTAGCGGAAAGGTTAGGTGGTAAAATTTGGGATTTCAAATATTGATATACATCATTGTACCATGGGGAGTTAGGAACAACAAGAACGCACATCACATCTGTTGTCGGAATATCAAAAGAAGGGACAAGCAATTGTTCGACCAAAAATTCACATTTATCCATATTATGGGGCATATTCAACATGGAAGCAATCATAGCCATCGCATCTACCAACTTGTTTTGCATTCTTGGAACTTGACTAAAATGGATAGTCGTGAATTTTGTCTTGAAGAAATCTACCATGTGCTTATAGGGAATAAGCTTCTCATCTTTTGTTTCGTAGTCATCATTCACTTGTTGGATGACTAATTGAGAATCTCCATAGACTTGCAAATGCGTGATGTTCCAGTGGACTGCTACTCGGAGTCCTGTAACCAGTCCTTCATACTTTGCAATGTTATTAGTACAATGAAAAGTTATCTTGTAGGACTTGGGAATGGCATCACCTTGAGGGGTGACAAACAAGATGTCGGCTCTAGACCCGAACTTGGTATGGGACCCATCAAAGTATAACTTCCACTCATTAGAAGATGTGAGAGTAAAGACTGATTCATCTGGAAAATTGATCAATATGGGATGATCATCAGAAATAGGAGCCTTTGCAAGTTGATCTGCTATGACTTGTCCTTTTATCGCCTTTCACTCCATATACTCAATGTCAAATTCACTGAGAATCAAAACCCACTTTGCTAGGCGACCTGTCAGAGCTGCTTGGCTAAGCAAGTATTTTAAGGGATCAATTTTTGCAACCAAAAATGTTTGGTGACTTAACATATAATGTCAAAGCTTTTGTGTTGCAAATACCACTGCTAAGCATGCCCTTTCAATAGTTGAATAATTTAGCTCATAGCCTACTAGTGTCCGACTGATATAATAAATAGCGCGCTCTTTGCCGTTCTCATCTTGTTGGGCCAAGAGAACTCCTAATGCCATTTCAGTTGCAAAAATATACAATAAAAATGGCTTTCCTTCTATAGGAGGCATTAGGATAGGTGGCGACAGCAAATATTCTTTGAGAGCTTGAAAGGCTGATTGACATTGCTCAATCCATTTAAAAGTGACACCTTTATGCAGTAGATGCTGGAATGGATGACATTTGTCAGCCAACTGAGCTATGAAGCGACGGATTGACTGGAGCTTTCCTTGCAGACTGTGTAATTGACGGAGATTAGAAGGAGGAGGCATATCCATTATTGCTTTAACCTTGGCAGGGTCGACCTCAATGCCTCTGTGAGAAACAATGTATCCTAGGAATTTGCCAACTCTGACACCAAACACACACTTCTTTGGATTGAGTCTGAGCTTGTATGTCTCCATTCGGTCAAAGATTGGGCCTAGGATGGCAAGATGACTATCTCTAGTAACAGATTTGCATAACAAGTCATCAACATAGTCCTGCATCAAAGTATGCATGAAATCATGAAAGATTGTCGTCATCGCTCTTTGATATGTTGTGCCTGCATTTTTAAGACCAAAGGGCATCACATTCCAGCAATAAGTACCCCAAGCACAGGTGAATGTTATCTTATGTTGATCTTCAGGAGCAATGCGAATTTGGTTATAGCCGGAGAAACCATCCATCAATGAGAGCATCTCATATCTAGCCATCATATCAACTATAATGTCAATGTTTGGTAGTGGAAAATCATCTTTAGGGCATGCTTTATTCAGATCCCTAAAATCTGTACAGATTTTGATGCCCCCAGTTACCTTGCTAACTAGTACTAAATTTGAAATCCAGTCTGCATAATCAATGGGTCTAATAAAGCCCACATCTAGTAATTTTTTCAGTTCCACCTTGACTAAAAGAGCCACCTGGGGATGCATTTTTCTAAGTTTCTGTTTGACAGGCTTGGCATCTGCTTTCAATGGCAAGTGGTGAAGGACTAATTCTGGATCAAGGCTAGGCATATCTGCATACGACCATGCAAAGCTAATCTTCTTCTCAAGAAAGAAGTTGACAAAATCTATCTTTTCCTATTTTGATAGAGAAGCAGCAAAATGAATGACCTTAGGGTTGTCAGATGTACCCAAATTGATTTCCTCGGTCATTTCCATAAGCAATGTTGATTTTTCCTGACTTGGTAGGGGTATGTCCACTCTTCCACCTTTGGGCGCCTTAGAGAGGTTTTCACCCGCAAGTACGTCTTTTATTTTTACTTTTGCATGATCAGAGAGTGCCTTACGATTTCCACTCAAAGACCTATTCTTTTGATTTTTTTCTTTTTCTTTTTCTTTTCTTTTTTCATTTTGATGACTAGAAGAGGGAGTTGACTCCCCAAAATATGCTATGGAATCTAGGTCAATAGCAAATCCTACCTTATGATCACCTTGTGGTATGCCTTCCCGTAGTCCAAGGAATTCTGCAATTGCTTCATCATTTTGAAAACAGTCCAATGTGAGTGGTTCTTGTTGGTCATGTTGGATAAGTTGGGGATAGATGAGGGGCATGTCATCATCAGTTGTAAGGAGAGAAAGCGCCGATATGGTAAAGATGTAAACATCTGTGATGTCAGTATCTGAACTACTTGTATCTGATTCGGAGCTTGGATCCCAGAATGACTCTATCCAAGCATTAGGACATGTTTTAGGAAGAGGATTTATTTCATGTTTGTCTTCCATAGGCAAATTATCAGGGTCAAGGAAAATATTGTCAAGGGCATAGGAGCTAGAAGAAAAAGAACTCCACTCCCATTCATTGGAATCCGTTTTGGGTTGGGTATCCTCAGGTGTTATTTCATCATCAGAGTCATGCCCTTTTCCACATGTGGTTACTTTGGTAGATGAGGATCCAATTCGCAATGGTACAAAACCTATCCCTAAAGTTGGAGGTCACATCTTGGGTATGACAGGTTCTAGCCTTCCATTGTTGTTTAGGCCTAAGCCACTATAGCCATCATATCCTTTCTTCTGCAGCATAGTAAATCCTTTGCCGTATCGTTCCACTGGCAACATGACAGGTGGGGTCTCAGTTGGATCTTTGTAAAGCCAATCTATGACATCATCATCTAAAGTTTCTTTGTTGAGTTCACCCCATCTTGTAAATGTAGTGGGAGGCTGACATTGAATAATGACCTTAGGTTCCTTTTGCAATAAATGTGGTTTTCCATATGATTTTGGAGATATTGGTAAATTCCCGATGAGGAATGTTTGATCCATTGAATATTCTCCGCATCCTTGGTCTTGTATCTTCAATTTTCCTTTGACAACATCTAACAATTCATTAGGATCCACATAACCATGTGATTTGGCCTCTCTATTGACTGGGACTTGCTGCTGAGGGGTATCCTTTAGAGTAGCACAAAATTGAAATGGATTAGGGTCTCCTAGGATTGTTATCTCAGTTCCATTGTAAGGATATTTTAAACATTGATGATAAGTGGATGGAACTGCTTTCATTGCGTGGATCCATGGACGGCCAAGGATCACATTATAAGGGAGATCAAGGTCTAGGACCTACAGGAAAGTGTTTTCTATCACTAGACTGAATCTGATAGGCAATGTAATTATCCCTTTGGATGGGCTTTCAGCATCATCATATGCTTTGATTGTTATTCTTTTGGAAGCATCAATGTCATTTTCTGTATATCCAAGGCCAATGACCACTCTCAAGGTACAAATATAAAGACCCGCTCCACCATCTATCAAGACTCGTCGGATTTTGCAATTATGGACAAAGACTTCAAGGTGTAAAGGATCATTATGAGGGAGCTTATCAGGTGAGATATCATTATCAGAAAATGCAACATTTTGGGAAACAACTAGGTGTCCAATTCGGGCTTGAAATTGGTCAACATCAATGTCTGTTGGGACAGTGGACTCAACTAAGGCTTTATCTAGGACTACACGATGCATGGGGGACATTTTCAACAACTCAAGGATTGATATTTGTGTGGGTGTCTTTCGTAGATGATCCAAGAGATTATACTGACTCACAGGAGTTGGCTTGGGAGGAGCTGCAGGATCTCCTTTCAGGACTATTTTGGATCGATGAGTGGTGACTGCGCAAGAAGGATCTTGTCCCTTTATTCTCAAGGTGGAAACATACTCATTTGACACGTGAAAAAAATTGATGACATTGTTATGACCAGTATTTGCATAATTTGTCATTTGAGTAGAGTTTGAAGAAGACGCCTTACCCTTGTCATGATCAAGCAAAGGAGTTTTGAAAATGGTATGATCAGTGTTAGAGGTCGCATGGGGTGAGTCTACCTCAATTACTCCTTGCTCTAACAAATCTTGAATCATATGTTTCAATTGAAAAGATGACACAGTTTTATGTCCTTTGGACCGATGATACTCACAGTATGCATTATCATTCCACCAATGCAGTTTTACCACTGGTTCTGCCTTGATATCCGGTAACTTGATAAATTTTGCTTGTATTAACTATTTCATTACTAATTCAATAGGCTCTCCCAATGGCGTAAACTATCAAGGAGGTCCATCCCTCGATCGGAAAGGCTTGCGTTGCTGATTTTGTTGCTGAACTTGTTGTTGATTATACTTTTGAGTGTATTGTTGAGCATGCTATTGGTATTGTGGCTATTGAGTAACATTGCTCATTGGTGTTTGATTTTGTTCCATAGTTGACATATTAGGAACACTCAATTTCTTGATTGTGAATGGGGGTTGATTTGCATTCACCGCTCTTGCATCAACAACACCATCATTAGTGACATTCTTATTTTTATACCAAAATCTGTTTTTGTCCCCTGAATTATTTGTGTTGTCACTGTCTTTATTGAGCTTGATAATTCCTTTAGCTACAAGAGCTGTTTCAATGCTCATTCCTTTCTTAATGAGTTTCTCAATAGTACTGGGACTTTTTAATTTTAGTTCATACATCATTTCTGGGACCAAATTTTGGATAAACAAATTCACTTGTTGTTCTTTAGGTATATCTAGGGAAGAACGACTATACAAGCTTTGCCATCATTGCAAGAAAGTCACTAATGGTTCACCTTGCTTTTGCTTGGTGTTGCATAAATCTGACATGGTCACATCACTGTCGATGTTGAATGCAAAATGAGATAAAAACTTTTGAGCCAATTCCGACCAAGTCTTTATATTTCCTGGCAGATGTGAATACCAATCCATGGCTTGTCCCGTGAGACTTCATGTAAATAAGCGCATTAAATATGTTTCCTCATAACTCACTTCAGTACATGCCATGAAAAATGCTCGAATGTGATCTTTTGGATTGCCATTCCCTTTATATTTCTCAAAATTAGGCTCCTCAAAATGCTTAGGGAATGGAGGCATGTATACACTCTTGTCAAATGGATTAGGACATAAATCTTGATCTGTATACAACTTCTTTGTTCCTTTAGTTTCTAATGCATCAACTTCTCATTGCAACTTCTCAAGTTGTTGCGCAATTGTATCAGATTTTGGAGGTCCATCATTAATCCCAGTGGGTACTCTTTGTTGATACATCATATTTCCGATCAGTTGTTGATACTCTGAAATGGCCATTTTTGGCATCTCCGGCATATAATGTTCTTGGTAGATCTCTTGTTGTTGTGGTTGTGGCATGCCTTGATATTGACCTTGTTGCTGTGCTTCTTGGAGCCTAGGTTGATATTGCAATTGAGTGTGTTGTTGATATTGCACAGGCCCCAATTGCGGTTGTGAAGTATGATAGCTTGTTTGTCTTGGCACATATTGAGGCACATGTTGTTGTTGATGCTAACGAACCGGCATTTGTTGACTTTGTGCCAATTGTTGTCGCGGTGTATATCCCATCATTTGCAAAAAAATTTGTTTAGGTGGTTTTTGTTGTTTCTCCTTAAGATGGGGTATGGCACTTGCATTAACTTGCTATGTTGTTTGTCCAATCCATTATGATGGTTGCAAGTTTGTATTAACTTGTAATGAAGCAGAAGGCGCTGAAATTTGTTGTCGAACATGATATTGTTGTTGTTGTACATTGCTTGTTTGCACATTCAATTGCACCTTTTGTGTATTACTCAATTGTTGCAACAATTGTTGTTGGTGCAAAACAATATCCGTAGCTCTTTGTGTCACCATTATCAAAGGATCTGTTGCAATAGTGTTTGGCAAATATATTGAGCTTAATAGGACATAAGAACTTTGTTGCATCATGGAATTACTTTTGACATTGGTGATATCGGGCATTCTAGTCGTGAAAATTTCTTGCATCTTAGATTCTAATCCACTTTTATGCATGTAAGGAACTATTTCTTGTTGAGGGATATTTGTCAATATTTGCGTGGTTTTCATTTGATCCTATGTTACAGGTGTTGTGTTGAATAATGGATTTATTGTCTCAAATGGTGACTTTTGAGGAATAGTCACTGTTAATGCCTTTGAAACACGTTTTCTCATCAAGGTAGGCTAAGTTTCTGGTTGCACATTTTCTTCATTTGGATGCGGGGAGAAACTTAACAACTCACTGCCTTGTTGTTTTTGCACATTGACTTGATCACTTGGGGAGGTCACATTACTCATCATGTTAAGATACTTTTGTGGAAACATCTTAAAGACCTTGTTCAAGAACTTATCCATCTTTCTTGTCATCTTAGGATCTTGAAGGAACATATCAACATCATTAGAAGCATCAGAATCTAATGAAGAATCTGGTTGGACATTTGGATTTGTTTCTTGTTGAATGCCTTGATCTGAACCAAATCCTTGCAAAAGAGCTTGTTCTTCATATAATGTTTGAGTTTGAATGTCATGTTGCAGGTGTGGTTGATTCCAATTGAAAGGTGCACTTCCTCTTGGAGTTGGTGGAACACTCCCATGTCCTGGTTTCATGGGTACAAATACTGGTTCATATAATGGAGGTGGTCCAAGTTGAACCATTCCATATGGTGGTAAAGATGTATTTGATGAACCTTCAATTTGCACTGTTTGACTAGTTTGAAACTGCGAATTTGCTATGTTGTCAATGGGTTGATACGTTGGTTAGCCCATCTTTTTAGATTTTGATCTTGTCTCAACAGGCATGTTACTTATGCCAATGCAATATTTTTGGAATTTTTCAAGGATAATATATGATATGCAACTAAATGCGAATTGAATAGATGAAAATACAATTTATGACAAGAATGCAATCTATGTTTTTGGTTGCTTTTGAAGATTTTGACAAACTTTTGAATGTAAATCTAAAAGAGACCTTTAGGAAATTGAAATGATGTCTAGACCTCAAAGGACAAAATGACAAAGTCTCCCCTATATGCTTGGATACTAAGCTAGGTTTGACGAAATGACAATAATGACAAAAGACAAAAGTTTGATAAGGTCTAGACTTCTTAACAATGACTTAGGGTTTATCAAAGATTTGGATTACTCAAGTATGACAAAACCTAGTTTGACACTATATGCAAAGGGACAATTAATATGCAAATTACCCTAATGTGATATGATAATGACCTAAGCTTAATGAAGAGACCTAGGGTATGCAAATATGAATGAATGACAATGGTATTACTCTAATGCAAGAGGAAACATGCAAAATGGATGACCCTTATTGATATGCAAAGGAGTATGACCTAGGTGAAACTTAACCTTGGTACTTGACACTGACTTCGCAAAATGCAAACCTAAGATGAACCTAAATCTAAGTGACATGAATGTTGAGACGAGACTTTGAAAAATATTTGACAACCATGTTTGAAGATGTTTTGAGGTTTGTTGGATGAAACGCTCTTGGGTTTAACCTTTGTTTTGAATCAATTTGCCTTGTTTTTGAAATGAGATGCAATTCAACTTTTGACAAGCAAAGAATACAAGATATTTCAACTTAGACTCAAGACAATCATGCTCATTAACACATTTCTTATGGTAGGCAAGGAAATTAGGTACTTGAGAGGTAGAATCATTATGGGATTCAAGGAGAATATGTAGATGCTTGACCCCACAGGCTCCCCTCCATGACACTCACTTCTTAGGGCAACCAAGCATCAGTCCCCATGGAAATCTCCCCATGGCAAACTTAGTATCTCTTCCAAGTATCCGAACTTGTCCTTCCCAAGTAACTAGAAGGATTTTTGGCCTCTAAAAACAAGGTGTTTAGTAAGGATTTCTGTTAAGTGTTACTCCTTGATGTCACGCAAGCATGATTGAGACATTAAGCCCACCAAGATACCAAACAAATGTAGTCATGCAAGCATGATTTATACCATGAGGCCCTACTTAGATGTTGATATGAGAAAGAGTTCAAGGGTCATCACTTCCCAAGTAACTGCAATTCCCACGTAACCCTTCCTTCAAAGCTTTCGCCCATCAGGTATTTGTTTGTAGTGAGCTAGAATGCCAAGGTATTCTAGCCGTACTCACTTTGGGTCATTCCCTTCTCATGATTATCACTTTCTTGCAAAAGCAAAATGGTCAGGAAGGTAGGCCCTCTAAAGGTGACACACAATCGAAAACATGAGCATGGTATTGAAGATCTAGATTTCTGATCACCCTAAGAAGGATGAGAGCATACTCTCCTACTCCAATGTCAAACTCACCAATCAAAGAAAACATATATTCATTCCACCCTATTTAGAAATCATACTAGGTGCCTAAAATATTAATCGCAAACACAAAGTTTAGTTGTAATCCAAGGCAACCTGCAAAAACCCAAGTCAGGAGTTTGATATGCTTATTCTTTGACTATCGATTCTGCATAAAACATGTTAGTAGTTTCATTTATTGTCTTTGTCATGCGTATACCAAGGTTCTGCACAGAAAATCAGTACCAAAAACCAAAAAGCAGAAAATAGAATGCAAAACAAAACAAATTTTTAAGCAAAACACTGCATTTTTACCTCTGTTTCTGGACTTTACATAGGTGCAGAACTCATGAAATAGGTGCAAAACTCATGACATAGGCATAGAATGTCTTTAGCACAAGCACAAAATGCTTAAGACAAGTGCAAGTTGTCTTACACAGGCGCAGAAGATCCCAGAAAACCCTGCATTACCCTGTTTCTTGGGTTTTTGACTTGCAAATCAACTCAAAAGACACTCAAGACATGGTTAGATTGTTAATTCACGTCGGGTTCACCAATTAATGTAGCTAGGAAATAGGAAATCATCACATGCAAATCAAAATACTAATCTAGCTCAATCACAAAAACTAAAATGCAATGATCTATCCTAAACACACTCAATAAAGACATGAAAATGAAACATTCAAAACTAAAGATTATGCAAACCAAATTTAGATCTAAATGCTTCCTTCATGCGGCTCCATTGTCCTTCTTTCTTCTCCAAATAGCCTTTGTTTGTGGATCTCACCTTCAAGTGCACACACATGAGATGAAAGCAAATAAACAAGATCGTGGTGCAAGAGTACTCAAAGCGTGATTGATTTGACAAAGTGATTATTAGATTCGATAATCTAATTATTCTCATTCGACAAAGTGATTATTCTCATTCGACAAAGTGATTATTCTCATTTGACAAAGTGATTATTCTCATTCGACAAAGTGATTATTCTCATTAGTTGGGATTGAAGAAATTCATCCAATTTATAGACAAATTGGAGAAATGATCAAATTAGCATGATTCAATTCAAATGGAAATTGCAAATCAAAAATGTCAATTATGACAAATTATGACAAATTAAGCACTTTCTATGCAAAATTTGACAATTATGACAAATTATGACAAATTATGCACTTTCTATGCAAAATTTGATTGATTGATAATTCATGACAATTTATGACAAATTTCTATGTCAAAATTGATTGATTGTCAATTATGACAAATTATGACAAATTGCTATGTCATTCCCATGAAATTAGGAGAAAAATAGGAGGGAGTTATGTGAATTAGAAATTGATGAAAAATAGGAATTAGAAATTAGGAATTAAGAATTAAGTAAATTAATTAATAATTTGTCATTTATTAATTAATTCACAAAAAGAGGAATAATTAGTCAATTAAATGAACATTTAATTGCGATGAGAAGACTTAGGATAAATAAATAATTTATTAATCCTAGAGAGAGAAATGACAAACAAGGTTAAATGATTAAATCATGAAACCCTAAAAGATGAATTAGCAATGCAAAGATGACAATTAGGTCGTGATGAAGGATAATTGATATCGATTCGATCATGATTTTGAATTGATAAATGACCAATGCTGACGAATGATTTGATTGATAAATGCGCCAATTGACGAGGAACAATGAATAATTGATCCAAATTGACATAATTGAGATAGACAATGATCGATGGCAAATTGATCACAAAATGACAAAATTGACAAGAGGACAAGGATCGATGACAAAATAGATTGCAAGACAACAAGGTTGAAAATGACCATGATCGATGACAAATCAATCGCAAGATGACAAGATTGAACATGACAACGATCAATGACAAATCGATCGCATGATGACAAGATTGAAAAAAGGACAAAACCTTAATTAGGATCGATGATGTCCAAAATGATGACAAATGAATACGCACATAGATGCGACAGGATAAGATTGAACGAAATCATGACAAATATTGTTATCGACAAGACCAAATTCGAGAGTGAGATAAATGAAGAATGCAGAAGAATGACTCAATGCTCGCAAATGATAAAGACCAAGTGCATAACATAGGAGAAAATGTTAATACGATGCAAAAACCTAAAATAAGGCAATGTGCAAATGTTAAAGTACGATTCTGCAAGCGTTGACCATTTTTAGGTGTCTACAATGAGATGTCCTTTTTATGTGTGATTTCTTTTGTGTTATCCTCCCATTTAACTGGTATTTCTATTTTATATTAGATTAGTTAACTGATATATACACATAGGATAGAAAAGGAAAAAGATTTTAAAATAACTAATTCACCCCCCTCTTAGTGACATCTAGTGTTCAAGAAAAACAAAACATCAAGAACATTAGTATCATCATTTGACAATAGTTGCCATCAATGACAACATAAATAACTGATCAAGTCATTTAATCACAAAATCTCAATCTCTTCATCACACATAGTCTTCTATCCTCTATCAGTGCAGTCATCCATCTTCAACTACATCACCTACATCATCTCATTCTGCATCAGTTATGCCAGATGCCAACATTCTTCCCCTTTGGCATTGATGGTAACACCAACACCAACACCAATCAGATATACCAAACAGAGTAACATTATCATCTGCAACTTGCTTGTCGGTATCACATCATCTATCGGTTCTCTTTTTTTTGTCTTCTCCCCCTTAACCAATGCTTCTCTTAATTTGATCTTCAACTTCTCCCATATCTGATTTATTTTCTTCTCCCCCTTTGATAGCAATTTTGAAGGTATAAATGCATCACTTGCCTTTGATTTTGTTGATTCCTCTTCCATCATCTCTGCTAATAAAATCAGAAAATTTTTATCAGAGGATTAAATCAGGGATTTACATCAGACTTGCTCCCCCAAAGGAGTAGCATACACCTTCATCAATCCTTAGTGAAAGATAAACATGAAATCCATAGGATTGATGCATCTCCATCATTCTAGTTCTTCCTGTGTAGGGGTCTAACCCCTAGTTTACCTCTAAGAAACTCAAAGGTAGCCTTCGGTAAGGGCTTAATAAAGATATCAACTAACTAATCTTTGTTGGCATTCTACACTCTAATGAGAAAATGGTTGATGTTTTTATTGATGGCAACCAACCGGTATTAGGTCTTTACACATGCATTGGCATCGCAAACATCATCACCGACAGGCGCCGACATCGGCACGCATATTTACCAGCATCCAAATTGCACCAGCAATGAAGTATACTGGCTCTCAGGCTGACATGAGATAAGTTTTGTTTATGCAAATTGTATTGTAAATATAATTATCTTTTGTAAATATGACTTCATATATTGTAAAAACTCATATATGTATGAGATCTCATAGGTCATTTTGTATTGTATATGTATTGGAGATAATTGTAAAAGGCAAATATTGTATGAGGTGATATAGTGGACGACAAAGGTTTTTGATAAGGTATCTGACTAAGATTAAATTGGTTCTTGAACCAAGCATTAGAGATTCTATTTTGAGTAGTACATTGTATTGGATTTAATTATCCATATTGTAGTCAGTGAGACTCTTCTATTGAGCAGTGAGCTCTAGGTTGTTGGCCTTCTTACATGTCCAGGCCTCTATTGTAAGTAATATTTATTCATATTGGCCAGTGAGTAAATATTGTGGGTCACAAATCCCACCAAGGTTTTTACCACACTGGGTTTCCCTATTAAATATCTTGTGTTATTGTGTGCATTTATGTTGTCTCTATTATTTCTATTTACAACATTATTTCTTACTTACTGGTACATTGATTTGGGTTACAAAGTTATAAATAAGTTCAAATATTCCATTAACCGGTTAGACACTGATTCACCCCTCCCTCTCAATGTCTTTGGGACTATCATTGCATCTAACAATTGGTGTGAGAGCCTAGTCCTCTATTTGCAAAATCCTAATAGCTTGAGGAAGATTCTAAAACTAGTACAGATGGAGAGCTTGAGAAAATAGTTAGAAGGAGATCTTGAAGATTTTGATGTAGAAAAATTGAAGAATATAAAACTTGAAGATGATCCAAGGGCTACATAGGAATTAATTGAAGGACTTCAGGAGAACCTGGTTATAGCACAAAATAAGAGGAAAGAACTTCATGAGAAAATCTAAAAAGATGATGATGAAAAGGAAACTCTTAGAGATATTGCAAAGAAGCTGAGACAAGATAACACTAATATGAGGAATGAAATGGAAGATCTAACAATGAGGCTATGTAAGGATATTGAAGATAGAAGGAAGATTGAAGAAGACTTGACTAGGAGACTTAATGATGGAGCAAATGAAAATTTGAGACTTAATCATGAAAATGATAGGCTAAAGATAGAATTGAATCACATGCAACATGATAAGGAGGAGCTTGCAAGACAAGTTGGAATTCTGGAAAATGAGTTGAACAATGCAAAGGAATATGAAGACAAATTCAAGAAAAGTTCCAAAAGACTTGATGACATGCTGAAAAGACAAAAACCTAATGGAGATACAATTGGACTTGGATTTGAAATTGGGAAAAGTTCTAGGACTACAAATAATCAAGATCACAGTAAATCGGTAAGACAACCTAATGCTTATAAATTCAATGGGAAATGTTTCAATTGTGACAAGTTTGGTCATAGAGAAAATTAGTGCAGATTTAGAATAATCAGAATACAAACTTACCCACTGATCAATGTTCCAAATGCAACAAAGTTGGTCATAATTTAGAAAATTGTAGAATGAATGTGAAATGCTATGTTTGTGGTAGATTTGGACATTTATCTAATCAATGTAGAACACAAACCGGTCAAGGATATGGAAAGGTTATTTAGAGGAATAATGTAACTTGTTATGCATGTAACAAGATTGGGCATATTGCAAAATTCTATAGGAGCAATACTTTACAGGAAAACAATAAAGGATCTAGTTTGACGGGTAAAGAAAAGGTAAATGAAATAAAGAAAGATTTTTCAAAACAATGGATTAAGAAAGGAGATCAGAAAGTTGGTGAAACTATCTCTGCACTGGTATAACAAAGTAATCCTCCACCTGTATGAGATTCTTCAACTAACTAAGGAATGATCCTTAGGGGGTATGGTAGCAAGTTGAAAATCATGCATTCTACCCTCGGTTGATGGTGAGAAGATACTTTTCTTCTTTACCAGCAGATGTGTTAAGTTTTCACTTAATCGGCGAGCATTTAATGTGGTTTTTGGAGAACCTTTTTGGCTATATAACACTAGAAAACCCTCATTTGACTCACCAAGCATTCAAACTTTCAGAGAGTGCGGAATTGAGCAAGGGCATTATAAGGAAAAACAATGAAGTGATTTCCAGGCATTCAAATTTTGAGTAAGAGGTATTTATCTTTTGAAATGGCATCTTCATCTTATATACTTGAGTTTATTGCAAACCCTACTATGGTAGAGAACATCAAGCGCCATAGACCTGTATACAAGATTATCCCTGAAATTGCTAAACAAGATGATTCTATTGGAGCTTTTTCAAAAATTCTAAAGGGTGTCGCTTTTGCCAAAGACCTAAGAATCTATATCCACTACAACGTAGAAGACTTAGGGATTGAGGACCCGAAGAAATTTTTTAATGATTTTATTACTTATAAGAAAGGTCTGATTAAACCTACACATAAGATTGTTGAAGACTTAGGTTTTGTTGAATTTCTGAGCATTACTAAATTTCCAAAGGAAGTAGTCCACCTTGTGTTAAGAGAGTCCATGGAGGATTTATGTGGTTAGAGTCAGTTTGCAAAATAACCAAGGAAGCAATTAAGGTAGTTATTGGTTTACCCTCAACCGGTAGTAGGCCTAACAAAACCAAGAAAATACCTAACAAGGGTGTGATGAGCTTAATGGGAGCTACATCCGACAACAGATCTCTAAGGGTTAATGATATTAATGATGCAAATGTTAGATATGTGAGTATGATACTTAGCTATAGAGAAACACATGCAAACAGATTGAATTCAGTTTCTAGCCTTTGTATTCATAGTGCATATGAAATGGTAAAGAACAACACTAAAATTGATGTTTGTGAATGGCTTAAAGATGAATTGATTGATAACCTGAAGAAGATTAAAGGTGACAAGAAAGGTACTTTTCACTTTGGCAACTTGCTTGTTTGTGTGATGCTTTACTTTACCAAAGAGATACCCAACATTGGTCACAATGATTTTGGATATGACATCCTAGTAGGAAAATAGATTCTAGAAGCTTTCACCTATATGGGCACTGACCATGACAAGATCATAACAGATTATTTCAAAACTTTTTCAACCAAAATGAAGGCAAGAGAGAGGTTACTATAGAGTATAGTTCATAAGTAAGACAAACAAATATACTTTGTTATTAAATGTGGTGAGACATGGATGGAAGCAATTAGCCCTAGAACTATTTGGGTTACCGAAATGGGTTATGAAGTTGATCTAAATATTCTTGAAACATATGCAAAAACACTACTTGATGTAGCTAGAGAACCATCTGAAGAAATTTTTGGAAGTGTTGAAACTATAGAGAGTGTTGTTTCTATGCAGAAGAAGATAAAAAGAAGAGAGAAGTTTATCAGAGATGCATTCAAGATGGCAAGTGAAATCAAGGAAAATGTAATGAATATAAGTGGTATATTCGCTAGTGATATGGAAGGATTGAAATCGGAAGCACATTTTCATCGGTTGTCAATTCTTTTGATACCAACAGTGGCAAGGTAGCTGAATTTAAGGGAGTGGAAAGCAAGAAGAGAATACCCTCATAGGTACCTTCTCCTTTTCCTAAAAAGGCCATAACACTAAGGAAAAAGAAGCAATCAGTTAGGGAACCTAAGAAGAAGCTTACACTGAAAAAGAAAGAGACATCAGTCACCCCTACTTTGGAAGAACTATTGAATGAGATAACACAGGAAGGAAATATGACTAATGTGAACAAATTGTATCATTCCTTTAAGGATTCAAATAGGGAAATAATAAAGAGAGAATAATTTTGCATTTAGATATCTATAAGAAAGTGTTGATTTAATTGATAGATAATTTACCTAATGGTCTATATATGAGATTAGAAGCAAAAAGACTATTAGTGATGGGACTTGACAAGAAGTTGAAAGTTGAAGACTTATTGGTGGTACATCCTGTAAATTCAAAAGAGGAAATAGATGAATTAATTTCTGAAGCCAACTGATTAGTATTTACCAGTGAACACCGACAAGTGAGCCTAATGGCTGGGAGAGTTAAGGAGATTGCTGATGAGACTGAAGATAAATGAGATATACTCTTTGTTGAAAAGGAAAAGAAAGAAGAAAGGAGCAGGTCGAAAATAGACAAGACCTTTAAGGTATATTAGAAGGATCACGATAAGTGAAAAGGAAAATTTGGTGGTGTTCCTTCAATAAATATTATAGATAATCTTCCACCTCCTACTTAGGATATCCCACCAGTACATTCAGTCAATCCACCTGATATGGGAACTGAAAAATGTTACTCTTGATAAAACTAACCCAGATTCTGAGATTCTTTTCTCTGTGAACGTTGATAAATAGGATACTAACATTGTTGTAGATAAGGAGACTGCAAGGAGATGATGCTAAGATCAGTGAGATCTCTGAGTCACCAGCACAAACTGTTGATTCTCAGAACACTGAGATACCGACACAAGCTAAGCAACCAGAGACTGAGATACCAATAGAGGATAAAGGAACTAATACTAAGAAACAATCTGAGAAAAAGGTTCATGTTGAGTCTAAGAAACCGATACTTGCAAAAGTGCTTAATCAAACTAAAAAGCCAAAGGAAGCAGAGGTATTAACATAGATAGAGAAACCGGTAGACAATATGAATAAAGAGGAAGCAATTGATAGAAATAAGGAAGAAATAATGAAGGTAATTGGAGAAGTATCTGTTGAGAGGAAAGCTATTTCTGAACCAAGCACATCTACAGGTGAATTTAGACCCACTAACGTAACAGATGTTTTATTGGATTCTATTAAAAGGATAATAGATTGCAATGCCTTAGAATTTAAGGTCATTGATGACACATTACCTATCTTGAAGATGATTGCACCAACCTGTAAGATATATCACATCAAAGATTATTTAGGTAAATTGGACACATTGTCCAAATTTATTGTTGAAAATGTTCTAACTATAGATAAGGTGAATGAAGCTATTGTTAAGGAGAGAGTTGATAAAGGGAAAGATGAATTCTTTGTGAGCACTATTAAAATCTACATAGACCACTTAGATTCACTATTGCCAGTACTCAATTCTACAATTTTAGAATATAAGGAGTTGTGTAAAGAAGCATGTAAACCTCACTATTTGATAGAGCACATTGATGAGAAGATTAAAAAGACACAAAAAGAGATTGATGATATTGTGGATAATATGAGAAGTTCTTCGGGACTTATCTTAGTTTTTGAACAGGAAATGGCTGTTTTTGAAGAAAAATTAGAGAAACTTGAGAAAGAGAAGGCAAGAATAAGGTTGAAGGCTTGTGAACTAAAAATTAAACTTCGTCCAAGATTGGACAGTCTTATTACTCAGCGGGTTGAGCTATCAAAGGCATAAATTCAAGGAGAATGGTCACCAGAGCAACATATGCATTATCTGACCGACATGATGCAACAAACAAAGACTATTCTTTCTGACAATAACAAATTCATATAGAGCTTGAATTTACTTTTCGCTAACATTTTTCAACCTATAAGAAACTGGTTACAAGCTATGAAGTAGCATTTTTATATTCTTTGATTCTTTTTGACATCCTTTGCCATTGATGTTAAAGGGGGAGTACTATGGAGAAAAATATTGCATAGAGGAGATCACTTGCTTAGGGGGAGCACACTCTTTTTGGGATTAGATTTTGGACTCCACTTTTCGATAACATTTTTTGGATTTTCTCATGAGTGTTAACATCAATGCCAAAGAGGGATATTATTGGCATTCTACACTCTAATGAGAAAATGGTTGATGTTGTCATTGATGACAAACAACTGGTATTAGGTCTTTACACATGCACCAACATTGTAGACATCATCACCAGCAGGTACCGGCACTGATAGGCATATTCACTGGCATCCAGATTGCACTGACAAAGAAGTATACTGACTCTTAGGCTGACATAAGACAAGTTTTGTTTATGTGAATTGTATTGTAAATATAATTATCTTTTGTAAATACAAATTGGTATATTGTAAAGATGACTTGGTATATTGTAAATCCTCATATATGTATGAGATCTCATAGGTCATTTTGTATTATATATGTATGGGAGATAATTGTAAAAGGTGAATATTGTATGAGGTGATATAGTGGACAACGAAGGTTTTTGTTAAGGTATCTGACTGAGCTTAAACCGGTACTGAACCAAGCATTAGAGATGCTATTTTCAGAAGTACATTGTATTGGATTTAATTATCCATATTGTAGTCATTGAGACTCTTCTATTGAGCAGTGAGCTCTAGGTTGTTTTCCTTCCTACATGTACAGGCCCCTATTGTAAGTAATATTTATTCATATTGGCTAGTGAGTAAATATTGTGGGTCACAAATCCCATCGAGGTTTCTCCCACACCGGGTTTCCTCATTAAATATCTTGTGTTATGGTGTGCATTTATGCTATCTCTGTTATTTTTGTTTACTGCATTATTTCTTGCTTACCAGTACATTGATTTGGGTTACAATGTTATAGATATGTTCAAATATTCCATTAACTGGTTAGATACTGATTCCTCCCCTCCTCCTCTCAGTGTCTTTGGGACTGTCATTGCATCTAACAATCTTTACTCTTCACATATTCCATTTTCACTTGTTTTTCTTGAACTCTTTCCCTTAGGAAATGATACTTCAATTCAATGTGTCTGGTTCTATAATGAAGTACATGATTCTTAGAAATGTTTATTGGACTTGTATTATCACAATATATAGTCACCAATTAAGACATATCTATCTTGAATCCTTCTAGCACATGTGTCATCTATTTTTCTTGCATGCAATTCATGGATGCAACTACACACTCTATTTCAGCTATAGATTGAGAAACACAAGTTTGTTTCTTGCTCATCCATGCCACTTATCTTCCACCAAGTGGAAAGCTCCACCAGTTGTGCTTTTTGTATCATCCACATTACCTACCCAATCAGCATTAGTAAAGACATCCAACGTAAAATCTCCTTTATAAGGATACCATAAACCATAGTCTACTGTACCTTTGAGATACCAAAACATTCTCTTCACAACCACCATGTGACTCTCCTTAGGGTCTTTTTGAAATCTATCCACTAATACAAAAGCATGGGCAATGTCAGGTCTACTATGAATAACATAGTGTAGCTTGACAATCATATATTTGTACTCTTTTTTACTAAAAATAGGAGAATCATCTTGCTTTGATAACTTGCATCTTGTTTTGATTAGTGTTCCTACCGGTTTGCAGTCTTCCATGTCAAAAATATTCAACAACTCTTTGATATACTTGATCTGACAAATAAAAATACCACCATCCAGTTGTTGGACCTGTAAGCCAATAAAGAACTATATTTCACCGATTAGAGACATTTCAAATTCCTTTTTCATTATATCAGTAAAATCCATACACATCATGATTTCCACCAAAAAATATGTCATCTACAAACACTTCTCCTATAAACATCTTCTCTCCATCAGTCTTCAAATAAATGTTGTTGTCCTCACTGGTACATTGGAATCCAATTTTGATCAAATGTGCATGTAATCTCTCATACCATTCTCTCAGTGCCTGCTTTAGACCATATAGTGATTTATGAAATTTACATACCATGTCCTTATCATCAGTCAAGGAAAATCCATTTGGTTGTTCAATGTATACTTCTTCTTCCATAATCCCATCCAGAAAGGATGATTTGACATCTATTTGGTAAACTTTGAATCTTTTATATGCAGCAAATACCAACAACATTCTCACTCCTAATCTAGCAACCACAGCAAATGTTTCACCATAATCCTCATCTTCTTCTTGAGCATACCCTTTGGAGACTAGCCTCACCTTATTTCTTACAATTTTTCCTTCTTCATCCAATTTATTCTTAAAGACACATTTTGTTCCAATTGCATTTTTGTCCTCTAGTCTAGGAACAAGTGACCATGTCTAATTTTTCTCAATTTGATCTAATTTTTCATTCATTTCAGTCACCTAATTGTCATCCTTTAGTGCTTCCTTAACTATCTTGGGTTCTATTGTAGATATCAAAAATGAGTTCTCGTAGATCTTTCTCTTGGTTTGCACACCTACATTCTTTCACCAATTATTTTCCCTTGTCAATGGTTCAATTTGATATATCTAGGTATTGCCTATGCTAGTTCTCCACCTTCTGCATTAGGTACTTTATTTTCTTCCTCATTATCATCACTTACCAGCTAAGCATCTAATTCTACAATTATTAGTTCTTCATTATTCAATGTCTTCAGTTCAATGATCACAAGTTTTACCTCATTATCATCCTTTTCAGGTTCTGATCTGCTTGTACCTTTAGACTTATCAGATAGATCATCAACTTTTACATTAACACTTTCAAAAATTTTCTTAATTCTCTTATTGTAACATTTATATGCCTTACTCTTAGAAGAGTAACCAAGAAAAATTCCTTCATCAGATTTTGCATGAAATTTCTTAGTGTAGTTATCTCTCTTAATAGAACATTGACTTCCAAATTTTTTTAAATAAATTACACAAGGATATTTTACATACCATATCTCATAGGTTGTCTTATTGTTACCTCTCTTCACTAGTACCCAGTTTAAAGTTTATATAATAGTATTGACCGATTCTTTTCACAATATTTTGGATACATCACCCTGTAATAATGTGGTTCTTGCAACTTCAAGTATTGTTCTATTGATCATTTCTCTATGCCATTCTGTTGTGGTGTCCTCGAAGAAGACATTGGTCTCTTCATACCCTGTTCATCATAGTAATTTACAAATTCATTAGATGTGAATTCACCTTCCCGGTCTGATCTTAAACACTTCAAATTCTTATTGGTTTCATTCTCAACCAGAGCTTTAAATGATTTAAATTTACTAAATGCTTCCGATTTCTCCTTCAAAATGTCACCCACATCATTTTAGAATAGTTATCCATGAAAATCATGAAATACCTATCACTGTAATAACTATTTGTTCTCATAGGGCCACAAAGATCAGTCTGTACCAAATCTAAAATATTCTCAAAAGTATAATTTGTTCTCTTGAAAGAAATAGAGGTCATCTTACCAATTTGACAACCTTTGCATATCACATTATCTTGTTTGACAATTTGTGGCAATTGTCTTACAACACTTGACTTTCTTATCTTAACCAGATTATCAAAATTAACATGACATTATCTTTTATGCCACAATCAATTGTCTTCCATTCTTGCAACCAAGCAATTATTAATATTACTATTCAAATGGAATAAGTTACCTCTAGTTTACTTCCTTATAGAAATCAATTCACCATTACCTCCAAGAATTCTGTAGACTCCACTTTTAAAATTCAAGAAAATAACCTTTATGATTGAGCTGACCAACACTTAAAAGGTTATGATTTAGACCATCAACCCAAAACACATCATCAACATTACTCTTCCCATTTAGAGAAATTGAACCTTTACCTTTCACCATGCAGGGAAAGTTATTTCCAAATCTAACAATACCTCCATCAAATTCATCAATGGTTATGAACTTACTTTTTTCTCCGATCATGTGGTGTGAGCAACCACTATCTATAATCTATTCATCACTGTTTTCCATATGGGATACCAGTGCCTTTTCATTTGTTAGTTCCTCCTCCATAGCTACAAACACAATTTCCTCATTGTTATCTTCATCTTCAGACTCCTCATCGGTCACACCTTCATCTATTGTAACATAACAATATTTCTTTCCCTTTCCTTTGAATCTTCTAAACTTCTCTTTCCTATCAATGTTAGGGTAGTTAGTAGCAATATGACCAATTTTACTGCAAGAGAAACACTTGAAAGGTAGCTTTCCTTTATACTTACTCATACCTCTTGGACATATTTTTTCTAATAGTGCCTCAAGTTCCATCAGTTGATCTTCATTGTCTTCATTTCCCCAGTTACTTCCATGACTTGACCTGCACTCATGATTTTGACATATGTCTTTTCCTTTTCTAGCAGATGAACTGGTAATAGAAGCTTTAAAGGAAGATTCAATACATGTTGCCGCATAATTCTCAAAACTATTTAACTCAATGTAATATTACTAATCAATGAATCAACAATTAGCTTATCCTTTGAAATAGATCTAAGTTCTTGGATTGTAGATACTCTTATAGCATACCAACGTTGAAGAGTTCTAAGAATTTTACTTTCTATTGCATCATCTTCCATTTTACCTCCAACACTCTTTATGCCACCAACAAATTCTTTGATTCTCTGACCATACTGTGTAATATTTTCTCCTTCAAGCATTCTCATGTCAGTGAACTTTCGTCTCAAGGTTTCCTCTTTGGCTCTTTGAACATGCTCAGCTCATCCACAAATTAAATCTAACTTTTCCTAAACTTCACCTACAGTTTCCAATCCTTTAACATCAATATATTATGAATCAGATAAAGTACTTACAATAGCTTCTAAGGATTTCATGTTATCTTGCTCCTCTTTGAATTCATCCAGTGCCAAAGGAGTAATAGTAGGAGGAACATATTTTGTTTCAACTTGCTTCCAATATTAAGCACCAAGATCTTTGATGTAGATCTTCATTCTATCTTTCTAGATCTTGTAGTTATCCCTATTGAACTTAGGACCCTTTTTCTTCATCATCTTGACTTCCTCAGAATCTTTCCCTCAAGCAGTTACGCTTTCTACACACAGAGGACAAATGCTCTGATACTAATTATTAATCCCTATGAGTGTCTAGTTAATATTGAGAGTGGGGATGAATCAATATTAATACTAATTAAAACTTTAAACTAAAATCAAACTTATATTAGATCTAAAATCATTTATCAAATATCTCAACTTTTTTATCAGATCTAACAACCTCTTTATCTGATTTGCTAACACATTAATCAAATAATTTACCACATCTATCAATTCTTTGAACACTTAAGAATTCATATAAATTTGATAATTTACCAGCTCATTATCCTCATTTATCAGATCAAACACTTTCTCTACCAACTCATATCAGTACCGGTACCCTTTCATAAACCTCTGATAAAACATCATAACTGGTGTACTCAAAAATAGTGCATGAAATGTAACATAAACAAGAACTTCACATGAAAATCATTCCACACATGAAGACCATAATTTTTTTGACATGGAAAGACAAATAGGGAAAAACCATAGTGGGAGTTGGTACCCAAAAATATTTGTACTCTTTTGAAGTATGCTCTGTTACGAGCTTACAATATGTCCCGTTAGGAGTCACCCGGTTAAGGAATTTGCCTCAATGCTCGGTTAGGAGCTTGATGATATATTAGGATCAATCTCATGAGAGGATTTAACACTCTTTTGAGAGCTATCTTGTTAGGCTACTTCAATGTTTAAGGCCTATTAGGACCTACCTGGTTAAGGGATTTAACCTCTTGCATCTATTTGGGAACAATAATGGAAAAGTGATTTGTTACTTGCACTTCTCAACTCGCTAAATTAGATCCTATTATGCTTAACACCCTGCAACTCTTAGGAGGATCTTACACTTCTCTTGGACAACTCAAAACATTCTTTTAATACCATCAACACAATAAACATCAATTGTGCCACCCTAAATAGCCATTTAACTCAGTCGGCCACTAATCCCTAATTACATCATGAAATTACAATTACAAAAAAATAACAATACAATATCAATCATTGGTTGATCGTAATCCATCACAAAAATCTGATCTGTACCAAAGTCAAAACCTCAAAACACTCCACTAAGTGTTTCATTATTTCCAAAGAAATTATTCCTTGAATCACGCCAGTACAACAATTAAATATTTCATGCGGATTGTGTTGTGTTACCACCTTCATGTAGATTCATTGAGCTTCTTGGTCTGCATACACAACTCATGCATGGCCATAATTTATTCTATCTTTCCTTCATCCACGTTGTGGGTATTCAAAGGATTAATGTGTTCAAATTTGGCATAACTGATGCATAATTAGATGATGCAGGTTATGTAGTTGAAGATGGATGACTGCACCAGTAGAGGATAGAAGACTATTTGTGATGAAGAGATTGAGAGTTTGTGATTACATGACCTAATCCATTATTTATGTTGTCATTGATGACAACTATTGTCAAATGATGATTATTGATATTCCTAATGTTTTGTTTTGTCATCTAAGTGATTTGGTTTACCAAAAGATAGGGTTTACCGACAAAGAACTGAAGTCTATGAAATAGGACTTTAACTAGTAAAGTAGAGATGTTTTGATTGAATGGGATGATCGAGGATGATTGGTGATTTGTGGTTTAGAATGTGAGCTTGTATCATGGAAAGGAGTATCTGACCAAAATCATAACTTGTGATGACTACCAGAAGGCTTGTTTCTAATTTTTGATGAAGTCTTTCTAAGGTTTTAGTAGGGTTTAAGCTCGGTCTGAATAGTTTGATGATTCTAAAAGGGGAGAAGCCATAGTTATCAGGAGAACTGTGATGAATGAAGTGAAAGAACTAGATTAGAGGAGTAGATTTCTAGCATCATAAAATTGCAACCCTTGTAATTTTAACCACATTTTAGGTCCTCTCCTTTGCGACTACATTCCCCTACTTAATTGGGACCCCTTTCTCCATGATCATTCCAAATTTCCTCCTATTTTAGCCTCGGTATCACCTTAGGACCTTGTCTAGGCCCTAAAATAGGGTAGGACAGGGGTGTGGCACCCTTTTCCTCCATCTTAGGGTGGCCCTAAAATGGGTCCATCTGACCCTTGACCCTAATTTTCTCTTTGGGATTCAATCTCCCCTATATCAGCCTTTGGTGAGATGAAAATTATCCTCCTAAACAAGTATAAAAGGGGGATATAGTCCTCTCATTTGCATAAGCATAGATAGGCGAAATTCAGGAGGAGGCCTTCATTATCATCATCAAGCGTTCAAGTGTTCAAGTCATCAAACATATCCTTCTCCATGTGTCTTCTTCATTCATCCATTGGAGTAATATTACAACATTCATTTGTAATCATGTGTGTGTGTTAGGGTTTTGTCATGTTACTGGCAATTTCATGCAACAATTGTGATTACATTCAAGAAGAAAAGAAACCATAATCAACAAATTGCAAGATCTACAAGGTATACATTTTCATTATTTACATTTAAGCATTTGCAATTACTTTCTTTCAAGGTTGATTCCTCAACCAGGGGTTGATTAAGGCAAACCCCTATCCACAAACCTTATTCCCTTCTTTTATGTGTGTAGGTTGTAGGTGTGCAATTGTAATTGCAGATTTAGGTTTCATTTGCAGAGACGAAAAAACCCTTTTCAACTTTCGGATTTTTCGGAGGACCAAGTACAAATTCAACCTTATCCCTACAAATTTTCTCCAAATTTGTAGGGAAGATGTGTATCAGTCTAAATATCTAATATCCAAAGTTACATCGTGATCCTAAATCGGTAGCTCCTTATTTCACCCATTTTTTCTTCATTTTTTGCATAGTCAACAAGTCAACTCTTCTACTTACAAAAGAGGGTAAATTGTAGTTCACTCTTTCAATTCACTTAGTATTCAGATCCTTATTCATTCTAGGGTAGACCTGGATCTAGTGAATTCAACCCCTCTTTTGAATGTATAGCATCTCCCAAGTGAAAATCATCCTAGTGATTTCCTTTCTCTCGACTAGGCAAGGAATCACTAGGGTCAATTTTCCACTTTACATTTTGGTGAACCCGACATCTTACATGCTTGTATTTTGTGACAAAAATATCTTTATTGTCTTAGATCTGAAAATAACATTTCTTATCAAATTCAATTCTTTCATTATCTTGTTTAATTTGAAAATCAAATTTACAAAATTAAGTGGTTAATTGTCAAAACCCTAATTTTCAAACATCAACTTGAACTTGTACAAGAATTGGATTTACATTTAATTTTCAGATTTGTGACTATTTTTAGACTAGTCTTCTTTCCTAAAATTCAAACTTTCAATTTTCCTCCTTTTCCCAAAATTCAAAATTTCAAAATTCAATGATTAGGTCCGAAAACCCTAATTTTCAAATTTAGTTGAATTTTGTGTAAATTTCAGTCAATTTCTATTTTATAAATATTATTCAAGGTGGCCCTATCCATTAAGTTTGTCATTTTTCAAAACCCTAATAGTGTCCTATTTCAACATTCAAACCTTAAATTCTGGCATATCTAGAGATCGTAAAATCAATAATTTTGGGGGGGTTGTAAAAGTTGTTCAGATCTCAATTCAATATGCAAGATATATTTCTATTATCTGATATGTATTATTATGTTCTTATTGTATATGTCTAACTATCTTCTTGCTTGTGGCAAATGAGAGGAGCATTTAATATTTTCTATGTCCTATCTCAAGAATGCCACTTACTATAAGTATATGACAAAGGAGGCATGATCAAGCAATCCCTTGATCGGTCATGACCGATCAAGACATTACTTGATCATACCTTTTTGTATATACTAACATAGGCATGTAACGTTAAATGCAAATCGGTAATCACAACAAAATTTATCAATGTGTTTAACTCAATGCTAAAGACGGATAGTATATCGGTGGCTATCAATGCTAACAGCCGATAGTTATCGGTGTGTTAGCCTTGACAACCGATAACTATCCATGTAGACTAACACATCGATAACTATCGGTGATTAGTTCATTGCCACTCGATATATATTTGGTATACTTTATATGCAACCCAATAATATAACATGCAACCCGATAATATAACATAGAACCCAATATAACATAGAACCCGATATAACATATATATCCAATTAGGTATATATTAATCAGTGATCATTATTTATGTTTAGTTGTTGTTCATCTAAATAAAGAATTCATTAGATAGATGAATATGTGATTATCCATAGATTGCTCATATGCAAATATAGAATCGCTATCAAGGATGAATTAATTGCTTGATGATTTTATCATAGTTGACGATATGATAAATGATTGAATGAGAGACTTCATTTATCTCTCATTCAATCATTTATCTTACTGAAGCTATTATGTATTAACAAGGGTTATCTCTCAAATCATCACAACTTTCATCCTTGATGTTAGGTCTCGAAGACAACTAAGAGGGGGGGGGGGTGAATCAGTTGTCTATTAATTTCAAACCCCAAAAAAACTTAACTAAACTTAATGCACAATACAGGTAAACCAAACTTTATGCCGATAAACAGTTTCAACAGTTAGTATCGTTAAAGGTTAATGCATAAAACAGAAAGGCAAATAACATCCACAACACATAACACATATATTTGTACATGGAAAACCTGTAAGGGGAAAAACCATGGTGGGAAACCTTACCCACAATCAGATGATACTACTATAGATAGTATGTGTGTACAATATGGAGTTTGCACATGCAGAAAGGCCAACTACCTCAAGCTCATTGCTCAATCACAAAATGGGAGTCACACTGACTACAATTGGATGGTTAAATCCAATGATAATGTACTGCTAAAAATAACATCTTCATATGTTGGATTCAGTAATGGTTAAGCTCTTATTTGCCTTCTTCAAAACCTCCTTGAATCTTGAATTATGTCTGCATGTATAGCTTTTCTTATATTCACATATACCTTATGTTCTACCACTTTTTACATTCCCATATCCATGTCTCTTAATCTCACAAATGAGATCTTACATATATACCAAAACCTAAGACCAAATGAGTAGGTCATCTTATTAAGATATTACAATAAAATCAATTACAAATGAATCAATGTGTGATGCATTATGTTGGGTCAATGCACTTGCAATAATAAAAAATTATCTAAATAACATGTCATGCTGATCTAGAATGAATAATGTTTGCTAGTGCATAACCTAGACCTATTTGCCGGTAACAACAAATATGCAAACCCTATTAGATCAATGACCAAATCACCAAAACAAAATGTCCAAACAATATCTTAGACATAACCAAGTAATCTCCAAGTTATTCCTAGTGTCAGTGAATAATATAACCTATCGATGAACCAGACATCGGTGACTATGCATAATTCACTAAACTTGCCGGTGAACATAGCCAAGAATCTCCAAGTGCTGATAAGTGCTGATAGGTGTTGACATCAATGAGAAAATCATACCAACATATCCAAAATACCAACGATCTCACCCTTTGGCATTGATGACAACACAAGATGGAAAAACCATCTAAGTGCCAAACTAGAAATGCCAAAAACCAAAAACCAACAATCTCCAAAAGAGATCATTAACTAGAAATCAAAATATAGATACAGAGAGTAACAATCTCTCCCCGAAAAAATAATGTCTCCCAAAAGATAATGTGTTTTTCCATAGATATCTCTCCCCCTTTGACATCAAATGCCAAAGCAATAAAAAAAGATTCAAACATTTCATAGAACCTATCACAAAATACCAACTTATCAATTCATCCAACTACTCCCCTAAGAAGTAGCTCTCCTCATCAAAGCTGGGAAAAATATTTCTTTGTTAATTCTATCGGTTGATGACAAACATCAACTGTCTAAGTCTCTACTAGTGGGGGTATAACCCCAAGCTGCTCTCTAAGATATTCAAAAGTTTCCTTAGGCAAAGGTTTAGTAAAAATATCTGGGATTTACTCTTTAGTATTCACATATACCAACTTCACTTCTTTTTCTTCAACATTCTCTTTCAAAAAATTGAATTTGATAGAAACATGTTTAGTTTTTGAGTGAAATACCAGATTCTTAGATATATCAATTACTACCATATTATCACAGTAAATTGTTATAGGTTCATTGCTTTTTACCTTTATGTCCTTCAACATTTGCTTAATCCATAATACCTGGGTACAATTAGTTGCTGCTACAACATATTCTGATTCTATTGTTGATAAAGATGTGTAACTCTATTTCTTGCTCAACCAAGAAATTAATCTGCTACCAAGAAAGAATGCTCCACTAGTGGTGCTCTTTCTGTCATCTACATCTCCTGCCCAATTTGTATCTATGTATGCACATAAATCAAAATTTTCATCTTTAGGATACCATAAACCAAGATTTGTTGTGTCTTGTAGATACCGGAAAATCCTTTGCACTGCTGATTCATGATTTTCTTTAGGATTACTCTAAAATCTTGAAACAATATAAACCTCCTATCATAGACTCGTATCTCGTCGGATTAACAGGGGTTGATTTGTCTTTCAATGATAGTTTATCAGTTGTAGTCATAGGTGTACTTACCGGTTTAGAGTTTTCCATGCCAATTTTATTTAGTAATTCCTTTAAGTAATTTGATTGACTTATGAATATACTTTTGTCAGTCTATGAAATCTACAATCGTAAAAAGAATTTTATCTCCCCAATCATAGACATTTCAAATTCTTCCTACATCTTATTAGAAAAGTCTTTACATAATGCATCTTCTCCTCCAAAAATTATATTGTCAACAAAAACTTCTATAACCAAGATGTCATCATTAGTCACTTTGTAATATAGATTGTTGTTAGCATTACCTTTAGTGTAACCAATCTTCAAAATATTTTTGTCCAATCTAGCATACCAAGCTCTAGGAGCTTGCTTTAATCCATATAAAGCTTTCCTTAACCTCCAAACCAAATTTTTGTCATTTAATGAAAATCCATCAGGTTGTTTAATGTAAACTTCCTCTTCAAGATCACCATTCAGAAATGCACATTTAACATCCATTTGATATTTTACAGTTCTTGTATCCTGCAAAAGCTAAGAATAATCTGACTGCCTCAATTCTAGCTACTGGTGCAAAGGTTTCATTATAATCAACTCCTTATTTCTATGAATATCCCTTACACACTAATATTTCTTTGTTCCCGATTACCTTACCATCTTCATTAAGTTTATTTCTGAATACCCATTTAGTTCCAATTACATTTTTGTTTATAGGCTGAGGAACCAATGTCCATGTGTTAATCCAATGTTTATCTTCACATGCCTCATTAACTGATGCTGGTTCAATTTGAGAAGTTAGACATACCTCTTCATTTGCTAGTCTTCCTCTAGTCATAACATCTTTATATTTTTTCCCAATTATCTGACTTTTAAAATGGTTCAATCTTACATACCATGGTGTTTTTACTTGTTGTTGTTCTTCAGTCATTGTTGAATCTTCAGACGATGCTAGTGTGATTGGATCAACATTTTGTACCAGTGTACTCATTTTAGGTTCATTTGATATTATCTCTATTTTCGGTTCAGAGTCCATGTACCTTGAATTACCTCTAAACTATTCATCAATCTTCACATTTACACTCTCAACAATTTTCTACAATCTCTTATTAAAACATCTATATGCCTTGCTCTTGGATGAATAACCAAGAAATATTCCTTCATCACTTCTAGGATCAAATTTACCAATATACTCATCTCTTCTAATATAACATTTAATTCCAAATATTCTGAAATATTTAAGAGTAGGAGTATTACCAAACCATAGTTCATGAGGGGTCTTACCGGTTTCACCTTTGATGTGAACTTTGTTGAATGTGTAAACCACTATACTTACTAATTCTCTCCAATATACATGAGTTAGGTTTACTTTTGATAACATACTTCTAGCTGCATCCAGAATAGTTTTGTTCTTCCTTTCCACAACTTCATTTTGCTGGGGTGTCTGAGGTGCAGATAGTTGTCTTCTGATCCCATTCACTTCACAAAATGTATTAAATTCTTTAGATGTGAAGTCACCTCCTTGATCTAATCTCAAACATTTGATTTTCTTACTGGTTTCATTCTCTACCATCACCTTGAATAGTTTGAATTTTCCAAAAGCTTCTGATTTCTCTCTAAGAAAAGTAGCCCAACACATTCTAGAATAGTCATCAATGATTAGTATAAAATATCTATCTCCTTGTAAGCTTCTAGTTCTTACTGAACCACATAAATCAGTGTGAATTAAGTCAAGAGCATTATTGGATTTTTCTGGAATACTTTGAAAAGTTGTTCTAACTTGGTTTCCAAATTGACATTCCTTACATACCAGATTATGAGGTTTAGCAATCTTAGGCAAATCCCTTACTGCCTAAGTTGTACTGATTTTCACAATGCTTCAAAATTTACATGACAAAGTCTCTTACGCCATAACCAACTTTCATCAATATGTGCAATCAAGCATGATTTCTCATTGTTATTCAAATGAAAGATATTACTTCTTGTTTGATTACCGGTTGCAATTTCCAAGACAATTTTATTCATGATTGTGCATTTACCATTCTTGAATTGTAACTAAAATCCTTTTTTGACTAATTGACCAACACTAAAAGATTATGCTTCAAACCTTCAACATAGTAAACATTATCAGTATTGTTCTTACCATCAAAAGATATATTGCCTTTTCCTTTGATCAAACAAGCTTTATCATCCCCAAATCTTACAAGACCTCCATTGTATTCCTAAAAAGTTAAGAATTTACTTTTATCACCACTCATATGATGTGAGCATCTAGAATCAATGATCCATTCATCCTTATCTTCAATTTTAGCTTCCAGGGCCTGCTCTACTGATTGAATAGTAGGTGTCGGTTGATCTTCTGTTATAGCAACAAAAACCTATCCATTGTCTATCGGTTATTCATCAAAATCATCAGTAACTCCATCATCAATTTACTAACATGATTTGTCTCTATTCTTCTTAAATTTGTATCTTTGATATTTAGGGTTAGGCTTATATGTTCTTTTAGCTTCTTCTTTCAATCTTGCATGTCTATCAGGACACCTAGATGCCATATGACCAACTTCATTGCAGTTAAAACATTTAAATAGTGGTTTACCTTCATACTTACTTCTAACTAGACCTTTAGGCATTTTCCTTGCAAATAGTGCTTCAAGTTCTTCCAATTCTTCATTCTCTTTTCTGATTTCTTCAAGTTCTCTTGCATAAAAGGCTTTCCAACTAGATTTTCTAGATGATGATGATGATGCTACAGATGATGATGATGCCTTGAAAGCTAAATCTGTCTTAATTATAGCAACTAGACCAAATCCATCAAGTTCAAAAGCTTAAAGTTTTCCAACCAAAGTGTCTCTTGATACTGATGTATTAGACATTGTTCTTAATTCATTTATAGCAGTTACTTTCATTTTATATGCCGGTGGAAAATCTCTTAAACTTTAGAAACAATTTCATCTTCACTTAAGGATCCTCCACAACATTGTATACCCAAAACAATTTCATTTACTCTTTCCATAAAAGCAGAAATCCTTTCATCTTCTTCCATTTTCAGATTTTCATTCTTGACCCGGAAGCATTCCAATTTTACAATTTTGACTGTGGTTTTACTTTCATTCAATATCTCCAATTTGTCCCAAATAGCTTTAGCAGTAGATCTGTCTGATAATCCCATGATTTCATGATCTGACAATGTGCTCAAAAGTGCTTCTCTTGTTTTGCAATCATTCTCTTCATCTTTTGCCAAGGTTGGTGGATCAGGTTGACCTTGAGTTGGACCAACATAGCCATTATTTGTAACATCCAAGATGTCCTTTCCAATGCAATTCAAATGTGTCTCCATCCTGATCATCCATATACCATAGTTGGTTTGATCAAATTTTGGACTATCCTTCCTAAAATAGTTAGTAGGCATATGATCTCCTCAAGTTGTTAAACTTCTGCAAAAAGGGGACTATGCTCTGATACCAATTCTTAGGTCCCATAGACCACTAAGAGGGGGGGTGGATCAGTTGTCTATTAATTTCAAACCCAAAATAAACTTAACTAAATTTAATGCACAATATCGGTAAATGAAACTTTATGCTGGTAAACAGTTTCAATAGTTAGTACCGTTAAATTTTAATGCATGAAACAGAAAGACAATAACATCCACAACACATAACATAGATATTTGTATGTGCAAACCCTATAAAGGGAAAAACCACGGTGGGAAACCTTAACCACAATCAGATGATACTACTACAGATAGTATGTGTGTATAATATGGAGTTTGCACATGCAAAAGGCCAACTGCCTAGAGCTCACTACTCAATCACAAAATGGGGGTCACACTAACTAAAACTGGATGATTAAATCCAATTATAATGTACTACTCAAAATAGCATCTTCATATGTTGGATTCAGTACCAGTTAAACTCTTATTTGCCTTCTTCAAAACCTCCTTGAATCTTGAATGATGTCTCTGTGTATAGCTCTACTTATATTCGCATATACCTTATGCTCTACCACTTATTACATTCCCATATCCATGTCTCTTAATCTCACAAATGAGATCTTACATATATACCAAAACCTAAGACCAAATGTGTAGGTCGACTTATTAAGATATTACAATAAAATCAATTACAAATGAATCAATATGCGATGCATTATGTTAGCTCAATGCATTTACAATAATAACAAATTATCTTCATAACATGTCGTGCTAATCTAGAATGAATAATGCTTGCCGGTGCATAACCTAGACCTATTTGTCGGTAACAACAAATATGCAAACCCGATTAGATCAATGACCAAATCACCAAAACTAAATGTCCAACCAATGTCTTAGACATAACCAAGTAATCTCCAAGTTATTCCTAGTGTCAGTGAACAATATAACCTGTCGGTGAACAAGATATCGGTGAGTGTGCATAAGTCATTGAACTTGTCGGTGAACATAGCCAAGAATCTCCAAGTGCTGATAAGTGTTGACTGGTGTTGACATCAATGACAAAACCATACCAACATATCCAAAATACCAACACTTGAAAATTTTCAAAAAAGTTGGGAGGACCGAGTGCACTTCCAACCTGGTCCCTAGCTTTTTTCCCAAAATTTTGGGAGACTATTATGATTGTATTTAGTTGCTTAAATCCATAAAATTGGTTGATTTTGTCAAATTTTGATCTGTGAAATTTTTTGAAAAAGTTGGAAGGACCGGGTGCAACTTCAACTCGATCCCTATCTTTTTTCCCAAAATTTTGAGAGACTGTTATGACTATGTTTTACTGCTCAATTCTAAAAAAATGGCTAATTTTGTCAAATTTTGATCCCTTTGAAATAAGTGGTTAAAAATAGAGTTTAAAATCAAGCAGTTAATTAAGAACAACCCTAATTTTAAATTTCAAATTTTCAATTCAACAACTTTCAATTTTTTAAAATTAAGAGGTTTTTCAATAGGCCCAGATTTTAATCTCTTTTGGATGATTTTAAATTTTAAATTTTAAATTAAGAGGTTATTTTTTTACATAATCCTAGTTTTTAATTTTAATTTCCTAGGAGGTTGCATTATTATTCTTTCATTCAATTTGTTCATTTAATTGAACAATCATTTTTCCTAGAATTTTGAATTATTCAATTATTTTGCAAGTTTCAAATTTCAAATTAAAACTTCACAATTTCAAATTAAAATTTAACAATTTCAAATTCAAATTTACCAATTTCAAATTCAAATTTCAAATTTGCAATTCAAATTCTATTTTCCCTCCTTTATTCATTTTTCTATGCATGTATGGAGTGAACATTATTATGGTTAAATGAAATATGAGTTTCTTGTTTGATCATAAGTGCATATGGAGTTCTTATCTTATTTTTCTACTTCAATTTAAAGTTACATTAAAGATGTTCATGAGTTTCCCTTTCATGCATATGATGATAATTTAGTTCTCCCTTTTATTCATACCTATGATTTACTCTCTCCCAAAATTGATCTCATTAATGAGGGAACATTGGTGCAAAAAGGGAATATAGATAGTTCTTTCAAACATCTCCCTCCTAAAGATCAATCTTTGGAGAATTTTTTTCTTTCTTCTCATAAAAATTACCTCCCTCATCAGGATTATTTGATGCAAGAGGATGATATTATGGCTAATTATCTTAGGGATACCATACCTTATTTTCACAATCTTCCCTGTAAAGATGAATCATTAATTACATATGATATTCCTTTTCCTAATGAGTGTCTTGAAGATAAAGATACCTTATAATAAGAGGATGATATTATTTCTCATCATAATTCTCTCTCTCCAAAAAATCAAGAGCCTAACAAAAATCAAATCAATTCTATTCATGTTCATAGGAAGCCAAAAATTCTTCCTGATTATCCTGGTGTGCCTTACACATATACTAATGAGGTAGTTGATGAGAACATAAGTGAAGAATCATATTCTTTCTTATTTCCTACAATCCTCTCTTCAATTCACTCAAATACACCATCTCCTAACAAAGAAGTTCCTAAAGAAGAACTCTTAGAGGATGGTTGGGGGTCCTTATATTTCACTCCTACCTTTTCTAGAAAGTATAACATGCTTGTATTTCATATTCTAATTTTTTCTCTTAGCACAAATCTTTAAATTGATTGGGCCTCTTTAAACTTCAATCTAATTCCCCATAAGAGTGAACCCTTGTTTGAACATACACATGGATGCAATGGATAAATGCTTGAATGTGAGTGAAAAAGTCATGAGAAATAACACTTTCCTTTGTCAACATATTCTTCTACATTGTCTTGTAAATCCACACCTTCTCATTCTAATTTTGAGTTACAACAAGAAAATGTGTTGACCAATCTTCTAAATTCCAAATTAATATCTCTTCTTTGTCCTAAACAAAGAAGAAAACATAAACAACATTCTCAAACTTCTTCTTTTTGTAAATATCATCAAACCCATGGCCATTCTACTAATGAGTGTCAAGCTTTGAAAATGCGAATACAACATTACATTGATTTAGGCATGTTAAAAATAACATCCAACAATGAATGGCATATTCATCATGATCATTTAAAATAAATTCAAGTTCCTATTATTTTTCTCCTCACTATGTGATGTAGTTAGCCTACCTATTGGGGGATCCTTGTCATTTATGCTGGTACAATTTCAGGTGCAATCATACTTAGTGAGCAACCTAATGGTCTATTTATTCTTGCCTCTATGTTTGGGGGAAAGAATATTCCTTTTCCTCTTTCTAAGGTTTTACTATTTTCTTTATGGGGTACATTATTCATAAACTTGATGTCCTTTCTTGCATAGAGTTTTCCTTCATGTGAGCACATGTTTGTTTAGTGAGGGGGATATTCTCCTTGCTTGAAATGGTACATCTATTAGGAACAATCTCTCCTCAGAAAACTTTTGTGAATCTTCTTCTTTCTCTCTCTTTGCAAACTACCTCTTCTATTGTGTTATTCATAACTTGATGTCCTTTCTTGAATGGAGTTATGCTTCATGTGAGTGCATGCCTATTCCTTGGTTAGGATGTATTCCTTGCTTGAAATGGTACGTACTTAGGGAGCAATGATCTCTCTCTCTTCCTCTAAGGATCCACTCTTTCCTATGTTGTGGATGGTGTGATTTTTATTACTTGATGTCATTCATTGTGTGGAATTGCTCTTGTTCACTCAAGGGTTCTCTCTTATACAAGAGGTGTAAGTCTTTGACAATAGTCTCTTTCACACTTGGTAATGTACATCAATAATAAATTCACGCATCCCCATTGGGTAAAAGTGAGTCATCCTTCATCAAGAATCCCTTTCACCTAGAAATAGGAGGAAGGATTGAATTCTTGTTCTCTTTTGTGTTTCATTATACAAGATGTTATATTTGTCTTAGATAACTCCTCTTGGAAGTTGATAGCTTTTGAGCAAATATCTCTTCTCCTCTAAGGATCTCCTTTACACTTATAGAAAGATATCTCTTTTCAACTATCTTATCCTTGCTTGAAGAGTATTCCCTCTCTTGAATATATCTATGACATTGTTTCATAATGGATATCTTCTTTGTGTTGAAGGTAGGTATCCTTCTTCTATTTTCCTTAAGATATCAACATTAAACTATGTTGACATCTTAAGGGGGGGCAGCCACACTGCTCCTTTTGTATTATATTTCTCTCACGCATTGTATCTCTTATACAGTGCATCATTCTTAGAACCAAATGGTAGCCTCTTAGAGTGAGATGTCACCACTTTTCCCTTATATAGTGGGTCATTCTCAGAATAATATGTCACCACTTTTATTTTATATAGTGGGTCATTCTCAGAATAAGATGTTGCCAATTTTCTCTTATACAGTGGGTCATTCTCAGAACGAGATGTCACCACTTTTCCCTTATAAAGTGGGTCATTCTAAGAATGATATGTCACCACTTTTCTCTTATATGGTGGGTCATTCTCAAAACAAGATGTCACCACTTTTCATTTTTACAGTGGGTCATTCTAAGAATGAGATGTTGCCACTATTCTTTTATATAGTGGGTCATTCTTAGAATAAGAGGTCGCCACTTTTACCTTATACAGTGGGTCATTCTCAGAGCGAGATGTAGCCACTTTTCTCTTATAAATGTTGGCCATTTGGAGGAATTGATTATGTGTTGCATTGATTTTTTATCCTTGATGTCAACACTAGCTATTTTGGCTACTTTACCGTGTCCTTCTCATCCCAGAAGGTTATTTGATTTCTAGTTGGATTAGATCATGATGATCCAGTATGTTTGGGTTATGGAATTGTCTTATTTATGCTACTTAGATTCATGTACAGTCATTTGGTTTTGATCTAGTGATTGGATGCTATCATGTATGCTCGCAAGATTGGTTTGTTGTTTCGGCGAGAGTTTCACTGGTAGAGCTTTGTTGACAATTTTTTATGATATGCATAAGTGGTGTTGTTTCAACTTCTAGTAGAGATTCAGGATGTTGATGGTGTTCATGTTCCAGACTTGGTTGATTCGGATCATTTCTTTAGCGTTTGTGGACCTAAATTGGATCTCGGTATTGTCTAGGATATGAACCGGCTTAATGTAATGTGTCGATTGGAATTCTCAATGTGTTTTTGGGATGTCTAATGGGTTGGATATTATTTGTTTGTTCTCAGGTCGTCATGTCTTGTAATTATGTAATTGATTTATTTTTTAGTGGCTGACCTTATTGTTTGTGGTCGACGGTTTGTATATATATGATGTAAGATTTCATTGTAGATCATCATGGTATGGAATATGGAATGTAATAGGAGTGAATAATGTAATAATCATTTAGGAAGAGGATTTGGTTGATCATTGGTGATCAAGTTGGGTTTATGTAAGAGGATTTATTCCTCCAGTATTGAGCTTAATCAGAACTGTATTTAGGCATAAGAGATGCTATCTTTGTAGTTCATTCTTTCCTCCAGATTGTAGTATAGATTTTTATGTAGTCAATGAGACTCCTTTTGTGATGAGCAGTGTGGTCTAGGATGCTAGCCTTCCTGCAAGTGAAAACCCCTCAATTGTAATCACATACTTACTACAGTAGTATTATCTAACTGTGGGTAGGCTTCCCACAGTGGTTTCTCCCTTTACTAGGTTTTCCACGTACAAATCTTTATGTCATATGGATGATATTTATTCTCTGATTGTTGTTTATGCTTAATTGGTTTCTCTATTATTTTGGTATTTGGTTTATGCATTCCGATATTGATCATTTGGGTTCTAGTAATCTGGTAACAATTGATATACCCCCTTCTCAATTGTCTTCTAGTTATTTGAATACCCTAACAATTGGTATCAAAGGTCTGGTCCTCTCTACAGAAGCTTAACCACTTTAGGAAGATCCTATGGAGACTAATAGTTCAAGTTCATCTACAACTATCTTTCGGAGAGATATTCCTAGGCTTGATGGAACAAATTATAGAGTATGGAAGATTTGGATGGAGACTCATCTTAGATGTCTCGGTAAGGAAATTTGGGAAATCACAAAGAATGGTGTCACACCTTATAATCTGACATCTGGCAATCCTCCTCTGGCAAACCTAGATAAGGATCTTGAGAATTATTTTAGAGAAAGAGAAGCCCTCTTGTGTGCACTTTCTGATCAACAAATAATGGACTTAACTGACAAATCATTAGCAAAGGATATATGGGACAAGTTGGATATTCTTAATGAAGGTGACCCTACTATTAAGATTGCTAAACTTGATGGTTAATGGGTGAGATATGAGAACTTGAAGATGGAAGAAGATGAAAATTTTATTGCATTCATGGAAATGGTAAATGAGATTGCTATGGGAATTCAATATTATGGTGGAACTCTGAGTGAAGATGAAATAGTTTCTAAATTTCTAAGAGCTTTTCATTTGGCTTACAAGATGAAAGCTACTACAATTAATGAATTGAGAACAATGGATAATACTTCTTTCAAAAGAGATACCTTGGTTGAGAAATTATCTTCTTTTGACCTTGAAGAATTTGGACCTTCAGGAGCTGTGAAGTTTGAACCCTCTTTTCATGCATCTACATCATCAACTAGCAAGCAAGATTGAAAAGCTTTATATGCAAGGGAATTGGATGATATGAAAAGAGAAGATGAAGAATCTGAGCAACTTGAAGCCCTATTTGTTAGAAGATTACCTAAAGGACCGATAGGAAGTAGGGTGTATGCACAAAGATGGAGGTCAAAAAGGTGGACACCACCCAAAAAAAACTTGGAAAAACAAGCAGTGCGTACGCGGTTTTAAAATTTTAAATTCTTGCGTATGCGCTTAGGTTTGCTCTTCCCAAGCCTAGAAAAGGTAGCGCGTACGTGCTACTTTTAGGAAACTGAGCGCGTACGCACTATGCCTAGGAAAATTAGCACATACGTGTTTCTTATAGGAAAATGAGCACATACGCGTTAATAATCCAAATAAAACTGCATACGCGGTGCCTGGTAAAAAAAGTTTTTAAAAAAAACTAGGTCTCATTTACCCGTAAAGCACATTTTTTACTTTGTTTTTTTCTGATTTTCTAACCTATACATGAACGGGGTGCTAAAATTGTCCTCCAGGCCATGGATCAAGGTTAGTTTTTGTTTATTTTTGTCTTTCTTTCTAGTTTATGCAATTTGTTTTACATTTTGAATTTAATTTCATTAATTTTGGTTAGATTTTTTCATTTTTTGTTTCAAAAACCAGATTCTTCTAATCTAGAACAAGAACAACCAAATGCACCATCTAAAAACCCATAAGAACAACCAAATGCACCTCCTAAAAACACACAAGAACAATCGCCAATTCCTCCTTTTGACCGCACAGCCGAAACACGGGAAGAATTAATTAATCAGTTAGGACGAAATACATCTAAAATCAATAGACTGATTGTAAAATTGAAAACTTCTAAACTTGACCATCATCAATCCCTCGCCACTATCCTATAAACATTAGCTAGTGGTGCCATAGCTGTTTCCACAGAAATTACCAAATGGGGAAGCTTTAGGGATAGGTGTTGTCAATTATATGCCAATGGGCTATCATACGATGGAGTTAAAAACAAAAATATTTCTAAACAACAAATATGTGCCCTTTTTGTTGACCCCAAAAATGTTCATTCATTACCTCCTAATGCAAAGAGGTTTCCCATACATTGGTGTACCAATGTGCAGATGAAGAATCTTTTTTGGCAGAGGTGGTGGATGGTCTTTGATGATCCACTTTGTAATAATTATGAGGTGCCATTATATTTTTTGAGAAAAATATATTGTGAGTTTGTGCTCAATGTGCACCCAAATTATTTTGACATGAGAGAGTTTCATGGTAGAGGTGGTGGCTCTACCCAAGATAGACCTGGAGCCCATAGGCGATTAGCCACGGAGAGTCGCCGCTCCGTAGCACCCAAACCCAAGGTGCATCAGGTTGTCCCATTAGAGCTGAAAGAGTCGATGGAGCTACAAACTCTTTAGGCGGCCACAACATTGACTGGTGCCATCATCCACCATGGGACATCATTAGCACACCCTATTGTATTGGATGATGAGAAGTTAGAGGGTGACAGAGAGCCCATCAAGCCTATGTGTGTCAGTTGCTCGGGGATATGCTCAGGGATAGATGATGCAGCTGGTGCAGATGGATACTCATATCATCTATGCATGATTTACAGTTGTAGATGTCAAGCTCACACGGTTGAGGATGTCGCACTGACAAATGAGTTGATGGACATGGTGTTTGCCCATGAGCCACAGACACAGGTGTGTTGATTTGAATTCATAACATTTTATTTATCAGTCACTTTAATTTTGTAATTACATAAATGAATTTTCATTTATACATCGATTTAAATTGAGACAAATTTTTATACATTTCAGGGTGTAGCAGTGGTATCCCATACACCTCCCCCAGTTACCATAGCTACAACTTCAATGCCTGAGGTATAAATTTTGTAACTTGTTAAAATAGAATCTAGTACACTTTGAATTCAAAAAAATACAAGATATACTATCTTTAATGCTTGGTCCAATTTCTGGTTTGTAGGTGTTGACAGGGGATGAAATGTCCCAGATTGATGACATCACACTCTCAGCAATCGATTTTGGCCTACAAGGCTATACGGTATGATATTTTGTACAACTCTTTTTATGTATTGTTTTGATGGAATATGGAAGTCATTTCATTTTAGATTTTTAAAATTATGTTTAATTTATTATCTGTACTAATATCTCATGTTAATTTTGTGTTTTTAGGGTACCCCCTTTGCATCTAGGGCTTGTCCTAAGAAAAAGAATTCCTCAAAGATGCCAAAACATGTGAAGAAGGTAATTGAACACATTTTTAGTTGTACAATTGTTTGAAAATGTTGAAATAAAGTATTAGTTGGGGTTTGTAGATTGATTAGTGTTTTTTGTCTATTTTACATGTACAGCGACCATTGAGCTTTGTGGATATGTTGAATGCACCTAATTCGCCCGCGAATGAAGAGAGGGTGAAGGTATATATCTCTACTTTATTTTCTTGATTTCATGATTATATGCACGCGTACATGTGAACTTGTGATATATTATAATCTTATAATTTTTTCATACAGGAAATATCCATACCTATTTCATCAATGGAGAACCCTCCTCCTTGCACTGGAGAAGCATCTCAAGATCCAGTACACTTTTGTTTGATATGTAAAATTAATAGTTTTCAACCTTCAATACTTATCATTATATTAATTGTATTTAATCTTTGTACATTTTTTGTATAGGTAATAGCGTCGGTTTCTACATCGATGGTGTGCCATCCTCAGTCCATTGGAGAAGCATCTCAGGCACATGTACATCATTGTTCTCTATATTATAGGTTATTGTTCTCTATATTATAGATTTTAAGTGTTTTTGATAGATTTATGTTAGTACATTATATTAATTGTACATTTAATCTATAATAGACTCCTTCGCAGTACGGCCATAACGTGGATCAATTTAAGTATGTCTTCAAGAAAACTCCTAAGAGTGACAAGGAGAGGAGAGTGAAGACATTAGCTCCTGGATCAGCTGATGAGGTAATCTACATTTCAATTGCAAAGGAATTAAAGTTAAATACATAGTTATGATGTTAATTGTGAACTATTTTCTACAAAATAATTCTAACTTGGCTTTTGAATTGTGGTTTTACAGCCATCTACAAAGCCACGTACTGCGTCGAAGGGGCTTGATTTTGATGATCCACCACAAGTTTAGGATCATATAGTGTTAGTTTTGGTCATGGAATGGCCAATACACGTAGATATATTCTACATTTTTATTGTATATCGATTTGGACATGGCATATGCCACATTTTTGTAATACTTGTATTGACTTGGCAGACATGCCTTTTTTTATATATATAAATATCGATATTCGATCCTGTAGCATCCTAAAATTGTGACACTTGCAATTTCGACTGCATTTGGGTCTTCACGATGGCGACACAACACTGAACCTGAATGGAGACCCCGAAACTTGTTCATGACATCAAAAACTGCATTTTTCAGCACCCTGGCCTGATCCTCCTTGCACCTTGCTGTCCCTGGAGGTGGGACCATGGTGCCCAACGCTTTGGTCCTTCAGGACCATGGCACCCAATGCCCTGGTCCCCCAGGACCATGGCGCCCAGCGCCCTGGTCCCTGGCCCTATTTGTGGGCCTGGTCTCTTTTGGGTCTCGGGTCTTTATGTTTGCAAATTGGAAAATAATCTTCCCAGGTCAGCCTAAGGTTGGAAAAATTAGTCTTTCAACCCTAATTGACAAGTATATAAACTACATTTCCTTTCCCATTTTGAGAAGATGGAAAAAAGGCAGAAACGATATTCAAGCATTCAAGCATTCAAGCATTCAAGCATTCCTTCAAGCAATTGATCATTCTAAGTCTCCATTCAAGGCTAAGTGTTGCATTCAAGACAAGGATTCAACCATTGAAGAGGAGATCACATACCACATACAACATACAAAATACAACAACATTTACACCTTCGCATGTAAGAATACAAACATTCTTACAACAAGGTATAAGTACTTGTTTACATTACAAACATTTACATTTACAACATTCTCATTTCTTGGTTAATTCCAAAACCGGGGTTTGCCCTAAAGGCAAACCTCTAATCCCTAACCCCCCAATCGTCCTCGCTTTTTTGTGTGTAGGTTGCAGGTACGCGGCTGTAATTGAAGATCTGGAATCCTTGTGCAGAGACGAACAGATCCCCCTTCGTTTCGCGGATTTTTCGGAGGACCGTGTGCACGCCGAGCGCCATCATCCCATCAAATTTTGCCCGAATTTGCAGAACAGCATCATCTCGACATTTTACTGCTAATTCCAGGTCCGCAGCTTCATCCTATATTCCTATCTTCGTTTATAAGCGAATCTTTCTTGCTTCTACATGCATTCCTAGTTCAATCATTCTATCTACGATCTTTACAAAAGAGGGTATCCTTGATGTCTCAACCCTTGAAACTCATTTAGAATCCAATCCTGCATTGTGTGGAATTGGATCTTGTGGGTTTCAACCCCTCTTTTGAATGTAAAGTCCCTCCTAAGTGAAAACCGTCAATCCTAGTGACCCCCTTTCTCCTTGGAGTGGGGGAGAACACCTAGGGTTCGATTTTCCGCTTTACATTTTGGTGAACCTGACGTGAACATCCTTTCTGATTATTCATGGTTAGATCTGAAAATTGGATGCCTTGATTACATTTCCATGTTTGATCTTTTGCAAATTTTAGAGGTTAATTGCATCAAAACCCTAAATTTTCTTTTTAATAATTGAGCTTGCGAAATTTTTAATTGTTAATGCTTGTTTCAGATCTACCCTTCTACTACAAATTATCAAATCATATCTATCCTTTAATTTTGAAAATTAAGTGGTTAAGTGTCAAAACCCTAATTTTTAAAACCCTCTTGATTCAGCCTTTGACTGATGATTTCACTGATTAAAACACCTCCAAATCAGCTGTAACTTTGGATTCTGCAATAAAATCATAATATCTCTCATCCCTGAAAATTTGGAAAAAAGTTGTGAGGACCGTGTGCACCCCAAGCGCCATCGTCCCCAACATTTTTTCCAAAATTTCGGGAGCTAGATCTTACTGTATTTTTCTGCTAAAATCCAGAATTTTGGCTGATTTTATCAATTCTAACACTTTCAAAATTACAGTCAAAGTTGGTCTAGCGATTGCTTGGATTAAGGCTTCTAATCATTCAAAAATTATTGAAATTGAAATTCATGTCAAAATTGTGTTTCTTATTATCCTAAATCTGAAAAGTGTGTTGGCATTCATTCGAAATTTCAGTGCTTTATTCAAATTTTTGCAATTTGTGACTTTTGAAATTAAATGTTTAATTGCGACAACCTTGATTTCCACTTTCAAAATTGAATTTTGTGTGAAATTGAGTCAATTCTTAATTTTCAAAACCTGCATTGCTTTTAGTATTCCCTCTAAAATCATAAAATTCAAAATTTCAGTTTCCCTCTCTTTTTCAAAATTCAAATTTTGCATTTTTCAACAATCTTGGTAGGGTTCAATTTTGAGATTGCAACTTTAATTTGGCCTATCTACAGATCGTAAAATCACTCAATTTTTTTAGATTAGCTGTAAAATCATCATAACTTTCATCCCTGCAAATTTCAAAAAAAGTTGCGAGGACTGTGTGCACTCCGTTTGCCACGGTCCCGGACATTTTTTCTGAAATTTCGGGAGATTGTCCTGATTGTATTTAACAGCTTAAATCTAGGAGATTGGCTGATTTTACTGAAATTTGCTACCTCTAAAATTAAAAATCTTCTCTCTCTCCCTAGTGCATGAGCTTTACAACAATAAGCCCTACTTACACTATTCCCGTTAGACGAAGCCTTAGAATTAAGTCTTTCCAAGGTTTAATTACTGAGGAAATGGAACCTAATTTGAATGGACTTTTTAACGAGGACATGGGTAATTCCTCTAATCCTCCTAATGATGAAGAAGCTCTCCATGAGGTTTCTGAAGAACAACTTTCGAAATTGGATAATCAATTTGATGATTTTTGACAATGGATGTCTCAAGAATACCCTGATAGTCAAGCTCTTCCTTTAATTGAGGGTCTAAAATGTATGCTTCAAAGTGATAAGAATGGAATTGATATTTTGCGTGGTATTGCACACATTATGGATTTGAATGTGATGCCTATGAAGAGTTGTGCTGAAACTTTGGGTTATACACAACCTCCTACTCAAGACAATCATTCTATTCCTTTGACAACTTCTATTGCTAGTATACCTACTTTTACATCAAACATAATGACTACTTCAATACAAGACATTCCTCCTATGATCACTAGTCATGGGGGCAATCCTTCTTCTTCAATTAACCCTCTTCCTTCATTTAATCCGACTTCTTCATTCATTCCTTCAGTAAGTGTTCCTATTTCATCTCCGCAAATGAACCTGGCGCAAGGGGGCAATTCATTTAATCATTCCATTCCTCCTTGTAGTGTTCCTCCTTTCCAATCATCTCCTATCACTAACTATCATAGTGTCCTGCCACCTTACTCTCTACCTTCTTTCAATAACATAACACCTCCATCACAATCTAACTCTTCGACTGAAGCGACCATTAACAATCTTGGACAAACTGTCTCTTCTTTACAACAACAAATTGCCTCTATGAATCAATCTAAGTTTAGTGTGCCCACATTTGATGTTGCGAGCCCACTTTCTCTTGACATTGTTCGAGCTATTCCCCCTAAACATGTTGAAATTATGCATTTGGAGCTTTATAATGGTAAGGGTGATCCTCTAACACATGTTAAGACTTTTCAAACAATATGTATTGATTTTGCTTATGACCAAAGGTTGCTTGCAAAACTGTTTACTAGAACATTAAGAGACAAGGCTCTACAATGGTATTGCTCGTTTCCTTCCTATTCTATTACTTCTTTCGAACAACTTGCAAATGCTTTCATTCAACAATTTCAAAACAATATAAGTCCTAAAGTTACTTTGATTGATTTAATGCATTGTAAACAAGGTGTTAAAGAAAAAGTGACTGATTTCATTGGTAGATATAAGCATTTGTATGCTCAAATTTCTTTTTCAGTGCCTGACAATGATATTCAGAGAATCTTTATTTCCAATTTACAAAAAGATATTAGAGAAAAACTTATGTTTTCTGAGTTTACTTCTTTCCAACAGTTGTGTGCAACTCTTCACAATTATCAACTGACTGTGAGTCAAATGGAACAAGCAAATCCTATGGCTCCGAGTGATAAGGGTGATAGTAGTCAACAACCATTTGGGAAGTTTAAACCGAACAGAGAGTCCATTAAATTCAATGAAAACATCATCAACAATGTGAATGCAGCATCAGGTGTGCCTCCTATTTCTAAGTTTTTCAAGAAAGAAATAAAGTTTACTCCTTTGAATGAATCATTGCATAGTATTATGAATAAGTTATTGGAACAAAATGTGCTTACTCTCCCTCCTATAAGGCAAATAGATCCTGCAAAGATGAATTCACCCTATTTTGATAACAAATCTTTTTGTCAATTTCATCGTCAACCTAGGCACGATACTGAAAAATGTTTTTCTTTAAAGGGTAAAATTCAAGATTTGATTGATAATAATACTATCTCTATTTCTAGTGTGAATGATAAAGGCAATACATCTGTAGCTCCTCCTAACCAAAATCTTTAGATTTTTACTGATCCGTTACCTTCTCATACCTCTAATGCGATTGATACTAATGATTCCTCTGTCTCACCTGGTGATCTTGTGTCTATGACTCCGAATGTGATTAACTTTGTAGAGCAACAGAAAATCCCTAAAGAACCTTCCATCACAATTGATTCTAGTGAAACTATTAGGGCACCTGATGGTCCTTTATATATAGTTGCAAAAGTCAAGAATACACCTTGTCGTGGAGTGCTTATTGATCCTTCTTGCATGGTTAATATCATTACTGAAGAATTTCTTTTTACTTTGCAATTGAATCAAGTGATCTATGACGAAACAAATGTGGTTGTGAAATTATTTGATGCATTTTCTTCTCCTGCAATTGGTTCTATTACATTACCTGTTGAGGTCCATAACAAATCCCTTGATGTGAACTTTTCTATTATTCCATCGTCTGAACAATTTCGTGTGAAGCTAGGCTATCCTTGGCTGTCTTCCATGAAAGCTATTGCTTCTCCTATTCACAAGTGTTTGAAATTTCCCCATAATGGTGAAGTTGTTACTGTCAATCATAGTCTCTTTAAACTAGTTGAAAGAACTTCTAGCATTCCTATTGATTATTTCTGGCCTAAACAATTCCAATCTCTTCCACCGCGAAGTGATCATCTTTTCAAATCTTATCAAAAGTGGAAAAAAGATATGATCCTATCTCTAAGTGAACCTAGAACACCCAAACTTGATACTCCTATCATTCTTGAGAAGGAAGTTCTTCCTTTGAAAGATAAAACTAATGTCTTTCCTCAAGAAGGTTCCCAACCCATCCCCATGGATGTGACTATGTCTATGTCTAATAAACTTCCTAAAAGTAGACCTATACCTCCTCATCATGATGGACTTGGTCTCCTTCCTAAACCAGATATTCTTCCTTTATATGGAGCAGTTCCTCCTCCTTCTTTTTATAGAGAGAAGAGACCTTCTTCTTCTCCTATTATCCAGCCTAAGAGACCACAACCCAAACACCCAAGTGATAAGGATGAGAACATTCCTCCTCCTCAATCTTCTCAACTTCCTACTAAGACTAGACGAAATTGTTCTGCACGTGAACGCCGACGAAAGTGTCGTCTTAGAGCTCAGGCAGCTGCTTCTCAAACTTTGCAATCCCCCAAAACACCTTCAACTAGCATTATTCCATTTTCTCCTCAACCAGAAATTGAGCCAAAATCTCCTAAACATAAGATGCATGATGGTCTTGATCCTATGCGAGTTAAAGATCCTATTTTTATAAATCTTGATGATGATATAGATGAAAATGTTATTCATGATGAAAATGTTACTCCTCTTCATTCTGATAGTGAATATGAATATGTTGATGTTGATAACCATTTATCTAACAAATTTTCTAAAGCACTTATCCTAGCTCCTAGACAAAAACAACATGGCTTGGAACATGAACATAGCCCTTGTTTGGATCTTGTGATAGCTCCATCTGCTGTGTTGGATTTTCCTCCTCTAGCATGTTTCCTGCCTTCCCGAAATATTGATTAGCAAGATCGGGGGGTAGATGACGTGCTAGACTAGTTTCATTAGCATAGCAGACTCTTTCCTCCTCTCTTTTGTTACTTCTTGTATGTGTTATTCTCATTCTTCTATTTGTTGTCCTTAGTGTTGTCTACTTGAGGACGATGCAAAGCATTGAGATCTCTTTTGGTCTCTCTCATGTTGACTCAAAAGACACATGTGTTCCCTTCTTCTAGGTGACCTTCCTTGATTGGGGAATGAAGAACAATTATGCATACATACATATGATATATACATGAATTATCATACAGCATACTGACCCCAAGGAAAGCGAAGTCACCTTGTGCTTTGTGTTTTGTATCTATTATCCTTGGGCCTATCTCATACTTGGGGGCTAAATCCTTGTGATAACGTGCTCCTTTCCTTCTCATTTCCTATATGTATCACTAACTTAAGGCAATCACCCCCGATGAGGCATGTGCGATCGCTTTAATGTAGGGGGGCATACACCCTGTTCATATCTCTTCAAGATACTTGAAAATTTCTTGACAAATTTAGCTTTGCCTTGAAATTTTTTGATATCTTTCTTGCATGATTCATAGTGAGGGAACCTTACTACATACAGTCATGGTTCTCCCTCGTGATCTTCCCTTTTACTTTGTCAATCGAAGTCGTAAGATCCTTAGTCCACTGGGGGCTTGGTGTGTCTTGCCTCCTTGACGTGGTGAAAGTCTTTCAATGTTGTTTCCTTGTACTTTACTGGAAGTATTGGCGTACGCTTATACTCCTGCTAAAGTAGGGGCTAAATGTAGCATCCTAAAATTGTGACACTTGCAATTTCGACTGCATTTGGGTCTTCACGATGGCGACGCAACACTGAACCTGAATGGAGACCCCGAAACTTGTTCATGACATCAAAAACTGCATTTTTCAGCACCCTGGCCTGATCCTCCTTGCACCCTACTGTCCCTGGAGGTGGGACCATGGATCCCAGTGCCCTGGTCCCCCAGGACCATGGCGCCTAGCGCCCTAGTCCCTAGCCCTATTTGTGGGCCCGGTCTCTTTTGGGTCTCGGGTCTTTATGTTTGCAAATTGGAAAATAATCTTCCCAGGTCAGTCTAAGGTCAGAAAAATTAGTCTTTCAACCCTAATTGACAAGTATATAAACTGCATTTCCTCTCCCATTTTGAGAAGATGGAAAAAAGGTGGAAACGATATTCAAGCATTCAAGAATTCAAGCATTCAAGCATTCCTTCAAGCAATTGATCATTCTAAGTCTCCATTCAAGGCTAAGTGTTGCATTCAAGACAAGGATTCAACCATTGAAGAGGAGATCACATACCACATACAACATACAAAATACAACAACATTTACACCTTCGCATGTAAGAATACAAACATTCTTACAACAAGGTATCAGTACTTGTTTACATTACAAACATTTACATTTACAGCATTCTCATTTCTTGGTTAATTCCAAAACCGGTGTTTGACCTAAAGGCAAGCCCCTAATCCCTAACCCCCCAATCGTCCTCGCTTTTCTATGTGTAGGTTGCAGGTACGCGGCTGTAATTGAAGATTTGGAATCCTTGTGCAGAGACGAACAGATCCCCCTTCGTTTCGTGGATTTTTCGGAGGACCGTGTGCACGCCGGGCGCCATCGTCCCGTCAACTTTCCCCCAAATTTGCAGAATAGCATCATCTCGACATTTTACTGCTAATTCCAAGTCCGCAGCTTCATCCTATATTCCTATCTCCATTTATAAGAGAATGTTTTCTTGCTTCTACATGCATTCCTAGTTTAATCATTCTATCTACGATCGTTACAAAAGAGGGTATCCTTGATGTCTCAACCTTGAAACTCATTTAGAATCCAATCCTGCATTGTGTGGGATTAGATCTTGTGGGTTTCAACCCCTCTTTTGAATGTAAAGTCCCTCCTAAGTGAAAACCGTCAATCCTTGTGACCCCCTTTCTCCTTGGAGTGGGGGGAGAACATCTAGGGTTCAATTTTCCACTTTACAGATCCATTAAATGTGTAATGAGTTCATTATTTTTTATTCGTTGTATTTTGTGGTTGTCCTTTTATAAATTTAAATGAATATTTGCATATGTAATCAACAATATGAATGTAAACAACAAAAATATATGATATAAAGCATTACAATCGTGGAATATGATTTGATAAAATTTCTAAAATGTTGAATTAACCCTACAAAACTCCTTGTATTCAGTTCATTATTGTGTATTTGCTTTAATTGGTGGCTGCCCTTTTATAAATTTAAATGAATATTTGCATATGTAATTAACAATATGAATATAAACAACAAAAATTGACAATATGAATTTAAACAACAATGTGTTTGGTGGAGAGCACCTCACACTTGCAATGGTTAAATTTTGTTCCTCGTGTACACAAACTGATGTCACAAGAACATCCGGCTGGGTGGGTTTATGCTAGACATGCCCCTATCATGCATCCAAAGCACCAGAATGTCGAGAGTCATACCCTACTGGTGTGATCTCTCAGTGCCCTAAGTCCAAAAAATTGTCAAAATTTGATGAACTATTTCTTCCAATCCACGACACATACAGTCGATCTGTTTGATCTCGTGGATTCGCGTGAGGCTCCTCTACAATGTACTATCTTGTTTTCGACAACTCAGAGCCATTGTCAAATAGCAGCATTTTTTTGCCTGCTCAAAAAACCATCAGTTGCAAGATTGGCTAGAATTGATTATGTTCCTCGTGTGCACAAACCGACATTATGAGAATGTCTAGGTGGGTAGGTTTACACTAGGCATTAGCCCTATCATGCATCCAAATCACCAGAATGTCAAGAGTCATACCCTACCAGTGCGATCTTTCAAGTGCCCTGAGTCCAAAAAATGGTCAAAATTTGTGGACTGTTTCTTCCAATCCATGACACATACGATAGATTTGTTTGATCCTGTGGGGTCGTGTGAGGCTCCTCTACAATGGCCTATCTTAGTTTCGATGACTCGGAGTCATTTCAATTAGTAGCATTTTTTTCGCCTGCTCAAAAAACCATAGTTGCTTGCAAGGAAAAGTTGCAAGATTGGCTATAATTGATTATGTTCCTTGTGTGCACAAACCAATGTCGCGAGCGTGTCTGAGTGGGTAGGTTTATGCTAGGCATGGCCCTTTCATGCATCCCAAAGTAGCAGAACGTCGAGAGTCATACCTTACCGGTGAGATCTCTCAAGTGCCCTAAGTCCAAATTTTTTTCAAAATTTGACGGACTATTTCTTCTAATCCATGACACATACAGTCATTCTGTTTGATCCTGTGGGGTCACATGAGGCTCCTCTACAATGGCCTATCTCAGTTTTTGATGACTCAAAGCCATTTTCAATTAGTAGCACTTTTTCACCTGCTCAAAAAACTGTCTGTTGCTTGCAAGGAAAGTTAGCAAGATTGGCTAGAATTGATTTTGTTCCTCATGTGCACAAACCGATGTTGCTAGACATTCCCCTTTCATACATCCCAAAGCACCAGAACATCGAGAGTCCTACCCTACCGACGCAATGTAGAAGTTGCTTGACAACTTTTTTGACAATTTTTGACAACAATGACAATTTTTGCTCAAATTGTATCTAGTCTCAATCTATGACCCCTATGACCCAATAATGACTCAAATAATTATCCATGATTATAAAAGAATCAAGATGCTCATGATTGACCAGGGACACATCACATATACTGAAAAAATAGTCACAAAACATTGACATACAAAATAGTCCAAAACATTGTCACATATTATTCAAAATTTTGCCTCTAAATATGGTCAAATCAGCTCTTGGCCTATTTGATTATACAAAAAATTGTCTTACAAATAATCTCATGGGCTTTTTATACAAAATTTGGCATTACAATATATGCGATTTAGCTCATCGCCATTTTAATATACAAATCATCTCATGGGCTTTTATACAAATTTGGCATTACAATATGTGCGATTCAGCTCATCGCCATTTTAATATACAAATTTGGCATGTACATATGTACAAATCAGCTGATTGCCACTTAAATATACAAAATTATGCCCCTAAACATGTAAAAATCATCTCATGGGCATTTATATATACAAAAAATGAATATATAATAATTCGTCGATGATTTATACAAAATTCTCAAAATCATTCTACTCTAACTGTATTGTGTCAAGTATTGCCTCGTGGTCAGATTCATGAACTTTCTATAAAATCTTGTTATTGAGGTCTACCACGATACTTCATCAAATGAATATTTGTTGCAACAACAAGGTTAGAGAAATGAAGAATATGTCTGTGTGTTTCAAAGTCCTCGAACAACCAAACATCATAATTTTTGATAGGTATCTCTAAAGCCCATGTTCTTGTCATGACAATAGACCCTATTGGGTACTCAATACCCTCTCCATCAATGATTGTGGTTGTCAATTTTCTTTTAGGCTCAACACAACGACACAAATAGTAATATGTTCCTTCTTCATTGTTCTCTTCTGCAACAACTACATACACATGACCTACATTTTATAAAGTGATAATTAATACCCAAAATAAAGTATGATGTACAACAAAATGAACCAAAAAAATACTTGCAAAAAATTAACTCAAAAAAATCACCTGAATCGACTAGGTTGGAAACATGGTCAAAATCCACTGATGTCTCCATCTGGCTCAATTGTAGTGCTTTGGGAATTTGATATGAATCAATGAGAACCAACAGTCTACAAGACCATTTGTCAACCCACTCTTCTAATTCACATTCTTCCACAACAATACTTGCAATGAAGAGCAAAAACATACATCTGTCTCGTATAAATTACCAGTGAACTTGAATTTGAACTCACAACTGTACAACAATCTAGATAGTTTTCATTGTTAGATTCAGTAATCAACCAAAAATATCTATGAACCAATGACATACCTAGATTACCTGGACCCATCGTAGACTTACACCATCGCACAATTGTTTCTGCATCTACCAACTCAGCACCACCTTCGTACTTCAATTCTTCCCTAGCTAGGCTCTTTTCACACATGCTCCTGCACCATCATGCTCTCCTTACCATGTCTAGCCTCAATGAAATTCCAAAAATGT